>NW_027206068.1:17461250-18160000 GCF_024711535.1 Dipodomys merriami
ATCCAAATCCTTTTTTTTTTTTTCTTAATGTCAGTAAGAGGTTTGAACTCTGGGCCTGGGCACTGTCCCTCAGCTCTTCAGCTCAAGGCTAAGGCTCTACCACTTGAGCCACAACGCCACTTCTGGTTTTCTTTCTTTTTTTTTTTTTTAATGTTTCGTATTGTGAAAATACTGTACAGAGGGGTTACATTTACATGAGCAAGGTGATGAGTACATTTCTTATCAAGCATTGTTGTCTCCTCCTTTGTTTTTCCCCTACTATCCCTTCCCACCTCCACAACTACACTCCCCCCTCCCACCTAAATTGTAAAGTTCATTTTCAACATAGTGTCTTGTACATTTCATTGTTACAATGGGTCAACCTGTATCCCTATTTAAACATTTTGTTTTTTCCCTTCCCCTCCCCAAATTAGACCAACAGCAAATACAGTGAAAATGGGTTACACCATGGGGGAGGAACATACAAAGCAACAACAACAACAAAAATTGCATGGTACCTTATAAATATGTTAGAAACAATAGCAAGAAAAAGCCACTTGTGTCCCTATCTTGGGGTTCATTTCACTTAACACTTCTGGTTTTCTGAGTGGTTTATGGGAGATAAGAATTTCATGGCCTCCCTGGGAAGGTGGCTCAGTGGTAGAGCGCTTGCCTTGCATGCATGAGGCCGTGGGTTCGATTCCTCAGCACCACATAAGCAGGAAAAATAAAAGCTGGAAGTGGTGCTGTGGCTCAAGTCATAGAGCGCTAGCCTTGAGCTGAAGAGCTGAGGGACAGTACCCAGGCCCAGAGTTCAGGCCCCACGACTGGACCCCGCAAAAAAACATTAAAAAAAATTTCATGGCCTTTCCAGCCTGGGCTGGCTTTGAACCACGATCCTCAGATCTCAGCCTTCTGAGTATCTAGGATTATTCAAGCGTGATCCACCATGCCTGGCCAAATCCTAAATTTGAAGGATGGTTTTTCCTGACAGCCTTCTGGCTTTTGAACCATCATAAAGTCAAGCCATCATATGTAAAAGATTATCCATGATTTCTGTTTAAGGCCACAATTTAATACGTAGTACTTGCTACTCTTTGCCAAAGGCAGGTGCAACTTACCTTCCAGTTGAGCGGACAGAACCTTGTGAATCTGAAAATTTCATGTGATGAATGGTGTGACATTCTATCAACAGGAACAGTTCTTCTCTACCTGTTTTCTGCTGAAAGTGCAGAAAAACCACTGACCATTAGTTTTGTAACCTCTCCCAGACTACAAGGGAAGTTGTCAATGACATGCTACATGAAATGGGCCATAAATTTATCTGCAGGACTAAAATAATACTCCCGTGCAAAGGCAAAAGTCTCGGCTACCTCATAAATTAAAAGCACAGTCTCCAAAAAGACAAACCCAGAGATAATCCAGAGTACATAAAATAATTTACTTGAGGATTAAAAATAAAAAGGACATCTGTTGGCATGGCAAAGTGATTTAATAGTGAGTGTTGTAATTGTTTAATAACGGGTGTTGTATGTTAAAACATACTAAGAAATACATGCTTAAAAACATTTGGAAAAAGGACTGAAAGTTTTTTGTATCCTTGAAAAAGTCTCTTTAATGATGACTTAAGATAAAAAAGATTAATTCAAGTTCACACACAACTTTTCATACTGAATTATTCCATAATCCTTTGTGACAAATTAGGAAAAATGATAACATGTAACAACCAAAGCCTCCCCTCCGTATACATAACAGATTTCCCAAAAATCAATTGGAAAAATTTAACTATAAAAGTAATAATATATACATGTGTCATCTTGCCATTTAGATCCATGAGAGCTAATGCTTTTTCATAGCTGTTGGGGGAAATAATTTCTTTATTACTATTCTATTGAGGGTCTTAGGGTTTTTTTCCCCTGTCTTACTATTAAATTGTTTTCCAGAAAGAAGTAACATCCAGGAGCTTAGACTGAAATCGGATTGCCCAGGAGTTGGGAGATTTGGCACTCTCAGGCTCTCTCAGCTACATGACTATGACTTTGAGTAAGTTACTGAACCTCTCTGTGTCCTCATTTGCATAATGAAGTTAATTGGTAACAACTGCAGTGGGATTCCATGTGTTACCACAGAGATAAATGACTTTAGAATAGTTCTCGTTTACAGCAAGTGTGGAAATACTAGCTATGGTAATACTGGCTATGGTAACTTTCACTTACCTTTCAAGTAATAGAAGTTTTGCTGACTTTTTAAACTTTTGCTTTTTAACTTTTATTTTTTTTATTAGTATAGAGGTGATGTACAGAGGGATTATAGTTACATAAGTCAGGTAAAAAGTACATTTCTTTTTGGACAAGATCAAACCCTTCCTCACGCTCTCCCAGTTTTTCCCTCCAGTTCCCACCCATAGGTTATATAGTTCATTTTCAGCCTAGTTTCTAGTGAGTATCACTGCTGTATTTGTTACCCTTTAACTTCTGTTTTGATAGTGTTTAAGACACCATGGGACGTGAGAGACAAAGGGGTAATGCTGTTTTGTAAAGGCACAAAGCCAGACTGATAAGATGAATGATAAAATCTCCTACCCTCCTTGCTTTTTACTGAAGAGCTGCTTAGAAATGCAGCACGCCTAGCAGCAGCTTAGAGCAGCAGCTGCTCTCCCAGCTCTGGAAAGCTGCGTTTTAATAACCATCTCCAGGGAATTCTACTACCAGTGGTCCAAGACATTTTGAGGCAGTGCTGCTAACTGTTCCCTGAGTGGATGATAATGTATAATGCTTGTATAATGCTTTAGGGAAATCGGTCATGTTCAACTTTTATAATCAAGGATTGTTCTGTGAGATTAAGGAACATCATTCCTTATATATTCTATATACCTACCCAAGACATGTTCTCTTAGCACATTCTTGTTAACATATTCATGTGATTTTCTATGCTAAGGAAAGGAGAAAGTTTGAGTGCTTGTTTTAACACTTGTCTCCGGTAAAAATCTAGACTCATGGTAAGGTTCACAGCATTATAATCAGTTAAATCCCAGCTCATCAGTTACTTTTGTGGGAGATGCTGAGAAAATTTCCGTCTTCCTCTGGAATTAGTTGCCTCAAAACTTTTCCAAAAGTGGGTGCCAAGTAATAGCAGGAACTCATCCAAAGGTGGGTATTGTGTGAGGAGCACTGACTTTTCTTAGGCTTTCTGTTCTTGTTGTCTGATGATGCCCCCTCCTGGACATTGCAGCATCTTCACCAAGCCAGGGCTGTCCAGCACCACTTGCTTGAAACTGAAGACCCTGAAGTTCCCAGAGGCAATGTGTTAAAAACAGTCAAGTCAGAGTCAGTCGAACCAAGAGGAAAATGGAGAAAAAAGGCAAGAAGGGTTGAATCTGAAGCAACTAGATGGGATGGAAGGATGAGTTAAAGGGAATTTTCTGAACGATAAAATCAATTATAATTACTTTCTGCTGATATTTACATGATCAGAATTCACATACCTTATCCCAGTTGATCTTCACCAAAATTCTGTAAGTACACAGGAATACATCTTAAACTTGGATTAAGCAACATTTTTTAGATAGGATACTAAATTTATAATGAATCAAAGGAAAATAATTATATTGAACTTTATCAAAATGAAAAAAAAATACTCTATTTCCAAACACCCTCTTAAGTATAAAGATGGCCTACAGAGAAAAAATCCTGTATCTTATACGAGACATATCCAGAACAATAATAGGCTAGCCTAGTCTACATAAAAAGTTATTTTTAATTTTTAAAAGTTGTTCTAGAACATGTATGGGAAGAGATGGGAAGGGGAAACAAAGAGGAGGCAACAATGCTTGATAAGAAATGTACTCATTATTTTGCCCATGTAATTGTAACCCCTCTGTACAGTATACTCACAATAAATAAAAAAAACAAAAGTAACATGTTATATCCTTATACATCATTACTCATGCTACTTTTTGCTATTAGATTTAGTCTTTATTGTTTATTTCAAAAGTAGTTTTCATTTATATGTAAATATTTTCTACCTTCTGTACAGTTCTTTCAGTTTTGAACTTTTGCAAACTAGTTTCATTAATCGTTTTTTTCTCTGTTAGGTTTTTATTGTCTTTCCACTGCTACCACTTAATTGATTATTTTTACATAAAATTAAATATATGCTACAAAAAAGTTATGTACGTACATATATATTTAAATTAATCAAATAATGTGCATCAGTGAGTTCCTGACATCTCTTTCATGAGCATTATCCTAGTCATTGGAAAAACTTCAAGGATCAAGTTCTTACCATCCTGATATTATAAATTTATGTATATATATTATATTTACATATTGTATGTCTCTACAAATGATCTGAAAAGATTTCTTCCAAAAAAAGATGTATAAACATCTTGTAGTATGTAAAAATATGCTTAATATCATTAGGAAAATATAAATCAAGAGTACAAGTTTTAATCAAGAATTCAATAACAGGACTATGATTTACTGCTGGTGAATATAAAAATTGGTGTTTTCAAAAATGAAGCAATTTCTCATAGTGTTTCTCACAAAGTTGCCCAGCAATTCTAATCCTACATCTTTATCCAAGAGAAATAAAAACATGTATCCACATAAAATTTTATACATAGATGTTCATGGCAGCATTATTTATAACAGCCCAAGGATGAGACAATTACAAATGTCCAACTGCTGATAAGTAGATAACAAAATGTAGTATACTTACGTAATGGAACATTATTCAGTGATATGAAAGAGTACAATACTGGTAGTATGAATAAATCTTGAAATCAAGTTAAAAGTTAAGGAAAAGTTCAAATATGAAAGCTCCCAGAAGAGGCAATTGAAAGTAGATTGATGTTTACTAGATTCAAATATTTAGAAGCTGTAAACATATAAAGCCTGGATATTGGACCATAATATTCTAATGCTAAATGCCTGAGCTAGAGAGAGAACCTAAAGCAGTTTTAACAAGGACACTGTGAGCTTAGATCACCTTGGCCTCCAAAAAATGATGAATTTCTGGTTCCTTGAGTAATCCCAGGAAGCTGTGCTTATTTAGTCATTGTGAGGCTTTGATGGGGTAGACTGATGTTGGTAAAGCACAGATCACTTGGTTGGTTCCCTTGCAGAGCACATTTACTGGGACATGTTGAGTCCAGATGGTCTGAAACTTTGGTGTGACTCGGGATCACCTGATGATGTTTTCAGGTCAGTCTAGGCTCCATAGCACGCATGGCCTAATGATTTTTGTCATCTAGGTAAGAAAAGGGCATGGAATCTGATGATGACTAGTAGGTTTCTGTAAATAGTTAACAAAGAAGCTCCAGAGAAAATTATTGTAGATCCCACCCCAGATGAGCTCTCAGAGAGCAATGGTTTACTCTATGTAAAAACTGACTTCTAGACCAAGACCCAAACTCAGGGGTCTTGTTTCAAGCCTGTCACCACAACAGGGCCAAGGAGAAATACTGTCAACTCAGATTCCATGGGTGTTTTCATTATATTGGTAAGAATAATTTGTTCTTAACTCATAATTAAGACAAACAGGAAGTTAAATAAAATCCATCCTGTATCTTCCATCATAGAAAAACATGACTTAACTATGGTAAATTCAAATACATAATACTGAGGAGCATATGCAGACAGTGTTAAAGTAACAGTACCAGGTATCTTGTAAAAATTGCTGTCAGTGTCTTTGGGACCTCCTTGGTTGAAGGAAGAAATATTTTTAAAGGAAAAATAATTTGGCTCTGCTTCTCAACAATTCTATGACAGTCAACATTTATAGAAGCATCAAAAACACTTCTTAAAGTACCTACCCTAAATTGATACATCACAAAATTTTCATTGATGTTTGTCATTACCCTTTTCCCCCTGACTCATGTAAGACTAATAGAAAGTCTAATTCTTTTTCTTAATTAATCAGTTAATCTCTATGTTAAATTTTATTAGGAAATCTAATGGTAAAAAATATGAGAGCTTTCAAGAGTCATACATATAAAATATAATTTTATAAATGTTTTATATAAATATAAAAATGTCTTTAGAGGCTTGAAAACTGGGCCTGGATGTTGTCCCTCAGCTCTTCAGCTCAAGGCTAGCACTTTACCACTTGAGCCACAGCACCACTTCCATTTTTTCTGAGTGGTTTATTGGAGATAAGAGTCTCATGGACTTTCCTGCCCCAGCTGGCTTTGAACCGAGATCCTCAGATCTCAGCCTCCTGAGTAGCTAGGATCACAGGTGTGAGTCACCTGTGCCCGGCTATTATTTACATTTTTATTGTTATAAAGTTGATGTGCAGAGGGGTTACAGTTACATATGTCAGGTAATGAGTATATTTCTTTGTAGACAGTGTCACCCTTTTCCAGAGGTCATGATTTTAAGTGTGTTTGTGTGTGTGTGTGTGTGTGTGTGTGTGTGTGTGTGTATTTGCTTGCTAGTACTTGAGCTTGAACTCAGAGCTTAGTTTTTCACTTAAAATTAGCATGCTACCACTTGAGCCACACTACCACTTTCAGCTGTATGCTGGTTAATTGTAGAGAAAAGTCTCTCAGATTTGTACGCCTGGCCTAGCCTCGTCTAGCCTCAGTCTCCTTATTAGCTAGGGTTACAGGTGTGAGCCACTCACATGAAGGTTTAACTTAGTTTTTTGTATGTAGGAAGCAATATTTTCATTTTTGTCACTGAGTTTCCTTGCAATTACAACATCCGGTGGCAAGAATCTTACCACCCTTTACTTTACTACCCTTTACCATACATTGAAATATAGATAATAAATGTTCTCTAACAAAAGTTTTGGTTGTTCATAGCCATGATTTGTGTCGTGATAATCATTCTCAACACAGAATTTTCTGCTAGATATACTTACATCAGACTCATTTTTCTTTATTCCCTTTTTTTTTTCCTCCCCGGTCATGAGGCTTGAACTCTGGGCCTGGGCGCTGTCCCTGCGCTCTTCAGCTCAAGGCAGCTTTACCACTTGAGCCATAGTGCCACTTCTGGTTTTCTAGTGGTTTATTGGACATAAAAATCTTGATGAGTTTCCTGCTGGGGCTGGCTTTGAACTGCAATCCTGGATCTCAGCCTTCTGAGTAGCTAGGATTACAGGCGTGAGGCGTGAGCCACCGACACCTGGCTGTTGTTTTATTTATTTTTTCTTGCTAGGCAACCATGGAAGCCATATACCCCCAGTTCTTTTGCTCTTCAGTTTGTTTTTCAAATAGGGTCTCACACTTTTACCCAGCCAGCCTTAGACTGTGACCCTCTATTTAAAACTCCTAAGTAGGTGGGATAACAGACATGTACTACCATACCAGACTTATTTTTGAGACAGAGTCCCACTAACTTTACCCAGGCTAGTCTAGAATCACAGTCCACCTATCTCCACCTCCCAAGTAGTTGAAATTACAAGAATATACCACCATGCCCAGCTCTTAACAGAAATACTTGATTCTGAAAGCAAGGAATAAATGATACAAAAAAGAAAGAAAAAATAGGAGAAAGAAATTTTGCTTTGTAACATGTTTTGTTTTGAAATGTTGAAATATTGTTAGAAAAATTCTTTATCTGCAGAAATAATGAAAAAGAGTAAATCTATTTGTGTTTAAATGGGCTATTCGGTCAGATTAAGGAAATTCCTTGAATAAATCGACACCTCTAATGTTAAATAATAGGACATTTAAATATGAAAATATGTATTTGGCATTTTATTTAATTTTTAATATATATTTTTATTGTAAAGATACTGTACAGAGGCGTTACAGTTACATGAGTAAAGTAATGAGTACATTTCCTATCGAGCATTATTACCCCCTCCTTTGTTTTTCCCCTACCATCCCTTCCCTCCCCACCTCCCCAACCCCCCCTCCACTCCCCCTCCCCCGGGGTTGTAAAGTTCATTTTCAGCATAATGTCTTGTACATCTCATTATTACAATGGGTCAACCTGTATCCTTGTTTCGACATTTTGTTATTTCCCTTCCCCTCCCCAAATTAGAAAAATGTATATACAAGATATGGGACACTGGAATCAAATACAGTGACAACAGGGGTTATACCATGGGGGAAGAACATACAAAAGAACAAAAAAAAAAATCACATATGTACTTGGAATTTTTAAATATAAAATATATAGTTGATACTTTCAAATTACCATGTTTTTCTATTGTTTATATGAATCCATATTCTCTTTTGGGGGGTATACTCCACTCTCTAGAAAACATTAAAATTATTTTGGGATCTCCATAAATAACCAGCAAGCATTTCTTAATTCCAAGGGTTTTGCACATAACTTGTCTGCCAATTATCACCTTTTTTTTTTTTTTTTTTTTTTTTTTTTTTTTTATTTTATTTTATTTTTTTAAATTGTATTTTATTTTATTTGAGAACATACTGTACAAAGGGGCTACAATTACATGGGCAGGATAATGGATACATTTCTTACCAAGCATTGCAGCCTCCTCCTTTGTTCAATTATCACCTTTACCCTTATAATTGGAGAGCTTTGAGCAAGTGAAAATTAAATCTTCTTTAAAAAGCACAGAAATACTAGTGAATTATTAAAACCTTTTCCTTCTTTGTGGCTCCAGGGGACTGCAGTGGTTCACAGGTTTGCTAACTTAGAGCATGCAGTATTTTGTATTTGTTTGCTGCATCTCATGGCAACCCCTAGAATTTGAGGTAGAGAGGTGGAGAGAGCAGTTCCTAAATTATCATGAGTTAATCTTAGGAACTTAATTATATTATCATATGTTTTCAGAAATTTTAATCAATTATCATCTTGAAATAGAGACAGAACAAAGAAACCAAACAGAAAAATAAACCCCAAAAGTATATATTGGCGTGAAAAGGCCAACCAAAGAACAGTGTCTCATTTGTGGACACTTCATTTTCACAAAGCTCCTGCTTGCTATGGCTCACCTCTGTAACCATAGTTATTCCGGAGGCTGAAATCTGAGGATCAAGGTTTGAAGCCAGCTCAAGACAGGAATGACTAATGAGACTCCCATCTCCAATTAACCAGCAAATGTTAGCTCAAGTAGTAGATTGCCAACCTTGAGAGAAAAAACTGAGGGACAGTGCCCAGGCCCTAAGTTCAAGCCCTAGTATGGACACAAACAAAACAAAGCTGGTGCTTATGCAGAAGGAATCCTGAGGTTTCCTTTGAATGTTACACCTCTATGCTGCCAAACCTTGGGGTGGATACTCTTGGCTTGATCACCCATCACATACTATGATTAGAAGTTTAAGGATATTTAGTCTTATGACCCACGTAGATAGGCAAAAGCTTGTTTGAAAAGAACTTAAAGCAGTGGAATTCTCCACTTTCCACTTGTGTGTGGAATGTCACCGTGGGCCATCACAGCTACAGGGAGCCAGGGAGAATGGGGTGGGAATGATAAAGAGAGGCACTGGACCATTTTGAAGAGAGGCCTCCTGAGGAGACCAGCATTTGCTAACAGCCTGGTTTAGTCTCTTATTTCAGTTTATTGACGTTTAAGATCTTCCAGATACTACCTAATAGGTCAGATGTTCATTTTCACAAATGTAGTGCAGTTGGGTATTATAGAAAACATAATTATATATTTAGATATTTTTGTTGGTCATGGGCTTGAACATACTTAGATTTTCAAAAAGAATTTTAAATAAATTGGCAGTCCTGTTATTAGCTTTATGTCTAGAAAGTTAAATCTTTGTAATTCACTTACTCTGTGAGGAATTTGGATGAAAAGAAATGAGAAAACAATGGAAAGTTACAAAATATTATAAAAATCCATTATCATGTGCACCAGACAGAGTTGAGTTTTGGAGCAGCTTTCATAATGCCTGAAATATTTTAGAAATACAAATTCATTATTAAGGGCTGGGAAGGTGGCTCAATGGTAGAGTGTTTGCCTTGAATGCATGAGGCCCTGGGCTCGATTCCTCAGCACCACATAAGCAGGAAAAGCCGAAAGTAGAACTGTGGCTCAAGTGGTAGAGTGCTAACCTTGAGCTGAAGAGCTGAGGGACAGTGCCCAGACCCAGAGTTCAGGCCCCATGACTAACAAAAATAAATAAATAATTTTGTTATTAAATCCAAAACAGTATCTTCAGTTAGGACACAAATAGAAATACCTGGACAAGCCACTAAAGCCTCAACACTGAACTAAAGTGCAAAGAATCTGAGTTAGAGACCCAAGGTAGAGACACTAGGCACCAGTGGCTGGCATCTATAATCCTAACTTCTCAGGATGCTGAGATCAGTAGACTGAGGTTCAAAGCCAGTGTAGGTAGAAAAAGGCCACTTAAGCTGCAGGAAAAAAGCCAGACTAGAAGTGGCATTCCAGCAGTATAATGCCAGTCTGTGGTTTAAAAAAAAAAACACAACAAAACAGGGGCTGGGAAGGTGGCTCAGTTGGTAGAGCACTTGCCTTGCATGCCTGAGGCCCTGGGTTCAATTCCTCAGCACCACATAAGCAAAAAGAAAAAAGCCAGAAGTGGTGCTGTGGCTCAAGTGGTAGAGCACTAGCCTTGAGGGACAGTGCCCAGGCCCAGAGTTCTGGCCCCATGACCGGACCCCCCCCCCAAAAAAAAGAGATCAGGGAGGGCGGAGAGAAGAAAGTGAGGGACCTGATGAACTGAGACAGGTAGGGGCAGAGGCATATGTGCATAGCTGACAGCTCATTTATGCCAATCCGGACATACCAGTTGTTAAAATACTGAAACATGCCCATTACAGTTGTCAAATAATCTATGTTTTAAATCTTGAATTTTTAAAGCAGTATGTTGATACACATTTTGGATTTATCTGTTTAAAAAAAAAGCAGTAGACCCTAGGCTTTGGTTATTATTAGCAAAGACAACATGATGTATTTTTCTTTATCCACATGAAAAATGTTTGAATATTTTGAGGAACATGGGACAAACCTTCGTATGTCAGATTGTTTGGCATCCATGTATAGCAGAACACCAGTAGTGTTTCCCAGTTATTGGGAGAACAAATTTATCTCTAAAAATTCCTAAAATATTTTAGGAAAGGTGGTACTGTTGCAACTCTGAAATAATGGATTTGGATGTGTTATCCTGTCTCCACCCATCATGATGACTTGATTTTAGTTCTTAAAAACCCAGAAGAGGAAATACTATCTTATTTCCATATAAACAGAGGACAAGGTGAAAGCAAAACAAGGTGGGGGGGGGGGAGTTAAGTGGCTGAGAGGAATACTTAGTGATAAGGGTTTTCTGAATTAAAATGCATGAATATTAGGGGCTGGGAATGTGGCTCAGTGGTAGAGCGCTTGCCTTGCATGCCTGAGGCCCTGGTTTCGATTCCTCAGCACCACATAAGCAAAATGAAAAAAGCCTGAAGTGGCTCTGTGGCTCAAGTGGTAGAGCACTAGCCTTGAGCTGAAGAGCTGAGAGACAGCGCACAGGCCCAGAGTTCAGGCCCCATGACCGGACCCCCCCCCAAAAAAAAAGCATGAATATTTGACCTTTTTACACCTATAATGGTAGTATAAACAATTGGTAAGGATTTACTTTGAACTGGCTCTGTGATTATTTAAAACTTTTACTAATACCCTTAACAGCCACTTAACACAAGTATTATTCTCCACTTTTGAGAAAGGTTTATTCACATGGAATCTGCTGGCCGTGTCCTCTTAGACTGAGGGGAGGTTTGCAAGAAGACAGTTCTCCTTCAATGCATGTAAGCTTTACAGAGAAAGCTGGCAGAAGCATATTGGCTGTAGACATCTTCAATTTAGGAGCAAATTAGAGGATAAGGCTGAAATCTAAGAAAGTGGATGATCAAACATTAGTCTTATATATTTAAATATCAAGGTTATTTTAGACTAGCTTGTATAGAAAATCGAGGCAGCAGAATATAGATGTAGGCAGGCATTGGTGGCTCATACCTGTAATCTTGTCTACTTAAGAGATTGAGATGCTTGTCTGAAGCCAGCCCAGGTAGAAAAAGTCTCTGAGGCTCAAATTAACCAGCAAAAAGCTGAAAATGGAAGTGTGGCTCGAGTTGTAGAATGCAAGAAGCTAAGGTTTTTGTGGATTATTAGGGAGGTAGGGAAGTAGGGGTAAAAGTAAGAGAAACAAAAGTAAGAAGGGGGAACAGCAAGTTCAGGGAAGTACACTATGGAGCTTGACTAAATTTGTGTGCTCTGATATCAAGTGCGACTAATTGCTCTGTCCCGCAGGACCATTTTCCTGAGACGCTATATGACCTGGCAAACTTGGGGGCAGTATTTTTTTCTGAGAAAAGAAAGGGGAAGAATTTTTCTTATAATTTCCACTTCCCACTGATCAAAGACTTATTCTACCAAGTAATAATCCTAAAATTGCCGCAGCTTCTTTTGCAACAGTGAGAAGCTGGGGAGGAGAGAAGAGGTGTGTGCAAGCTGTGGGTGTGAGGCCAGGCTTTTGGGGGCTTGTGCTACTGACCCAAGCAAGTAGCCAAAGGCCCTGGAGGAGATGGAACCCAGAGAACCCAACAGAACAAGTATGAGGCCTGTTGTGGGAAGGTGACTGGTCGTAGGGCAAGTCCCACTCTCAAATGCTCCGCCCTTCATTCAGTCTGTGTCTAGATAAAATACACTCAGTCCTGAGCAGAGAGAGAGAGCTCAAAACAGAGGCTGTCACTGCACCCACGTTAGCAACAGGAAACGTATCTGGTCCTCTATCTTCATATGAGAAGACGAGGACTCGGTGTTCTTGGTGTACCATTGGATGGATTCGCTGGCATTTCACTGCATGCTCACGTGGGTGTGACATTAAGGGTGTGCTTTCACTCATCCAGAAGGAAGCCAGAAGCCGGTGCCTTCAGCTCCTGAACCATATGCAAGCTCTCTGCTTTCAAATAGGATACCGTCTGCCCAGAACTACACAGTTATTATGTAGTATATGCCAACACCATGATTTTTTTCCCTGAGAACCCTAAAGTATGAAATCCAACTATTTAGTCAGCTGTTTTGACTCTTCTGAAGAAAAGCAACTCTTCTCTCAGCTATTTCTCTGTTGCTTCTTTCTTATTCTCTCACTCCCATCCACATTTTATATTTATTTGTCATATATCTTCTTCCTTGATCATAGGTTGTGCTTTTAGGATCTGAAAGCAAAGAGCAGTGAAAACATGGCTAACCAATAGAAATGGAATTCACTAGAAGTATATCCAGACTGGAAAATTCTATGGGAAAACTGGAGAAGATCCTAGGGCAGGAAGCAGGCCAGGCTAGGCTGGGCCTAGGGAGGTCATGTGCAGCTCATGCAGCTCAGTTCCGCTCCATCTGCCGCTTTGCAGCCAGATGATTTCCCCTGCACCTTGATTCCACCCTGATTCCACGTCCAGACTCGTTCTTCATCCAGACATTGGCTGGGGATTTCTCAGCATTTTAACTTGCTGCAAATCATAAAAATGTAAGTGGCACTTACATTCCAGAAGCAGAGACCTTTGAATTGGATCTGGTTTATAGTCCCTGTTGTCTCTAAAGACCTGTTGTTTTTTTTTTTTTTCATATAACGAATCTTAAGCATTACTTGTTGTGCTACCTGAGTTTTCCTTGTTCAAGTTTTACTTCATACCATGATGTCTTTTTTTCTCCACTGCTTTTACTTCCGTTTTAATCAAATCTACACAGCCAATCTCAATTTTCTAACCAGGCAGTTTGGCATGCATTCTTGGCAAGTAAATGAATACATTTATTGCATGTACTTACATTGAAATTTTCTGTTGATAGCATGTTAAACCAAATAAGCTAATGTTGTTGGGTACTCCATCAGGTAGCCGGACTTAACTAGGTTTATTATCTTGTGAGTTTGTGCTTATAGGCATCCTGAACCTTGCAGAGTGAAATTTAAAATTTAATAAACTCACATATTATCCTCAGAACAAAATCTACTTTTATCTAAGCTGCTGGCCAGAATTTTCCTCTTTGTTAACCAGCTAAAAAGGAGTAACTTTGGCACATATTACCTATTCAAGTGTGATTAAAACTTGAAAAAAACAATCATTTTCAGCCTGGAGCATTTTTCTCCATGGAACCCCAAAGTATGACTAAATTTTGCATGTTTTCGATGAATTTAGTAAAAGAAAAATAGTAGAAGTCAATCAGAACTTTTTGCAGAGGGGTCTGTAAGACACCTATGAACAAAACATTGACTGACTTTTGAAACCCTAAGTTATCATTTAAGTTGTATTGAATTCAAGTTTTTCATAAGCAGAATTGACTACTGAGACAGCAAGATTTTACAAAGAAACCAAAACACAGAGGCTCAGATGAATTACTTGTATTCACAAAGTCAAGTTACAGAATCATTGATTAAAATGCTCTGCTTTCCATAAGGTATAAAGAAACAATTTGCACCAGGTCCTTTGCCATAGACCCAGAGGTTGTTCATCACTGGACTCTACTAACATTCCCATGGTAGAAATTGAATCTAAAGAAACCTACAAATGTGATTTCTTTTTTCTAAGAAAAGACTAGCTACAGAGTGATGTCATTTATACATGAAGCATTTATAAATGCTATTGTTGCATGATTGGCAGGCAACATTGTCCTGGCAGGAGGTTTCCCTCTTTGACCTAGCTGACAGCAATGGCCAACAAAAACATTTATTGCCAATACTGGTGGTATCTCCTGCCTATCAGCTACTCAGGAAGCTGAGATCTGAGGATCTTGGTTTGAAGCCAGCCTGGGCAGGAAAGTCTATGAGACTCTTACCTTCATTTAACCACCAGAAGTGGAGCTGTGGCTCAAGTGATTGAGCACCAGTTTTGAGAGAGAAAAAGCTAAGGGACAGGCCCTGAGTACAAGCCCCAGTAGTCTCACTAAATAAAGTAATTAAAAGCCAGCAATGCTAAGCTGTTAACTCCTAGAGATGCCTCAGAAAAACGTGCGGTAGCTGTGAGCTGCAGGTTTCTCCTCCAATCTTACAAGAGCTTTAGGAGCATTGGGAGCTACCTGAGTTTCTCCAGCTGAGTGTATAACTAGTTGAGAGCCACTGCAGACTCACATGGAATCTGTGACTCCTGACCTTGTAGCAATCAGGTGCTCCCTTTCAGATTCCTGACATTGTAATCCTAGTTGAGGGGTACTGATTGGGGGTAGCCTGTGGTTTTCAGGTTTTCTTTTGATCTTCTGGCCTCTTGTTTGCTGTAAGGCCACATGTGCAGTCCAGCACACCAACTGTCCCCCATTCCCACCCCACCTCCCTCACTGTCCCTAGAGGGCTGCCCACCTGCTCTCCTCTAGCCCCCTTTGAAGTGTAGTGAAGTGAGGTCTCACTTTCACAGAACACCCCATCACTCACGGCCCACTCTCCCAACCTTTCCCTGTCTATTAAAAATGATCATAAAGACCAGGCACATAATTCACACTGGGGAGGCTAATGTGTGCTCTTGGCAACATCTCCACTGACCACATTGCTGGCTCACCAAAGAGCTATTGGCAGAATTAAAATCGGTTGAATCCCCCTAGCTTATGATAGCTAAGCCAAGTGGTGATGTTGTACAGTCTGACTGATCTTCAGGACACCTGTCTGGACGGCCTATGCACTTCATTCCCCACATGAATCTCTTCTGATCTGTAACATGGAAGATTCATCTAGGTTGGCTTTTAACATTTTACCATATGTTGAGAGTTAACATTATCGCTACAAATGGGAGTTTGCCAGTGAATTATTTGCAAAAGACTTGGTGAAAAATGATTCCAAGGCAGAAGAATTTGGTGCCTTAATGGCCAGAAGCTTTGGAGAGCAGAATTTGCGTTATTTGTTTGTCATGGTGGTCCTTCACTTGCTGTAGTTGGTTTAAGGTTGATGATGCTCCTCTTAGGCAATGAGAATTTACTGCTCGCTCTAGTGGTGCCTCAAAGAAAACTAAACTCTTGCTGTTATTGCAGTTCTTCCACTGATTTGTTCTTTCCCTCTGACACTCTCAAATGTGCCAATCTTTACCATAATAGTTAATGTAACTCGAAATGTTGGGCAAGAGGTAGTAAAAGTATAATGGGGAGGGGACACTGGTTTGTCTCTCTCCCTGCTCCCTAGAATGACACCAGTGAAAGGACCTGCTATAAAAGGGAAACATTAAAAACCCATGTAAACAAGTCCATGGCATTTTTATTATTGCTGTGGCTGTGTGACCACGTGACACCTTTGAATAGTCCCTGGGTCTATATCTGTCAGAACAGTTTTGTTTGGTATCCATGGAGTTTCTCAAATAGTACTTGGGAAGAGCTTTGGAGTTTGATGTGACAGTGTTATGGCTCATTCAAGTCATTGCTTATTTATAAAATGGAAAGTTTCTGAGGATTTTCACTCTTCCAAAGCTTAGCAATCAAGCACTGTGCATACTGTGTTGATAAAAATCTTGAATTCTGGTAAAGAGCTGCTAGAGACACCTACTTTGGACCAGGGAACTGCTAGCCTAGGGCAGGGTAATAGAATGGGGGTGCCAGTTTGAACCTACACTGTCTCCTATGGCTGTGGAAGCCTCTAGCAATTGCGATTGTGGTAGCAGTGTACTAACCTGACTATTTACAGGAGAAAAATACATACCTCACCCTATAATGAGGGAATCAACAATAAGTTTGGGCTGACAGCAAAGACTTGAACTTGATGGAGGAGGATATTCCCATCCTTCTGTTATGTTGCAGTTCATGCAACAGCAGCCATTCATGCTCCCCTTGGCCCTAGCAAGTAACAATTCTTTCAGCAGATCAGAGCAGAGAGGGTAGCACAGAAAGTCTTACAAGTATGGGAAGCCCAGAAGTCTGAGACTTCTAACATCTGGGACTGGAGAACAGGAAGGAATGCATTTTGTCACTCTATTTTGGTGGGTTCCGTCTCCAAGCCAGCAGTTCTGATGGTGACAGATCTCAGGGCACATGAAGTCTACATCATCTGAAAATCTCCTGAGACTTAGGGAATCATCATGTGCCTGCCCTCCTCTGTGTGTGTGTGTTTGTGTGTGTGTGTGTATAAGAGGCACTACAAAGAAGCTGTTTGTCCTAAGGTAATGAGTGAAGGTAGAGCCACAGATGGATCTTTTGTGGTTCTTATGAACTGGCTATTTTGTCTAGGCTAGTGCATGAGGCTATGAGTTACTTAATGTTCAAGAATAGACATAAATTGTTTTCAACAGCTTGAAAACAGCAGTGTTGACGTAATTGACATGTTTAATTAACAGTACATCTAATAATGGTTCAGGTGGTAAATTTTATGTTACATATATTTTACAGCTGAAATGACAAGAAAAAAGTGGGAGGGAGAGGAAACAGGTGACTTTTGCTAAGGAGAAAACGGTTAATTTATTTAATAAATAGGACGCAGCAGGACGAGGATAGCCCCAGAGGGATTTCTGCCAGGTGGGTTGCGTGATAAGCCAACCAGGTTGAGTCATTAGCTCTCCAGTCCTGTCATTAATATCCGTGCATTGACAACAGATCTGGTCTCCTACAGCCCTGCTGCCCATATTGTAGCAGGATATCCAAATGATACTCACTCCCCTGACCCTTTACAGGCCAGATGTTTGAAGACTTTGCAGTCCTCTCAATGAAATAGTCCTTTATCTTCTTGATTTATGGCACCTTCCATCTGATGATCAAAAGGAGCCTCTGACAATGCCATCAGAGAGGTCTGAGAAGGCCTCAGGAGGATATTTAGATCCCAAGGCTCTGGCCTCAGTCTGCTCAGTGCAATCAGCAGCACACGCACTATAGCCCTAAAACTCATCTGTACTCTGGAGTACCAGTCACACTGATATTCCCTTCCTTGCTCCTTTGAAGAGCAGACCTTTCTAGGGCAATGCCTGAGTGCAGTCCTTGGTGGGAAATGCACAGGTGCTGAGATGAACCAGAGGGAGGCATTTCAGCCTGCCATGTCCTGAGATTCTTTTAACTGTCATCTTTAGTGTGTACTAGGAAAGAGTGCCTGTCGGATCTACACTCCCCCACCCATCACACACTAGAAAGAGGTTTGGGAAATGTAAATCTGTGTGGTGAGAAATAAAATATCTATTAGTTATTTAAAGATAGGTATTTACTTTTTAGAAAAAGATAAGACACACTTTCTTTCAAATGAGAACATTTTCTTTAAAATAGGACTCGAGTAAGAATGAACGTGCTGGAGCATTTGGAGAAATGTACATTTAGAAATAGAACTTGTTATTTCTTCCTGATCCCTGTCCTGTGTCTGGCTTGTAAGAACAACCTCACAAAAAGATGACTGTTAGTCGTATTAGTCCTGATCACCAAATCATCTAGCCTATGTTCTTGAAGTTGAGGGCTGGGAAGGTGGCTCAGTGGTAGAGCACTTGCCTTGCATGCATGAGACCCTGGGTTCGATTCCTCAGCAGCACATAAGCAAAAAGAAAAAAAGCTGGAAGTGGTGCTGTGGCTCAAGTGGTAGAGCGCTAGCCTTGAGCTGAAGAGCTGAGGGACAGTGCCCAGGCCCAGAGTTCAGGCCCCACAACCGGACACCCCCCCCCAAAAAAAAAAGAAAGTCTTACTATGTTCTTGAAGTTGATTGGAAAATACTTGGTCTGATTTTAGATAAGGCCACTGATCAGAGAGCGTCTATTCTTAGTTATTAAAACAAACCCAGAACCAGGTACCAGTTGCTCCCACCTGTAATCTTAGCCACTCTGGAAGCTGAGACCTAGAAAGTGGTTCAAATTAACTGAGGCAGAAGTCTCTGAGACTATAACTAGCCAGCAAACTGCCAGACTAGAAATGGCTCAAGTGGTAGACCTCTAGGTGTAAATAAGAAAACCCAGAGAGAGCATGAGGTCTTGTGTTCAAGCCCTGGTACTGGCACGTGTGTGCATGTGTGGGCACGTGTGCACGCTCACGCACATGCATACACACACAGATGTTGTCTATAGTGTTGACAACTCTCAAAAAGAATACAGGCAACACAATTTTGTATGCAATTTTGTAGGATATGTATGCTCTCTCAGGGACAGCTATTGTCTGTACTACTACTGAACTACACTTGAACTCCCTCCTTCAAACAGCTTTGCTATCCATGTCAGGTGTCTGCAAAGAGGCTAGTATTTTTCTTCTGTCATTAAACTTGTGTAAAAATGTCTCTGGAAGAAATGAAGCCACATTTTCTACGTGTAAGTGTAGTTTATTGGTTTTTAGGTCCTGGGGATTGAAGGCAAAGGTGCTCTACTATTTAAAC
Organism: Dipodomys merriami; assembly: GCF_024711535.1. Taxonomy (NCBI): domain Eukaryota; kingdom Metazoa; phylum Chordata; class Mammalia; order Rodentia; family Heteromyidae; genus Dipodomys; species Dipodomys merriami. The sequence goes on from NW_027206068.1 coordinate 17,480,404, forward strand.
CACACCTCTGGCCCTTTTTACTGTTACTTTTGGGCTAGGGTCTTTCTTCAGGCTCAGGTCAGCCTGGACTGCAATCCTCCTGTTTGTGCTTGCCCATTCCGTTGGGAATGGCAGGTATACCTCTCCACCCAACCATTGTGCTTTATAACAGGTGTGTACCACCTTGCCCAGCCATTGAATGAGAGAGTCTGGTGAAAATTTTATTCTTGGGCTGGCTGGCCTTTAACAATAATCCTCCAATCTCCACCTCCCAAGTAACTAGTATTATAGGCATGAGCTACTGTGCATAGCCTGTACTAGTTTGTTTGTTTTTTCCAGTCTTGAGCTTGAACTCAGCCTAGGTGCTCTCCCGGAGCTTTTGTGCTCAAGGGTAGCACTTTACCACTTGAACTCCACTTTCAGCCTAATTGGAGATAAGAGTCTCACGATTTTCCTGCTGGGACTGGCTTTAAACCTCAGTCATCAAAGCCGGGCGCTGGTGGCTCACGCCTGTAATCCTAGCTACTCAGGAGGCTGAGATCTGAGGATCGCGGTCCAAAGCCAGCCCGGGCAGGAGAGACCGTGAGACTCCTATCTCCAATAAACCACCAGAAAACCGGAAGTGGCGCTGTAGCTCAAGTGGTAGAGCGCTCGCCTTGAGCTGGAGAGCTGAGGAACAGCGCCCAGGCCCAGACTTCAAGCCCCACGACCGACAAAAAAAAAAAAAAAAACCTCAGTCATCAGATTTCAGTTTCCTGAGTATCTAGGAGTATAGGCGTGAGACACTAGTGCCCAGTGGTACTAGCTATTTTTAAATTACTTGGGAAACTTGTGAAAATGCAGGCTTGGTACTAAGAGCCTCTGAATCAGAATTTTGGAATTTACATTTTAATAGGCATTTGTGTCATCCGCTCCCCTGTACCACTAAGGTGTAATATCATTCTTTTATTGTGTTATTAGTGCTTGCTGCACAATTGAGCAGCCGTCCAGAGAGTTCATATTGGTGGAAGGAGGCTTTTGGCAGGAAAGGGATATGGGGACAGACTCAAAGTGAGGAAAAAAAGAGGAAGGCTCATAAGGGAGGCACTTGGCTTATTGCACATTTGGAATTTGATATTTTGGAAAGTCTTGAATATGCAGAAGTAAATAAAAGAAAATAAAAGTTCAAATCTTAGACACAAACTGGAAAGAACAGAGAAGACATCCGACATAATAATGGAGAAGTGATAGCTGGTCGCTCTTAGAAACAATGTGAGACGTAACAGGTGACTTAAAACTTGATAAGACATTTTATATACTAACAAACATAAATGTATAAGTATAATTTATTGAGAGTAAGACAGAAACATTATGAAAGGAACCTCACATGTTAGGAAGATATAAGTGACTGATAAACCAGGCTGCCTTTGGATAAGAACTAATAACTAGATGGTATGAGAAAGGTTTTGAGGGTACAGAAAATGATTTACCATGGGCTGGGAAGGTGGCTCAGTGGTAGAGTGCTTGCCTTGCATGCATGAGGCCCTGGGTTCGATTCCTCAGCACCATATAAGCAGAAAAAGCCAGAAGTGGTGCTGTGGCTCAAGTGGTAGAGCACTAGCCTTGAGCTGAAGAGCTAAGGGACAGAGCCCAGGCCCAGAGTTCAGGCCCCACTACCAGCAAAAGAAAAAAAGAAAATGGTTTATCTAGATCAGCATGGTGGTCCTAAGAGTATTTGATTTCAGAAAGCTTATCAAACTGTACCCTTATAATTTGTACACTTTTCAATATCAATGTTATACTGTAATGGAAATGCATAGAGACTAAATAAAAAGTTTACTTGCTTTCCTCTCATTTCTTCTCTTCTTCTGCACTGAGTGTGAGTTTGCTTCTGTGTTTCTGAGTCAATCAGGTCAGTGCAGGAAGGACTCGAGGTCCATTTGGCAAAGACTCAAGATGTTGAAATAGAGCTGGCTTTTCATTAGGAAGACGTCAATCTGCTGGATTTCAGCTATCTTCGCTGTTTGTGCTCAGTGCTCCTTTGCAAGTCTGTAAATCATGGGCCTACAGGAGAAGGGCAGGCTCAGTCCGTGAAGGGGTGCTGAAAAATTGCTGGTTCCAAATGCTTGGTGGGCAGAAGTTACATAAATCTCTGCAGCCTTTGACTGTGGGGGAAAGCACTGAGAGGATGCTGGCTGCCAGCAACTGCCCTGGATGGTTTGCTTTTTAACTTTGTCATGGCTACTAGCCTCTGAGGCTTACCTACATAGTAACAGCTTTAATTGATTGGATCTTAGACAAAGGTAGAATGGGGTAGCCATATAAATACAAAATGTACCCCAATTACATTTGTAGGAGACACATACACATACACAATATGTTATACATGCTTAAAAGTCCCTGAACACTGTTTACTTAGATTAATTTGCAAAACAAAAAAATTTATAATGCTAGGTGCTGGTGGCTCACTCCTGTTATCCTAGCTACTTAAGAGGCTGAGATCTGAAGATTGCCGTTCAAAGACAGCCTAGGCAGGAAAATCTGTGAGACTTATCTCCAAGTAACCAGCAAAAACCTGGAAGAGCTTTGACTCAAGTAGTAGAGTACAAACAAGAGCCTGAGGCCCTGAACACAAGCCTCAGTATAATCTCTCTCTCTCTCTCTCTTTCTCTCTCACACACACACACACACATACACACATACACACACACACACACACACACACACACACACACAATCAGAACAGTTACATTAGATCTCATAGATGCTGAAAAACTTAACCATTGAGTTTCTCACTCTTTGGTTGTAGGATTTAGTTTCACATAGACTGCTTATACACCAACATATCACCCATTAATGAATGGGCACTATTTGGATTACTTAAAAAAAATTGGCTCCTATATAAATGCTAGTATGAGCATTCAGGTACACATTTTTTGCATAGCGTATCATTTGAATCACCTTGAGTATATACTTGGAAATGGAATTCTTTTCTTCATAATTTTGTGTATCTTGCCAACTATTAGTTCCAGCAACTGTACTATGTGACTGTTCCCTGGTTATGTGTAGACTTTCATTCTCCACACCATTGTCACCTGTGTATGTCTTTTTAGACTATCCTAATGAATGTGAAGTAATATTTCATTACACTTTTGATTACCATTCTTCCAGTGAATAGAATTTGAATGTTTTTTCATGTTCTTATTGTTCATTTGCATATCATTTGATACATAAATTTGATAGGTCATTCAAATTTTTGCCTATTTGAAAATTGTGTTATCTTTTTACTGTTTGAGTTCTAATAGTTCTTTATATAATCTAGATATTCAACCTTTATCAGGTATGTTTTATACGTAATTTTTCCTACTCTGAAGGAAGTTTCTTACTTTCCTGATAGTGCCCTTTGAAGAATAAAATTGCTTAACTATAATGAAATCCAATGTGTGTATTTTATTGCTACCCATGTTATATGTAAGAAACTATTGCCTAATCCAAAATTGCAAATATTTATACCTACCTTTTCTTCCAAGAGTTTTATATTTGACCCAGTTTGAGTTAATTTTTGTTAAAAGGATTCTTCTTTCTCCATTGAATTGTCTCAGAATCCTTGTCAAAAAATCAACAGACAGCTGTCCATGGGTGGCTCATGCTTGAAATCCTAGCTTCTCATGAGACTGATCTCTAAGGATCTCGGTTTGAAGACAGCCCATGCAGACAATTAACCAGCAAAAAGCTAGAAATGGAGCTGTAGTTCAAGTGGTAGAGTTCCAGCCTTGAGTGAAAAAGCCAAATAAGACCATAAGACCTTGAGTCCAAGTGTCAATTCACACACATCTGTTGTTTTACACAAATCAGTGGACATAAAAGTCTGGGTTTATTTCTGGAGTCTCAAATTCATGCCACTGAGCTGAATGTCTCCTCAGACCGGTGCCACATTTTAACCACAGATTTGTAATAATACATTTTAAAACTGGGAAGTGTGAGATCTCTAATTCAGTTCTTCTTTTTCAAGATCTTTCTGAATATTTGCACTCCCTTGACCATTTAAATTTCAGGATTCAATTGTCAATCATACCATTTTAGTAGGAACTATGCGGGATCTTCAGATATACATAAGGAATTTGTAAGACCTTAAATATATTTTCTAATACATAAATTGAAGTTATTTTACTATTTATTTAGTACTTCAAGCTTTGTTTGTTTTAATGATTTATTATAAACTTCAGGCATAAGTACAGTGGTTCTTATAGTGTTACGTAGGATTTTTAAAAATTAATTTTGATGCTGTTATAAGTGGAAATTGTTCTATTTAAAAAAAATTTTATTGTACAAATGTTTTTTGTTTTGTTCTGTTTTTCCTTTCATGCAGTTGTTTCTATCATATTTATAAGATGATTTCTATGTTGCTTTGTATGTCCCTCCCCCACAGTATAACCCATACTTTCACTATATTTGATGTTGGTATAATTTGTGGAGGGGAATGGAAAAAAAACAAATCGTTTAACTAAGGATACAGGTGGACCCATTGCAACAATGAGATGTACAAGTCGTTATGCCAAAGACGAACTTTACAACCTTGGTGGGGGGGGTGGGGAGGAGGATCAGATGGGGCGAGGGGAGGAGTATGGGAAGGGATGGGAAGGGGAAACAAAGGAGGAGGCTATAATGCTTGATAAGAAATGTACTCATTATCTTGCCCATGTAATTGTAACTCCTCTGTACAGTATTCTCACAATAAAAAAATATTTATCATAAAGGTGATGTCCAGAGGGCTTACAGTTACATAAGTCATAATGAGAACATTTCTAGTGTCACTCCTTCCTCATTTTCTCCCGGTTTTTACCCTCCAGACCTGAAAATGTATTTTTATTTAATTTTCAGATGTTCATTGCTAAGTATGCACATTCTATTTTGTCCAAGAACAAACTTTCAATTTAATTGAGGTGATTCTCAAGACTTCACTCTTAAATGTGGCTTAACTGAAAAGCTAACTTTGTGACAGAAAAAATGTAGAGGAAACACAAAGGCCACGCAGTATTTCTTTTCTCATTGCTCCATATTTGAACACATACTTCTCAAATGGAGTTAAAGTATCTCTTCCCTCTCCTCCCCCTCTCTATCCTTCTCTGTCTTCCCCTTCTCACTTTTCTCTCTCCTCTCTTCTCTTTCTTCTCTTCCCTCTCCGCCCCCCCCCCCTTCTCTCTGGCTCCAGGGCTTGAACTCAGTACATCACATTTGCTCAGCTTATTTGCTCTCTGGTACTCTACCTTGAACCATGCCTCCAGCTCTGCTTTATTTGGCTGGTCCTGGGTTATGAATTATGAACTCAGGGCCTAAGTATTCTCCCTGTGCTCTTTTCCTCAAGGCTAGCTCTCTATCACTTGATCCACAGCTTTTCTTCTATTTTTTGATAGTTAATTGGAGATAAGAGTCTCATAGACATTCCTGCCTGGCCTGGCTTTAAACCATGATTCTTTGATCTCAGTCTCCTGAGTAGCTAGGATTATAGGCATGAGCCACCAGTGCCCAACTATACAGCCTTGCATTTTGCTAGTTAATTGGAGATGGAGTCTTGTGAACATTTCTGTCTGGGCTGGCTTTGAACATTGTTCTTCCATATCTCAGGCTTCTGAGTATGTTGGATAGCAAACATAGTATTGAGTTATAGTTAAATCTCTTTAGAATATGTAGGAATTATATAACTATATCTATCGCTATATATATCTTGGTAGTAAGTAGAAATGAGACACTTACGATATTACCTCTGAGCAGATGCACACAGAAGCATTCATTTCACAGTGAGCAGTTTGGAAAACATCTTATTCTTCAGACTTTTCTCACTGTAGTTCTGAAATTCAATTAGTCACTTTCTTTTTGTCCAGGCATAATGTTCTAAGGTATGATAAGTTCCTTGTACAAAAGACACTTTATCTCTGAGGATAGGTCATAACTGATATATGCTACAGTATTATGTCCCTTAAGAAGTTTTACAGTTTTCAATGTGCCAATAATAGGTATTACATAAACACAAAGTATTTTACTAAGGAACTGATACTTACTGTGTTCGAATTCCCATAACATCCAGAGTTAAAGCTGGAAGAATTTATGGTGTAGCTATTTATTGTGCCAGAATCACACTATCGATTTCTGAGAGGGCACAAAGTACCTGAGGTTTTCCTTACAGCATTGTAGAGTCTCACCACAATGAAATACTAAAATCCTAATTGACCTGGGTTGGGCTAAGCAGCCAGGGAGCCAAGCCCACTCTTCCCTCCCATTTGAAGGCCACAATTGTTGAACAGCACTGCCCTCTAGTGAGAAAACATGAAAATAACAGATTGGAAAAAGATGGCTCAGTGTACCTGCCTCAGATTTGCATCACAGGTTTACATAAGCCTCCTCAGCCCTATTCTTTTTATTTACTTGTTTGAGGCAAAGTCACACTATATAACTCAGGCTGACCTGATATTCTTGATCCTCCTGACTCTGCCTTTCAAGTTGTGGGTTTATAGGCATGCACAGCCATACCCAACTCTCCATGACTCAGTTTTATCCAAAAAGAGCAAGAAGATTCCTAGTATTCTGGTCATCATAGTGATATGATTAGAATATACCCCTAGTGACTTAACACTTTTAGATTTCTTAAAACTTCAACCTGTTTTACAAAGAATGACTTTTCCTCAGTCACTCTGAAAGCTTTGTCACAGCAAAAAAATGGACCACCGGAAAATGGATGGTTAGGGAAGCTTCTCCTACACTTTCGGTAGTTGAGAAACCTAAAGCCTGGAGAGGATCAACAATCTGCAGAGCACAGGATGGGGAAGCCTTGTCTCCTGTATCCCCTGCCAGCCCTTTGGGCCTCATGTGCTCATTGCAAGTCAGCAGATGCCAGGCCACATGGGGGGGGGTTAGTTCACGTAGTCATTTTATACATGTTTTCATCTGGTAGTTTTCAGAGCTGTCCTTTTTGACATTGAAGTTTACACTCCAAGATGAAAGAGTTGAATGTGTTGGTACAAAGTAAACGGGCCTTACACAGAAAGGGGGTCTGAGTTCTCTGTGACTTTCTCCTCCTTGAATGAGCCGGCTGCTATAGGGAAATTGTATAAGAGGAAGTACCACAGTTGGTGTGAGGTCCAAGGATGGGCCATTCCAATTTTGCTCTTGTTGTTTCCTTTATTACTTCCTTTCTTCCCACTTTCCTCCCTCCCTCCTTCCCACTTTTCTTCCGTCCTTCTGTCCTTCCTCCCTCCCTCCTTTCTTACTTTCCTTTCTTCCTTTTTCTCCCTTTTTTATTTTCTTTTTTGTGGTACCAGGGCTTGAACTTAAGGCCCCACATTTGCTAGTCAGGTGCTCTACCACGTGATCTATTCCTCCCATCATTTTTGCTCTGATCATTATCTATTTTTCCTTTTTATTTGCCAACACTGGAGCTTGAACTCAGGGACTTGCGCTCTGGCTGGCCTTTTCACTGATGGCTGTGCTTTACCACTCTGAGCTATGCCTCTACTGCCAACTTTTTTTGCTGGTTATTTAGAAATAAGAATCTGTTGGATTTGTCCACCAGATCTAGCTCTGAGCCTCAATTCTCAGCCTCCTGAGTAGCTAGGATTATAGTTGTGAGCCACCAGCACCCCACTTGCTCACCTTATTTTTGAGAGAGCATCTGTATTGGTGAGGACTAGCATGGACCATGATCCTTCTATACATTCTTCCTATTTTAGCTGGGATGACAGGCATACACCAACACAGCCAGGTTATTTCTGAGATGGAGTCTCTGGAACTTTTGTCTAGATTTGCCTTGAACGATGATATGCAGCCCCCTGCTTCTTCCAAGTAGCTAAGATTGTGCATGTGAGCCTATAGAACCCAGCAATTCTACTGCTTTCTTGCTGTATGAGTTTGAGTGTGGCTTCATAGGGTTGTTGTGAGGATGAAGTGAGATTGTGCACACATGTTCACACACATTCACACACACATGCACACATGCACACACAACCCATCCTAAGTACACAATAAGCATTCATTGAGTTTCTTGTCTGTGCCAGGCTTTAGTTCTTTTCTTTCCACTTACTTTAAATAAACCTACTATTTCTATGAACATTTGATTTTCTTGCTTACTGGAGTGTATGTCATAAATAAAAGTGTATAAAGCATTGTGAAATGATTACTGTTATGCTTGTGGTAAGAACGTCAGGAATGTCACCTAGTGATATCAAGTATACAGTGCATTATCATTACCTAGACTCAACAGGCCATGCATTAGAATGCCAAACTCATTTTCTTATACCCTTGCCTGTCAGTGCTGGCCATAATTTGTTGGTAACCAAGGTCAGAGGGTCAGTGGATTATAGCAGTACTTTTTTAGGGGGTCCTCACCTCAATGCCCTGTTGTTTCCCTCACTCCATGCAGCTTCACTTTGTGAACTAGTGCCAGTCAATTACAAGTAGGAGCAGTAGTTCGGAAGGGGCGAGTCCTGAGAAAGGATGATTTTCCCCACAATTACCCTTCAGTAGAGAGGGTTAATTAATGAATTCCTTAAATGCTATTTTCCCCGTGCCAACTGCAAACAAGTGTAGTTTGGGTGGGATGATTTAATTCTCAGTATATCGTTAACCACTTGACTACAGGTGTCATTTAAATTTCCCTCTGTCTCATCAGAGGTAGTTCCTAATTCTCCCTCAAATATTTTCTAGGTAAAATGAAAGTAACTATCTCCTGTGAACTCACATGTGCAGCCAGAGATCTGTTTAGTTTGTGTTTTAGAACACATATTTGAAGAATTTCTTGTTGTCCTCCCTCTCAAAGAAGGAGGGACACAGGGCTCTAAGAACCCTATAGAAGAGAATATATCCAAACGGAAGTGAAAGAGTGTTTGGAAGAGAAACTTGACCAGTGATATGCCTGCAATGATCACAAAGCAATAATAACAAATGCAGAGCAGTATGTCAAAAGAAGGGCTTTTCTAAACTCTCTGCCAAATCCTGGGTACAGCATCATTATTTGGGATCCATAGAGTATAGCCCAGGTGAGAGGTTGAATTCTCCTGGCTTCAGCAAAACACTTGGGTGCACCAGGTGCCTGCAGGACAGAGCATCCATGGGGCAGCTGGAAAGCACAGCCTGGTGGGCCTGAGGCTCTCTAAATCTCTGGGCTCTGACTTCTCCCTGCTTATCTGGGCTCTGACTTCTCCCTGCTTATGTTTCTTTGGGAATCAACTTCCTGTTAGCTTAAGACACCTGTCCTTTTTTTTTTTTTTTTTTTTTTTTTTTTGGTGCTTTGGGATAGCATATCCTTTTTAAAAAAAATTTTTTTATTGTGAAAATACTGTACAGAGGGGTTATAATTACATGGGCAAGATAGTGAGTACATTTCTTATCAAGCATTGTAGCTTCCTCCTTTGTTTACCCTTCCCATCCTCCTTCCCCCACCACCCAATCCTCCCCCCCCAAGTTGTAAAGTTTGTTTTCGACATGACAACTTGTACTTCTCATTGTTGCAACAGGTCCACCTGTATCCTTATTTAAACAACTTGTTTTTCCCCTTCCCCTCCACAAATTATACCGACATCAAATATAGTGAAAGCAGGGGTTATACTGTGGGGGAGGGACCTGTCTTTTTTTTGTGTGTGAAACTTCCCACCTGTTTGGGGTTCAGTTTCTAAATGACGACTGTGTGTTCTTTTGCAGAATCATTTGTATTTCCTGAATTACTACTTCCCTTTCTAATTAATTTTGGGGGAAAATGGGCTTTGATTGACTTTGAAAAGAAATCTGCAAAATGAAAAGACAATCTCAGAATGGGAGGTAATATTTTCAAGATCTATAGCCAGTAAGTTAACATCCAAAATATATTAGGAACTCCTACAACTAAACCAAATGAGAACAACAAACAAAATGGGCCTGGAGAGAGGTTTTTCCAAAGTGAAAATGGGAATTAATGTCACAAACCTAAAAGAGGAGCTCCATTCTCCAGTGTGGTAGTCTCCTGGCCTTTGGAGCTGTCTCTCTACTCTTCACTACCTACTGTAAAGTAGCCGATCAAAATGTTTGATTGTTTTAGTTACCAATGGATGAGATCACATCATCTTCATCTGTTTGCTTGACTCATTTTCCTGTGCCATTTTCCACTTCAGAAGACCTGGCTGCAACATATTTGAATGGGTCAGCAATAAGGTGTTGCAGGCTGGGGTTGTGGCTCATGGATAGAGCACCTGCCTACCAGGTGCAAGCTTCTGGTTTCAATCCCCAGCAGGTGAAGAAAGCAGGGAGGGAGGGAGGGAGGCAGAAATAAAGACAGAGAAACAGGAAGAGGGAGACAGAGGCAGAGACAGAGATTAAGTAAACTAGGGATCGTTTATAAAGGGTGTGGAGAGCTGCGGGAGCCGCAACCAAAGAAGGCCGCAAAAGCAACATTGTAGCTAAAATGGCGGGGCCGCGTGGTGCGGCTGCGACCTAAGATGGCACGGGCTCGACCTAAGATGGCACGGGCTCCCGCCTTCCGTCTTCCCGCTGACGAGTGCTCTCTGTAAAAAACAACTCCTTATATGGCTATGACTTCCGTGTTTGCAGCCCTATCGGTATATGCCACGTAGCGCTTCGGGATTGGCCATCCAGGAGGCTTATAACCGGAGCGAGGGAGCAGATGGAAAGGAGAAGCAGGAAGAAGCGGGCAGGAGAGAAGCAGGAGAGAAGAAGCTTGTTACAAGGTTCCTGAATAAACCGCATTGAGAAGAATCCCGGGTCGCGTCTTCCTTGCTGGTCGAGGTGGTCGCGACAAAGGGACTAAAGCACTAGTACAGATTCTCTCCATGAATGAATGAAGCTCCACAAACTTCATGTTGTTGATTTATTTGCTCCGTGGGACATTGAGAACCATTTCTAGGCAGCTGCTCATGGTCACAGGGGCTGTGTACTGTATGACCCCCACTTTACCAAAACACGCTAGGTCTTCTTAAATGCATGTGTCCTCTAGTAGGAGACTGTAAGCAGAGGTCTCACCTGCTGTTTTCAATTCAAGTCTGGGCTCACTAACTTGGACCAGGGAACCCAGGAAAGGGGTCTGACGTCTGTTCTCCCACCCACCAGTTAAGGTGTCCTTTGATGTAGCAGACACTCACGTGTGTCTGCTGCCAGGACCATGTGCAGTGGGCGCTGTGTCTGTCAACTGTGGACTGGGAAGTGCCAAATGCATAGGAGAATGAAAACCTCTCCTGAGCTGTTCCTTGCAAGAGGAAAGGCTGTGTATTTTTACCAATGCCATCATTTAATCAGTGGGTCTCAGGATTGTGTTGCTCATAGACAGCCCTCTTGTCTATGTTTCTGTCCAGAAGGAGGCTTGGTGGCTTCTTCTAATTCATACAAAGGTTTCTTAGTAGTGGCCAGTTCTTTAATTTGGTTTGATTGTGTAATGTTTGCCTTGCCAACTCCTCACATCCCATTCAGGTGAGTTTTACAACGTGCAGAACTGACCATTGTGTGCCCTGCCTAAAACCTGTCTGCTGTGAATCATTGTCTTGAAAATGCAACAGCACTTGCTTGAAAGCATGTCAGACATGCATATATATATGTGTGTGTACACATATGTGTATATGTGTATATGTGTATATACACATATATGTATAAATATATATTTATATGTATGGCTTCAGTTTTAGCTATTAATGAATGCCATTCTGAATTTAAGGCCTTGTGCTTGTTGGCAGTCTGTCTCCTACTTGAGCAATACAACTGGCCTTTTTTATTTTTAGTCATTTTTTTTCAGATATTATTTCACCCTTTTGCCCAGGCCAGCCTAGACTTACATACTCTCATCCACACTCACTGCATAGTTAGAATAACAGGCACAAACCACCACAGACTGTTTTGTTGAGAGGGGATCTCTACCATTTTTCCCAGGCTGGTTTTAACTATGTTTATGCCAACCTCCGCCTCTCAAGAAGCTGGAATCAGGTGTGATCCCATCACACATGGATTTCTGAAAGCTCCTGTGTAGACTCAGTTCTCTTGTGTTCATCTGTCCAGTGCTTTGGTTTCCTTACAGTCCTTATAAGTTCATCATGTCTTGCTTTCTTTCCTGATGTTGGTGCTTCTCATAGCATTTGGAAGAGTCTCATGTCTCCTTATCATAAGGGTATGATCACATGTGTTGCAATATAGCTAACTTCCTGTTTCCTCCGTCAAGAAATGCATACTGATTAGTGTATTGACTAATTTAAAAATATGACAAGAAGCTGGGTATCTGTGTCTCATGCCTTTACTCCTAACTACTCAGGAGGCTGAGATTTGAGGAGTACAGTTTGAAGACAGCCAGGGCAGAGAAGTCTGTGAGACTGTTATCTCCACTAAACTGCCAATATACATATATAAAAGCTGGAAGTAGAGCCTGTAGTTTAAGTGGTAGAATCCTAGCCTTGAGGAAAAAGCTCAGGGATAGCGCTAAGCTCTGAGGTCAAGCCCCAGGATCAACATACACACACACACACACACACACACACACACACACACACACACACACACACACACACACACACACGAGACAAATATTTACTCATACTTCTTGGGATCTTGGGAACCAGAGTCACACATCCCATAGAGAGAAGGCCGCGCTGTTGTTGCAATGGAAGCACTTGAGCTACAAATTCTAACCTGCGAGCAAGGTGGTCAGAGATAGTGTTAGAATCCCCAGCAGACCCCTGGATGGAGTACTAGGAAATAAACACACACCAAAATATAAAGCAAAACTTGGGCACATATTTTCGATACTCTAAAATAGTCTTCGCGTCATGGAACTTGTTGAAATTCCCTTTTCATACTTCAAAGTGTAGATCTTTTGACAAAATATTGAATTCAGAGGGAGATATGGTGGGGGAGAGATGGTTAGAAAGAGTAATCACTTGAATGCTCAAGATTGTAAAGCTTCTCATCCAGCCTTGGGAGAATATGTCATCTTTGTTTGGCCTGAGTATAATTTCCTGGCTTCTGAATGGTCTTCTGTCAGTTAGTGAGGTCATAGGGCAGGGCGAAATGTTGTGATTTTCGAGTGAATTTGGGAGGATTGGCAACTGGAGACTAGAGTAGTACAAATGCTTGCATGAAGGCAGAACATTTGCTTCAAGCTTTGGGCTTTGCTAGTGATTGTAGGAGACTAAATTTTAGAGGGAAGAAGGAAAAGGACTTCCTAACTACTCAACTTTTTTTTCTTTTTAGCTCGATTTAAACACTGGAGAAGGATGTAACTGGTCTTCCCAGAATCTATTGGTCAGCAGGCGGCCTCTTTCTTCTCCTCCATTCAGAACTGCGCTGAGGTACTGTTCAACCTGGTCTTGCCTTTGTAAAAGAGTTTTGTGGGTAGCTGGGCCCCTGGTGGCTGTATGCCTAGCCTGTAATCCTAGCTTTTCAGGAAGCTGAGATCAGAGGATCACGGTTTGAAGCCAGCTTGGGCTGACAAATATGAATCACTTTATGTCCAGTTAACCATCAAAATGCTGGAGGTGGAGGCATGGCTGAAGGTGGTAGAGTACCACCAGTCTTGAGAAAAAAAAAGCTAAGAGACAATGAGATTTATTAAAGCCTAGAACTAGAGAGAGTTGGCCTTCACTGCATGGATTTTTGTTCCTGTCCCAAAGTGGTGGGGATCGGGGGAGGAGCTGAATTAAAGTGAGAAGTGAGATGTGAGATGAGAGGGAAATAACAGAGCTTGATGATGACATAAATCAAAGTCAGGCATGTTTAACTTAGAGAAAGCAGAGAAGCCAACCACAGGAACACAGCAAAGCATGGAAAGACAGTTCATGAAGATACATGTGCTGTTCATCAACTTGAATATCTTATCTTCATCTTCCCTTTTATTGACAGAGGTGTCCCTGTGGGGAAATCACTGGAGTGACTAATGAATGCTGGGTAGTTGTAATCACTGGTCTTGTGCTGGGAGGAAGGCCCACTGGGAGGCCCATCTTTGTTTGCTCTGTGTGGATTGGATGATGTAAGAACCAAAGGCAAGCTGCAACAGCCCCGGCCTCTAGTGCCTAGGGCCTTGTTCTACACAGTATTTCTTTTTAGGCTAACACATGGCAGGCTGCCCACCCAGCTTTATTCCCAGTACCAAATGAAACCTTCCCTAAGCGTTACTACATGTTAATAAACATCATCAGTGAAACCCACTTAAAAAGAATGACCTGTTTATGAAAGCAATCTTTTGAAAGACAGAATATTTTCCCCTGTGGGCTCAAGCTTAGGCAGAAAAACAAAGGACTCTTTCAAAGGCTGAAATCGTGATGGAGAATGGATTCTGACTACAAAAAGTAAGGAGACTTTTAGCTCCAACCCGTCTTGCTGCAGAAAGTTGTAAATGTGCTTTATAGGTACAGAGTGAGCCTTTCTAACTTTGGGCCTGGATGCTTTTGAAGTTTTTAAGTGGGAGCAACCTTGGCCCCAACGTGGGGGCAGGAGGAAGCTAAGCAGCTGATCCAGTGGCACAAAAGAACTTACAGGTGAAGTCAAGACCAGAACACACTCATGAGAACACGTCTGTGACACATGGCCATCTGCCGTCAGGACTTGTGTCTTCTTCCCTCACTCTTTCCCCCAGGTCTTCCAGCTGATCCATTCTGAGCACTTGACAAGGAGTTCAGGCCAGCACAAGTTGGAACAGGAGGCAGAAGACCTACACTTTCATAGTGTTATTTCTCTGAATAGTGACATAATATTAGCAGAGCTCATCATGCTTCTATATATTTATGTAAATACTAGGAAGTGAAATTTTATATTTTTAGTTTACAGTGTTTAATAGCATTTTCCTAAAGAGATAGTATCTAAATGTTCTTTATTCTGCACCTGCCCAGTTAATCTCTTACACTTACCAATAGTTTTTAACTATTCTTTTGGTCAGTATTCTTTTGATCAATAACCAAGCTTGCTTGCTTGCTTTCCTGCTTCCTTCCTTCCTTCCTTCCTTCCTTCCTTCCTTCCTTCCTTCCTTCCTTCCTTCCTTCCTTTCTCTCTCTCTCTCTCTCTCTCTCTCTCTCTCTCTCTCTCTCTCTCTCTCTCTCTCTCTCTCTCTCTCTCTCTCTCTCCCTTGCTTGCTTGCTTATTTGCTTCTTCCTTCCTTCCTTCCTTCCTATACTAAGGCCTGAACATAGCCCCTTGCTTAGCCTTTTCACTCAAGGCTGGAGCTCTACTACTTGAGTCATATCTCTACTTCTGGCTTTTTGCTGGTTAACTGAAGATAAGAGTCTGGGATTTGTCTGTCTGAGGTGGCTTCAAACTGAGTTCTTAAGATCTCAGGCTCCTGAATAGCTAAGTTTATAGGCATTGGCCACCAGTGCTTGACTGGTCTTGATTTTATTTTTTATTTTCTAATTTATTATCTATCTATCTATCTATCTATCTATCTATCTATCTATCTATCTATCTATCTATCTATCTATCTATCTATCTATTTTTTGTCGGTTGTGGGGCTTGCTTGAACTCTGGGCCTGGGCACTGTCCCTGAGCACTTCAGCTCAAAGTAAGTGCTCTACCACTTGATCCACAGTGCCACTTCCAGTTTTCTTGTAGTTTATTAGAGATAAGAGTCTCACAGGGACTTTCCTTCCCCAGCTGGCTTTGAACCACGATCCTCAGATCTCAGACACCTAGGTAGCTAGAATCACAGGTGTAAGCCATTGGCACCAGCTTGATTTTTTTTTAATTTTTTTTAAGTTTAAAGAAAGTTTAAATCAGATTCTAAAATATTAAATTCTTAAGACTGCAAAAAGATTTAAATATTTAAGTTAAAAAACAAAGTTCTATTTAAGGAGTGGGAGTTAAATTTTCTCAAGTAAAGATTTAAGTTAGTGTAATGAGTATTATTCATGCTTCATGAGGAACTGATGTTATTCTGCACAACCAGAAAGAAAATATAGTTCAGTCTAACCAAGTGCCCTATTGCCTTGGGAAGAATAGGTTTCCAGAGATGCTTAGGAATTAAAGCTTATCAATATTTGGTCTGGAAATGATTGGTTGTAAAAAGCCACGGGTTTTCTATCTTAAAAAAAATAAAAGAGTTGCCATTCAATAAAGCAGTTTATGAATACAGTGAGTCTTTATTACCCTTTCAACATTCTCACCTAACCCCCCCTTCCCTTACTTTTCTTAATTTTAGGATATATATTGAATTTTTGACTGCATCCTCCCTTTGTTTGAGTGAAAGATTTTGCAAACAAAAACCAGACCAAAAAAAATATGTTCACAAAACATGTATAATACAAGCATAATACTGCTTGTGGTATTATTTTAGCTGGAAAAAACAACAAATGTCATTGATGGATGAATAGATAACCAATGCATGGTCTATTCACACAATAGAATATTTCACCTCAGAAAGGAATGAGGTATTACCTACCATATGTCAGAACATGGATAGAACTTGAAATCATACGTTAATGTGAAAAAGGCAGACCCAGATGACAAAGGTTATATGACTATATTTCTATGAAATGTTCCGAATAGGAAAATCTATTTGCAGGATATAGGCTATTGTTTGGAAGGTTCTGGGAATGTGAGGAGTAGAAAGAACTTTAGTTTTCTCATCTGCAAAATAAATATAATAATTCAGTATTAATTTAGACTAAACCTCAAAGGTGACGCTCTCCTCCTTATCCTTCCCTAAAACAATGTGTAGTGCTTCTCAAAAGATAGAAGTAAAAGGGTTAGAAAGCCGAGAGGAGAGCATCTTATGGAAGTTTTGCTTTTCAACACAGTCTCTTTTATTTTCTACTTAAGATAACATTCATTACTATCAGACATTACCCTTACTGGTTTCCTGGGCTTCTGACAACTTTGGCTTCACATGTGGGAACAAAGTGAACACTACTGTCCATCACTTGTGGACAGCAGTCTTGGAGTCATCCACAGTCCGGCTCTAGGTCCTCATGTTTGTTCTCTGCTTCCTGGCAGCGTAAGGTGACTGCCTCTTTCCTTGGTAACCAACAGAGGTGGATCCTGTTAGAAATACCCTGCCATCTCATCTGTGTCTCCTCTGAGATAGGAGCTTGCTCAAACTTTCAAGACACAGGACAAAACAAAAACTACAGCAATCCTATATTTCCCACCCCTCCCTGTTTTATATGCATTATCTCTGAGGAATGGAATGACCCAAGCCAAGGAATCTGATGCATTCTGGTGGTGTCAAATCTCTCCTACAGAGGGAGGGTTGTCACATAGGTATGGTGCAAGGGAGGCTTTGGCCTTATGAGGATGTCTGTGTATGAGAATCCAGAGACAGAAAATCTTGTTGAAAGCTACAGGGTATATGTGAGGACCAACTGTCGGCATTGGGAGGCCTAGGAGATATTGATGTCTACTATGCTGCTTAACTTGGCCCCACTGGAAAAGAGAACCCATTTTATTGCCTAACAAATGGCTTTCAATTGTATAGAATACTTCTATAATGAGAAGGGATGCTGTCACCAGGCAGTCAGTGGTCTGCGTCCCTCATTCTAGAGGACACTGCAAGAGGAAAGCTAGACAGATCCAGCCATAAACACCCACCATTCCAGTGGCATTCTCAGAATCTTCTAGAAATGACTTTCCAAACCTCATTTCCTGTACTAGCCTTTCTTCCCTATCTTGTCAGCTGTAGCTCTAGGACCTTGCACATGTCTCAGCAGATATACACTCCTGGGGCCCCCGGGAGAAGGCTTTCAATGGAACCGCACACCAGCTTTCCATATTTAACAGTTGCCTTGTGAAGTATTAGAATATTGACGGATAGCACCTTAAATACTTTAATGGTTCTCAGTGTATGCAGAATTTATTCTAACTTTTTACAAAGTTCTTCAGAGGAAAAAATTTGTGGGTTTTTTTGTTGTTTGTTTTTTTTTGTCGGTCATGGGGCTTGAACTCTGGGCTTGGGCGCTATCCCTCAGCTCTTCAGCTCAAGGCGAGCACGCTACTGCTTGAGCCATAGAGCCACTTCTGGTTTTCTAGTGGTTTATTGGAGATAAGAGTCTCATGGAATTTCCTGCCCTGGCTAGCTTTGAACTGCGATCCTCAGATCTCAGCCTCCTGAGTAGGATTGCAGGCGTGAGCCACTGGCACCCAGCGGAAAAAATTCTTTCTTTGTGTGCCTATTGTTTCAAAGTAGCCAGATCTAGCTGTTTGTTGTTAACCTCTCTCTCTCCTCTCTCTCTCTCTCTCTCTCTCTCTCCTTCCTCTTTCCCTCCTTCCTTCTTTACTTTTTTCCTTCCTTCCTTCCTTTCTTTTTCTATTTCCCTCTTCTTCTTCTTTTTATTTTGGTGTCATTCCTGAGGCTTGAACTCAGGGTCTGGGCAATGTCTTTACCTTTTTTTTTTTTTTTGTAATTTAATTTAATTTTATTTGTGAACATACTGTACAGAGGAGTTACAATTACATGGGCAGGATAATGCGTACATTTCTTACCAAGCATTGCAGCCTCCTCCTTTGTTTACCCTTCACATCCCTTCCCAGCCTCCCCCCTCCCCCACAATCCCAATCCTTCTCCTCCCCCCCCCCACCCCCCCGCCCCCCCCCCCCCGCACCGACGTTGTAAAGCTCATTTTGGACATGACAACTTGTATTTCTCATTGTTGCAACAGGTCCACCTGTATCCTTAAACAACTGGTTTTTCCCCATCTCCTCCACAAGTTATACTGACATCAAATATAGTGAAAGCAGGGGTTATACTGTGGGGGAGGGACATACAAAGCAACAAAGAGATAATCTTATAAATGCGTTAGAAACACATGCATGAAAGAAAAAAACATTAATACACATCTAAGGGTTCATTTTCCTGACATCATATTATGCTCAAGGTTCTCTTTCTCCTACTTGATTCACAGCTCTGCTTCCAGGTTTTTTCTTCCTGGTTAATTAAAAATAAGAATTTCATAAACATTCCTCCCAGGCTGGCTTTGAAGTGTGATTCTCAGATCTCAGTCTTCCAAGTAGCTAGGATTTCAGATGTGAGCACTAGCATCTGGCTCTTTCTATTATCTTTTCTATGGTGCAGGGGATTGGACTGAGTGCCTCACCCAGGCTTGGTTACTATAGCACTAAACTACAGCCCCTATAATTACATTTTAGCATACAGAGCATACATTTCAGTTCTAATGGTAGAATCAAAGTTTCTTGAGTTGAAATTATAAACAGGTGCTTTATCCAAACTTTCAGCTCCACTACATTCTGGGTAAGGAGTGGGGCCCACTATATAATAATTAAAATGACAATGACTAGGCAGTTCCTGAAACTCCTATCTTCAGTAAATTGTAAATGCTTTCTATGGATTCAGCTCTGGGAAGTTTTCTCTTCTAAGGCTGGATGGTCATGGTGCTTGACTGTTTCAGGTGTAGGCTGAGCTTTGTGTGTTTTAGAGTACTCACAGGCTGCAGGGACATCCTACCATTCTTATTATACCATGGTAAGAGGGAGATGTTAATTTCATGGTGTAATATAATATGCAACAAGTGTTATGTTTTTTCTATTTAAGTAAAATTTAACCTGAGTTTCCCCTCTGTGAGGGATGTGAGACCTTCATTTGTAATTCTTCATCATGGCTCCAGGATCATCGGCAGATCCTAGGTCCACTCATTATCTAGAACGTTCTAGGAAAGCCTTTCACCATCTGGAGTTGACAGTGCTCACTGTTAATATTTCAATTACATTGGCACATTTGGCTCCTTGAAAGTGAATACATTGACTGCCTTTAGGTGAGGTGTAGACATGGGCTTTGGTGTGATAAGGGTCTTATATGCAACACTGCAGACTAGCAAAGTCTTTTTCTCATTCCTGGGAAGGCATTGTTATTCCCATTTTTTTAGGGTATGAAACAAGCTCAGAATTTAGACATCTTTGGCTACTAACTTCACACACTGCCATATCTGTCTGTAGGCTCTGTCTCCATCGCAAAGATGCGTAAAGACTCCATCATGGCCTGGGCTGGCCCAGTGATAAAGTGACTTAGAGACATGTACAAGGGCAATTAGAACTTCTGGGAGAGATTTTGGCAACTTTCTCCCTTTTCTTCTTGTCTTGAAAATGTTTGTCTTCGGGGCTGGGAAGGTAGCTCAGTGGTAGAGTGCTTGTCTTGCATGCCTGAGGCCCTGGGTTCGATTCCTCAGCACCACATAAGCAAAAAAGAAAAAAAAGCCGGAAGTGGCGCTGTGGCTCAAGTGGTAGAGCGCTAGCCTTGAGCTAAAGAGCTGAGGGACAGCGCCCAGGCCCAGAGTTCAGGCCCCACGACTGGACCCAAAAAACAAAAAACAAACAAACAAACAAAGAAAATGTTTGTCTTCAGGCACTTTGCACACCCAAGTAGCATTTTATTCAAATGTCCCCAAGTGCTTTTCTGGTGATAGTCATTGCATTATGCCATTATTCTGTATGGAGGAGCCATTACTCCACATCCCATGGAGCCCACATTCATGGCCATTCCAACTTGAACTACTGGAGCCAGTTGTACTAGGCACCTCTTTCCTTGAAACTTTGTCTTCTAGTCTTCCATAATGCATTGATTACTCCTCTCCAATGTTTCCACAACATGTTATTGTTACCATCTTTGTGATCTCTTTGAGGATTTTTGCTAAAGTGAAAAGTCTCTGTTGCTCTCTGCTGTCTTTTAAGGTCTTCTTTACGGCAAGACCTATGTTAATATTTATATCCCTCAGGGAAGATTACCATAGAATCTGGAATACAGAATCCTTTCATTAATATTTTGTAAATAAAGAAAACAGAATTTATGACCAGTTCTTATTTGGGGGCCACCAAGGAGAATCTTTTTTTTTTGTGAAAATACTGTACAGAGGGGTTACAATTACATGGGTAAGATAATGAGTACATTTCTTATCAAGCCTTGTAGCCTCCTCCTTTGTTTCCCCTTCACATCCCTTCCCATCCTCCCTCTGCCCTCCCTATCCAATCCCCCCACAAAGTTGTAAAGTTTGTTTTCGACATAACGACTTGTACATCTCATTGTTGCAATGGGTCCACCTGTATCCCTATTTAAACGAATTGTTTTTCCCCTTCCCCTCCACAAATTATATCGACATCAAATACAGTGAAAGCAGGGGTTATACTGTGGGGGAGGGACATACAAAGCAACAAAGAATTAGTCTTATAAATATGTTAGAAACAATCACATGAAAGAAAAAAAAAACATTTGAATACATCTCTTAGGGTTCATTTCCCTAACATCACCTTATCTGACCTTTTCTGCTTGACTCAGGCATATACTAGATATTGCAAATAAGGGAGACCATGGGACCTATGTTTCTTTGGGACTGGCTTACTTCACTTAATATAATTTTTTCCAAGCCTTTCCATTTCCTAACAAATGGGGCAATGTCATTCTTTCTGATGGAGGCATAGAATTCCATTGTGTATATATACCACATTTTCTTGATCCATTCATCTACTGAAGGGCATCTGGGTTGGTTCCATATCTTACCTATAGTAAATAATGCTGCAATAAACATAGTCATGCTGGTAGCTTTAGTATGGTCTTGTTTGTGAACATTTGGGTAAATGCCCAAAACTGGGATTGCTGGGTCATAGGGGAGGCTCTATGTGGAGTCTTTTGAGGAACCTCCATACTGCTTTCCAAAGTGGTTGAACAAGTTTACACTCCTACCAACAATGTAATAATGTTCCCTTCTGTCCACATCCCCTCCAGCATCTGTTGTTATTAGAGTTCTTGATTTTAGCCATTCTAACTGGAGTGAGGTGGTATCTCAATGTTGTTTTGATTTGCATTTCTTTTATGGCTAGGGAGGTTGAGCATTTCTTCATGCGTCTATTGGCCATCCTTCTTTCCTCTTCAGAGAAGTTTCTCTTCAAGTCTTTAGCCCACTTATTTATTGGGCAGTTGTTTCTTTGAGGATTTGTTGTTGGGGGATTTAATTTTTTGAGTTCCAAGTATATTTTAGATAGAAGATCCTTGTCCGTTATATGGCTAGTGAAGATCTTCTCCCAATTCGTGGGCTTTCTATTGATCTTACTAGCTATGTCATTTGCCATGCAGAAGCTCTGCAACTTCATGTAATCCCATTTGTCCAACCTTTCTTTGATTTGTTGTGTTTCTGGGTCTCTCTCTATTAAGAAAATTTTGGCCTGTGCAAAGGAGACCTAGGGTTTCTCCTATTCCATCCTGTAATGTTTTCAGAATGTCTGCTTTGACTCCGAGGTCTTTGATCCATTTGGAATTGATTCTGGTGTAGGGTGATATATAACAATCTAGCTTTAGTTTTCTACAAGTAGTTAACCAATTTTGCCAGCACCATTTACTGAAGAGGCTGTCCATTCTATATTTTTAGCTATTTTTTGGTATTGATATTCCTCCAGCAGTGTTCTTTCTGTTGAGGATCGTTTTTGCTATTCAGGATCTTTTATTGTTCCATATGAATTTTTGGATTTCCTCTTCTATTTCCTCCCCCAAGGAGAATCTTATACACTGGTTCACTGAATGACCACTAGACTCTCCTTTCCTTCAGATTTGGGTTACATTAAATATTCCAGTTTTCTGTTTCATATTCCACTATTATTAGATATTTTATCTTTTTCCTTTCTCTTTGGGGGCTGTTAGATAACTTAGAGTTAAAAGCCAACTTTTCCTTGGTAGATTCCACTAGACCATAAGCTATCAGGCTCTAAAACCCAATGCACTACACAGAGGAGTCAAATAAGCACCCAGACATTCAGCCAGCACTGAACTACCTGCAAGTGAGTACAGAATACATCAAGCCAGTATGAAGATCTTCACCAGGAGGGGATGTATTCCTTCAGATACACCAAACATGAGCAGTGCCTAGGTTAGATGGCAGGAAGGAAGATAGTGAGTGGTGTGTCATTGTAGCAATCTCTGTAACTGTAAAGTTACAGAACCTTGTGGAGACAGACAATTGTAGGCTAGGTCATCACCATTGTTTTTGCTCCAGTATAAATTGGAAGTTATACCCAGGGTTGGGCACTGACTTGGCTAGCACTCTACTACTTGATCCATGCCCCAGTCCTGTTGTTTTTGTTTTCAGACTGGGTCAAGAACTTTTATGTGAGCTGCCCCTCTGAGCCCAAATCTCTTACTTCTGCTCACTGAGTGGCAGGGATTATAAGTTTGTACCCCAACTCTGGTTAGTTACCATTTTGACAGGATTCTTTTTCTGATTTGAAATAGCCTGTAACTTAGATGAATGTGGAGAACCTCAAAGTGTCCTGTGAGGCCCTGTGACTGCCTCTGAGGACTGGGGAACCTCTGTGAACAAAGTCTACAGTTGCTACAAGTTTTTCTGTAATGGTTTCTATGGCTGAAAGTTTCTAAGTCCCCAAAGCTGCCATGAAACAAAGCCCACCAACAAGATGTTAATTTAACTTTCTTGTACTTTAAAGGTATTACATTTATAGAGTGAACTTAGATCCTTAGATCCTCTTCTAATTGTACACACACACACACACACACACACGTGTGTGCATGCACACACACATACACACAGCTTTGGATGCTCAGGCATTCATTTATTTTTTCTAGAAAAAAATTCATTGAATGCTTTTGCACATAACACAGTACTAGGCTTTTCCAAATGAAACTTAAAGGCCTTCTATGAAATCAGGGAAGGCTAAGCTTGTGCACACATGTAGTTACATGTAAAATTACAATTCAAGCTTGAAATAAAGCCCAAGCTTGTGTACACATTTATAATGACAATTTAAGCTTGCCATAAAAGCCACAATAGAGGGATAAAGTGAAATGGTAAATGAGGAGATGAAACAATGTTTGGATTCAAGGAGAGAAGAAAAGAGGCAATGATTATGCTGATCCAGAGATTCTGGGCAGCATCAAGACACAGAGAACGCAGTGTAGACACCTTTAAGGTATGAACAACACAAAATGGGACTCTGTGGTTCACCTATTTTCCTAGCTACTTGATTGGCTAGCATAGGAATGATAACAATTTAAGGTCAGGATGGGCACAAAGTTTGCAAGACCCCTTCTCAATGAATTGATGAACAAGGTGGTAGGATCATGTCATCCTCAAGTCCTCAGAAGCATAAATAGGTGGATCACAATCCAGGTTTGTGCCCAGACACAAACTCAGACCTTATCTCAAACATGACCAGTGCAAAAAGGTCAGGGAATGTGTCTCAGCCATAGAGCACCTGCCTGACAATCTCAACATCCTGATTTCAAACACCAGTACTGCTGGCTTAAATAAATAAATAAATAAAACATGAGTCAAAGAAGATAGGAAAAATGCATTAAATATATGTGAAAATAAAAAAAAACAACCAGTCACCACTTCCTGGGTGAAGATGAACTAAATATAGTGCTGACTAAGGCTCTTCAGTTGGAGAAGATATTGATGGGAAGTTTTAGGAAGTGAACTGAAATCTAAGGTCTTGTATCAATCCAGTAGTGGTACATGAAGGATGCATTGTATGAAGGCAGGATAGGGAATGCCTTGACACATAGTAGAAGGATATAAGATAATACAAGAGATTCCAACAGAGAATTACTTTGGGACCCTCTTGGGATATGTGAGGAAGTCATTCAACCCCCTATTACATCTCAATTAAAATTTATAAATGACTCCATACATACTCCTAGAGTAAAATCTTACCCATGAATAAAGGCAATTAAATAAGGTCTCCATAGTATACAAAGATAACCAGTGGGGTTGGAGGCGTGGCTGTTTGGTAGAGTGCCAGCGGGTGGGAAAAGGGTCAGGTATGGAGTTCAAGTCCCAGTCTCCCAACAATAACACAAAAAGATATCGAGTGAGTGGCTAAAACTTCTTTGAATCTAAGAGGAAATGACATAGTTGTCACTGGGTGGTTATTATTGTCAAATGGCCCAGTTGTAACTTTCTCACAGTGACTTCATAATCAACCAGAAATGTCAGTCTCTAAACAGCTGTTTTATACATCTGCGGTTTTCAACTAAAACTCCTCAAGACTCACATTAGCTTTCCATGTCCCCCAGGTAGCATCTTAAAGCAGGTTTAAAAGACAAGTATTAACCCTGTTTTTATTTTAATAGTTGCATATTTAGGTTAACAGGTAATTGAAAATAGTCCACCAAAACCCCTTAATTTAATAGATGTTGTTTTCTAAATGTAGGTACTTCCTCGGAGAGCCATTTTAAAGAAAATGTGAAGTATATAATAGCATAGTTAGAGCAGAAGCCTGCTGTGCAGTATTGGCTTCCTCTGAGGATGATATATGCACAACCAACAAAGGGGTAGCAACAGTCATTCAGTCTTGATGCAGATCAGTGAGGATTGTGGGATCATGTTTCCATCCTTCCAGAGCAGAAGAGCACAGGGCTGTAAGGTGAAAATGCCCTTCATATTTTTGTGTTTGGAGAAAAGCACTGCACACACCTGGGAATGCAAACATGTTCTATAGCCACTTGAAGCTGTTCCTTAAACTTCCCTGACCAGGAAACTCCCCAAGGTAAGAAGTAAATCAAGCAGATAAAACCATCTTAATTTGTCTTACTTTCAGAAGCACATGCTACTGTATAAAACCAGCCATCCATGAGGCCCTCTGATACCTTTCCCAAAATTCAGACACTTAGTTACTTTTCTTATGAGGAGCTCTCTATGAATAGAATAACATGTAAAATCAGAAAACAGAACAAAATTATTGATTATTAAAAATAGTACCAAATATTAAAGCAGAACCCCTGTGTAGAGAGAAACTCCAGGTCAATGGCGAGTAATCAGTCTTAGCCCATTTCCAGCCTTGCTAAAAAGCAAAAGAGCATCCCTCTCTCTCTCAGGTTTACCAGGTGGCAGCTTTGCAGTTTACCACAAACTTTGCTGAAGCCATTGACAACCTTGAGACTTATCATCAGTTGTACTGAGTTGTTGTATTAATTAGGAGCTTATAATAAAAATCATGCCTATAAAGAAAATTTCAACACATTCCCAACCATGGGTATGAGTTTCTAATGTTTTTAGATTTAAAATATACTACCCCTTCCCAAGGTTTTATTTTGACCTCTGTAACTCAAAGGTATGTTTTGACTGTTTGTAATCAAGTATCAATAGTGTCAAAAACATTGAGAGTTATCAGTCATACTAACCAAATCACGACTATGTTTTGCCTATGCTCTTGTGTTTACTTGCTTTGGTAATCATCACCTGTGTGAAACCCCTTCCTATAAAAATTCCCCATGAAAAGCCGAAGGGACTGTTCTCCAGCTCTGTGAGCTGGGGACAGATGCCACTTGGCTTAATAAAAGGCTTCCAGACAGTTTGATGGAGTGCTGGTGACTCCTTTTGCTGATTGTGGATTCGAGTCCCACTGGCTCCAGGGAGCTGGGATATTTCAAATACTCTATATCATAGCTCTCCTAAAGACCTTACATCATAGCTCCAATGCCAGAACAAATACTAGAGCCAGGCAGCTTAAACAACAAGCACGTTTCTCAATGTTCTGGAGTCTGAAATTAAAGATCAGAGTGCCAGCATGGTTGTGTTCTCATGGGGGGGTGGGGGTTGGGGGGGGCCGGGGGTCCTTTTCCTAGTTTGCAGGTGGTTGCTTGGGATGAGAGGAAAAGGAGAGGGAGAGAGTGGATGAGGAGAGGGGGAGAAACAGAGAAAGACATGAAGAGAGAGAATGCCTCCCTTTTACTAGAGAATTAAATTTATCACAGGATAGTTACCTATTTAAAGGCTTGATCTCCAATTCAGTCACACACTAACAGGAGCTTTTTTTTAAAAACAATATTCTACTGCAAAGAAGCTGTACAGAGAGGTTACAGTTTCATGAGTTAGGTAATACCTCTATTTCTTGTGGAGCATTGTTACCCCTTCCCTTGTTGTCCCACTATCCCTTCCCTCCCCCACCTCCCTCACTCCTCCCCCCACCCCAGCCTGAAGTTGTAAAGTTCATGTCCAATATACTGTCTTGTGAGTATCATTGTTGCAATGGCTGTTGGGTTTTTTAAAATTGTTCTCTGTTTTTGTCTGCCTGTCTTTTTTTTAAAAATTTTTTTAAATTTAATTTTATTTTATTTGTGAACATACTGTACAGAGGGGTTACAATTACATGGGCAGGATAATGCATACATTTCTTACCAAGCATTGCACCCTCCTCCTTTGGTTTACCCTTCACATCCCTTCCCAGCCTCCCCCCTCTCCCCCATCCCAATCCTTCTCCTTCCCCCCCCCCACACCGACCTTGTAAAGCTCGTTTTGGACATTACAACTTGTACTTCTCATTGTTGCAACAGGTCCACCTGTATCCTTAAACAACTGATTTTTCCCCATCTCCTCCACAAGTTATACTGACATCAAATATAGTGAAAGCAGGGGTTATACTGTGGGGGAGGGACATACAAAGCAACAAAGAGATAATCTTATAAATGCATTAGAAACACATGCATGAAAGAAAAAAACCTTAAAATACATATCTAAGGGTTCATTTTCTTGATCTCACATTATCTGACCTTTTCCACTTGACTCATACATATACTAGATATTGCAAATAAGGGAAACCATGGGACCTATGTTTCTTTGGGCCTGGCTTACTTCACTTAATATAATTTTTTCCAAGTTTTTCCATTTCCTAACAAATGGGGCAATGTCATTCTTTCTGATGGAGGCATAGAATTCCATTGTGTATATATACCACATTTTCTTTATCCATTCATCTGCTGAGGGACATCTGGGTTGGTTCCATATCTTAGCTATGGTAAATAATGCTGCAATAAACATTGTTGTGCTGGTAGCTTTAGTGTGGTCTTGTTTGTAAACATTTGGGTAAATGCCCAAAAGTGGGATTGCTGGGTCATAGGGGAGTTCTTTTTTTTTTTTTTTTTTAATTGTATTTTATTTTATTTGAGAACATACTGTACAGGGGGGGCTACAATTACATGAGCAGGATAATGCATACATTTCTTACCAAGCATTGCAGCCTCCTCCTTTGTTTACCCTTCACTTCCCTTCCCCGCCTCCCCCCTCCCCCCCACCCAATTTTACCCCCCTCCCCCCACCCAATTATACCCCCCTCCCCCCCCACACCGACATTGTAAAGCTGGTTTTGACATGACATTTTGTACTTCTCATTGTTGCAACAGGTCCACCTGAATCCTTAAACGACTTGTTTGTCCCCATCTCCTCCACATGTTATACTGACATCAAATATAGTGAAAGCGGGGGTTACACTGTGGGGGAGGGACATACAAAGCAACAAAGAAATAATCTTATAAATGCGTTAGAAACACATGCATGAAAGAAACGAAAACATTAAAATACATATTTAAGGGTTCATTTTCCTAACATCACATTATCTGACCTTTTCCGCTTGACTCATACCTATACTAGATATTGCAAATAAGGGAAACCATGGGACCTATGCTTCTTTGGGCCTGGCTTACTTCACTTAATATAATTTTTTCCAAACCTTTCCATTTCCTAACAAATGGGGAAATGTCATTCTTTCTGATGGAGGCATAGAATTCCATTGTGTATATATACCACATTTTCTTGATCCATTCATCTACTGAGGGGCATCTGGGTTGGTTCCATATCTTAGCTATGGTAAATAATGCTGCAATAAACATAGTTGTGCTGGTAGCTTTAGTGTGGTCTTGTTTGTAAACATTTGGGTAAATGCCCAAAAGTGGGATTGCTGGATCATAGGGGAGATCTATGTGAAGTCTTCTGAGGAACCTCCATACTGCTTTCCAAAGTGGTTGAACAAGTTTACATTCCCACCAACAATGAAGTAAGGTTCCTTTCTGTCCACATCCCCTCCAGCATCTGTTGTTGTTAGAGTTCTTGATTTTTGCTGTTCTAACTGGAGTGAGGTGATATCTCAATGTTGTTTTGATTTGCATTTCTTTTATGGCTAGGGATGTTGAACATTTCTTCATGTGTCATAGGGGAGTTCTATGTGAAGTCTTTTGAGGAACCTCCATACTGCTTTCCAAAGTGGTTGAACAAGTTTACATTCCCACCAACAATGAAGTAAGGTTCCTTTCTGTCCACATCCCCTCCAGCATCTGTTGTTGTTAGAGTTCTTGATTTTTGCTGTTCTAACTGGGGTGAGGTGATATCTCAATGTTGTTTTGATTTGCATTTCTTTTATGGCTAGGGATGTTGAACATTTCTTCATGTGTCTATTGGCCATCCTTCTTTCTTCTTCAGAGAAGTTTTTCTTTAAGTCTTTAGCCCACTTGTTTATTGGGCAGTTGTTTCTTTGTTGGGGGGTTTAATTTTTTGAGTTCCAAGTATATTTTAGATATGAGACCCTTGTCCGTTGTATGGCTAGTAAAGATCTTCTCCCAGTCCGTGGGCTTTCTATTGATCTTGCTAGCTATGTCATTTGCCCTGCAAAAGCTCTGCAACTTTATGCAATCCCATTTGTCCAACCTTTCTTTGATTTGTTGTGTTTCCCGGTCTCTATTCAAAAAATTTCGGCCTGAGCCAAGGAGACCTAGGGTTTCTCCTATTCCATCCTGTAATGTTTTCAGAGTGGCTGCTTTGACTTCAAGGTCTTTGATCCATTTGGAGTTGAATCTGGTGCAGGGTGATATATAAGGATCTAGCTTAAGTTTTCTACATGTAGTTAACCAATTTTGCCAGCACCATTTACTGAAGAGGCTGTCTTTCTTCCATTCTATTGTTTTAGCTCCCTTATTGAAGATTAGATGGCTGTAGGTCTGTAGGTTCATTTCTGGGTTTTCAATTCTATTCCATTGGTCCTGAGGACTGTTCTTATGCCAATACCAAGCTGTTTTGATTACTATGGCTTTATAGTAGAGTTTGAAATTTGGTATTGATATTCCTCCAGCAGTGTTCTTTCCGTTGAGGAGCGTTTTTGCTATTCTGGGTCTTTTATTGTTCCATATGAATTTTTGGATTGCCTCTTCTATTTCCTTGAAGAATGAGGTTGGAATTTTGATAGGTATTGTGTTGAATTTGTAGATAGCCTTGGGAAGTATTGCCATTTTCACGATGTTAATCTTTCCAATCCAGGAGCATGGGAGGCTTTGCCATTTTTTTAGTTCTGTGTTGATTTCCTTTTTCAAGATTTTAAAGTTTTCATCATAGAGGTCCTTCACTTCTTTAGTTAATTCCTAGGTATTTTTTTTTTGTGGGGCTATTACAAATGGAGTTGCTTTCCTAATTTCAGCCACACTTTTCTCATTGTTGGCATACAGAAAAGCCATTGATTTTTGGGGGTTAATTTTATAACCTGCTAGTTTGCCAAAGTTTTGAATCAGCTTGAGTAATTTGGGAGTGGAGTCTATGGGATTCTTTAAATACAAGATCATGTCATCTGCAAAGAGGGAGAGTTTTACTTCTTCTTTCCCTATTTGGATCCCCTTTATGTCTGCATCTTGTCTTATTGCTGTAGCTAGGCATTCTAATACTAGATTGAAGAGGAGTGGAGAGAGTGGGCATCCTTGTCTTGTTCCTGAGTTAAGAGGAAATGGCTTTAGTTTTTCACCATTGAGTATAATGCTGGCTGTAGGTTTGTCATATACAGCCTTTATTGTATTGAGGAATGTTCCATGGATTCCTAATTTTTCCAAAACCTTCATTATAAAGGGGTGTTGGATCTCGTCAAATGCTTTTCCTGCATGTATTAAGATAACCATGTGGTTCTTATCCTTGCTCCTGTTGATGTGATGAATTATATTAATTGATTTGCGTATATTGAACCAGCTTTGCATCCCTGAAATGAATCCTGGAACTATCTCAGTCCTATGACATCAGAAAATCTGGTGATAGAGCCCAGGAATCTGCAATTTCGACAACTGTCCTGCCAGGTCTGATGGATGTTCTTGTGAGAGAGAACTTCCAGAAGTAGCTTAGAGAAAATCCCTGGAGGGTTTGTGTTTTGTCTTGATACCTCTCAACTCAGCTACTAAATAACACTTTTACAATCACAGAGAGATCAGGGGTCACTTCTATTAAGGCTGGGGAAATCACAGCACCCAATAAGCTTGCTTGTTCTCAGTGCATATATCAATTGCTAACAAATAGGACGTTACTTTTGACTTCCTGTCCTCATTATTCATTGTGTGAAAACACTGCTCATCACCTCAGAGCACACAGTAGAGCAGTGCGGGTGACATCCGACCCAAGATGAATGAGTTCTCAGCTCCCTACCAGCTACAGCTAGTGAATGGCATGGCAGGACTAAATTCCCCTATTCTTTCACACTAAGTGGCCTGAATGTTCACTGTTTGTGATCTCTCATTTGTCAAATGCAATGACATTTTGAAGTTGAGTTGTCATTCCCCGTGTAGCTGTCAGTGATTGTTTGCTTGTTCAAGATTCACCTTTTCCTTGCTTGCAGATTGTCAGTGTCCTTATAGTCAGATTCTGCTTTGGCAAATCCATTTCCATTGGTTCCATTTTTTAAATAATTTTTTTATTGTGAAAATACTGTACAGAGGGGTTACAATTACATGAGCAAGGTAATGAGTACATTTCTTATCAATCATTGTTACCTCCTCCTCCTCCTTTCTTTCCCCTTACCATCCCTTTCCTCCCACCTCAACTATATTCCTCTCCCTCACCCCCACCCCCACCCCCACTCCCACCCCCCATTCCATTTTTTAACAGTGACTCCTAGAGGCCTGAGCAGTTGACCCAGTTTTGGTCAATACATTGTGAAGTTAAATCTGTTAGTGGGTTTCTGTTTATTTGTTTTTTCCTTTATTTTTAGTGGAGGTACCTGAAAATGGTCCATGCCTTTGGATGTTAATGTGTGAGGATGTGGTGCTTGGAGCTGAAGCAGCTTCCTTGGCACCATGAGACATCTTGGCCAACACACTGAAGATAGCGTAGTAGAGAAAGGGAAAGAATTCTGCCCTGATAATGTTACTGAGTGGCTGAATTAACCATTCCTAACAGGGCAGCTTGCATCCCAAGCTTTTGTTATAAGAGAGAAACTTCTGCTTAGAATTTTTAAGTGTTAGTTATTTATCTTGGCTTTTCTGATTCCCTCAATTATACATTGAAAAAATAAATATAAGGACTGGTGTGAAATTTCTTGCAACCCCCACCCCCAACACTTGATAGTTGTATTCTTTGTTGTTGTTGTTGTTTTGTTTTTGTCACTCATGGGACTTGAACTCTGGGCCTGGGCGTTATCCCTCAGCTCTTCAGCTCAAGGCTAGTGCTCTACCACTTGAGCTACAGCGCCACTTCCAGTTTTCTGGTGATTTATTGGAGAGAAGAGTTTCACAGACTTTCCTGACTGGGCTGGCTTTGAACCATGATCCTCAGATCTCAGCCTCCTGAACAGCTAGGATTACAGGCGTGAGCCACCAGTGCCTGGCTGATAGTTGTATTCTTTTTTGTTTTGTTTTTTTTTGGGGGGGGGAGGGTCCAGTCGTGGGGCCTGAACTCTGGGCCTGGGTGCTGTCCCTCAGCTCTTCAGCTCGAGGCTAGCGCTCTACCACTTGAGCCACAGTGCCACTTCCAGCTTTTTTCTTTTTGCTTATGTGGTTCTGAGGAATCGAACCCAGGGCCTCAGGCATGAAAGACAAGTGCTCTACCACTGAGCCAACTTCCCAGCCCGATAGTTGTATTCTTAAAGTGACTGTGTGTTGTTCAAAATGAGCCAGGATTTAGCAGAAAGGTGGCATGAAAGGGAACATCTTGGTGGAGCTGGGATCAGGTTTGTCTGTGGTGCAGGAAGTAGGATTAAGGTGAGACAGTGCACCTTGGGGGATAGCCTAAGACTTCTGGAGCACAGCAAAATCAAGAGTCCGTAAGGCCACATAGTGCAAGTGATCATGAAGAACCAGAATAGACAAGACTGAAAATGAATCCTTTGCTTGATGAAAATAAGAGCTCATGGTGTGTTTAGCAAAGGCTTGTGAAGATCTCACGCATGGACGATATGTTAGCACAGAATGCTAGTGTTGTTAGGATTTGAATTTCCATCTACCCTGGGAACACCCATGTCTGGCTTACTGTGTTTTAGACAAGTCTTTGTGTACCTCACGCAGCATCCTTTTTCTTCCAGTTGGGGCTTTATGGATTTCCCGTATGCTCATTTCAGACATCACAGCATAGAGTGATTTCAGCTTCTTGTATATCTTCCATTTTGGCAAATGGATTTAAGTTGCCACAAGATAAGATTCACACACACACACACACACACACACACACACACACACACACACACACACACACACACATACACACACACACACACACACACACACACACACATTTGTATTTATATTGGTTTCTCATATTTTTGAGTACGTGTTGCCATCTAGTGGTTAAGTAATTCTTAACACTAGGAAGAAACTTGTTGGCATACATATCATGACAAAGATTTTCAAGTGATACAATTTTGAGCAAAGACCTTTATAAAAGATCAGTACCATATATCCTTCTGAACATGAGAAATTTGAAAACTAGTGAAGTTCCTATGATAACCAGTGACCGTTAGGCCACTCAGCTAATTCTTGGACTAACGGACTGGTTTTTGATTCAGAGATTATCGCATCTTTTTCTTTCAAAAATTCTTAATCATTTGCTCTTAAGATTTTAGCTGCTCACTTAGCTTCATTTTCCTTTAAAGGCCTGTACAATTTCTCTATTTCCATGAGGTAATTATATAATGAAACAAAAACAACAAAAATCACTTTTGAACACATTCTTTTTCCTCTTAAGGCTGTGTCTATATGACAGATAACTTTAACGCAGGCTATATCTTCTAGCAATATTTGCATACCATTGGGCAGAACCAGAGATTCTGAATTTTCACCAAGCTTCCCAAAGATGCTAAAACTGTTGTTCATGAATCATGGGGCTTCAGAGAACAGTCACTCCTATATCTGTCTTTAGAATGGGTGAGAAAAGTGGGGGTCACATGGGAAAATGAGGGCCAATAGGGAAAATTCATGAGTGTAGAGCACCATTTTATCAGAAGTGAGTAATTCCCATTTGGGCTGCTGTGGACCCAGGTTGCAGTCTAAAACTTCTGCTGCTTGTCTTGCTTGCTGGGACAAGGTTGGGGCCTCCCTGTACTCCTTGAGGCCCTCTGGGGAGTCTGATAACCTCCTTTCAGTGTGAGCCTTGGTCCTCTAGTTGACAAAAGTTCTGCATTTGGCTGTACACTGGGAGTTCAGAAGCTCACATGTAGTTGATGTCAGAGTTCTGATGTACACTGTGCTGAAGAGCTGCTGTGTAACAGGCCCCACAGGACACCAGCGGTTCCCCTCCCCTCCTCCTGTCTCCTCACCAGTTCAGTCAGCGTGGCATTCCCAGATAAGAAGTTTGGCTGGGGTCTTCATCTTCAAGCTTTCCATTCCCATATGCACTGTACGCTAACAGGATGGCCATGCTTTTTGAAGCATGTTCAGTTTTTCACTAAGGTGCCCAGGGCCTGGCAGACTTCATAATGATTTTTATGTCACGGCCACCTGCTCTGCACTGGGCCAGCTAAGGTCATGTGATGAGCCTGCTGCATCTGGGGGAGATTGGCATTCATAGGAACATGGGCTGGATTCCAGAGTTGTGAACCAGATATCTCAATGTTCTTGTGAGGTGTGTGAAATCAGAAAGGTGTCCAGGATTTCCCTTCAGAACATTTCCTATGGGATCCTGGGAGCGCTGCCCCAGAACTGAAGAGACTTTTGACTTTTTCAAAAATATGTTTTATTATAAAAATACTGTACAGAGAGGTTACAGTTATATGAGTAAGGTAATGAGTACATTTTGTATCGAGCATTCTTACCTCCTCCTTTGTTTTTCCCCTAACGTCCCTTCTCTCCCCACCTCCCCAACTTCTCCCTCCCCACCAAAGTTGTAAAGTTCATTTTCAACATAGTGTCTTGTACATCTCATTGTTACAATGGGTCAACAATGGGTATCTGTGTTTCAGCATTTTGTTATTTCCCTTCCCCTCCCCAAATTAGAAAAATGTATATACAAGATGCAGGGCAGCAGAATCAAATACAGTGAAAATGGGAGTTATACTGTGGGGAAAGAACATACAAAAGAAACACAAAAAATCACATAGTACATTTTAAATATGTTAAAAACAATAGCAAGAAAGAAAAAACCATTTGTGTCCGTATCTTGGGGTTCATTTTACTTATCATCATCATATATGGACATATATACATAGCTTTTGAGCTTTTCTGCTTGTCCTAGACATATACTAGTTATTGCAAATAAGGGAAATCATGGGACCTATGTTTCTTTGGGCCTGGCTTACTTCACTTCATATAGTTTTTTCCAAGTCTTTCCATTTCCTAACAAATGGGGCAATGTCATTCTTTCTGATGGAGGCATAGAATTCCACTGTGTATATATACCACATTTTCTTGATCCATTTATCTACTGAAGGGCATCTGGGTTCTTTTCATATCCTAGCTATGGTAAATAATGCTGCAATAAACATAGTTGTGCTGGTAGCTTTAGTATGGTCTTGTTTGTGATCATGTGGGTAAATGCCCAAAAGTGGGATTGCTGGGTCATGGGGGAGGTCTATGTGGAGTCTTTTGAGGAACCTCCATACTGCTTTCCAGAGTGGTTGAACTAGTTTACACTCCCACCAACAATGCAGTAAGCTTCCCTTTGTCCACATCCCCTCCAGCATCTGTTGTTATTAGAGTTCTTGATTTTTGCCATTCTAACTGGAGTGAGGTGGTATCTCAATGTTGTTTTGATTTGTATTCCTTTTATGGCTAGAGAGGTTGAGCATTTGTTAATGTGTCTATTGATCATTATTTTTTTCTGTTTTTTTTAAAATTGTGAAAATACTGAACAGAGGGGTCACAATCACATGGGCAAGATAATGAGTACATATTGGCCATTCTTATTTCCTCTTCAGAGAAGTTTCTCTTTAAGTCTTTAGTCCACTTATTATTATTAGGCAGTTGTTTCTTTGAGGATTTGTTGTTGGGTGATTTAGTTTTTTTAGTTCTAAGCATATTTTTTAATTAATTAATTAATTAAATTTGTCAGTTGTGGGGCTTGAACTCTGGGCCTGAGAGCTGTCTCTCAGCTCTTCAGCTCAAGGCTAGTGCTCTACCACTTGAGCTACAGTGCCACTTCTGGTTTTCTGGTGGTTTATTGGAGATAAGAGTTTCACGGACTTTCCTGCCCGGGCTAGCTTTGAACCGCGATCCTCAGATCTCAGCCTTCTGAGTAGCTAGGATTACAGGCGTGAGCCACTGGTGCCCAGCAGTTCTAAGCATATTTTAGATATAAGACCCTTGTCCATTGTATGGCTAGTTGACTTTTTACTTTTGACTTTAAGCACACACACACACACACACACACACACACACACACACACACACACACACACACACACACACACACACACACACACCGGGCGTTGGTTCTGAGGCTAGAATTCAGGGCCTGGGTGCTGTTTTTCAGCTTCTTTTGCTCAAGGCTAGCACTTTACTACTTTAGCCACAGCTCCACTTCTGGCTTTTCTTCGGGGAGGAAGGGTAGTTTATTGGAGATAATGGTATCATGGACTTTTCCTGCCTGCACAAGATTTGAACCATGATCCTCAAATCTCAGCATCCTGCGTAGCTAGGATTACAGGTGTGAGCCATCAGGGTCTAGCTAGGATTAATTTTTAAAAGGCTGTTTCTGTTACTTGTACATATATTTGTGAAAAGACTAGAAATTCACAGACTGAAAATAGTAATGAGATGATATACAGTAATAATGAATCCAGTTAAATAAATAATTTATATGTAATTATGGTAAAACATTAAAATAAATGTTACTCTTGGCTCTCCACAATTCTCTTTTCCCATTAGATATAAGTGTGTGTGTGAGAGAGAGAGAGAGAGAGACAGAGACAGAGAGAGGGAGGGAGAGAGAGAAGGGGGAAAGAGAGAGAAAGAGAGAAACAGACAGGAAGACAGATACAGAGAGAGACTGATAGAGACACAAAAGAGAGATGTTCACAGAATACTTTTAATAACCTAATTGTTATCCTTTTGATTAAAAATGTCTGTCAAAGATACGTCTTAAAGGCTTGGCCCCAGTGCAGCAATGCTCAAAGATGGGGCCTTTGGGAGGTGATTGGATCATGAGGACTCTGCTTTATCCATGGAATCAATAGATTAACTCATTTAGAGACAAAGCTTAATGCATTTGAGGAGATGCTTTGTTATAAAATCTTTCTCTCCTTCTGGTCTTCCTCCTCCCTCCCTCCCTCTCTCTCTCTTTCTCTCCCTCTTTTTCCTTCCCTCCTTCCCTCCCTCTCAGTCTCCCTTCCTCAATCCCTCTCTCTCTCCCATTCTCTCCCTCCCTCCCTCCCCTCTCTGTCCCTCTCTCCCCACCCCCTTTCTCTCTCACCACCCTGGCTTCTAGGAGGTGATGAGCTTTGCTTAGAGTCATGCTCCCTTCCATGGTGTTCAGGGCCCAGGAATAGTACAACCAAATGACTATAGACTAAAGTCTTCGTTACTGTGAGCTAAAATAAAGCTTTCCTCCTTTTAGTTGTTTTTTCCCAGGCATTCTGTCACAGCCAGGGAAAGCTGATTAACATCTTGGCCTTTCTATGTCTTTGGCCCTGTCAATCAAACTTTTGTTTCCTGTTTCATTTTCACAGCACCATTATCTCCTGATTCTTTTTCAGCTGCCCTAGATGGTCCTATGAGTCCTGTTTTCCCTCACTGTGTGAGGCTCTGCCATCCATTCTTGGGTGACTTTTCACTCTTTTTATTTTCCTTTAGTGACTAGAAGCTCTACTTAGTGCAGTGCTGATAACTAGAACACAGCTGTGTTTAACACTGGTTTTCCTACTGACCACCAGACTCATTCCCATTGTTTACTGAGCTTCTCACCATGCTCTACAGTAGTAGGTCCTGCAGAAACCTTAAATCCAACACTTCCCAGCTGAATTTATCCCTCACACAACTAATGTTTTCTAACCAGCTAGTATGTCAGAAGGGGCAGGGAGCCCAGAAGGTAGCAAAGTAAGCAAGCTGGGGTCCCTGCTGGGACAGCTCTAGGCAAAAGGCAACTTAAGTTTGCTTCTCTGCCCACCATCCAGCTAGTGACCCTCCATGTCTTCAAATCATTAGATGGGCCTAAATCAGAGAGTCTATAAAATGTTAGACTTATGCTTATGAGGACTGGGTGGGAAAAGGATATACCAGCACCCAGATGCCACTGAAAACTATGAAAAGGCTTTCCCTTAGGGCTCTGTCCAGATTGACACTACATCAACTGATTGTTTCCCAAGCTGGATAACTGTGATGGATTCTGAGATGGGTCCCTGCCCCAGCTTCATCTCTCAGTCCTTTCAGAGTCTTCACAGTGATTCACCTGTCATGTTTGTTCTCTTCAGGGTTGACCCCTCCCCAGCCCCAGCTGATCCCCTGAGATTACCATGAAGTACAAAGACTACACTGAGTCCTGAGGGGTGGGGGTGCCTTTGGTGACTTAGCTCTTACTTCTGAAGCAGTACTGTTGTATTAATCTTGTCTTAGAAATTCTCCATCTAAACCACTTCCTTTTTCCCTGCAGGGCTGATGTGCTGCTCTTCTGGGGAGAGCCATCTTCCCTCTTTGCCTGGTAAACTCAGCCTTGTCCCCCTAGGACTCCTCTGACTCCCAACAAGAGTGAATTACCTGTGTTCTTCCTGCAGCCTGGACTGCTTTCATCAAGGGCTTAGCCAGTTCCACCATGTTGACTTACAGACCTCATCGGCTCCTAACATATTTATCATGGAAGCCCCAGCATATGATTCATAGAGGTCCTTTATTGAATGTACGAACAATAAATAACATATTAATGTTAATATTTTAACTTTCAAGATGGCTTCAGAAGTAAAACAGTAATAATCACAGTACTTATTAAATAAGGCTATTGTTTTGAATATACCAAATCCTTTATATGTGCCAACTCAAGTAAAGCCCAGTTTTAAGTTGGGTGTTGGTGACTCAAGTCTGTAATAAGCCTAGCTACTCAGGAAGCTCAGGTCTAAGGATTGTGGTTCAAATCAATCTGAGCAGACAAATCTAAGAGACTTGATCTCCAGTTAACCAGCAAAATGTGAGAAGCGCAAATTTGCCTCAAATGGTAGACAACCAGCTTTGAATAAAAAAGCCAAGCAAGTGTGTGAGGCCCTAAGTTTAAGCCCAATACTGACACACAAAAAATAACAAAGCCCATTTTACAGATAAATACACTGGGGTGCAAATGGCTCAGTAATGTTAAATTTCCAAGGCAGACTCATGTCAGTTTAGATGAATTGAAAACCTCAATGACTGAGTTAAATTTGCTACCTGTGTGGCCAAAGGGGGCTCAGAAAGGAGTGAAATTACTCTAGAGAAGATGTAGTGGCCCAAGTTCTCTGACATATAGTTTAATTTAGAATGATAGTTTAATTTGGTGATATTATTTTAATTTAGAGTGATATTATTTTATAACCTCTCTCTGTTCTTTAGGTAATTGTTTAAATTATTCATTTCCAAAAGTTTGTTAATTGAAGTAAACTTTTAATGAAACCCTCTCATCTCAAGTTAGACAAAGTCATCCCTGGAGCATAATTATCATCTGATTTCTGTTAGAATGAGAAGAAGGTTATGAACATAAAATTGCCAACAAAAATACCAGGTGAGTTCAGTCAGAACTGGAGAAAAACTCAATTCAGGGAGATCCAGTCAAGTCTGGGAACTGCAAAGATGTTTGGCAAATCATATATCTCCTGTAAAAAAAACCAAACAAATATATTTTTGGTTGTGGTTGTCTATTCCTTCCAGTAAAATTTTACTACCATTTATATAATCTAGTATAAACATCTTTTGAGATGCTATGTATTCTGTGGTCACTGTTGAAATAGTTATTGTCTCCTTGAGTGAGACACCAGGACTTTATTTGAAGTATATGTGAAAAAGCCAATGTGTTTGCAATTTTAACTATGGGTTGAGTCAGACTATGTGTTGTAACTTCAATGTGATTTTCTCCCTCATTAGCCTGACTCTCCTACTCTCTAGAATCAAGATAGGATCCATATTAATCTTTCCATGGAGGCCTGGAGGATTTAGCTAATATTTTATTTGGAAATCATGTTTTTTGGTATCTGTATAGTTTTTTGGTGTGTATTTCACTTATTTACTAAAAAATCAAATGAACATTTCAAATATTTGTCAAACTTACACTTAATGCTGCACTGGGGCAGTTAGGGATGGTCTAACAATGTATAGGACACGCCTCCAGCCCACAGTGTGGTGGTAGCCAGCTAAAATGGTAAAACTAAGTCAAGCGCAAGGCAAACAGCCAGTCTTTCCATCTTCCTGTATAACAGAGCTAGAATTAGAGAGAGCAGGGTCATAGTGTTATGCCAAGGTCGCAGGAACCCCCTCAAGAAGACCACTGAGAGTCAGACTCTACAGCTGTTTTATTTATTTAAACGGGCTGCAGCTCGGCCTCGTCCTATACTCAGACACAGTGGAGCCTAGGAGGAGAGCCCCGAGCTAAGGATTTGCAGGTCTTATAAAGGCATACAAACACCCAGGTGTTTTGATTACCACCACGTGTTGCTTTGCTAGACAGAAACAAGCAACAAGTGGTCACTGCCTCAAACTTTAACCTTTCAATAGGAGAAAGAAGGAAGGGAGGGAGGGAGGGTAGCAATGATCTACTCAAGGTTGGGCCTCATTCAGAGGTCGTCATGATTGGTTTTAACCAATTGTGTAACCCTATTTCATATTCCCATGTGACCCTGCTCCAACCAATTAGACAAAAGGTAGACTGTAGGGAAATTTCTGGAAAGCATTTCCTCACTAACAAAAGATAAAAAATCAATAGATTTCCTCTACTCTTCCTGCATTTGGATGTGGTTTTGGGGTGATAATGGGTGCCTTTGAGGGGATGGTGGTTGGACAGATGAAAAAAGGGTACATTTTTGATAACACTAGAGAAAAACTAAACCAACCATACCACCAATCTTTTCCAGAATTCTTGTTCTGTGAGATAATAGAGATAATCTTATTTTTTTTTACAGGCATTTTCAGTCAGCCATTAAATTATTAATATCCGAATAAAGGTTTTGTGGATAGGTATTTCAATAAAGTTAGGCCCAAGTTTGTTTTGTGTGTGTGTGTGTATGTGTGTGTGTGGCTCATGGGCCTTGAAGTCTGGGCCTGGGTGCTGTCCCTGAGCTCTTCAGTTCAAGGCGAGCACTCTACCACTTGAGCCATAGCACAACTTCTGGTTTTCTGGTGGTTAATTGGTGATAAGAGTCCCAAATACTTTCCCAGCCTGGCTGGCTTTGAACCGTGATCCTCAGATCTCAGCCTCCGGAGTAGCTAGGATTACAGGTGTGATCCACCGGTACCCAGCAAGGCACAAGTTCTTAAAAGCCTAGACTACAGGGAAATGACTTGACTGGATGAATCAGGGAGGACTTTCTGGATAAGGCCATTTTTTTCTTTGTTTGGAAGAACAAATTTGCTGGTAGAAAAGGCAGGGAAAAGCATCCAGGTGAAGGACAGGCAGGAATGTGATGGTGATTTTAGATGCTAGTCATTTGCCTTGCCTTCTCAGTAGGACAGATTGATACCACTTGTGCACTTGACCATTTCCATGGGCTCTTTAATGTATTCAAGTTATGCAAACCCTGTAATTTGTTCTAGGCTTGAATCTACAACTTGGTATTTGGCATTTATGCACACATTGCTGTCTGTATTAACTTAATAATTTTCATGCAGCATTAGAAGCTTGGATCTTTTGTTATTCAGGGTCATCTGAGAAGCAGATGCCAAAGCAAAATTAAACACTTAAGGATTTTATTAGGGAGGTAGAGGGTGAGACCATCTGAGTGGGAGGTACTTGGGATCAGATAGTGAGGGTGGGGTGCCAGGCAGATGTCTCCTTAGACATCACAGATTCTAAGGAAGGTCTGGAAAGACCATCAGGGAGTCCGTTAGCCAAAGCCCCTGCTGCCAGAGAAGCCCCTATCCCCCAGGTGCGGGCCTGTCTGTATCCCTGCCCAGGCAGAGCGACCACCAGGAAGAACTCTCAGGAGGAACATGGAAGTTGGGCTCACACATGGCCATGCTAAGACCATTGCCTGCTAAAGTCTTTGCAGCTGGGAGTTTGTCAGGATAGTCTCAATTTGTTTCAAAACAATAATACTGAGAGGAAAAAGGGGGAAGAAAACCTACTAGGACAGATAGTGAAAGTAGAAACAGAGAAGAAAAACTTCACATGTTTCATAGATAAAGCTCCTAATCTTTTTGGGGTTGTACAATTCTTTTGTTACTGGGTTTCAGCTGTGGACTTCCCTGGAAACAATTCCCATACACAAAAGGACCTGTGGTCTTGGGTGGCTTCTCCACCTCATGTTAAGCCTCTAGCTTTCCCACAGCTGGCAACCCAGTGGCTTCTGCAGAGCTGTCCTCTCGCTGACATCTGGGCCCCTTCTGTCTGTCTGTTGTCTGTTCTGCTTGGGCAACAGACTGGGAACCCAGCAGCTGTCAGCCGTGTGTACTTGAGATACCTGGGCTGGGTCCTGATGTCTTCCCTTTCTGGGC
This sequence comes from Dipodomys merriami, assembly GCF_024711535.1. Taxonomy (NCBI): domain Eukaryota; kingdom Metazoa; phylum Chordata; class Mammalia; order Rodentia; family Heteromyidae; genus Dipodomys; species Dipodomys merriami. The sequence goes on from NW_027206068.1 coordinate 17,522,858, forward strand.
TTTCATCTCCTAGGTTCAGACTTGTATCAAAGGCTATCCCTAAGCACTATTTCCAAGAGGACCAGGAAGATGAACTTGCCTCCATATTTGGACTTAAGACCATTACTTTGCCCACTTGGGTAGAGGATCTTTCCATCTTCCTTAATCCCAATGAACCCCTTCTCTTCAATGTGATAATTTACATTGTGACCTTCATTTTATCCTTAACTCTGGTGTGTGTGTGTGTGTGTGTGTGTGTGTGTGCGCGCATGCGTGCACACACACACACACACACACACACACACACACACACACACACACACGGGTGTTTTCTGGGGCTTGAATACAGGCCTGGACAGTGTCCCTGGGATTTTTAGCACAAGCCTAGAGATGTACCACTTAAGCCACAGCTCCACTTCCAGTTTATATTTGGGTAAATTGTGGAGATAAGAATCTTATGGGCTTTCCTGCTTCAGCTGGCTTCAAATTGTTTGCCTCAGATTTCAGCCTCCTGAATAGCTAGAATTAGAGGTGTGCTATCAGCCCCCTGCCCTTAACCCTCTTTTTATGCCCTCTCCAAATTCTTGTGCTCCCACACATAAGAATAAAATATACACATACATACATATGCATGCACACACATGCGCACACCCCTGCAGTAAAAATCCACATGCAACTGATTCTCATTTACAGCAGCTAAACTCTATGAATTGGCTGCAAAAATTGAGTTAGTTCATAGAATCGTAACTGCTTAGTGAGGCACAGAGATCTATACATAACCTTAAGTATAATATAAGGTATTAATCCTAAAGCCAAGTCATTTGCATAGATCTTATTTTCTTTAAAAGGAAAATGGTTCAGAAATATGAAGTGGATGCCATGTAGTGCTCAGGTTTATTTTCTCTCGATTAAACAAGTAAAAGGAAGGAAAGTGGGGCTGGGAAGGTGGCTCAGTAGTAGAGTGCTTGCCTTGCATGCATGAAGCCCTGGGTTCGATTCCTCAGTACCACATAAGCAAAAAGAAAAAAGCCGGAAGTGGCGCTGTGGCTCAAGTGGTAGAGCGCTAGCCTTGAGCTGAAGAGCTGAGGGACAGCGGCCAGGCCCAGAGTTCAGGCCCCACGACCGACAAAAAAGGAAGAAAAGTGTTTAAAGCAAACAGAACAAGTTCATCTGAAACCAAACAGCAAAACGGGATTCTTGTACCAGAGGGATCCCAGCGCCCAGCAGGTAAAGGCCATCTCGCTCCTGTCCCTTGCCTCCTCCCCCTTAGGGTGTGCTCCTGTCTGATTGGTTAAAGGGGAGATACGCGCGTGCAGTGGGGAATCTTGTGATTGGCTGCCTCAATTCCACGTGTACCGGCTGAGTCATACCCGCCCCGCCCTCCCCCCCCCCCCCCCCCGTGTTAAAACTGGTCCTCGTCTCCATCTTCGACTAAGCAGGGAGGCCTAACTTGCCTCCAAAGTGACTTGCCAAAGCCCCACTGGCTGTGCAGGTGTGTGTATGTGGAGGGCGCAGGGGGTGTCCGGGGTGTGGGGGGGAGTCCAACTAGATTGTTCCAGGTGGCCCAGCGCAGAGCATCCAGCAGCACCTGATCCCGCGGCCTCCTCCGCCCTCTCATCTCTCCGCATCACAGTTGAAGGCAGAGGCCAACCTGCTTCCACCCCACCTGGGAAGATGCTTGTGCGGCATCTCCAGTGGCGGTCAAAACACGTGAGTATTTGTTCTTAGGGTACTAATAAACTGTAGGCAATAATTAAATCTGTAAATAAATCCACAGATTCGTTAGGGCAAGGCTAAAAAATAATCAAAATGTGCAGAAAACATGAATACAGTGAAAAAATACCGTGTGTGTGTGTGTGTGTGTGTGTGTGTGTGTGTGTGTGTGTGTGTACTACAACTTGAAGTCTGGTGTCTTTATGTGCACTCAGCTTGCTTAATCAGCTGGTGTTCTACCAGGATGGAGTCACACCTCCAGCATGGGTTTTTGCTGGTTAATTGGAGGTGGAATCTTTACAGACCTTTCTACCTAAGCTGCCTAAGAAATGTTATCCTCTGGATTTCAGCATGCTGAGTTGGATTAGAGGTGCAAGCCTCTAGTGCAGACAGAAAAGTGTGTGAGACACTCGAACTTTTCCCAAACTCTCTAAACTATGAGCAAGCACGTGAGCAAGTTCCCAAACTCTGAACTCCACACCTCTAACATGGAGGCCGTAATTCAGCCCCCTCCAGGGACGGAGGGCATGCGGTCCTCTTCACATGGGACGTGCTTGCCACTGTAAGTGGCTGTCTGGCAGCCATGAACGTCCCCCGCAATGCTTCCCAGTCACCTAGGCTCACAATGTGGAGGTGACTTACCTGTCCGCCTGTCTGCGGCTCGGTCTCATGCCACAGAAGAATCAGATCGTGGTCTTTCTGTGCATGTCAAGCCTCTATTCTATAAAAGTATGGGAAAGATCATACTGCTTATTGTTCAAGGGCTCGTACAGACCGGGGGTTTAGCTTTCCTGTAAATACAATCCAGAGAGAACATAGAAAGATAAAGCCACATAGGAAGATAAAACTAAAGGAATGAAAGGCATTTCCTGATAGGTAGGGCAGCCTCACTTCTCCCAGCCTACAACAAGGTGTAATAACCCGTGGGGCCCGGATAATCAGTGTGGCCCCATGGCCCCGCCTGTTGAGGGGGGGCGGGGAGCGGGGCATCAAGAGGTGAGCCTCACAGCTGCACAGATGGGCCACCAGGGAAGAGCAGGGCACTGAGGGGCTGACGTCACCGCCCCACCGGGCGCCGCCAGAGGGGCGTGCCTTGCCGCCGAAAGCGGGCGGGGCGTCGAGCCCCACATGATGAGCTGTCAGGAAGTGATTGGACGGTGGGCAGCTTGGGGGAGGAGCATGAGTGGCGGTTTGAAACCGTTAGTGGGGAGGGGCGCAGCCTATCTAGGTATATATAGGCTGCCTGCTCCAAGGTGGGGGGAGGGAGGAGAGAAACCAGAGGCTGGAGGAGCCGTTAGGGGGAGTAAGGGAAAATCCGGGAGTCTCCTGAGGAGAGAGGAGTCCGGAGGAAAGCGGACAGTCCTGAGGAGAGGCGAGGTTAGAGGGAGGTGAGGGGAAGAACCGTTGGGGAGTTAGTGACTGCGGGGAGGGGAGGAGAAAGCCTGCCGGAGCAGGGCAGGCCTGAGAGGGCCAGCGCGCCTTGGAGGCCCGGCTTCGCGAGGGGCCATGCGGGGCAGAGGCCTGTGGAGAGGCGCCTCCCGGAGCCCACTGGCAGGCCAGGCCTGTGCAGAGTGGAGAGGCCTGCAGAGGAGGAAGAGAAGAAAGGGAAAAGCCTTCCCTTCTGGAGGTCTGAGGCTTGGAGGTTTGCAGACCAACTAACAAAGGTCAGGGGGTCAGGACTGCCTGTGGGAGGCTTGGAGGCTTGGAGGTTGAGGCTGCTCTTGGTTCTGGGGATCTAGCTCAGGACAAGGTGATCTCAGGACCCCTTTCTGGTGTCAAGAGTGTAAGTAAACTTTTGTCCACCTTTCACTGTGCCTCAATGGATTGTCTCCCTCCCCGGAGGTCATAAGTCATGTCTCCATGCTGTTTCTGTCTTCCCAGTCCAAGTCTGTCCTTGGTGGGGAAACCAGTTTCTTTCCAGGAAAATGAAGCAGTCTGTCTTTCCAATGAACAGCCTTTGGCTCTTCTATAAAGTCTGTGTGAAATTGAATTAAGAATTAAATAGCGGTTCCCCTAAGAATTATAATTATTTTTCAGTAATTTTTCAATATTTTCACTTTGCTAGATGAGCTGCCACTGACAGAGCTTTTAGAAAGGAAGAAAGATTTAACATTTACGTGACATATCACTGCATTTACACTTTTAAGTGTCACAAAAGTTCAAGGTTGTATCCTCAATCTTTCATATAGTCAACCAGCTAGCATGTAAATTATGCTATAATCAAAACAGAAGGCTGTGACATTGGGAAATGAGTCTGGAATTAAATCATTTAACTCCTTTTTTTCCTAGATTATATTTTTATTTAATTTTTCCTTTGGTGGTACTGATGTGTGAACTCAGGGCCTTGTGCTTGGCCATTGCTTGACTAGTGCTCTGCCATTTGAGCCAAACTTCCAGCCTTTTTGTCTTGTTTTGTTTTTGCTGGCTAGTTTGGAGACAGAAGTCTCATAGATTTTTCTGCCTGGGGTGGTTTTGACCTGTTATCCAGGTCACAACTTCCACATTAGCTACAATTATATGCATGAGTTACCAACATCCAGCTTTCTTTGCAGTACTGGCAATTTCCTGCCTTGTGTATCTTGAGATTTAACTTTTATTTCTGTTCACTTCAAAGGCATAAAAGATAAAGCTTTTATTTTGGACAGGTTTCTAGAGGCTTGTCTGATTTTTTTTTTTTTTAAGACTATGGACTAAAGACTTCTGTTTCTGAGTGCCTGCCCTCATAAGTGTAAAGCCAGATTGCTCACCCTTTTCTGTCTTGTTAGGAATAAAAAAATCTTAAGCATTCTTGTGCTTATTCTGTATTTTTAAACTTTTCATTAAACAAAGTACATAGTCTCCAATCTATACCCTAAATACACTTGAGATGAAATGAAGGCAAGTAAAATTTACTTGCAAATAATTATTCTGTCTTTGAATTCTCTGCTCTAGGCCTCTACCTAGATGAATGAAGCCTGTTGCTACTTGACTCAATTCTCTCCAGAATTCCTGGCTTACTGAGAAGCATTTGCTGTCACCTTAAGTTCTAAATCAAGGTAATCACTAGAATATTTCAACAATCTAATTTCTTCCAGATTGGTAAACTCACTAAAATGAGAATTCTTTCTTGGCAGCCTGAAAGCTGCCATAATTATACAAAAGCAGTTTGTGTTTGTAGGTTTTGGTAACATGATTGAGAAATTCTTCCCCTTTTCATTTAGCTCTGTTTATAAATGAACTACTTTGCATTTCTTCATATCTCAATGCATATGTGCTATCCTAATCAAGAATGATTAATAGAAGTTTCTCATATAATTTTTCCCCTAACACAATAGGTCTAAGCTGGGATTATTTAATTCAAATGTAGTTCTTGTTCTGTGATGCTTGCTGTCTGGCTAGGAAGGGCACAAATATGGAATTATTTGCAGCAACATAGAAGTGACAAATATGGGTTAAATAAATGGTTCTCACCCTGTTTTTGGGCCAGGCCACACATATAAATTGAAGTTTGTGAACAGCATTATCCTTCAAATAATTCTTTAGGAAGTAGCTATGACTCCACTCTTTTCTTGAAAACAGAGGATCACAATAACTCAATAGCTATGTACATATGACCTTATAAGATGATGCTAAGCAAAATGCACTCCAAGATATGGAAACAACAGGTTTTTCTTTTTTCTGTTGTTTTTAGTGTACTATATGAAGTTATTTCCTTTTTATTTCTTTTTTCCTTATTGTTTAGCCCTTTGTTGTTACTGTATTTGATTTTGGTACCCTGTGTATTGTACATACATTTATCTGAATTAGAGAAAGGAAAGGGAACAACAAAATTGTGAGAAAAAGGGTGAACCAATGCAACAATGATACTCACAAGACAATATATGTAACTGTAACCCCTCAGTACATCACCTTGACAAAATTAAATTTAAAAACATTAGTGGTAATCATAAATGAATAACACTACTAGTTTTTAAACAATATCCTTCTATTTGTCTATATATTTATTTTCTTTTTTTTAAATTAAGTAGGGCGATTCAGAAAGTAGAGCAGAAAACAAATCAAATACTGGCTTCCTTATATGGTCACTTAGTTGAAAAGTATCTAAATATAAATCCACTCATCAAAAGAAAGGTTATAGGGGTTTTGAGCAGGGTTCAGTGTGACTGGAAGTATGTTTTAAGTGGCATATAGAAGGTTGTATGCAGTAAGGGTGTCCCTTTCCCTTTTATCTCTCTTAATAATCTCCCTTTATTTCCATGACCTTGATATTTGTGTTGTCTTCTATTTTTCCCAAGCTTACTCAAATGAGTGAAAGGAAGTGATACAGGTCTTTTTGGTTCTGATTTATTTCACTTAACATGATGATTTCCAGATACATCTATTTTCCAGCAAATGAATTAACTTCATACTTCTAATTCACAATGGCCAGATTATAGAACCATCCTAGGTACCCACCAGTGGATAAACAGATAAAGAAAATGTATACTGTTTTATTTTAAAATGCCTATTATTCAAAAACTCTAGTGCTTTATAATTAGTAATGAATTTACAACACTTTTCTCCATTGACTTCTTAGGAAGTTAAGAAGTTTAAAAGTACTGATTTATACAACACTTGCTATAGGGTTCCTGATACTGCCCTTGAGTTTCTCAGCAACACTGAAATAGGAGCCTGGCCTTAAGGTCTGATTTGTCCTTGTAAATAGTGAGTCATGGCATATATCATGCCCAGGATGGAGTGCTCATAGTTTCATAGGGCAGTTTCATAGTTCCAGCACTATTTGTGGTTGAGTTCTTTTAATGCTCAGTGATTGTTTTCCCCTGATACCATAGCTCCTATGGTGAGAAAAAGATGATTTTGAAAAAGTCAAAACACATGGGCACTGGTGACCTTACACTGAAATCCTAGCTACTTGGAGGCTGAGATCTGAGGATCATGGTTCAAAGGCTGGAAAATTTGAAAAATTCTACTCTAATTTCCAATTAACCACCAAAAGCCACAAGAAAAGCTGTGGCTCAAATAGTAGAGCTCTGTCCTTGAGTGGAAAAAAACTAAGGGCCAGTGTTCAGGGCTTGAGTTTAAGCCCCAGTATCACACACATTTTTTTTTTACAAAGAGAGGAAAATATCAAAAAACAGGAAGTGGTAAATCATGTGTGGAAGTTCTAGTACTTCTGATCGAAAGGACAAGAAGAAGAAGTAATGTTGGAGATATCAGCCAGACCTGGGAGTCATGCTTGGGAGAGGAAAACTCTAGTTGAGTCTCAATAACTGAGAGACTAGTTCTCCCAATGCTTGGCTTGTGAATGAGAAAGGCTCAGCACCCTGTTGTAATTATTACAATTTTTCTAATCTGTGTGAATACAGTTTACTGAATTCTTGTGTTCTTATCATTTCTAAGAACTGCAAGTTCTGAGTTATTATTTTATCAATAGTGGGGGTAACTGAATATCAGTCAGGTTAAGGACTTCCCTAAGCTGGTAAGGAAGACCCAGAATTCATCTATGGCTTCAAGACAGTTCCCTTGGAAAAGGGTTTATCTCTGTAGAAAAAGAAAAAAAAAAAACTCTTCCTAGAGTAAGGCAGAGTCAAAATTGTCAAAATAATGTTTTCTCTGTTTTGAAGGATAAGTAGGAAGCAGAAGAGAGCAAAAAGAAGGCATGCCAAGCTGAGTTGGAAGAAGTGGCAGTCTAAGAGATCTTTGTGTGATTGATCTGGTGGAGTTTAGAGAGTCCAGGAGAATGTGGAAAGACATAAATTTAGAAGTCCAGGTGACAGTCATGTTGTGAAAAAACATGAGATCCACTGATGTGGTGTTGCTTCTTGGTCTGGACGGGATGGTCCCAAGAGGTCTAGCTGTAAAGTTCTGAGAGTGCAAACCAGTCCTGGAAGGGACAGTGGACATGAATATTTTCTCACAGTTCTATATTGTATGTTCATAAAAAGAGATCTATGCATATAGCAGGCTCAGTTAAAATGGAAAATTAATATTGCTGAGTTCTTATTATCTTGATGATCAGATCTTTATAAAACTGTGTGTGTGTGTGGAAATGGGGGTGTTGATTAATGTGAAACAACTAGTTACTAGGAGAAGTAGAATGAAATTCTTAAATGCATGTTAAAACATAGAAACATAATTTACAAACTAGGTTAGGTCAGGGGATGCCCAAATCTTAAAAACAGCCTTTTTCATGAGAAATGCATTTACCTGCAGTATTTTGGTAACAAGCCACTGTTTTCCTTAAACACATCAGTTCTTCAGTGGAGCATCAAATGCACATAATTGAATCTATTAAAATACAACATTAAAGAAAGAACATGCAGTCTTGAAGGTGAGCTTCTACTACCCCTTCCCTGAGTACTGTCCACCCCTTTCCTTTATCCCCAGGCCCACTGTGGATTTACTTCCATCTGTCACTGGATAGGCAATTCCAGGAGGTGGGGGTGAGGTAGGAGGGTGGGGGATAGCATCAGTAATGCTGCCTTATAGGTATCTGTTCATTATATATATATATATATATATATATATATATATATATATATTTAGCACTTCACTGTCCTTGGTATTGTCCTTGTTACTATTATATGGAGGTAGCTGACATGATTTTAAAGGAGCTCAGTCTGTGGTAGTTCTATGGCCTCTGTGGACATCATTTCAGTATCAAGGGTTTCCATATTGTGGGCTGTGAAACTCATTTGCTGCATGGTGGCTGGGAAGACATGTACATGGAATGTGAAGAGCCTGCTTTAGAGTCTTGGGTCTTGGCTTAGGATCAAGCAATGACATTCTCCACTGTGCCTTGGTTTTACCTGAGACTTCTCTGAATGATGGACTCTCTCTGTCTCTGTCTGTCTGTCTGTCTGTCTGTCTGTCTGTCTGTCTGTCTGTCTGTCTCTCTCTCTCTCTCTCTCTGTTGATACCAGGGCTTGAAGTGAGGGCCTTGGCCTCTTGCTCAGTTTACTTGTTCAAGGCTGATACTATATCATTTGAACCGTAATTTCAACACTTCATTTTGCTCATTAATGGGAGATGGAGTTTCATGGACTTTTCTGCTTAAGCTGGCTTTTAAACTATGATCCTTTAGGTCTCAGCCTCTTGAGTAGTTAGGATTATAGATGTGATTGATCCACGGGTGCCTGGCTCCTGTCCTGATGGTATTCCTTTTAAACTTATATTCTTTGGTTATAGACCCTCAGAAGTTCCAGAACATGTGGATAGCAACCAGTTGCCCAGAACTTTGGTTCAGGTAATCTCAGTTTCTCACAGTCCATGAACTCCTGTGATAGCAATTCCCAAGAGCACTTCAGCCTTGAGGTGAGAAGCTAGCTCTCTCTGGCAGAGTCACTTGCCTAATGCATGGTGGTCCTGCCAGTGCCATGTCCATTTTAGGCCACATGCTGGGGAGGGGAGCTGGGGAAGTGATGGGGTCTGATTGGGATCCTCTCCCCAGCCAATTGTGCCTAGGCACTTCCTGGGTGGAGCAGGATGGTAGAATACAGGAGTCTTTCAGTGGTCTTGATCCAATGGCTCCTAGTGGAGGGAAGGGTAGCCATATACTTGTGCAGAAAAACAGGAGGGGAAACTGGTCCAGAGCATTTAGAGGACCTACCCTTAAGATGTGGTGTGTGTGTGTGTGTGTGTGTGTGTATGTGTGTGTGTAGTATGTGTATGTCTGTGTATGTGGTTGTGTGTGTGTGTGTGTGTGTGTGTGTGTGTGTGTATGTGCAGGAGTCAGGATTGCTTGTGACCTGGGGCTTTGTATCCCCTGAACAATTTCTAAGCTGAGTATACTGGGAAATTCAAGAGTGAAGAGCATTCAAACTGAGTACAGGACCCTTTGGAGGGATGGGCCTTGTGAATCTACATTGGCCCCAAACCCCAAAGCCTTTTGAGTTCTCAGTTTTTTAGCAAGTATTGAGGATTTTTCTTGTTCTTGCATGGTAAAACAAAACCATCTCTTTGAAGCAAGAAATTATTGCAAATCAGTTCATTCTTTCTTAATTTGTACTTGTTTGTTGGTGACAAAGTACAATGAAAGGACTAAATATTCCCTTCCTGTGCATATGTAAGGATTTTTATTTTCAGAGAGAGATCTCTATAGACTTCGATCTCATCTGCCCACAGAGTGAACATGGTGTGATTTTAGGGAAATGACATTGGTTTCTACTGAAGGGAAACCACATTGACATTTGATGTGGATTTATAATACTTTCCACGTGTGGCCACAAAGCACCTCAATTGTCCATCACAGCAGACATGATAATGGCTTTCAACAAACTAAGCACAAACAGCAGGTGATGAGAGGAAATAAAACTCTGGTTGGGAAGTCTCTTGGCTTGCAGGGGTTCCACTGAATAATGAATTCCCTGTTTGAAGTAATTTTAAAGTTTTCTCTGAAGATTAGATTGATAAGGGCAAGGAGACATATTGGTAACATCCTTCCATTGGTTTCCCTCAGTGACTTAAACTTGCTATTTCTTGCAAAGTCAGGGCAACACTACCCTCTCATGAGTGTGCAAGGGTGCATAACACAAGTGTGTGGCTGTGTGGGTAACTGATACTCATGGATTCTAATTTTTTTGTTACATCTTTGATATGACTTATTTGTGGGTTGGAAAATTAGTAATTTCCTACTTGGTGCAGTTGTAAACTAATAACGGTGTTTTCAGAAACAATAAATAAGGAAGATTCAGCTTTCAGGAGTTTCTAGGTAATTTTCAAAACAGCAACCAGGGTTTGAACTCAGGACCTTGGTCTTACTTGGCTGGTACTTATCATTGATGTCATGCCTCCAGTCCTACTTTTTGCTAGTTAATTTTGGAGGTAGAACCTCAAAAACTTTTCTATCTAGGTTTGTTTCAAACCATAATCCTCTGAATCTCAGCTTAGCTAGGATTATAGGTGTGAGCTATTGCTAGTTGGCTAGACAGGTACTTCTACATGAAAAGAGGGACTAATTTTCTTTTTTTTTTAAATTCTTTTTAAGGTTAGGGGCTTACTGTGTTAGAAAACAATAAGCACTTTGTCTTAATCTTATTTCTCTTCTTTTGTCTTCAGTGTAGTTTCATTTCATTACTTCTAACTTTATTATTCAAAATTGTCTGACTTTTTAAATTATTTGTCTTTATATTACTGTAAAGATATTGTACAGAAAGGTTACAGTTACATGAGTTAGGTAATGAGTACATTTCTTACCAAGCATTGTTACTCCCTCCTTTGTTTTTCTTCCATCATCCTTTTCATCCCACCTCCCAACTCCTCCCTCCCTGCCAAGTTGTAAAGTTCATTTTTCAACATAGTGTCTTGTACATCTCATTGTTACAATGGGTCTACAATGGGTATCCATGTTTTAGCACTTTGTTATTTCCCTTCCCCTCCTCAAATTGGAAAAAAATGTATATACAAGATGCAGGGCAGTGGAATCAAATACAGTGACAACAAGGGTTATACCATGGGGGAAGAACATACAAAGAAACAAAAAAAATCACATAGTACATTAAAAACAACAGCAACAAAGATAAAACTTCTTGTATCCCTATCTTGGGGTTCATTTCACTTAGCATCATCTTATATGGTCATATGTGCATAGCTTTTGACCTTTTCTGCTTGTCCTAGACACATACTAGTTATTGCAAATAAGGGAAACCATGGGATCTGTGTTTCTTTGGGTCTGGCTTACTTCATTTAATATAATTTTTTCCAAGTCTTTCCATTTCCTAACAAATGGTGTGGTGCCATTTTTTCTGATGGAGGCATGGAATTCCATTTTGAATATATATATATATATATATATATATATATATATATATATATATATATATATATATCACATTTTCTTGATCAATTCATCTACTGAGGGGCATCTGGGTTGGTTCCATATCTTAGCTATGGTAAATAATGCTGTGATAAACATAGTTGTGTTGGTAGTTTAGTATAGTCTTGTTTGTGATCATTTGGGTAAATGCCCAAAAGTAGGATTGCTGGGTCATAGGGGAGCTCTATGTGGAGTCTTTTGAGGAACCTCCATACTGCTTTCCAGTGTAGTTGACCAAGTTTATACTCCCACCAACAATGCAGTAGGGTTCCCTTTTGGCCACAACCTCTCCAGCATCTGTTGTTACTAGGTTTCTTGATTCTAGCTATTCTAACTGGGGTGAGATGGAATCTCAATGTTGTTTTGATTTGCATTTCTTTTATGTGTCTATTGGCCATTCTTATTTCCTCTTCAGAGAAATTGCTCTTTAAGTCTTTAGCCCACTTATTGATGGTGTTTCATTCTCTGTTGTCACCAAGTGTAGCAGTGACTTCAGATAGTAACAATTGTATCTGACACTTATATTGGGTGTTTATATGCCTGAAAATATTCTAAAATACTTTAATTTGACTTGATACACCAGCTCCTAGAGATAATATTTTAATCTCCATTATACAGATGATAAAATTAAGCTTAGGGAAATTGAATTTTTCCACAGTTACACCACTGGAAATTGAGAGATACATGAATTCAAACTTGCACAGTGGTTCCAGCATTTATCTCTCTCTCTCTCTCTCTCTCTCTCTCTCTCTCTCTCTCTCTCTCTCTCTCTCTCTCTCTCTCTCTCTCTTTCTCTCTCTCTCTCTCTCTCTGTATATATATATATATATATGCACACACACACACATACACACACACACACACACACACACACACACACACACACACACACATCTTTTTCATTTTTCTTTTCTCTGTTTTTGGTTGGTCGTGGGTCTGAACTCTGGGCCTGGGTGCTGTCCCTCAGCTCTTCAGATCAAGGCTAGTACTCTACCACTTGAGCCACAGCGCCACTTCCAACTTTTTCTGCTTATGTGCTACTGACCTCATGCATGTAAGGCAAGCACTCTACCACAGAGCCACCTTCTCAGCTCCTCTTTTTCATTTTTCTTGTACAGAATTTATTCAGTATTCCATTTTACTCAATTCTCTTTTCTTACCAATGGACTTATAAAATGCACTGATTTTGAAACTCTAGAAAACTTGGTAGGAAGAGTTGGAGTCTTCTGAAAACATGATATTTTACCATCTTTTCTTTTCCTTTTATTCTTTTCTTTTCCTCCCTTCCTCCCTTCTCTCTCCCATTCTCTTTCTCTCTCTCTCCCTCCCTCCCTCTGTCCTGGTACTTTATCTCAGGGTCTGGGTGCTATCCCTGAGCTCTTTTGCTCAAAGATAGCACTCCACCACTTAAGCCACAGCTCCACTTGCAACTTTTCTTGTGTTTAATTAATAGGAGATAAGAGTTTCACTGGCTTTCTGCCTGGGCTAGCTTTAAACTATAATCCTCAGAGCTCAGCCTTCTGAGTAACTAGGATTACAGGCATAAGCCACTGTTACCTGGCCCATCTTTTCTTTTCTTTGTTCTAAATTTTTTTATTATCTTTAAGTAGTTGGATACAGCAGTTACCATTCAATAAAGCAATTTATGGATATAATGCCTCTTGACCAATGTTACTCCTTTCAGCATTCATTCTCATCCCTCCCAACTCTACCTCAATTTTCTTAATTTTGTAAGACATGGATTCAATTTTATGACTGCCTTCCTTCCTCTCTTCATTTGTCTACTCCAGGACTCCTACCCTTCTGGTACCTTTGTCCTGATGTTTATTTTGTTGGGCTCTGATTTAGCTTTTCTAATAAATTACAGTTTGCTTTCTCCCTTGAACCTATTGTATTTTGATTTATACACTTGTGCACACTTGCATACCACTCAAAAGTGTTTACTTATATATTTATAAATTAATTCAGCTTCCACATATGAGATAGAATGAATATCATTTGTCTCTCTGGGTCTGACTTCACTTGACATGATTTTTTTCCTTGATCCTTCCATTTTCTTCGAAAATGATACAATATCATTCTTTTTTTTTTTTTTTGTCAGTTGTGGGGCCTGAACTCTGGGTCTGGGTGTTGTCCCTCAGCTCTTCAGCTCAAGGCTAGCACTCTACCACTTGAGCCACAATGCCATTTCTGGATTTTTCTGCTTATGTGGTGCTGAGGAATCAAACCCAGGGCCTCATGCATGCAAGGCAAGTACTCTACCACCTTCCCAGCCCCAATATCATGCAAGACAAGTACTCTACCACCTTCCCAGCCCCAATATCATTCTTTTTTAACGGATCAGTAAAATTCTGTTGTGTATGTATATGGCATTTTCTTGATCCATTCATCCATTAAGGGGCATCTGGGCTGACTCCATTCCTTGACTATGGTGAACTGTGCTGCAGTGAGCATGGTTGTACATGTGGCTCTCTTTTCCTATGAGGGAACATACACAGTATTCTCTTTTTGTATCTGAGAAAATATTAAATTGGATATATCCATATTTCAAAGCAATATGTTTCTGCAAAGGTGAAACTTCTTTAAGAAAGTCTACGCAGTTAAGAGTTGAACTATCCATGCCAAGAAATTGGCTAAAGGTCCAGCAGTTTGGTACTTGCCTCTACCCTTTATTGTGTCAGGCTGTTAAACTGGAATATTGCCTTTCTTATTTCCTGCTGTTTGTAAACACATCTGAGGAGCTCAAAAATACCTTTTGGAGTAGATGAATGTTCAGCCCAAAGGTTGTTACTCCTAGCACAGGGCTGTGGCCATCAAAGGAAGAGCAAGGTCTACATGAATTATACGGACAGTCTGCTTCTTAAGTAGGTGATTAGTGAGATCTATAGTTCTTAAGGATGTTGTGTGAGCTGCCACCATCTTACGACCCCCTTCTTCATCTTCTACTCTACCTTTCCCTCATCTTTAAGTATGCTGCTGGGGGCGGGAGCTGATCTGGATACAAGGAGTCAGAGTCTCTAGGGCAGATCTTCCCACATATCCAAGTGACTAATTCCTTTGATGTGATCCAGATGAGCCAGTGGTATCTGCAGAGCTTGCAAAACCTCCTGGATCTCATCAGAGGCCTCACAGTTGTTTGACCCTGAAGTGTGGATGTCATTGAGTCCTGTTGGATTTATTTAATGCCCTGAATAAGTAAGTAGCTGTCTCTGGGAGCCAGCCTTGTTTATGTCACTTGTTCTGAGGGTATATGCATGTCTGTATATGTATGTGTGTGTGTGTTTGTGTGCCTGTGAATGTTCATGTGTTGAGTTATTGTGGTTGGGGCCCAGAAACCATTTGGATCAGCTTTACAATGTTAGGCATAAGACATTCAATTTATTCACTCTTAATGCCATACAACTGTGAAGTTGTAGGAGAGTCCTAGGCAGCTTTGAAAAAGAATAACGAGAGGGAGGGGTGGGGGCAGGGAGCAAAGTAGTGTACCTGTATAGGAAGGAAGGAGCAGGAGGTAAAGGCAGAGCTAGAAGGGCAGGATCCAAGCATCAAAGGCGTTCTTCAGTTGGAACTCTTGAGCTTTGCAGCCTATTAGTGGACTCACTAAGGGATTACCGCTCTTTGCATGCTGCAGGTAACCTAGCCACCCTCACTTGTACTCAGATTGCCTTGGGAATGAGGTTACTAACCACAGCTGAGGAAAAGCCTTTCAACTAAAAAGGAAGTATGCAGAATAAAGGAGGTCTTTATTTGTGGGCCCTTGGCAAGCTGAATCCTGCTTCTGTGGCTAAGAAATGATTAAGGTATGACATAAACCCATAAAAGTGAACAAAGAAATGGAACTGTTGCTTAACAGTAAAGTTCTGATAAATGTAAAGGATGCCCCAGGACTGTATCCTACATTCACATAACAAGAGAGCATGCTGTTGTAGGAAATGCTTTCGACTAGCAAATATCCTTTTTGTGACATTTTTCCATATGCATGTTTGTGAGTTTGCTTAATATGTACAATAAGATGTGTTCTTATTTTTTATGCCTTCTTTTCCTCTTTAATTCTGACATTCTGATTTCTTGATAGTTTTGGTTCCTTGGAAAGGAGATCATAGTAAGTATGATCTAATTTTGAACCAGAATATACTCTTCCTATGGTAGTTTATTTAGTTTTGTGTTAATAAACTGAACACAAAGGGAGGGATAAAGATCTCTTCTCTTTTACAGTCTAGATTTGGTTTTAGAAAAAAGACTATTAAGACATAAAATAAGTAACAAATCAGAGGGTGATATAATCTATGAATAAAGAAAAATTAATTGGGGAAAAAGAAAGTCTAACAATTTACTCTATAGGTCAGGTACATGCTTGCAAAGAAGCAATGGAATTAGGTGTATGGATATCTCGTGAGGAAAGCATTTTAAAGAATAGGAAATAAGGCAAAGGCCAGTGTGTGATCACATGCAGTACTGATGAACTTTGAAAAAGCCTATTCTGGGTTAGAATGTAATTGAATGAAAGGATCTGAGAGCAGAACAATAGAAATTGTAGGATCTTTTAGGTATTTCAAGGACTTTGATATTTTACTCTGAAAGAAGAGAGAGACATTGCAAGATTTTGAATTTAGGTTTTGATCAGATTTGTTTAGAAGCTGAAGTCTGGGTGCACTTTGGGAAGGCAAGAGTAGATGTAAGTATACCTATTTAAAAGCATCATCATAGCTACCTATTCTGTGTAACAAGTTACCCAAATCTAGTAGCTTGAATCAATAGGCACATGTTATCTTGACCCATGTCTGTGGGTCAAGATGCTGGGCTAGGCTTATTGGCCCTTTAGAATCAGGTCTCTCATAAGATTACAATCAAGGTCAACCTTCAAGGCTGTAGTTATTGCAAGGCTCAATTGGGGGAAGAGGATTTACATTCAAGCTCAATTACAAGGAAGTTCATCCTTATGGTTATCTGAGATCTTTGTTTTCTTCTTAAATATTGATCCAAAATGACAGCACCTGGTTGAATGGACCTTTCCATAGGGTATTTTACCACATGTTATATTAAGAGAGCAAGCAAACAAGCAAACAAATTAGATTGGAATGAGGAGAGAAAAACAGAAAGGTAGAGAAAGGGAGAAGGGGAAGAGGGGAGATACAGAGCAGTTTTTTAAAACCTAATTTCAGAAGAGACATCACACTGATTTGCTACAATCTATTAGCTAAGAGCATGAGTCATTACACACTCGAGGGGAAGGCCTTGCACAAAGGTGTGTGTACCAGGAGGCAGGATTATTCCAAGTGATTTTGAAAGTTGCTTTACACACTTGGCAAGAAATAATGTTAGAACAGGAACAGTAGAGATGAAATTGTAATCTAGTATCTAATACTAGAAGAAACACAGAGGGATGAAATTATTCTAGAAACATATAGAGTGCTACACAGGTACAAGTACATTATGATCACCTATATGGACACAAGAATATGAAAAGTTTGGCTTTAGAGTGTGTCATGTTGGTTCCCTGTGTGGAAAAATCGAGCAGTGCTGTGGAGAATAGATAGAATCCTTCTGCCTCCCATGTGTCTCTTTGTGGAGGAGTCAAACAAATTCCTTCAGTAGCTGTTTTTATGAAGTATGGCAGCACTTAGATTTTCCTTGGAATAAAACCACATGGTTTTTGACCTAGAGCTCAATTACTGTATCTTCAAAAGAAAAGATAGTTTAGGAACATGTGGTGAGTGTGAACAATGTGTGGAGTTGGTTCTGTGTTTAACTGGGAAAGCATGTGGCTCTGTTAAAAGCTGAGTGGCCTCATAGGACCTTGATGGAATGAAGTCTGGATCTAAGTGAAGTTTACCAAGAGCTAGAATGAGAGTTTAGGGTCAGGGCCATGCTTCCTCATGGTAGAAGTAAACAGAAGCAGGTGATATTTGCCCAATGGGAGATATTGATGGCCATTGTAATTTTGACAGAAATTCTCAGGAGTGGATTTTTTCATGATAGCTCTTCTATTCTACTGTGGTTTTACTTTATACTGTTTATAGTATTTACACATACATACACATTTTAATTATTTCTTGAGACGGTATCTTTCTATGTTGCTATGTGATCCTCCTGCTTCAGTGTCCAGAGTGCTAGACTACAGGGATGAACTACTAGGTGTGGCTATGTCATTGTATTTTAAATAAGTAGTTTCTTGGCATCATATAATTAAAGGAAATTTTTTTAAACTAGTTGGACAATCTCTGTCATTTAATTGAAGTGTTCAGAACATTTATATTTAGTTCAATTTACAATATAATTATACCATTGTGCTATTTTTTTAATATATACCATTTACTCATTTCTCATGTTTGGTTTTAGCGTTTTTTTATTTTAATTTTAAGTTTTATTTTTTGTGAACATACTGTACAGAGGGGTTACAATTACATGGGCAAGATAATGAGTACATTTCTTATCAAGCATTGCAGACTCCTCCTTTGTTTACCCTTCACATCCCTTCCCAGCCTCTCCCCGCCCCCCCAACCCCCCCCTGGTTTTAGCGTTTGTTTTGCTTTACTTGCCTTGGATTAACTGAGATTTTTGGGGGGATTTATTTTTTATCTCAACTTTTGATCTATTATTTCTGAAAATTTATATTTTCAAAATTTATTCTGAGATTTAAAATATTCATTCTTAGCTGGTTCCAGTGGCTCCTGTGTATAATCCTAGCTACACAAGAGACTGAGATTTAAGGATTATAGTTCAAAGCTAGCCCCGGCAGGACAGTCCATGAGAAGGGGAGCTGTTACTCAAGTGGTAGAGCACTAGCCTTGGGAAAAAATAGCCCAGGGACAACGCTCAGGCCCCGAGTTCAAGCTTCAGGACCATATTTGACAATCATATAACATTTTATAACTTCACACATAATATATGTATACATTTTTCTACCTTCCATATATTTTTTAGTGTTATTGGGGTTTGAATTTGAGATCCTGCATCAGGCAGGTGCTCTGCCAATCAAGTCATGATCTCAGCAATTTTTGTTTTTGTTATTTTTAAAAATAAGATAATGCTTTTTCCTGGGTCTGCCTAGACTGTGATCCTCCTACTTACACTTTCTGTATAGCAGAGATGATTGGCCTGTGCTACTATGTCTAGGTTTTTACTGGTTGAGATGGTGTCATGTGAACTTTTTGTCTGGGCCAGCTTCAAACGGTGATCCTTTTGATCCCAGCTTACCAACTAACTAGATGTGAGTCACCACACCCAACTTTTGGAAAGAAGTCATCATTTTATTTCCACATATGGTTAAGATACAGTTGTTTATGTTTATCCAGTTCTTTTTAAAATATTAAAAATTAGAAATAAGAATCATTAACATTAACTCATGTACTTAATATTTCTGCCTCTTTTCTTTTCTTTGTGTGGACTCAGAATTTCATGTGGTATAATGCTCCTTCTGATTGAAGAATGTCCTTTCCTGTGGGGCAGGTTAGTTGGTAGAGTTATCTTCATGCACATAATTCAGTAATTTTAAGTACATTTACAGTGAAATTGACCTTTCGAATATTTTCATCTTGAGAAAGGGAAACTCTGTACCCACTAGTAGACTTCCTTCTTTTAGTCCCTGGTACCCACCATTCTATTTTTTACTTTTACCAAATTGACTATATACCTTGCAGAAGTGTTGCCATAGAATCATTGTTCTTTTTTGAGTGACTTATTTCATTTAGCACAATCTCCTTCAGTTCCTCCATGTTGGAACCATGTGATGTGATTTCCTTTCTTTCATGGTATTATTGTACATATATACCATATTTCATTTATCCATTTGTCCATGGGTAGATGTGTGAATTCTTCTACCTTCTGGTTATTGTGATTAGTGTTTTAATGAACATGGTATAAGCAAATATTTCTTGGAGATACTGCTTTCAATTCTTTTGTATATGTACCAAGAAATGAGAATACTGAATCACATGTTAGCTTTGTTTTTAACTTTTTGAGGAACTACAATATGCAAACTACAATTTGCAAACACTTTTCCCTTAATGTTATTGATTTCCTTTTTAATCTGTTATATCCTTTCATGATCAGATGTTTTGAAGTTTGTTGTAGCTCCACTTGTTGTTGCTTGAACCCTGTGGAAATTTGTTTATTCTTTCATTGAGCATCTTAGGATGCTGTGTCCTCTTTTCTGGCTAATATAGATTCTAAGTAGGGGTCTGCATTGTTCTTGTCCTTGTGTTCTGTATTTGCTATGACTCTTTCCCTTTGGCTGTTTTCTTTTTCTTGAACTTTTTACTACTGGCTTTGAACAACTTTGATTACATTATTCTTTAGCCAAACCACCTTTGGTGTGGTTTTCTTTGTATTTTTCCTGCTTGGGATTTGCTGAACTCTTTAAAACTATGGGTTTATAAGTATTTTTTAAAAATCAACTTTGGATACACTTTGAATATTTTTTAATTTCAGTATTGCTTTTGCTCTCTTTCTGTTCCTTTTGGGACTGCAGTTATACTTGCATCAGAGTTATCTTAGTGCATAATTATCTCATCCTACCTCTGGGTCTCTGCTAGTGTTTTCTCTCTGTGCTTTACTCTGGATAGTTCCTACTGCCATTTTCAAAGTCACTGGATTTTCTTCTGCAGTTTCTCAGTTGCTAGTAATTTTATTTAGTGATATTTTATTTTCAGTTATAATAGTTTCATTTGTTTCTGTTGCCGCTATTGTTTCTTGGTTTTGCCTCATTACATATTTTCTCTTTCTCTCCATATTGAATACTTTTTATTTAGATCAGGCTGTGGACCATAGTCATCTGTTTAAACCTTTTTAAAAATGTTTTTGAGATCATAGAAGTCTTTTGGGTTAATGTAAGTCCACTCTTTTTGCTTTTTGTGACCATGTAATCTATGGGTCTTTGTATTTTCACTTATGGGAACTTAAATTTTACTGGCATGTGTGAGCTCTAATTAGTGTGTGGTTTATACTTCTCAGTACATTTCCTTTTCTCAAAAGTTATTATTTGGCCTGTCTCATAAGGCTACTTCTCAGTACATTTCCTTTTCTCAAAAGTTATTATTTGGCCTGTCTCATAAGGCTACCTCTTCAGCAAGTATTCATTGATATCTCAGTGTTTTCCTATGTAGAGTTCTTCAGCTCTTCTGATAACTCTAATTTCTCAGGTATTCTGTCATGCAAATGACTGGTATCTTAAACATCATTTCTGTCGCCTCTGTGAGATGTTAGACTGTGTTTTTCCCCTTCATGCTCAGCAACCAAGAATTGCATTTAGGCAAAAAGCCTGAACAATCAGAGGACTCACTTCATGTATTTCACTTCCCTTGGAATCAGTTCTCTGTTTTCTAATGTCTGAAAATAGTTCCTGTATTTTGTTGTTCTTAGCTGTTTGTAGGGGAAGGTGAACTTCAGTCCTTGTTAATCCCATTTATAATAGTGTTTTTTCTCATGCGATATTGAAAACTTGCTGGGCGCTAGTGGCTCACACCTGTAATTCTAGCTACTCAGGTGGTTGAGATCTGAGGATCACAGGTCAAAGCCAGCCAAGGCCAGAAAGTCTGTGAGTCTCTTATCTCTAATTTACTACCAGAAAACTGGAAGTGGTACTGTGGCTCTAAGTGGTAGAGTGCTAGCTGTGAGTGAAAAAGTTAAAGGACAGCACCCAGGCCCTAAGTTCAAGCCTCATGATTGACAAAAAATATTGAAAGCTCTACTTCTATAGACTTTATGTACCTCTAACACAAAGGCATGGGAATGTGAGGGACTTCAAACAGAATTTTTGAAAGAGCTGAATTAATTCAAGAAGAAATGAATAAATGTTTGATGAATTTTGCCCTAAATGGTTAGTATGATTCAATTTTCTACATTTCTAACCTGGATGAGTCAAGGAAACCAACTTCTTGTTGAGGCAATTCTGTACTTTTAGGATGAGATCTTTCAAGTATAGACGCTTCGTGTGTCAGATGACATCTGTCTGGACCTGTGTACCTGGAAATCTTGATACTTCCGTTGAGTTTGTTCATTTAAACAAAATATGGTACATCTGTATGGCTTTAGGATCTTAGGTTCAACTACCTTTCTTTGGCAATCTGGACTATTTCTCTGATTTGGCTTGTAGTTCATTCCTCTTTGGTTCAATGGAATTGTGTTGCAAGACAAGAAGTTTGCAAGAGATTTCAACCTTATCCTCATAAAGGCAATCAAGCACAGTGACCTACTCTCTATGCCTTCAGTTGGGATCTTTCATTTGGGCTGTAGATGAGCTCCTTGCAAAAAAACAAAACAAAACAACCTAAATGGAATATTATTTGCTGTCAACTTTGTGGTTGTGATATCCAGGAGAGAATGAGGATTTGGGGTTCTATAATAGAGGTTGATAAAATTATATACTTTAAAAAAATTTATATACATATGAAGAAAGTAAGGTTAGTAAACAACTCAGTAGAGAAGAAGGAAGGAAAACACAAATCTACCATCATATTACCTGTTGAGATGATTACCTGTTAAGGGTATTAGTTTCACTGTTTCATAATATTGTGTAGCAGACAACATGTCATATACATTTAGATGAACCCTGTATTATTGATAACCAGATTACAATGAATTTCACTTAGCATCACAGAATGATTGCTTGTGAGGGTGATTTCATTAGTTTTCTGCAAAAAGATGACTCATAATCTAGTGAATTTGGCCTCCTGGCTTCTCAGACTATAAATCACTCTGACATTACTGGCAGCAAAGTTTGCCATATAAGATTGGGTGAATGGTTGTCAAGGGTTGAATTTTATTCCCCTCAGATTAAAACTCTTAACATTAAAACCCTAACCTCTTATATGTCAGTATGTGATTTTCTTAGAGAGATCATGTATGGAGATAATCAAACAGAGAGCTGCTCATTATGGTGAACCTAATTCACTGTGACTCATATCCTAGTAGATATGGGAATTTGACCAGAGAGATATGTATATCGCTAGCACAATGTTAAGAAACACAGCGGGATGTTGACTTTCTACAATCCCAGGAGAACCTCTTATTACAGACCCATCCCTGACAGTCTGCCAAATACTAAATCATGTGGCTTCCAGATCAGTGAGGGGATAGATCTGTGTTCATTAAACCACCCAGGGTATGTTACTTCATTAGAGCAGCCCTCATAAACTGTGTCTGTGCAGAACTGTGTGTTCCAGACTGAACATCAGTGGGAGCAGCGAGTCCTCCAGGAAAAGCCTCTAAAATTGTTACAGTATTTAATGGCTGGGCAATCAGTTCTTGACCTTATGGATTTTGTGACTGTATACAAAAGCCATTTGATCTGGGCAAGGAAATTGAAGCAGCCGAAGGTTTATCAAGAGCTAATTACTTTGCTCATCCAATGGGGAGGAATTCCAAAGTAGAATGAAGATTGCAATTCCTATATGAGTTATGAAATTTTGATAGCTATCAAAGGGATTATTTCTGGTGCATAATTTTTTTAATTGCTTTAAAAAAACTATCTTTAAATACCTGGCATCTGTGGCTCATACCTGTAATCCTAGCTACTCAGGAGGCTGAGATCTGACCATCACCATTCAAAGCCATCCCAGGCATGAAAGTCTGAGAGACTCTTATCTCCAGTTAACCACCAGAAAATAGGAAATGGTGATGTGGCTTAAGTGGTAGAGTGCTAGCCTTGAGCTGAAGATCTGAAGGACAGCACCCAGGCCCAGAGTTCAAGCCCCACAACCAGCAAAACAACAACAAACAAAAAACTATCTTTAAGTAGTTTTACAGAAGGGTTTATGAGTATGATACATCTTGATTGGTATCACCCCTTATTATTCTCCCCCATCTGGTCCAGTTTCATCTATTTCCTGGTTTAGAGGAAAATCACATAAACACTCAATTCTGCCATTAACTTAAGCTGTAACACTGCTGTAGGGTTATTTTATAGTCCAAAACTATGAAAGATTATTAGAGGTATGGAATATATAAATGTTATAAATGTTATTACTTTACTTGAAGATATAGGACTTCTCACTTTCTACCCTACTTCATTCTGTCTCTTGCATTTTCATATCTTTCTGAAATATGTAGATGACAGTATAGAGTTTTTCATTCCTGATGCATCATTGTACTGACTTGCTCTTCTGATTATAATAAAAGTATTTAGGGGCTGGGAAGGTTGCTCAGTGGTAGAGTGCTTGCCTTGCATGCCTGAGGCCCTGGGTTCGATTTCTCAGCACCACATAAGCAAAAAGAAAAAAGCCGGAAGTGGCGCTGTGGCTCAAGTGGTAGAGTGCTAGCCTTGAGCTGAAGAGCTGAGGGACAGTGCCCAGGCCCAGAGTTCAGGCCCCACAACCGGACTCCCCCCCAAAAAAAATAAAATAAAAGTATTTATTACAGTTAATGTGGCAACTATCATGTACAAAACAACAAAGGATATACCAATTTTATCTCCCAAATATTGAGACCTTATTAACAATGGCAGTAAGAATTCACAGGATACATAGTGAGTGAATGGGGCTCCTAGAGGGCTCCCAGGCCTCTCAGTAATATATCCTTATCTCTCTTTCTCTGACATTGTACATTAAAAAACTCACTAGGTCATTTTTTTATTTGACTGCACCAGTTCCCAGGCTCTGAAGAATTAAGCTAGAAGTTTTTTTTTGTTAAGAAAAATTAATTAATTTTCTTTCTCCCTAAAGATTTTAAAGGCTTGCTGTTTCAAAGAAACTAGATAGAACAATGAGCCAACTATTTGGTGAGAAGTTTGTCCTCTGGGAGAGTGCTGTGACTTGAGATTCCAGCCTTTTGAATGTCAAATGTTACTCATTCTTATTTTGGCTATGTAGTCTTTATTATTTTCATCGGAGAATGTTTGCTTCCACTAGTAGCTCAGGGAACTTTTACTTGCTGTTTGAAATCTAACCCTGGAACACAAAAGTATGACTAATTCTACTTACTGGAATTTCAATGTTTTCATCAAGGCTGCAGTTTTCCATTTCCAATTTTAGATAATAAGGGCAAAATCCCAACTGGCAAATATGCCCTTTTCTTCTTGGTTCATATTCATCAAAATATCTACTGTGTTATAGTTAAAAAAAGGATGTTTTATAATGGTGATTTTTTTTTGCAATTGAAAGAAAACTGTCTCTAGGGGTATTCATAGAGTGGATAGTTCATAATATGAGTTCCTGGATATGATATTTACTCAATGGAACACTTAAAATTAACCATTCATCTGCTTTTCATTTTCTGTCCAGAAAGGATATTAGGTTCTCTTTAGGCAAGAAGAATGGGACACACAATAGAATCAGGCCAATAGAAAGATTTTAGAGCAACATGCTATAACAATGAGTGTGTTAAGCAATCATTGTGATGACCATAAACAAGATGAAAGACTATCTATCATCAGCTAATCAAACCAAGTCTTCATGTCACTAGAGCTCTATAAATGGATTTCTCAACTGCTGTTGGGAAGAACTCTGATGAGTGAGCTCTAAGGAATTGAGTTGAGGCTCATAGCGCAGCTGTGTTAAGGCAAGATCTAACTAGCAACAGAGGGATGATAAATGTTGATTTGGAATGCCTTAGAAGATGCTTCTAAACTTGTCTGCTCAAAACATTTACCTTGGAATTTCAATTTTCTCAGGCCCTACTTTTGTTTTAGTGGGTCACCATATTAGCTTCTCCCCCCCCCCCCAGATTAATCTGGATATAGTCATGTCAAGGGACTTTTAGTCCTAATTTCTAGATTATAACTATGACAACCCAAAAAGTAATCTAAACTGTTTGATCACATGTTTAGAGTCTGCTGAACCTGGAACATTAAGGCAAAGTATTTTTGCTTTATTTAATCTACAGATCAATCTAAATTTCCATTGTTTTTAGTTTCTTTGACTTTGCATGGGCTGGTATACTTGTGGGTTAGTTAATAAAGTCAGCAGGAATCTTCCTTAAAAGAATAATGTCCTGGGGGCTGGGAAGGTGGCTCAGTGGTAGAGCGCTTGCCTTGCATGCTCAAGGCCCTGGGTTCGATTCCTCAGTACCACATAAGCAAAAAGAAAAAAAAAGCTGGAAGTGGCGCTGTGGCTCAAGTGGTAGAGCACTAGCCTTGAGCTGAAGAGCTGAGAGACAGCGCTCAGGCCCAGAGTTCAGGCCCCACGACCGGACCCCCCCCCAAAAAAAAGAATAATGTCCTGTTGGGTGGATATCAGCCTCATCCATAGAAGGTCATTAACTATTTTTTGCAAACCTACTAAGTCAGAGCCTGAGGAAGGTTTCTGACCTCCATTCTTATATGAGGAAGAGGACTGATTGGAGCTAATGGAAAGACAATTGCCTTTACAGAGATTACATTAATATGTAAGATAATTACAACTGCTCATTTCACAGTGCTATGATCAGGTTTTGTATTTGACCAACAGATATTTAGTAATGTTCATAAATCCTATTGAGAGGGGCAGAAGAGATCTTTATTACTTAAAGGTTTTCAGATAAGCTTGAAGTAGATCTTGATGCAGAAATGGAAAATGAACAAGTTGGAGAGTAAAGCAGAGCGTTCCAGGTAGGAAAGGAAAAAAACAAATGATTAAGATGGTACCCCAAATTCTGTGCTGGTAAGACAGTGTGTAAACAGAGCAAAGCACAATAGAGTAGGAAATATTGGTTACAAAATCACACCAGACAAACTGGCAAGTAGCATGACGTTGCAAGAAACCAGCGTATATGTGTGTGTGTATATGTGTGTGTGTGTATGCATGTGTATGTGTTTGTGTGTGATGTACTGATATGTCTATCTTGGTAGAATGTGCAGGTAGAAGTTGGAGGTAAGGCTGTAGCAGAAAGCAGAGTAAGAGAGGGCATCTGACCTTGGGTAATAGCAGAGGAATTCGAGAATGCAGTTGGCAGTTTATGAAAAGCAGCTAGGAATATGATGCTGAATAGAGCTGGACACAACGTTGGTTCTTGTGGAGGCCTGCCTCAAAATGAGTTCCATTTATGAAAAGGAAAGGATTATCAGATGTCAGCCCATCATATTCATCCATCTTTGCCAGCTTTGTGGGAACAGCTGGAGCCTTGCTAGAAGCAAAGTTTTCAGACATTATTAGATTAATACTATTTCTTTATGTCCTTAAACAGAAAATGGATTGGAAAGTAGTCAGCTCTGCACATCACAGACCTAGAATGCCAGCTCTTGAAGCTAAAGGATTGTGTGATGGAGTTTATTTTTATAGACCAAGGGATTTTTTTTCTCAGACAACCTACCTACTTTTAAATAATTCTTTTCCATTTTTCTTTGGAAATTCACAGATATATGTTATTAAGCACAGGAACTTCTTGATTTAAATCTCTCTTTAATAACATGGCAAAGAGTGGCTTCAATTATTATTATGAGCAATAATAGAAGAAGGATAATTTGATTATCAGACTTTCAAAAAGAATAATGATAAGTGCTTTCCTTAATGAACAACAAAGCTCTTTTTTTATAAACGACTTTTGATTGAATAGCAGCTGGAGTTTGGACTTTGTGCTACTAATTAGTTTAATTGCATCTCAAGATAATACTCATGTTTTAAGTGAATGGGCAATTAAGTGGAATTATGACTTGCTCATGTTTTAATATCTTTTGTATTCCTAATTCTTCTATGAACCTCTATAGTTCTTCCTTCATTCAAGTATCTGCTCCTCCACGGAGGAACAGATGCCAGGGTTGTTTGTTCTAACAGGGAACATGAATGTTCATCTTCATTTGGACATCATTGTCTCTCCTTGGAAGCAGCTCTACAGAGATGACAATAGCTTGCTGAAAGATTCCTTCCCAAGGTGGTCTTTCTTTTCCAGATGTTGGCCTCACCATCCACTAGAATTCAGATATGAGATCTGAAGGAAAATGCCTCACCATCTACTAGAATTCAGATATAAGATCTGAAGGAAAATGTTCTTCACTAGTTCTCAGAGCTTTGACCCAAACATACAGTAGCACTCCCTTAAGTATGAAGCATAACAGCATTCATTACTTTGATAATTTTGAGAGGACATGACAAGTTTTCAGCAGTGGGAAACTTCAGTGTAAGTGTTTCTAAGATAAATATCATGTGTCTCAGCTATTGCTTTCTAGATGAAACTCTTCAAAGCTGGATTACATATAATGCCTTAGAGGGCTGTTTCATATCTTGGGTTCACCATGTTAGTTGAGCATCTATTCACCTGAGGTCCAGTTTATGTTTTTTAACAACAGGGATTCCAGTTTGAAAGTTTTAAGAGACTGATTCCTGACACCATGCTTCTTTTTGAGCTGCTCTCATCACATCAGATTGTTGGCTTCTTTCCATTCAGTGCCAGAAACACCCAGCAGATGTCATTGTAAGGCAGATTTGTTTAACAGAGTTTTTCTAGAACAGCAGATGGAGTTGCTGCATGCAGTAGAGATGTGTGTATTGGATATTGGATTTATCTCATTCTGCTCTTTATCAGGATGACAGGCTCCTGGGGTTCCTTTCTGTCATTGTAACATGTAGGAGAATTATTTTCCCTTAGTGTAAATCAGAGAAAAAAGAACTGAAGCCTGGTCTTTTGTACCCAGGTATTTTCTGGCTACTGCTAGGGCAGCACCAGCCATAGTGCAAAGCTCTGTATAGGACAGAAATGTACTGGGAGGAGACTAGTGTGTAGACAGAAGACAGTGAGGAACTGAGCCATTTTTTTCTAGTTCCACACCCTATGTCTTCAGTACTAAAGAGAAATACAAGTAAACATGGAAATGTGTGTCCTTGACATGCTCAATACGGCACATTTTTTGTCCTTATCTGCAAAAAAAAAAAAAGGGACAGTTGTATTAGATCTTCCTAACTCGCTTCAGGACTGAAATTCAGATGGAAAAGATGCCCTGACCTCAGAGAAAGCCAGGATACATTAGCTTATTTACTACATATACAAATGGAAGTCAACCAAAATTCCTATTAGCTTTCATGTGGCCCCACATTTTATTACCTGTGTTCGCATTTCCTACTGTAAGAGTTTATTAGTTACAGGCCATTTTTTCCATTGTTTGATTGGATTTTAAGACTAAAACCCACATAGACCCTCTTAAACAGCCAGATTTATACCTTGTATGGTGTAGGGCTAAGTAAAACACTAAATGATTAGAAATGTTTAATGTAATATCAGGGAATCCATGGTTTTATAAAACTACAGGCTTCAGGCCAAACAACACACTCTGTCAAACAAAAATGGCAGTGGGGGGGGGAAGAGCTGAGGGGAAAACAGCTGCCCATTTGCAGTAGTAGTTCAGTAGAATGATCATCTCTGACTATTTAATATCTGAGTCTATAATATGTTTCCTAGTTGTTTTAAATGATACCCTTTACCAACATTTGCTCTTGTAAAGGAAAATGGCATGCTCAGGTTGAGAATGGTGATTTAAAGAAGTATTTATCAGACTAAGCATATTCTGCAATAAATAGAGCCAATGGAAACACAGATTGCAGTTGCCATTCATTCTGTCAGAGAACTTGAATGATAACGTATATACAAAATTCATCTTTCAAAGAAAACACTATCTAAAAGGATAAGAATAATTACTACCATGCAACTTGTAGACCTCCCCACTGCTGCATTTAAGCATCTGGGAAGAATTCCCTGTGCAATTCTAGGTGTATCCAACAATGGAATTGCTCTTGGAGCTTTGTAGCCGTGTGTCAAAATTCACGATTGGACTGCTTCCTTCTGTTATGGTGTGTGTGTGTGGTCGGGGTGGGGGGGGGTCTTTCCATAGGGTGAAATCTTTCCTACACAAAGTTGGCAAGAAACCTCTCATTTCTTGTTTCTGGGAGAGAGGCTGGAGCTGAATTTTCAGTGTTCCCTGGACTTTGTGTCAACCTTAAAATATAAAGACTTTAGATAGCCTGGGGTGAAGAAAAAGAATATTAGATGTTTAAAATGTTACTTTGAAAAAAACTTAAAAACTTTTTGATTATGAACTTGGCCACTGTCTTCCACAAGTGGAAAGGGTGGTTTGAGGTACCAGACAGGGTGCTAAGCTAGGTGCTGAGACTTTCAGTTCTTGTCCATGTCCTGCCTCTAGTAGGTTGTCTTTTTTTCATTAAATATATGTTTTTTATTGTAAAAAATAGTATACAGAGGGGTTATAGTTACATGAGTCAGGTAATGAGTATATTTCCTATCGAGCATTGTTACCTCCTCCTTTGTTTTTCCTCTAACATCCCTTTCCTCCCCACCTCTGCACCTCCCCCCTCCCCACCAACTTGTAACGTTCATTTTCAACATAGTGTCTTGTACATGTCATTGTTACAATAGATCAATCTGTATCCTTGTTTCAGCATTTTGTTATTTCCCTTCCCCTCCCCAAATTAGAAAAATGTATATACAAGATGCAGGGCAGCAGAATCAAATACAGTAAAAATGGGGGGTTATAGTGTGGGGGAAGAGCATATAAGAGAAACAGAAAAATCACATAGTACATTTTAGATACATTAAAAACAATAGCAAGCAAGAAAAAACAAGTTGTGTCCCTATTTTGGGGTTCATTTCACTTAACATCATCCTATATGGTCATATGTACATAGCTTTAGACCTTTTCTGCTTGTCCTAGACATATACTAATTATTGCAAATAAGGGAAACCATGGGACCTATGTTTCTTTGGGCTTGGCTTACTTCACTTGACACTTCAATTGAAGTTGACTTTCTTCAAGTATAGACTTTTAGGCTGGATGTGGTAGTACCTGCCTATAATCCATACTACTGGGAGTTGGAGGCAGGAGGATCAGGAGCAACCTGTCAGAGCAAAGAGGGAGGCCCTATGTCAAAAACAAAGGACAAACAAAAGGGATAGGGGTGTGGCTCATGTGATATAGCCCTTCCCTAGCACATGGAGGTCCTGGATTTAACTACCAGTACTAAATAAACCCCAAACAAACAACACCAACAGCAAAGCAAAATAGAAATTTAAAACTATGGAGAAAAGTGAAATCATAAACTGTGCTCCACCCCCACATTTTTCTTAATTTTTCTAAGGTCCCCATGAGGTAGATCTGATTATTGTCCACATTGTCTAGGTGAGAAAATTGAAGCTTAGAGAGATTAATGCATTTGTTCAAAACCTCCTAAAAACAGTGATTTAAAAATTAAAAAAATTAATCTACATTAAAATTAATGTAGACTAAAATTCTGTAATTATATCCCCCTCCCTCTCATCATTGGTTATTTTCTTTTCAGTAGTTCCAGCTATAAAAGTAGATCAGGTAGTCTGATTTCCCAGTTTTCGTGGGACTTCGTACTGATAAATTCTGTTTAGAAATTGTTCAAAATGTAAAATTTACCATTATCCCACTGCATATTGCTTCACTACAGTTATTTTATCATACCCACTAAGGTTTGATAGAGTTACTCTAGTGGAAAGAAATCTTGTATGGGAAACTTCAAATTTACTTAAGATGAATTCATTGTTCATTATTCATTTTGTCAAAACCACGTTTTGTTCTAAAAATTAGTAACAATTATAATTATAATTGATACTAAGAAACTAACTCATTTTCTGTCTTTGAACGGATTTAGAATCTCAGTGATTTGGTAGGAGAGAGAAAAACCATGAATGTGTGGTGCTGGGAATGTATGAGAACTTTTTCTTTAATTTTCATATGCATTTAAGACTGCTCGAAAAGAAAACAAAGCTTATTTTAAAAGGGGGGAGGTTAGGGTAGAATTTCAGGTCCATGACTCACAGTGATCTCAACCAAGTTATTTATCCTTCTGAGTTTCTTTTATAGTCTATAAAGTAGATCATCTGTGTCTCTCCTGGCTTACTGTGCATGCTCAAAAAAAAATAAAATAAAGATGGTTCCTTTGCTTGCAAATTCCTTCTGCCACACTTGAGGGACATGGTGAGTTTATAGCAGAACAGGACAGAGTACAAATGTTCTCTCTCCTTGTCTGAAGCATTTTCTGGAATCCTACACACCTACCAGAAACCCAGCATGGCACACAGCAAGAGGCCTGTCAGTACAGGTTGTACCCTAAATGAATCTGCCTTGTGGGGGGTGCTCACCAACTCACTGGAAGACATGAACATTCTCTGTAGTAAGCTAGAGCAAGCACAGTTTTTAGGTCTGGTTCAATTTCTCTTAATGATTTCCTTGGCCTGGAGCTGTGAGAAGCTGCTCAGGAAGCTGAAGGAGAGCAGGCTTCTGTAAGTCAGGGCAATGCTGTGCATTCTGGTCAGGAAGGCTTGAGGCCTACTAGATTTGACAGGTGAAAAGCTGTGGCTATTAGTCATGGGTGGGTCCCTTCCAGAAAGGATAATTCACTCTGTCTTCCACAGGGTGTCATTGCTGAACGGCCAAGTGGTTTCTTTTAACTGGATTGTTTTGATTTTGTCTTCTTATTAAAGTAGAGGATTTTAAGTTCCTGGCAACAAGAACTACTTTGAGAATCTGACCAAAAACCATAGTCTTGTTCCTGAAAAAAATGTCCACACACATGTATGAAGCACCCCTCCTGTGGCATCTGCTTGCTGCTGTAAGAGAGTTTAGACACCAACACCAAATGATATTTATAGTGTTCTGATCACAGAGACATAGGAAGTATTGGAGCTGATGGTTGTACTCATTACACTGATTTGATGATCATCTGCAATGTATACATATATTAAAATGTCACATTGCATATTATAAAAATATAAACATATAAACATTCCTGGTACTTAAAACCTTAAAACATGCACAGAGGAAGCTAATATTGAAAGCTAATATTGAAAGGAAAATAAAGTGAAATATAGAGAGCAGTTGCCAAAAAGATAAACACTAAAATAGTTATCCATGAAAAAAAACATCCACTAGGGGACTTTCAAGAAAGCTGCTAAACTGAAAGTATTTCTCTCCCTTAGTACAACTACTTGTAGTAGATAGGGTAAAAGAGGAGGGACAATAAGAAATAACCTCAGCAAATAATAACCTAATTCTAATTAAATAAAGGTAGCCATTGTTTGAAATACTTTAATAATACTCCATAACATAATATAATCCTTCTTTCTTTATTTGTCATGGAAAATTTCTATTTCATTATGTATTTAACTTCTTTCTGGAAGATGGACTTTGGGAACATTTCTGGACCCTCAAGTGACCAGCAAATGGGAAAATAAATAGAATAATTTTGAATGTAATGTTTTTTTTCTTGTATCACCAAAACACTCAAGGTTTTAAGTTCACGTTTAGAAGAAATAGTAGGCACTGTAGATGGCAAGCCTACTTCAGGTAGGAAAAATGCAATAGTTGATTTGACAAATGTATCAGAAGACCAGATTGAAGTCTGATTGAGAAGGAAAGAAGAACTAGGGAGAGCAACATAGAAAATTAAGCACAAATAATGGAAGAAAATACCACATTAAAAAATAAAAGTCACACATAAAATGGTTACAATTTACACTTGGTTAGCAGTGAGCACTTTCTAGTCATGGAAGTTGTATTAAAAATGGTGAGGAAGAGGCAGGAAGGAAAAGAACTGTAACTTTTATAATAAATGCTGAATGGCGCAGGTGCCAGGGGCTCATGCCTGTAATCCTAGCTACTCAAGAGCTGAGAACTGGGGATCACAGTTTCAAGCCAGCCTGGGTAGGAAAGTTCATGAGACTTTGGCTTCTTTTTATCTCCCACTAACTACCAAAAGAAGGCAGATATAGAGCCATGTCTCAAGTGGTAGAGTGCTAGCTTTGAGCAAATGAGCTCAGGGACAGCATACACACACTTTTTAGAAATATGGAAATAAAATGTAAGAGTGGTACTCACCAGACACCATCTTGAAAATGAACTATACAGATTGTGGGTAGGAATTGGAGGGAAAAAATAGGAGAGAGTGAGGGAAGGGGTGACATTTTCCAAAAAAAGAAATATATTTACTTATATAACTGCAACCCCTCTGCCCATCCTTTAAAAGAACAATAAAATTAGAAAAAGATCTGGAAATAATTATTTGGACAAATAACATTGAACACATATACATTGGGCATTCACCTTAGAAAACAGCTTCTTTTTTAAAATTTTGTTGTAAAGCTGCTATATAGACGGATTACACTTATATGAGTAAGGCAATGAGTACATTACTTGTTGAACATTGTTACCCCTTTCCTTCCTTGTTGTTGTTTTCCCACTATCCCTTCCCACCCCTCTTTATTCCTCCCCCCTCCACCGGAAATTGTAAAGTTCATTTCCAATATACTGTCCTGTGAGTCTCGTTGCAAGGGTCATCCTGTGTCCTTGTTTTAGTGTTTTGTTATTCCCCTTCCCCCGCCCAGATTAGACAAATGTATGTACAAGATGCAGGGTACCAAAATCAAGTACAGTGACAACAGGGAATATACCATAAGGGGAAGAACATACAAAGGAAAGAACAAAAAAATCACATAGTACATTTAAAACAATAACAACAAATACCTCTTGTATTCATATCTTGGGGTTCATTTCACTTAGCATCATCTTATATGGACATATGTAAATAGCTTTTCAGTTCATCTAATAAGATTATCCTATATGCATACTAATTACTGCGAATAAAGGAAACCATGGGACCTAAATTTCTTTGGGACTGGCTTACTTCATTTAATATGATTTTTTCCAAGTATTTCCATTTCCTAACAAATGGGACAGTGTCATTCTTTCTGATGGAAGTATAGAATATATGTGTGTGTGTATGTGTGTATCCCACATTTTCTTTTTTTTTTATTGTGAAAATACCGTACAGATGCGTTCCCACATTTTCTTGATCTATTCATCTACTAAGGGGCATCTGGGTTGGTTCCATATCTTAGCTATGATGAATAATGCTGTGATAAACATAGTTGTGCCTGTTAGCTTTAGTATAGCCTTGTTTTCTTTTTATTTGAGTAAATGCCAAAAGTGGGACTGCTGGGTAATAGAGGAGCTCTATGTAGTCTTTTGAGGAATCTCCATACTGCTTTCCAAAGTGATTGAACAGGTTTACACTCCCACCAACAATGCAGTAGGGTTCCCTTCTGTCCAGCATCTGGTGTTATTAGATTTCTTGATTCTAGTCATTCTAACTGGGGTGAGATGGAATCTCAATGTTGTTTTGATTTGCATTTCTTTTATGACTAGAGAAGTTGAGCATTTCTTCGTGTCTATTGGCTATTCTTATTTCCTCTTCAGAGAAATCTCTCTCTTAGTCTTTAGCCCACTTATTAATCAGGCAGCTGTTTCTTTGAGGATTTGTTTTTGGAGGATTTAATTTTTTATTTTTGTGTGGTTTTTTATTGTAAAAATGCTGTACAGAGGGATTACAGCAAGGTAATGAGTACCTTTCCTATTGAGCGTTGTTGCCTCCTCCTTTGTTTTCCCCCTACCATCCCTTCCCTCCCACTTCCACAACTACCCCACCCCCACCAAAGCTGTAAAGTTCATTTTCAACATAGTGTTTTGTACATCTTATTGTTACAATGGGTCAACCTGTATCCTTATTTAAGCATTTTGTTTTTTCTTCTCCCCTCCTGGGATTAGAGAAGTGTATATACAATATGCAAAGCACTGACATCAAATACAGTGAAAATAGGGATTATACTGTGGGGGAGGAACATACAAAGCAACAAAAAAATCACATGATACAGTATGATACAGTATAAATATGTTCGAACAATAGCAAGAAAGAAAAAAGATATTTGTATTTTTTTCAGTTTTATGTATATGTTAGATATGAGGCACTTGTTTGTTGTATAGATAGTGAAGATCTTCTCCCAACCCATGGACTTTCTGTTGATTTTGCTAGCTATGACCTTTGCCATGCAGAAGCTCTGCAGTTTCATGCAATTCTATTTGTCCAACCTTTCTTTGATTTATGTTTCTGGGTCTCTATTAAGAAAATTTTGGCCTGTGCCAAGGAGACCTAGGGTTTCTCCTGTTTCTTCCTGTAATGTTTTCAGAGTGTCTGCTTTGACTTCGAGGTCTTTGATCCATTTGGAGTTGATTCTGGTGTAGGGTGATTTATAAGGATGTAGCTTTAGTTTTCTACAGGTGTTTAACCAATTTTGCCAACACCATTTACTGAAGAAGCTGTCTTTCTTCCATTCTATTTTTTTAGCTCCCTTATCGAAGATTCGATGGCTTTGGGTCTACATGTTCATTTCTGGGTCTTCAGTTCTATTCCATTGTTCCTCAGGTCTGATTTTGTACCAGTACGAAGTTGTTTTGTTGTTTTGATTACTATGGCTTTGTCGTAGAGTTTGAAATTTGATATTGCTATTCCTCCAGCACTTTTCTTTCTGCTAAATAGTGTTTCTTGGGGTCTTTTACTGTTCCATATGAATATTTGGATTGCTTTTTTATTTCATTGAAGAATGAGATTGGGATATTGATAGGTATTGCTTTGAAATTGTAGATGTATTTGGATGTATTGTAATTTTCATGATGTTAATCTTCCTATCCAGGAGCATGGAAGGTTTTTTGCCTTTTTTTTTTTTGTCAGTTGTGGATTGAACTCTGGGCCTGGGCGCTGTCCCTCAGCTCTTGGGCTCAAGGCAAGCGCTCTACCACTTGAGCTACAGCTCCACTTCCGGTTTTCTAGTGGTTTATTGGAGATAGGAGCCTCACGTTCTTTCTTGCCCGGGCTGACTTTGAACCTCGACCTTCAGATCTCAGCCTCCTGAGTAGCTAGGATTACAGGCGTGAGCCTCCGGTGCCAGTTTATGGGAGGTTTTTTTTTTCTTCCATAGTTCTGCTTTAATTTTCTTTTTTTAATTTAGTTTTTGTGTGTGTGTGTGAAAATACTGTACAGAGGGGTTACAATTACACGGGCAAGATAATGAGTACATTTCTTTTTTTTTATTGTGAAAATACTGTATAGAGGGGTTACAATTACATGGGCAAGATAATGAGTACATTTCTTATCAAGCATTGTAGCCTCCTTTGTTTCCCTTTCCCATCCCTTCCCATCCTCCCCTGCTCCCCCCCCACTGAATCCTCCTCCCTTCTTCCCCCCCTCACCAAAGTTGTAAAGTTAGTTTTTCGACATAACGACTTGTATGTTTTTATAATTAATTATAGTTAATTCCTAGGTATTTTATTTTTTGTGTGACTGTTACAAAAGGAGTTGCTTTCCTGATTTCATCCACACTTTTCTCATTATTGGATATAGGGAAGCCATTGATTTTTGAGGGTCAATTTTATACTCTGCTACTTTGCCAAAGTTTCAGATCAGCTCGAGTAACTTGGGAGGAGTCCATAGGGTTCTTTAAATGCAAGATCATGTCATCTACAAAGAGGGAGAGTTTTACTTTATCTTTCCTTATTTGAATCCCCTTTATGTTTGCATCTTATGAGACAGTTTCTTTAAAAAAAAAAAAAAAGACTTAAAGACATAGCCAGGTCCTGGTGGTTCACAACTGTAATCCTAGCTTCTCAGGAGGTTGATATCTGAGGATCTTAGTTTCAAGCTAGCCTGGGCAGGAAACTTGGTGAGACTCCTATCTCCAACAAAGTGCTCAAAAAAAAAAAAAAAAACAAAAAAAAAAAAACAAAAACAACCCTGGAATTGGTGCTGTGGCTCAAATGGTAGTGTGCTTACCTTGAGCAAAAGAAGCTCAGAGACAATGCTCAGGCCCAGAGTTCAAGCCCCAGGTAGACCAAAAATATAAAATAAAATAAAGACATAGTAGATCTTTTTTTAAAAACAGTCAAAATTTTCATAAAACTATATTGTTGAGTTCTATGTTTTAGGTTATTCCAAAATCTGAAAATATTGAACTTCAATTCCCCAAATGAAGGCTACGTGGACCTGAGAATTGATTACATCTTGAGAAGGGGATGTGTTATCACCCTCCCCTTCTTTAACTGGTTCTTGTACCTTTCTCTTTATACCCTGCTTTTCTTCTGTACCCTCTGCCTTTCAGCTTCACTGAGATACAATGTACCCTTATGGTACAGTTAAAATCACATGTACTTAAGCCATTTTGACGTACATTTGCGTTGTGAATGATAAATGTGTATGCATAATTTTCTTTGTCTTTTCTTTTTCTGGTGTGAGAATGCTTGAGATGGATCTTTTTAACAAATTTTAAGTATATAATATAGAATTGTTAGCTAAGATCATATTGCTATTACACATTAGATCTCTACAACTTACTCCTTTTGCAAAGCTGAACATTTGTACCCTTTGAACAACTGCTTCCTGTGTCCCAACTCTGTTGTGGGTTAGCATCATTTCCCCCTCTGTTTTTGTCAATTTCAGTATTTTGGACTGTAGTTGTAAGTGGGATCATGCATTATTTGTCTTCCCCTGGCTGACTTTATTTCAATTTATATTATCTGTGTTTATCCAGGTAGTTGTGAAATTCAGACAGTTCTTCTTTAAATATGTATAATATTTCCACTCTGCATGTATCACATTTTTTTTTGGTGGAGGGAGGGCAATGTGGCCCCAGACTGGGCTGATATGGTGGAGGCCAGGCTTATGGGAGCCCAAGTCCTTTTCTTATTTTTGTCAGTCGTGAGGCTTGGACTGTGGGCCTGAACGCTGTCCCTCAGCTCTTCAGCTCCAGGCAAGCGCTCTACCACTTGAGCTACAGCGCCACTTCCCTTTTGTTTTGTTTTGTTTTTGTGCGTTTTTTGTTTTTTTTTTGGCATGACCATTTCTCTTTTCTGACCTCCCTCCCTCCCTCCCTCCCTTCCTCCCTCCCTCCCTCTCTTCCTTCCTTCCTTCCTTTCTTCCTTCCTTCCTCCCTTCTCTCCTTCCTTTTCTTTTGCAGGGTGGTGGAGGAAAGAAACATGCTATGTTAGGGACTGTACTGCTGCTTCTGCTTTTTCTTCTTCCCTCTAATCCTTCTTCCTTCCTTCCTTCTTTCTTCTTTTGCAATAGGGCAATTTTCTATTATAGGCTAGTTTGACAGCCTTTAAAGATGTAAAGATACCATTAGTGGATGAATGTATATGAGCCATAACTCACTATTTACAAAGGAAGGAAATACTGTCATATGTGACTATGAGGAGGAGTCTTTCTTTTTTCTTTTTTTTGATGACATATGTATGAAATTTTATTTATATTCATTGTTGGCTTTGAATATAACATTCCTCATATAATCAACATATTAATACAGTAAATATTTATTTCTGAAAGTTATTTAAAGGCAAGGTATTTCTATTTCTGAATTGCATATGATTCATATAGTTCTTTATATTTATTTATTTATTTAATTTATTTTTACCAGTGGTGGGGCCTGAACTCTGGGCCTGGGCACTATCCCTCAGCTCTTTAGCTCAAGGCTAGTGCTCTACCACTTGAGCCACAGTGCCACTTTCTATGTGGTGCTGAGGAATCAAACCCAGGGCCTCAAGCATGCAAGGCAAGCACTCTACCACTGAGCCACCTTCCCAGCCCTAGTTCTTTAAAGATATATTATTTTGTGCTAATCTCTGTATCTGAATTCTTTATCTAAGATCAGAGATTAGCATCTTTTATTTATTCAATAAGTGTGACATACAGATAGCATATTAGAAGACATATAATTGGTGGAAGCTTTAATCGATTAAAAACTAACACGAAACAGAATGCAAACATTGGATGGATCTTGCATTTTGATCCCATCTTCTGTTGTTCTTCTTTTGATTGGGGAATTGAACCTATTAATATTTAAGGTTAATATAGCAAGATTTATCATGTTTCTTGTTAACATTTTCTTAATTCCCTATATTTTGTATTTTTCCTCTTCTGTCTTTACTAAGTTGATCTTCTAGTGGTTTTCATCTGGTGTGTTTCTTTGATTTTGATTGTTTAGCTCAGACTGTATTCGTCCCTTTAGAATTCTTTGTAATGGTTTAAAGATCATGAATTCCTTTACATTTGTCCTGGAAGGTTTTGGTTTCACCATCTAATGTAAATGATAACTTTCACTAATCAGTCTGAGTTGGCAGTTGTTGATTTTTAGAGCTTGGATTATAACATTACAGGCTTTCTTTATATTGAGGGTTTATACGGAGAGGTCTGCTGTGATTCTGATTTTCTTTCCATTATAATATAGCTCCTTCTTTAATTTGGTGGCATTTAAAATCAGTTCCTTGCTATTCACATCTAATATTTTTTACTATGATGTGTCTGTGTTTTATTCATTCATAAATTGATGGTTATTTAGACAGTACCCTTATTTGAGCTGGTATGAATATTGCTATGGATAATAAGAGTACAGTTATCTTTTTGAGATACTGATTTTTATTTTGGATAAACATAGGTATTACTGGATCAAAATGTGGTTCTATTTTAAAATTTCTGAGATACTTACATACTGGTTTGTATATGGCTCTTCCATTTACACCTTCCCCATAAGCACACAGAGTCTCCTTTGCTTCTTTTTCTCTGCATACTTTATGAACTTTTGGAAAGTATTATTTGAATAAATGGAACATGATACTCTATCTGGCTTGGCTTTGCATATCCCTGATGGATTGGCAAGACTCAGAACCTTTTAATATATTAGTTGGCCACTTCTATGTTTCTGTGTGCCTTTTTATATTATGTATTTGCTATGTTTTAAACTTCCTCTTATATATTTTGGACACTAACTCCTGACTTTGTCCATTTGTACTACTATGCCAAAATACTAAACTATATACAAGAAGGTACATGTTTTCCTTACAGTTCTGGAGGCTAGAAAATTCAAGATCAAAGGAAGTTCCAACAAATGATCAAGGCCTTCTTGCCAGGACCTGATGCGTCAGAAGGTGAAAGGACAAGATGACAAGTGCAAAATCCTCATAGGAAAGAAGAGTAATAAGCTAGCCATTACATTCTGACTGTGGCTTACCTTAAATGGCCTACCTCTTTACACTATCATGATGGCAACAACTGAATTTTAGAGGAGATACATTGAAACCAAACCTTATCTGATAGTTTACACATAATTTCTACCACTCCATAGTTCACTTCTTCATTCTGAGTGTTTTGTTTGCTATACAGAAGCTTTTTGTTTGATGCAATCCTGCTGATCTGTTTTTACTGTTATTGCCTGTGACCTTTGAGTTATATTCTAAAACTTGTTGGCCAGACCAATATTAAGAGCTTTTTCATGTTTTCTTCTCCTAGCTTTATGGTTTCAGATTCATATTGATGTCTCTGATTTGCTTTGAGTTGGTATTTATTTGGATGTGGTAAGAGCCCAATCCATTTGTCTGCATGTGAGTTCCTCCCTCCCTTCACAAAACTGGATGTTACTAAATGCTAAGAACACTTATTTGAAGTTGAAGAATCTCATTTATTTTTATTCCAACTTCAGTTTCTTCTTCTAGTTCAAGTGTATTTTATTTAACAACTTGATGCAAATCACCGACAATAGAACATAGGTAATCCTAATTATAGCTTAGTTACAAGGTTCACTGTTAAGGAAGCTCAAAACACTGATAATTACTTTTTCCTAAGGGAAGGTTTATGTGGTAAATCTCAGCTCTATCTGACTGAAGATTCCTGGCCTTTGGTTTTGTCTCAATTTCCATGCTGCTAACTAGTGTAGAATTGGATGGGCCACCATTTGTTGCCTTTCAAAGGAGCAGTATGGGATAGCAGTGACTCACCATGGTTATCCATGATAAGGACAGTCCAGATTGATAGGGTCTGCCCAATGGTGAGCCTAACTGACAGCTACAAAGGGAGGTGGGGTGCATCCTCATATGGCCCTGCTTCCAGGTTGAGCTGCCAGGGCCACTTGATGGAGTAGTCCCCAGCCATGACATGCTGCCTTTGGCAAGACTCCTGCTCCTTTCTTCCTCTAAGCTCTTGGACTCTAGAGATTGCCAGCCCTCCTTTTTTTTCTGTAAATCTACCACTGGCTATAGAGTAAGATCTCTTAGCTTCCTCTTAACCATGTGAAATCTTTCCATCTAGGCAGGCAGACTTGGCTATGAAGCCTTTTTCCAACGTAAGGACTTATTCCAGATACTAGGATTTCTAAAACAAGCTGGTGCATCTGTAGTCATTCTTCCCATGTCTGGTGAGTAATTAAATGTCATCCATGTAAAAACTTTGCAGGGCTTTCCAAGTAGGGGACACCAAAAAAGATAGCATTACAGCATTGTGTTTAAGTACTTTTCTCCCCTATAAATGGACTTTTCCAGAACAGAGATTGTGTCCATGTCATCTTTGTAATCAGAGTTTCTTAGCCAGTCTGTGTGTGTGTGTGTGTGTGTGTGTGTGTGTGTGTGTGTGTGTGTGTATAGGATGCTCATGTGACACAAATTGAGATAAAAGGCCACTTGACATTCTAACTTGCTTATACATTTGGATAACATCCTTAGAATAATTATAGTATAAATATGGCTATTAAAACCTTTAATTTGTTAAAGATTTTTCCTCTCATCATAATGGAAACGTTTATAAGTTTAATATTTTCTTTTTTTTTTTTTTTTTTTTGGTTGGCCGTGGGGCTTGAACTCTGGGCCTGGGCGCTGTCCCTCAGCTCTTCA
This sequence comes from Dipodomys merriami, assembly GCF_024711535.1. Lineage (NCBI taxonomy): Eukaryota > Metazoa > Chordata > Mammalia > Rodentia > Heteromyidae > Dipodomys > Dipodomys merriami. Next base: position 17,564,764 of record NW_027206068.1, read on the forward strand.
GCTCAAGGAGAGCGCTCTACCACTTGAGCTACAGCACCACTTCCTTGAGCTACAGCGCCACTTCCAATATTTTCTTGATAGTTGGGTCATCACAAGTCCCAGACACCAGGAAAGGATACTTCTCATCTGTGAACTTGAAAGTGTACATTCTGAAACAATTTTCGATTAAAATAATGAAAGAAGAGTAAGTGCTTTAGGATAGCTGATCCCTCAGTGGCTACTGGTTTGCTGTTGGCTATTCCATGTCCTAATTTCAGTTCACAACTCTCTCCAATATTTAGATTTTTCATAGTCAGGAACTTGGATGATAGCACTGATTCAAATTGGAAATTCAAGAGAGTAGGCTGGGAGAACCAGTTTTTAAATGATTAGTATATAGTTTATTTGTATTGGTTTATATCATTTATGCAAGTAAGGATTTCATTGTTACATCTTTGCATATATTAATGCTGTTTTACGATCAGTTCCACCCCTACCCATATACCCTTGCATGTTCTATGAAATAACATCCGTAAGAGGTTTCTGTGTTCTCTTTCCCTATCTGCAGACAATCTGATTCGATAGTAGTTAATCTTTATTATCCTCCCAGGCACAGACCCCTCTGCTAGTCCCCACCCTCTTAGAGTCTGTTTCTCTTCCCTCTAATCCCCTATTGACCATCAGCTTTTGTTCACTTTCTCTCTGTGCTTTCATATGTGCTTATGTTAAACAATTATTCACCCTCTTCCTTGTTCTGTTCTCCCCTCTCCTCCTCCTGAGTAATGTCCTAGTTTGATTCATGCTCTATATTTAACCATCTAAGTGATTGTTAAATATAGATATTTATCCTGATGTACATGTTTATGAGTATGAATGTCTTTTAGGTCTAGTTGGCACATGTAAATGAAAGCATATGGTATCTTGATTTTTGAGCTTGGCTTTGTCTCATTCAGTAGAAATTCCTCTAGTTGCCTATATGTTTCTGCAAATACCATAATTTCATTTTTCTTTATGGCTATGTAATATTTCATGGTATGTATGTGTATATGTGTATATATGTGCATATATACATGTATATATATGCAACTCTGTCCATTGATCTATTGTTGGGCACCTTGGTTTATTCCATCATTTGGCTATTATTGGGAGAACCAGTATTGGGAAGATAAAACCTATAATTTTGTTACTTTTCAGTTGCAGATACTGAGAAAGTATGCAGGAGATGAAGGTGAAGTGGAGGCTGGCAATATCCAATACGAGATCATAGAAGCTGAGGAGTAGGAGATGCTGTTTGAAGTCATTTGCAGGTATTAGAAGTCATTCTTTCTGGATGTGTGTTCCTCTCCACTGTACATGCACTATTGCTTGACTGGTAAAGAAGATTACAGAAGTCTCCAGAAGCTGAAAACACATCTCTGTGGTATTAGCCAGGAATACAGGACTTGAAGCCAGTTCCTCACACGAGGAGCTCCTCAGGGCTCACTACCGGGTGCTGAGAACAATCGGTGAGGGGGGCTTTGCCTCTGTACAACTGGCAAAGCACCTGCCTGCAGACAGCCTGGTCGCTGTGAAAACCATCAACAAGAGGGATTGCCCCTCCGTTTACACAGAACTGGACATCTTAAAGTCTGTGGAGCACCCTGACATCATCAAACTCTACGAGGTGGTAGAGGCAGAGCAGCGGTTGAACTTGGTCATGGAGTACCTCGAGGGAGGAGACCTAGCAGACTATGTGTACAAGGTGGGCAGGCTGAGGGAGGAGGAGGCCAGGCTTCTGTTTAGGCAGATCGTGAGGGCGGTCAGATATTGCCACGACCATGGCATTATTCACCGGGACTTTAAGGCAGAAAACATCCTGCTGGACAGCCAGGGCACAGCCAAGCTATGCAACTTTAGTGTCAGTATGCGGTTCCTGCCCCAGCAGGAGCTGGACGGGTCATACGGGACAATGGCCTATTGGCCCCCTGAGATGATCAAGCAGCAGAGATACCAGGGTCCCAAGGTGGATGTCTAGAGCTTGGGGGTCCTGCTCTACTATATGGTGATGGGTGACATGCCATTTAATGACAGTTCCTGGTTTCTACTAAAACACGAGGTGTTAGGGGGCAGGTTTAAAATACTAAAACAGTTTTCCACTGAACTGCGAGAGATATCTTAGGGTATCTGATGACACCTGACCCTCAAAAGAGACCTGTTGTGAGGCAAGTGTTGGGCCACCCTTGGTTAAAGGCAACACAGGCACACTCACCACGCCCCAGCCAGAGCGCCCTGGCTCAGCCAGATCCCGCCATTCTAAATGTCATGGCCTATTTCCTGGGTTTTGACCCAGACCAGGTTGGGGCAGCCCTGTCTGGCTCCATGGCAACATACAAAATCCTAAGGCAGCAGCAAGGCCAGGGCCAAGACCTGACCGGCCTGATGAGGCATGCACTTCCTGCGCCTCCGCCTTGCCCCTCACCTGTATGTAGGACCTGTCAAGCTTTGCACTTGAAGCAAGCCAGTGCTCCCTTGGGCCACTGGGCTGTAGGCTTGCCTGCTGAACAGCAGCAAGAGGGTGGTGGCAGGAAAGGCAGGATGTCCATGTGCCTCCCCTACCTCCTCTGGAGACCCTGCATCACCAACACAGACAGCAAGACTGTGAGCAGCAAGGCTGTCCTGGCACCAGCAACACCAGCACTAGCACCAGCAACAGCAGCAAATATACTCCCTACAGCCATCACAGTGAAATGACAATCCCTGCCCCTGAGCAGGAGAGGCAGGTGGGCAGCAGGCCCGACTCTCTCCAACCTATATTATACAACACCTGGGTATGGATCACAAAGAGGAAGAGGAAGATTAGCTCTATTGCCCCAAGTCCAAAAACATCTGATCCCAGTGGAAAGGACCAAGGGGAAGATGAGGAGAGCAGCAAGCTGCCCACCCCACAAGTCCTGCACCTGTCGAAACCTCCCTACCATCAGCTCAACCCACAACAGCCACAGCAAATGAGCAACTCAGGGGCTGGAGGCACTGGAAGAACAATATCACTAGTTGCTTTTGGAGCCTATACTGCTGTTGCAGCCTGCCTAAAGTGCTTCCTCAAGAAAGTGTTTACTCCTGACAGCCTGGAAACAAGTAGGTGGCCACTGAGCTGTGCTTTGTTTTATCTATACTTCAAGGAAGTCCTTTTAGTTCATTCCCTCTGAACTGAGGTTACCTGGGTGAAAGGGAAGTGTGGAGATACAAAAAGAAGAGGGGAGAGGAAGAAGTGTCTAAAAGCATAGACTTTCAGAAAGAAGGGATTGTGACTTGTCAGGTGTTGTCCTGTGCAATTCAGTCCTGAGTTCCCTTTCTTCCTGCAGCTCAAATGGAGAAGCTGAAAACACATCCCTGTGGTACTAGCCAGGAACACATTCCATTTAAGCTTGCACATGCCTAGAGACTAGAGTTCCTTCCTCTGCTCCTACCTCCAACAAACTCCACAGACTTCATTCGAAATGATTTCTAATATTGTTTCTATTGGTCCTCGCCAATCTTATTAAATTGGTATTCTAAAAAGATTATCATATATTTTCTGAGTTAGTATTCTTCATTTCTGCCATGGGTACTGATGTTTGATGGGAGTTAGTTCAAGAATGTGATGGAGCCACTAATTTATGGCTCTTTCCTGTAGTTCGAGCTATTCAGAAGACCAAGTCCTTGGAGGACTGATGATCAAATATAACCAGCACACGCGCAAGTCTTTTCTCCAATACTGTCAGCATTCAGGAGGGAAGGAGGAGGAGCTCCATCAGTAAATGGTTAGACTATTAAGCACAGCAAATGCATGGTCTGTATTTAACTACCAAATACCCAATCATAACACCTGTGTTTCAAGTGGTAAAGCTCTATCCTTGATTAAAAAGAGCTTAGGGACAGCACTTAGGATCCAAGTTTAAGCACCAGGAGAGGCACACATTCACAGAAAAATACCTGCATACAGGAGGGCAAAAGCATATCTTAAGCAGATGACCAGCTTATCAAGCATAGCAAATTTGAGGTCTTGATTTTAAAATACTGATACTAGTAAAAAAAAAAAAAGTAATTACACAGAATTCTCAGATGCTCTCCAGCAGCGTCAAGTAATTGTATGTTTTTTCAGTCCAGAAATGCAGCCCTTCTGTGTGGCCTACACATACTACCATCACCTGGTATAATGTTTTAAAACAATGCCTACATTTGTGGCAAACGTATCTAACTGTCATAGGGATTCAGTAATACCACACTGAAGTTCAGTAAGGCGAATAGATTGCTAAATATGCTCACAAATGTAGCTTCAGCCCAATTGCTTTACCTACCAGCACCTTTAACTTAAGAGGGAACTCACAAGTCTTCATGGCTCTAGGAACTTCAGCAGGGCTAAGAAAAGTAAAATCCAGAGTCAGACCATTCTACAGTTCCATGCTTGTGGCTCAGACATCAATCCTAGCTCCTCAAGAGCCTATCTGAACCAAGCAGAACAACCCATGGGAGTCTCATCTCCAATCAACCTGAAGATGTGGTGGTGTGGATCATGTAGTTAGTGCAAGGGTTAGTGCAATGGTTGTGCAAAAAAGCAAGTTACCTCTACAGCTGCCTAAATTTTTCAATGAAGAATCTCAGAAGGCTGTTCATATATATATGAAATCTCGTATATATGAAAACAAATCTTTGCAAAAATATTTACAAAATGATACCACATACTGCTGTAACCCCAGTGATATGCAAAGTAAAGGTGGGTGTCAGACTTGTATCTAGAGGCAAACAAGCCAGAAGGGCATAGCTTACATTACTGTAATGCACCTTAGCTTCTAAAATTGAAGGTTGTCTATTTCTTAGAGGAATGACATTGGGAGTTGGGTGGGTATTGCATTGACTATGCCAATTACTTTGGCCTTGTTCTCATTGTCCCAATTATAACTCTGCCAAACCAGAAATATGGGAATTATTCCCATCTTCTGCTCTCATCTTCAATTTTTCTCTACAAGGTTTTATAGCTTTCATTGTAAAAGTCTTTACCTCCCTGACTAGGTTTGTTGCTAAGTTTTGTTAAGCAACTGCATATGTCGTTTTTCTCCAAATTTCACTCTGCATTTGCACACTATGGATATACAGAAAAGCAACTTGTTTTTTCGAGAATGATTGAAGGACTACAAATGTGTTTCTCTTTATCAGCTCTAAGAGTTTGGAGTTTGAATCTTTATGTTCCTATGTATAACATCATATTATCTATAAGGAATGATATTTTTACTCGTATCCTTCTATTTGAATCACTTCTCTCTCTTTCTCTTACCTTTTGGATTTGGCTAGAAATTCCAGTACTAACTTGAAGAAAAGAGTGAGAATAGAGTTCTTTATTGAGGAAATTTGTATCTATGTTCATCAAAATAGTGGACTATTTTCCTAGGTGATAGTTGTTGAGTCCCTGTATGGTGTCTGGGTGAGTGCAATGCTGCCATTATAGAGTAAGTTTGGTAGGAATCCTCAATTTCTACTTCATGAAAAAGTTATAGGAGAATTCATGTTCTTATTTAATGGTTGTATCTAGATATCAGCAGTGAATTCATCAGGTTCTGGCTTTTCTTTCTTGGAAGATTCTATTGTCATTTTTAGTTTTATTACTTGTTATGTACCTATTTCAGCACTTTTCAACTTCTTGGCTCAACTTTGGCAGTTTGATGCTATCTATGAATGCATGCATTTCTACTAGAATTTCCAGTTTGTTTGACTGAAGGTTTGTAAAGTATTCTGGAGTTACAGCCTCAAACTCACTTGAATTCTTGTCTCCATCTTCATCCCTCATTGATTTTGTTGACTTTTCCTCTTCTTTTGGTCAGATTGTTTAACGATTTATTAGTTTTCTCCATTTACTTTTTTTGTGAGGAACCAACCCTCAGTTCTGTGGATTCTTACAATGTAGATTTTTGTGTGTGTGATTGTGTCTATTTGTTTTTACGTCACTAGTTACTTCTATAATTTTTATAATTTTTTCTCATACTTGTTTTGGGATGGGGATTGTCATGTTCTTGTTTTCTAAGCAATTAAGGGATAACCATTAAGATCTTTCCATTTTAATGGTGTAAGCCTGCATAGCTATGAAGATTTCTACTAGAGCAAGTCTCTGTGGCGTAATTGGTTAGCGCGTTTGGCTCTTAACTGAAAGATTTCTACTAGAAATACTTTTGCTGTGTCTCAAATATTCTGGTAGATTATTTTTTCATTTCAATTAGATTGGAAGAACTTTTTCTTTTTTTCCTTGTTCAGTGTTCATAATTATGAGTATTTTTCTGTGGTTTCTTTTGCCATGCTTAAATTTCATTATGGTCTGATAAAATGCAGCAAGTGTTTCTAGTCTCTTATATTTGCTGGACTTGCTTTATGAACTAGACTACCATACTTTGGTCTTCTTGGGAGAATGATACTTGGAACAGTTGACAAGAGTGTGTATTGCACAGGTGCAAGAGGAAATGTTCTGTAAACATCTGTGAGGACCAATTGTTCTATGGCATCATTGTACCTGAGGATTTTTGTTGAGTTTGTTCACAGATCACCTATCCATTGGTGTGAATGAGGTACTGAAGACTCCAACTATCATCATGTTGTGGTCTATGCTTTTTTATTTAAAGTCCAATAGTGTTTATCTAAATTAACTGCACTGACATTTGGTCCATAAGTTTGACATGTTATATCACCTGGCTGGAAATTTCCCTTCCTTAACATAAATTGTTCTTCTTTATCTCTTCTTACTACTTTTCATTTAAAGCTATTTTGTCAGATATGAGTATCACTATGCCTTCCTGATTCTGGAATCTGCTTATTTCACATACTTTTTTCCAACCTTGCACTCTAAGCCAGTGTTTGCCAGATAATTTCTTGTAAACAACAGAGAGTTGTGTTTTACCTTGTGGTTCAACTCACCATTTTATGTCTGTTAATTGGAGAATTGAGTCCACTGATCTTAAGTGTTAACATTGAGATATATGTAGCAGTTCATGTTGTTTCTTGTCCCCTACCATATTCTGGTTTTGTCTCACTTTCTGTTTTCCTCTACCTACTCATCTGGCAGTATATGCCTTCTCCAATATTTTGTGATCATGGTTATTTTCTATGTTCAGTATATCTTTGTGTACCTTTGGTCATGCTGCTTTAGTGGTAATAAACTGACTTTGCTTTTGTTTATCATTGTATGTATTTATTTGTCTCCAGTTTTAAATGAAAGCTTAGCTGGCTATTGTATTCTGGGTTGGAAGTTGGATTTGTGAGTGTTTGAAATACATCACTCCAAGACCCTCCCCCCTTTTTTAAAAAAATATTTTCTGCTGAGAAATCTGCAGTTTCCCTGGTAGGATTTCCTATGTACATGATCTTATATTTCTCTTACAGCTTTTACTATTCTTTGCTTTCTGTAGTTGACATTATCTATAATATATCATAGAGAGATTATATTCTTGTTTCATCAGTTAGGTATTCTTAATGACTCTTTGTCACTAATGACTTTCTCTTTTTTTAAGATTACAGAAGTTTTCATTAATTTGTTTGCATCTTCTGTGGCTCAGTTGATATGTTTCTTTATATTTCTGTATCTCTTTGGTTCTCTTGTACTAAAAATTTTAAAGACCCCATGTACCAATTCTGAAATGGTAGTTCTGGGTCTGTTATTAAGCTGTGGATTTTGTGCTCAATGTCAATGGCCAACTGGGATGAAGCTCATGCCTAAATTCAATTTCCTTTCTACTGAATTAAGGTAATTTTTGTGAAGGGCATTTCTCCGAGAGTTAGTTCAGAATAGAATGAGGGGGAAGGTGTTCTTCTGGGTCTCAGTAATGTACCTCATTTTATTCAAATTGAAAGACTTGACAGTGGCTCCTTTCACACTGTTATCAGATTTCAAATGAAGTTCCATCAGCCTGTTTGCTAGTTTACACCAACATTATCATGAAAAAGTCTAGTTCAACAAAATAAACTTCAGGAAATGGGTACTGAAAAGGGGTGGGGTCAAGGGGACACAATTGCCAAATGAAGAGAAGGGGGGAAATTGTATATCCTGTAAGATTAAGAAAAGTGAGGAAAGTAGTGGGTTGGGAGGGATGGGTGACAATGTTGAAAGGGATGACATTGACCAAGATGTATTGTATTTACAAACTACTTTGTTGAATGGCAACTCTTTTGTACAAATAGTTAAAAATAACAAAATTAAAATTAAAAATTTCACCATAGGAACAATCTGGCTTTCTTGTTTTGCTACATTTGCATCATTATGAAAAATTTAAATAGTTCTTAGAGATCTAAACTTTTGACTCTGCTCTAACTTAATTAAACATATATAAATGTGACTGAGCTACAGAAAGGGCATTTATAATCTTGATGTGAGCCAGATCCCAGATTTAGTGGTAAAGCTTAACAAATTTTTATCTTTTTAAAAAATCTCTGTAAGGATTTTCTTTGTCTTAGTATGTAATAAAGATGGCCTTTTAAATGTTAGATTATTGCCATTTGGTGGAGGTAATTATCTGATCCTATTAACCAGCGCCTCAAGCCACTGGACAATTTGCTAACAAAATGAACAGAACTGCATTACGATCAATTTGTTAATTGTTAATGAGGCTTCACAGCATTCTAATAAGTAACTTAATAATTTTGTGACTGTATTGCTGTTTCTATGTGGGGCCTCCTTTCTGAACCTGGAAAAGTTATTTTATGTTTAATCATTTCCATTTTTCCTTTCATCTTCCAGAAAGCAACAATAATTCTATTACTCCCAATAACCAAAGAAGCTCATAAAAGTTAACATATATGGATCCTCCTGTTTGGAAATGATTGTAGTTGTTCAGGAGTGTTGTACATTTCCTTGATTTCTATGAATTAGATTTTAGATAAAACTGTGTGTGTGTGTGTGTGTGTGTGTGTGTGTGTGTGTGTGCGCGCGCGCGCGCGCACGCGTGTGTGTGTGTGCTGGTCCTTGGGCCAGGGTGCTATCCTTTAGCCTTTTTGTTCAAGGCTAGCAGTCTATCACTTGAGCCACATCCCTATTTCTGGCTTTTTAGTGGTTATTTGGAGATAAGAATCTTTCCTGCCTAGTCTGCCTTTATATCATGATCCTCAGATCTCAGCCCTCCTAAGTAGTAGGATTATAGGCATAAGCCACTAGAGCCCGTTGAGACTTCCTTTTAATTGGTGCTTTTTTCTTAATTAACTGAATTTAACATAAAGCTTCACAAAGTGAAGGGGAATGAGAGCTAGTGAGGCGATCTCAGCTTATCAGGCTATATGTCTTTTGCTCAATGTAGTCCATGATAACCCAGTACTGAGACACAACAGACATTGAAATATCTACAGAGCTTATAAAGCCTATGAAGAGATCCCTCTCTTTTAAAACTCAAATACTGCAATGAAATAAAATTGTATCTTCAACCAGTTCCATGGTAGTAAATTAACAATTTATAATCATCTTTGAACAAAAGCCACTGTTAGGAATGACATACAGCAAATGACAAGAGTCATCAAAAGATTTCCCTGTTAGGATGTAAACCCACGAGGACAGAAGCTTGAACCTGTCTATTTACCTGTCTCCCTAGTACCTTACTGTCATGGAACAAGATTTGTGATTCAAATCAATAGAACTGGATTTAGATCCTAATACTGCCTTTCAGTAATGTTTATAACAAAAATCTCTCTAAACCTCAGTTTTCTCCTCCAAAATGAATATAGTCCCTTTTTCATACAGTGTGATGATTTGGGCTCATAAATCTGCATTCCATCCAGGCAGATGAAATCACTCCCACATAGTTTGTCTACACAGACAGCATTATGAAAAACACTGTCGTCAACCCAAATGCTTTGTTGTTCAAACGAGGAAACTGACAGCAGACAGGATTCATTTAAGGCTCTTCAGTTGTTTAAGGAAGAGAAATGGGGGTAGAAAAGAGGTTGAATATCAGTTATGTCTTTAGAAAGGGTTATTTTTCTTCCTTTGGGTGCTGTGGCCATCTCTTCAATAGAAAAGAGGACACAGAACAGAAGTATCATTCAATCATTCATGCATCCAAGTATTTTCAGCAAATTGCTGGATCACAGAACATTAATTTTTGAAGGATGTTGGAATATGTTTATCAAACTTGCCTTCTACAAGGTTTATACCAATTTATTTTCCCATCGGCAGAGTAAGAAAATGATTGCCTTCAGCATCCTACTGAATGGTGGCCTAGGAGATAACAAAACTGCTCATGACTTCCACTAGACCTGCTGGGATTCAGTAACAATCCCTCTGGGATGTTACTTTCCAGAAAGCCATTCTGTTTCTGACACACAGGTGCAGTTACACCTTGGATTTATACTTTTGATCAGTCTCATCTTTAAGCCTTGCTGCTGATATGGGATATAGCTAGACAGAAGAACAGTGGTCTCATATGGAATAAAACCAGGAAATCTTGCTTTAAAGAGAAGCAAATTAAAAATGCTTGAATGATGGCTGTTAGTTTACAGCCACATAAGCCAGATCAGAACAAGGCTTTATGTAAAAGGCAAGAAAAATTTGGGGAGGGGAGAAGCAAAACGAAAAAAAGTCAAATGTCTGGAATTGAACTATTCATATAGTTCGTATATATCACTTGCTTTGGAGGCCATTATGTTTGTTCAATCTGCTTTTTGTTTATACTCAAAATAGCACTAAGCACCTGCTACAATTGCTATGTATCATCATGTATAACTTTATCTAGTGAAAAAAAGGTACATCAGATGATTCTGTCCCTGTACCAGCATCATACATCACAAATTTGTGAACTTCTGGATACTAAGTGACACTGAATTGTTTTCCTACAAGTTATAAAATCCAATTTCTAATAATTAAAAATATCCTGAAGCTACAACACTTTACCAGTTAACCAAAGTTGGTATATTTTTCAAGTAATATCTCTAAAAATCCATGTCTTTTCTGCTGAAATATGAATTATAGCCTAAAGCTATATCCACAGATGACACAAACAATTTTGTATTGTTGGAAAAATACCTTCATCCCTCATCCTAAGACTTAATTGTGGCCATCTTTGTTTCTAAAATGCCCTTTTTAAGTTTCTCTCTGAATGATTGTACATACTTTGGATTTCTTAATAAGAGTATCAGTGAAGAATTGTTTTGAGGTAGCCAGAAATCATTTGAAAACAAGCACACAATACAGGCTAGGCCCCCAAATTCCCATTTGGAAAAAACAAGGGTAAATAACTGGAACTGTTTCTTCTGTGGCCAGTACACATACTCTGGAGTGGAGCTGCCGAAATGTGTGGAGGAGCCAGTGTCGTTTGAATAACATCACATGTGAAAACGTTGAAGGCCATAACATACTCAAAGCTTACTTTGTTGAGAAATTGGCTCATTGCTCTTAATCAAGTACCAACACATCCACAGGGGTCCATTGCTGGATTTCAATGAAATCTTTAATAGTCTGCAAACAATTGTTATGGATATCTGTCCTTGGGCTTCATCAGAAAACAGAACAGAAAAAGAGTTTTCACCAAATTTCCCAAAAGTTCATAACCAGAAACAACAACAAAAAAGTTTGGATGGCATACGAAAATGTATGCTCAAACCTCCCACACATGGGCTGGGAAAGTGGCTCAGTGGTAGAGCGCTTGCCTTGCATGCATGAGGCCCTGGGTTCGATTCCTCAGCACCATTTAAGCAAAAAGCAAAAAGCCGGAAGTGGTGCTGTGGCTCAAGTGGTAAAGTGCTAGCCTTGAGCTGAAGAGTGGAGGGACAGCGCCCAGGCCCAGAGTTCAGGCCCTACAACTGAACCCCCCCCCCCCCCCCCCCGCCAAATAAACAAAAACCTCCCACTCACTTGCAGGGAAACCTTGAATAAATTGACTTGGGCCCTCAGCCTGTCTCTTTCCCCACACACTGGCAATAAAAATAACCTAAAGTCATAAATCCTATCACAAAAATAAGACCAAATGCACTGTCTGTCACATAGTGATAACTTAAGAAATGCTGATTTTATTGATACCTAGTTAAAAAGAAATACTGTGACTTAATCTCTCAATCTGTTCACTGAAAAATGATCTTCAATCTCCTGTACTTCCTCTTCTACACAAGAAGATAGTCCCATCTTACCAACTACTTCTCTCATAGCTGTTGCCAGCAAGTTTCCTTCACATTATTTACCATGAAATATAGTTTTCATCTTGACATACTTCTATATATAATTTAGCTCTTCTATGTTTTTCAATATGTGGTATGTACCACCATTATACCATTTTTTATCTCTCCAGCAGGCAAATGTTGTTTCTTTATGTGAATGAATACAAGCTCACAAAAGAAATTTCAGGAGCTGACTCCCACTGCCAACTTCTGGGTACTCAAGGAAGATGAACAGCACTGATGAGGCTTTGGTGGGCATTATCATATATATGGAGAGAGAAATAATTGCAGAGCTCCATATTAATCCCCAGATCAACCTGGAGCTCTACTCTTCCTATGTCTACCAGCCCATGTCTTACTAATTTGACCGAGATGATGTGGCTTTGAAGAACTTTGCCAAGTACATTCTTCACCAGTCTCATGAGAGAGAACATGCAGAAAAACTGATGAAGCTGCAGAACCAGAGAGGTGGCTGCATCTTCCTGTAGGATATCTAGAAACCAGAGTGTGATGTCGGGGAAAGCAGGCTGAAAGAGTGTGAATGGAAGAGTGTGAATCAGTCACTGCTGGAACTGCACAAACTGGCCACTGACAAAACTGACCCCTACTTGTGGGACTTCATTGAGACTCATTACCTGAGTGAGCAGGTGAAGTCCATCAAAGAATGGGGTGACCATGTCAACAACTTGCACAGGATGGAAGCCCCTGATCTGGCATGGTAGAATGTCTCTCTGACAAGCACCCTCTGGGGGAGAGTGATGAGAGATAAGCCTCTGGCCACCAGGCAGTGCATGCATGGTTGGGGTTATCATTACCTTTATAAGTTTCACCAGAACATCCTAAGTTCTTTCAGTTTGTGCCTTTCCTTCAAATAAAGGAATTTAGTTCCTAAAAAACAAACAAGAACCACAAGGAGAGCATGCAGGCCCTGAATCTAAGCTCTAAGACTTGCACAAAAGAAAACCAGAACAAAACCCATCACCCCTAAAATAGAAGAGTTCAAGGCTGCATTTCTGATCTGAAAGCATCTGAGGTCTTTTTTGAGAGACACTGTTAATTGGTTGCTGCTAATGGAGTCACCTTGTCCTTTTCTTGTTTAGAACTCAGGACCTTGCAATTGGCTGTGCTTAATAGGAGCTCCTCCCTCCATCCCTCCTGTGTGCAGACAGTATAGGAGAAAGGACTTGTGTGTGTGCTGTTTCTCTTTGAGCATCAATCCTCCAAGGACTCTGGCCTCCAAATAGCTTGACGTACAGGTAAGAGCCACAAAGTAGTGTCTCTGTCCCATTCTTGAACTAACTCCCATCAAACATCAGTACCCAGGGCAGAAATGAAGAATCCTGACTCAGAACATATATGATCACCTTTTGAGAATTTCAATTTAATAAGATTGATGAGATGCAATGGAGGCAATGTTAGAAATCATTTCCAGTATTAGATAATGAAAAGAAGTCTGTGGGGTTTGTTGGAGGTAGGAGCAGAGGAAGGAACCCTTGTCTCCAGGCATGTGCAGGCTGAATGGCATGTGTTCCAGGTGAGCACTACAGCGATGTGTTTGACACTCTCCTTTTGAGCTGCAGGAAGACAGGGAACTCAGGACTGAATTGCACAGGACAACACCTGACAAGTCACAATCTCTTCTTTCTGAAAGTCTTCCCTTTAGATCCTTCTCCCTCTCCCCTCATCTCTTCCAATCCCCCCACTCCCCTGCACCCAGGTAACCACAGGTCAGAGGGGATGAGCTAAAAGGACTTCCTTGAGGTATAGATAAAACACAGAGCAGAGCTCAGTGGCCACCTACTTGTTTTCAGGCTGTCAGGAGGAAACACTTTCTTGAAGCAGTTTAGGCAGGCTGCAGCAACAGTATTGGCTTTAAAAGCAACTAGTGATAATGTTCTTCCAGAGCCTCCAGCCCCAGAGTTGCTCATTTGTTGTGGGTTTAGCTGATGGTAGGGAGGTGCAGGACTTGTGGGGTGGGGTGGGCTTTGTACTCTCCTTGGTCCTTTCCACTGGGATCAGATGCTTTTGGACATGGGGCAACAGAGCTGATCTTCCTTTTTCTCTTTGTAACCCATTTCACACAGATGTTGTATAATATAGGGGAGAGAGAGTTGGGTTTGCTGCCCACCTGCCTCTCCAGCTCAGGGGCTGGGCTGGTCATTTCACTGTGTTGGCCATAGGGAGTATATTTGCTGCTGCTGCTGCTGCTGCTGCTGCTGCTGCTGCTGCTGCTGCTGCTGCTGCTGCTTCTGGCATTGCTGCTGCCGCCATTGCTGCCTCCACTGCTACTGTTGCTGCTCTCCGTCTTCCCCTCGGTTTTGGTGCTGCAGTGTCTCCAGAGGAGATAGGATAGGCACACAGACCTCCTGCCTTTCCTGCCACCACCCTCCTACTGCTGCGTAGCAGGCAAGACTGCAGTCCTGTGACACACAGGAGCACTGGCTATCTTCAAGTGCAGAGTTTGGCAGGTCCAGCATGCAAGTGAGCAGCAAAGGGGAGGCCAAGGAAGTGCATGACTCACAAGGCCCGTCAGGTCTTAGCCCAGGTCTTGCTGCTGCTTTAGAATGTGGTAGATTACCTTAGAGCCAGACAGAGCTGACACGACCTGGTCTGGGTCAAAGCCCAGGTAAATGGCCATGGGGTGCAGGATGGCCTGACCTAGCTGGGCTAGGACTCTGTGGATGGGCTTGGAGAGGCTGCCTGTGTTTCCCTAAACCAAGGGTGGCATAACACTTGCCTCACATCAGGTGTCTTTGAGAATCCAGTGTCATCAGATAGACTAAGCTCTCTCACACTTCAGGGGAAAAAACTTTCAGTGTGATAAACCTGCCTTTGAATCTCCACCCTCAGACTCTAGCATCCCAAGTAGTGGGATTTAAAAGTGTGAGTGACCAGCACCCTGTCTGTAATGTGTTCTCCTGTCAGTCATGAGGTAGTGGATTGACCCTACCACTGTTTATTTCTGGAACTCTCTTTTGAGTTCTCTCTTCTGGAAAGATGGTTAACAGAAAGGGTGTAGGTAAGTAACATGCCTCAGCTGTGAGCATACATAGATTTCTGTTCCTGTTACTGGAGTTTACCGGCTATTGCACACTTCCAGGCCCAGTTAGGACAGCTGTTTTCTCTACCTAGAAATTTCTTTATCTTTCTTAAAAAAAGAGAAAGATTGCTGAGTGCTGGTATCTTACACTTGTAATTCTAGCAAGTCAGGAGGCTAAGATCTGAGGATATTAGTTCTATGCCAGCCAGGGTGTGAGACTGTTTTCTTGAAGTAAACACCAATAAAGCCAGAAGTGGAGCCATGGTAGAGAAGTAGCCTTGAGAAAAAAAGCCAAAAAACCCTCAAGGAGGCCAGAGGATCCCTGCTGAGAGTTGCTGGGGTTTTCTGCTTCAACAGTGCTTGAGGGGAACCAGGTGCTGGACCACAATTCTGGGCTACCTGCTCCAAGCCACCAACCTTGTGCCACCTATTCACCATGTCCTCAACATGCCCCGAGGCCTCTGTTGACAGTCCAGTGCTAACCCATTGCGACTCCACCTCTCTTAACGGCTGTCCTGAAGACTGCAGTCTCCTGCCACGTATGCCTGAACTGCTACCAGGACTCAGAGGCCATCAACAACCACCAGATCAATCTGGAGCTCTACCCCACCTATGTCTACCTGCCTCTACTTTGGCAGAGATGATATGGGTCTGAAGAACTTTGCCAAGTACTTTTTTACTAGTCTCATGAGAGAGAGAACATGCAGAGAAGCTGATGAAGCTGCAGAACCAGAGAGGTGGCCGCATCTTCCCATAGGATATCTAGAAACCAGAGTGTGATGTCGGAAAGAGTGTGAATCAGTCACTGCTGGACCTGGCCCCTGACAAAAATGATCCCCACTTATGGGACTTCATTGAGACTCATTATCTGAGTGAGCAGGTGAAGTCCATCAAAGAATGGGGTGACCATGTCAACAAGTTGCACAGGAGGAAGCCCCTGATCTGGCATGGTAGAATGTCTCTTTGACAAGTTCCCTCTGGGAGAAAGTGATGAGAGATAAACCTTGAGCTGACCCCCAAGCCACTCATGACTTCTGGTCACAAAGGCAGTGCATGCATGTTGGCGATTATTACCTTTTCTATACTTTTTACAAGAACCTCCTAAGTTCTTTCAACTTGTACCATTTCATCAAATAAAGGGATTTGGTACAAAACAAACAAAAACCTCAAGGAGAGTATGCAGGCCCTGAATGTCAGCTCTAGGACTTGTACAAAAGAAAACCCAAAGAGAACACATCACCCCTAAACTAGAAGAAGGGTTCAAGGCTTCATTTCTGATCTGAAAGCATCTCAGGTCTTTTTTGAGATACACTGTTAATTGGTTGCTACTCATGGAGACACCTTGTCCTTTTCTTAGTGTTTAGAACTCAGGATCTTGCAGTTAGCTGTGCTTAATAGGTTAAAACATGTACTGCTGGAGTTTCTCCATCCCTCCTGTGTGCGGGCAGTATTGGAGAAAGGACTTGTGTGTGTGCTGTTTCTCTTTGAGCATCAATCCTCCATGGCCTCTGGCCTCTGAATAGCTCAGAGTAGAGACAATCCACAAATTAGTGTCAGTGTCACATTCTTGAACTCCCACCAAACATCACTACCCAATGCAGAAATGAAGAGTACTCAGAACCTATATGATCAAGTTTTGAGAAAATCAATTTAATAAGTTTGGTGAGAAGTAAAAAAATATAGAAAACAAATATTTCCAATATGAAAAAATATAAGAAGTCTGTGGGGTTTGTTGGAGGTAGGAGCAGAGGAAGGAACCGTTTGTCTCCAGGCATGTGCAGGCTGAATGGCATGTGTTCCAGGTGAGCACCACAGCGATGTGTTTCCACCCTTTCCATTTGAGCTGAAGGAAGAAAGGGAACTCAGGACTGAATTGTACAGGACAACACCTGACAAGTCACAATCTCTTTCTGAAAGTCTATCCCTTTAGCTCCCTCTCCCTCTCCCCTTTTCTGTTTCTGTATCTCCACACTTCCCTTTCACCCAGAACACCATAAATCAGAGGGGATGAGCTAAAAAAAAAGACTTCCTTGAAGTATAGATAAAACACAGAGCACAGCTCAGTGGCCACCTAGTTGTTTCCAGGCTGTCAGGAGGAATCACTGTGTGTAGGAAGCACTTTAGGCCTGCAGCAGCAGCAGCAGCAGCAGCAGCATAAACGCCGAAAGCAACTGGTGATGATGTTCTTCCAGCACCTCCAGCCCCTGAGTTGCTCATTTGTTGTGGATGTTATGGGTTGAGCCGATGGTAGGGAGGTTTTGGCAGGTGCAGGACTCCTCCTCCGCTTGGTCCTTCCCGCTGGGATCAATTGCTTTTGGACATGGGGCAACAGATCTGATCTTCCTCCTCTTCTTTCTGTCCTGTACCCAGGTGTTATATGATATAGGGGGAAGAGAGTCGGGTCTGCTGCCCACCTGCCTCTCCTGCTCAGGGGCCGGGCTGGTCATTTCACTGTGTTTGGCCATGGGGAGTGTAGCTGCTTCTGCTACTGCGGCTGCTGCTGTTGCTGCTGCTGCTGCTGCAGCTGCGGGTGCCAGGGCAGCCTTGCTGCTCACAGTCTTGCCCTCTGTGTTGGTGTTGCGGGGTCTCCAGAGGAAGGGAAGGCAGGCACACAGACATCCTGCCTTTCCTGCCCCCACCCTCTTGCTGCTGCTCAGCAGACAGACCCAGAGCCTGGTGGCCCAAGGGAGCACTGGCTTGCTTCAAGTGCAGAGCTTGGCCGGTCCTATATACCGGTGAGGGGCAAGGCGGAGGCCCAGGAAGTGCATGCCTCATCAGGCCGGTCAGGTCATGGCCCTGGCCTTGCTGCTGCCTTAGGATTTTGTATGTTGCCATGGAGCCAGACAGGGCTGCCCCAACCTGGTCTGGGTCTAAACCCAGGAAATAGGCCATGACATTTAGGATGGCGGGATCTGGCTGGGCCAGGACGCTCTGGCTGGGGCGTGGTGAGTGTGCCTGTGTTGCCTTTAACCAAGGGTGGCCCAACACTTGCCTCACTGCAGGTCTCTTTTGAGGGTCAGGTGTCATCAGATACCCTAAGACATCTCGCAGTTCAGCAGAAAAGTGTTTTAGTATTTTAAACCTGCCCTGTAACACCTGGTGTTTTAGTACGAGCCAGGACCTGTTGTTAAATGGCACGTCGCCCATCACCATGTAGTAGAGTAGGATCCCCAAGCTCCAGACATCCACCTTGGGACCCTGGTATTTCTGCTGCTTGATCATCTCAGGGGGGCAATAGGCCATTGTCCCGCACCACCGGTCCAGCTCCTGCTGGGGCTGGAACCACATACTGACACCAAAGTCATATAGCTTGGCTGTGCCCTGGCTGTCCAGCAGGATGTTTTCTGCATTAAAGTCCCGGTGAATAATGCCATGGTCATGCCAACATTTGACCGCCCTCACGATCTGCCTAAACAGAAGCCTGGCCTCCTCCTCCCTCAGCCTGCCCATCTTGTACACATAGTCTGCTAGGTCTCCTCCCTCGAGGTACTCCATTACCAAGTTCACCGGCTGCTCTGCCTCTACCACCTCATAGAGTTGGATGATGTCAGGGTGCTCCACAGACTTTAAGATGTCCAGTTCTGTGTAAACGGAGGGGCAATTCCTCTTGTTGATGGTTTTCACAGCGACCAGGCTGTCTGTAGGCAGGTGCTTAGCCAGTTGTACAGAGGCAAAGCCCCCCTCACCGATTGTTCTCAGCACCCGGTAGTGAGCCCTGAGGAGCTCCTCGTGTGAGGAACTGGCCTCAAGGCCCCGCTGGGACCTCGCCTCTCTACTCTCACTACTCATCCTACACAGCACCCTCGCGATGCTGTCTAGGGAGAAAATAAAACGAACAAATCAATGAAACCAGATGGAATCAAATATAACAGAAGAGAACAAAATACAATGAAATGTGATGAAATAGAATGAAATGGAACCAAATAGAATCAAACAATGAAATAAAATATATAAATGTATAATAAAGGAATAAAATGTAAGTAAAATATGAATAAGTATAATAAATGAAAAATAAAATGTAACTACTATCTAACAAACTAACAATAAAACAATATATTGTAAATATAGAAAGAATAAATGAATAATAAATGAACAATATGCTAAAATGCTATCTAAAATGCTATCTAGTTAAAAACAAAGTAAAAGAAAAAAGTAGAGCAATAAAAGAAAAATAAAGTGAAAAGAGAGTAAAAGAAGAAAAGTAAGAAAAAGAAAAGAAAATTAGAGGAAAAAGTAAAGAAAAATGAAGAAAAAAGTAAGATAAGAAAGTAAAAGTAAGAGGCAAAAGAGAAACCAAGTCCTAGAGAGTCAAAGCCAAATCACAATCCAAATCCAAATACCGAAAATCAAAGCCAAATCAATAACCAAATCCAGAAACTCAACAACTCACGATCCAACAAACAACTGAACTCCTCTCTTCTGACTACCTACAAGAGTCCACCAGTCAGCATGCGATATATATATATATATATATATATATATATATATATATAGCCAGGGTTATTGTGACCTCACGAAGGTGTGTGATGTCAGAGCTGCCAAGGGGCTCTGCCCATCTGGGAGTCGCCCCCTGTGCCCATCTCAGTTCCTGGCCTTCAGGACGCTTCTTAGATGAGCATGCCTGGACTGGGCTTTCAGTCAGGGCCTGGGCACTTTTGATTTTGATTTTGATTGATTTCATTATTGTTTTCATTTTATTGCCAGCCTTGGGCCTTGAACTCTGGGCCTGGGCACTGTCCTTGCACTTTTTTTGCTCAAGGTTAGCACTCTACTACTTGAGCCACAGACCTACTTCCTGCTTTTTCTCTTTCTGTGTTACTGAGGAATTGAACCCAGGTTAAGCACTCTACCACTGAGCACATTCCCAGCCCCTGTCCCTGAGCTTTGATACTCAAAGCTGGTACTCTACCAGCCGAGCCACAGTCCCAGTTCTATCTTCTTGGTGCTTCATGGGAGATAATAGTCTCAGGGATTTTCCAGCCCATGCTGCCTTTTCATTAGCATCCTCATATGCCAGCCTCCTGCTTAGCTAGGATTACAGGCCTTACAGTAGCCATATGCTTTCAAGACACTTATGTTAAACATAAGTTCTGTTCAATAGGAGTCCACCTAAGTTTTCTTAGGTGGTTATGTAGATTGATATTTAATATTTCTACCGATGGCAGGCTAGTCAGAGTGCCAATATCTAGAATCCTAGAGTGCTCAGATCCTAGTTACATGTGGGGTTGGAAGTGGGAAGATTGCAGTTGGAAGCCAGCATAGGCAAAATAGTCCATGAGCGTCCATGACAATCCATGCATCATGGTGCATGCCTCTCATCCCAGCCAAGGTGGCAAGTGACAAATAAGATGAAGGTTCAGGCTGCTGCCTGCTACAGAAGCAAATCTCTTTCTCAAAAGCTACCAGCCAAGACTGTTCAGTAAGAGAGGTACTCATTATCTAACTTACGTAACTGCACCCTCTCTGTGTATCACCTTTACAATAAAATTTGAATTAAAAGAAAAAGAACAAATGATGACCACCAGCACAGATATGGTTGGAGGAGGCATGACTCACTGTTTACAAGTTCAGCTTAAGCTCAAACACTTCATCAAAACTCAAACCTCTCATATTTCTCAGTATAATTGTCGTTTCTGCTTTAATATTGACATTATCTTTAACTTGAATGATCATATGAGGACTACTCTGAATACAGTATTTTTTCATTCTGTTTGGATGGATGTCAAACACGTGTCTGATATGATATTTAGAATATATAAGCAGATTCATTGTGAACTGTGATGTATCTAGCTAAGGCAAAGATAGATACCCTTCAGGATTTCCTAGAAGATTACCATTAATTTTCTCATCAAAAACAAGGGAAGCCAGAGAGATGTAGGTCAATCTATTCAGCCTCGAACATACTAATGATCAAACCCCAAATCTTGTCCACAGTAGTTGTTCCAGCATCTAGGTCCCTCAGAAGTGACACAAAGACTGCGGAATTTATTTTCACCTACAGTTCTGACCTGAACAACTGGGTTCAACTTACTTACAAGTATTTTTTAGAGATCTGAAGGAAGAACTCTGGGAAAGGCATTGTTATGAATGTTTATGCAAAGTAGGCCTCTTCATTTTCTACGTAATAGAAGCAACTCATGCAACCCGAATCCCTAAACAGTAGTGATTTAAGACACCCATTGCATTGCATGCAGTTGGCAGCTTATGGCTTCATTCAAAAGGGTGAAACCAAGGGCCTTAAACATGTGAGACAATGCTTGAACCAGCTCCTGCACAGACCTAACCCTAACATGCTTTTTTATTTATCCTGGATTCCACATTCCCTGTGAGGAAGGCAGGGCAAGAGGCTGGCACTGCCTTAAAGATGAGCACATTGAGTGCAAAGACACATGACTGCAGCCCTCTGTGGTTCTTCTCTGTCTGTCCAAGACACACATAGCCAAGGGGTCTCAGAATGTCAGTTAACTGAAAAGAATTGTCTCTTGCTAGTCATAGGAAGTCCAGCTTTGGCTATCTGAAAAGCTGCTTTCATGTTGAGATAATCTCCACTGTGATTATGATGCAGTGTCTTGGACTGAGAGGAACTAGAGCACAGAGAGAAGAAGGGCTCTGGTGAGAGGGTGTGGCTCAGTCTTTAGCTCTCCTATGTGGAGGAGGGTCCTTAGATAGAATAGATTCTAAGAATGGGGCTTGGAATAGAATCAGTGTCTTAATCCTGTGTGGTTCTGACTGGCTGTTGCTCACCTATCTTCAGTAGGGCCCTTACTTAAGTAGACACGAGAGTTGAGTTTGGGAGATGGAGTTTGTTGTATTGAGGTGTGTGCCAGATCTGGAGCTTGATCTCAGGGTCTAGGAGCTGTCTTTGAGCCTTTGTCCTTGATTAGCACTCTACTATGTGAGCCACAGGCTTACTCCCAGCTTTTGGGTAGGTAATTGGAGATAAGAGTCTTATGCCTGTCAGCCTGGCTTTGAACTGAGATTCTCAGATCTCAGCCTCCTGAGTTGGTCATATTTTAGGCTGGAGCCACTGGCACTGGGCTCCTGTGGTGAATTTGCAGTTAGGTGGTAGCTCTCCCTGTGTCCACTCATCCTGCTTGAGAACCACTGTGAGTGGTTGTTCCTTCTCCTCAGCTAATGAAGAAGGCTTTCTGCAGTGTTTCATTTGCATAAGATGTAATTCTTTGATCTCTCTCTTTCTTGATCTCTCATTCTCTCATTCTTCTTTTTTCTCAACTTTCCCCTTCATCCACTTATACTTGACTCCCTCATTTGATTTATTCATTTATTCAACACACTCACAAACTCATACACAAACACAATATACACCTAAACACAGAGAGAGACACACACACAAAGAGAGAAACAGGGTGGGAGATGATGGGAGATGGAGAGGGAGAGAGAGAGAGCGCATCCCCTCCTGCTTTCATTATTTTAAGTAGAGAGATAATAAAATACTTTTTCTAGAGTAGGCTTCTAGTTATATAGTCAATACATTAAAAACTACTTCAGTATTCTTAACCCATGAACACTTCCTATATTAGCATTTATTTTTCTATTGGCTTGTGCTTATGAATCTTTCCAAAGATTCATTTGTATTTGTTATTTTACATTTTTCATAGATGTGGTTGTTTACACTGAGGGTTCATGGGTTTATTTGAAATTTAATTGGTTTTAATGAACATGGTTGTGAAGGTAGCTTTAGTGCAGCCTTGCAGCATTATTTACCATAGCCAAGACATGGAGTCAACTCAAATGGCCCTCCGTGGATGAACGGATCAAGAAAATGTGGTATATTCACAATGGAATTACATGCTTCCATCAGAAAGAGTGTTACTGTGTCTTTTGTAAGAATATGGAACGTCTTGGGGGGGAAATGCAATAAGTGAAGTAAGCCGTACCAAGAGACTTAGGTTGCAGGGTTTTTCTCATTTGTGGTAGCTAGAATGTTGCTTATAACTCTACAAGTAAACACACTGGGTGGTAAGGAAGGGGTTACAAATGACTTTGCAAGTGAACATTTTGGGTGGTACCTAAGGAATTAGAAATGAAATAATTGAAGTCTGAAAGACCCCAAGGAGAGCACTGACGGTGTAATTCCAGTGAGAGGCTAGAAGAATTACGAGGAAAAGGGGAAGGAATTCAGGCAAGAATCTCTAGTATATATAACAGAATTGAAAAATATGAGGGAAGGGGTGCCTAAATGCAGGGTAAAGATTTTGATGTGATAATAGAGATTAAGATGCATTATACATATAAACTGCTTTGCTAAATGTCAAAAAATGTATTATATAACCTAAAATTAAGATAAGTAAGGAAAGGGTTGGGTAGGAAGGGGCTGGTGAGAATGTTGAAAGGGGTAACCTTGATCAAGATTCACTGTATTCATAAACTGCTTCAATGAATGTCAACTCCTTTGTCCAATTACTTAAAGAAAATTAAAATATTTTTTCACGAAAGGGAAAAGAGAGTTTGGAGTGCTCCTTTTTTTTCTTCTTTTTTGTTGGTTGGGCATCTTGAACTCTGGGCTTGAGCGCTGTCCCTGAGCTCTTCGGCTCAAGGAGAGCACTCTACCAGTGGAGCTACAGTGCCATTTCTGGATTTCTGGTGGTGAAGTGGAGGTAAAAGTCTCACAGATTTTCCTGCCTGGGCTGGCTTTGAACCATGATTCTCAGAACTCAGAGTCCTGATTAGCTAGGATTACAGACATGAGCCAGTGGTGCCCAGATGTTTTTCTTTTGTTTTTTTGAAAGAGTTTTCTGCAAAGACTTTCATTTGCTTTTGTGAAAACAGAATTTTATTGGGCCACATGTGTTTGACATCCAGTAGTGGCCAAGTTCCCATTTGTTCACTCTCTGCATCTTCTGATTCTCACTGCAAATGACCATTTATCTAATGTGCCCAGACACTAAGTTCCAAATTAGACTCAGGACATTGGTGTAGGTGACTTCTGTGCCTTTTGCTCTCAGACCTGTCACTTAGACATCCACTCGCCTGACTTTGACCTGCATATGTATTGCTCATGTAGTCCAGCAAGTGTGTGCTGTCATCTTGCTGCAATCACTGCACCTTCTGCAATGTGAAAATTCTTGTTATAGTCTTAGAACTTATCAGCCTTTATTTCTCTTGTTTCTATGTTAAAATAGTGGGATTAAATTGACTTGGAACTCTTGGAGAATGGAAGGCCTGTTTGTGTTTTTTTTGGGTAGTTTGTTGTGTTGTGTTTTGTTTTGTTTTTCACTCCCTGATACCTGGGATTGAACTGAAAGCCTCACACTTGCTTGGCTTCCTTGCTCAGCTAGCATTCTACTACTTGAGTCACACCTCTAGTTAATTGGAGATCAGAGCCTTACAGACTTTTCTACCCAAATTTGCTTTTGAACCATGATCCTCCAGATGTGAGCCTCATGAGAAGCTAGGATTGTAGGCATGAACCACCAGTGCCTGTCCGAGAACTACATGCTTTTATGTTATGAAAATAAAGAAGAGCAAATTATCGTAATACCAAACCTTTGGAGTCTTTGAAATAGAAAATTATCCACATGACTGCAAATACATTATTATAAAGTTGTATATATTTTATTTCCTATACTGAGAATCTAAGCTTTAGCCGTATGCTTATTTTGTGTGAGAAATTAAGAACACCATAAATGTGAATTTATGGAATATACTGTACTAGCAAATGAAAAAGTTGAAAGTGTTGCTGTGCTTCTAAAAATCCCACAGTTGTGGGACACCAGTGGCTCATGCTTGTAACCCTACCTACTTAGAAGGCTGAGATCTGAGGATTGCAGTTCAAAGCCAGCCTGGAAGGAAAGTCCGTGAGACACTTATTGCTAGTTTTTAACTGCCAGCATTGTCAGAAATGGAGTTGTGGCTCAAGTGGTAGAGTGCGATCCTTGAGCATAAAAGCTCAGGAAGAGTGCCCAAGCCCTTAGGTCAGGCCTGGGATCAGCACACGCAGGATCAACACACACACAGAGAATTTCACGAATATTTTGAGGAAGTGCGCCTATGTGGGTGAAAAGTGCTGTAGGATGGGTTCTGAAGAAGGGAGCTGTGTTGTTTTGATATTTTTACAAACATTTATCTCACTCAACAGACATGGCTCAAGAAAGGGTGTGTAGGAGCACTTATGAGACAGTTGTCTGTTCCAATAGCAATCCTGGGACTGGCTGGATTTAAGACATAGGAAAGCTGTAGAGTGGCGTCTGGCCGAGCTTTAGTTTGAGTCTGCAGAGTAAATGCTAAGCCATGCAATGAATGGCTTTTGGATGGCCAGTAAAGGCAACTGAAATCACATCATTGGAATTAGTAAGAACTACTACTACACAAAAGAGGATAGCAACAGCTATGATCCCTGCCCCGCTACCCACATTTATAAAACAATACACATTTGATGGGATAGCTGAGTTTTGTTATTCCCTTTTGGATCAATGAGGATTGAGGTATGCATGCTTGAATTTGTCCATCCCAAAATTTAAATTAAATGCTTCCTATAACATAAAGACATTCTATGGGGATTAAACCTCTGTGGATAACAAATACGGAATGATAGAGGTGAGGATGCTGGGGATTCTTCTCCAAAGGCTTTGTCCATCTGAGTCATCAAATAGTAATGTCATTCTATATTTGACACAGCTTGGTCTAACACTTAAGTTCTTTCCTTCATTATGTTGTTCTGCCTTCTGCAAAAAGGGATGAAGTTCTATGATGTATTGCTATACAAATAAGGGCTTCTGCAACTTTAAGACCAGTTTTACAGAGTTACTGAATGAGAACTCATGTGTGGAGTACCATAAATATGGAACAAGAGATCTAGAGACCATGAAGATTATATATATCACATGCAGCTTCATGAGGAAATAGTTTGAAAAGCATGCATCCTTCAGTGGTTTTGTCATTGTGGGAACATCCTGGAGTGTACTTCCATGAATGAAGAGAAGTGTCACATCACTAAGTTAGAGGACTGATATAGCAGATGCAGTCTATCACTGACCAAAATACAACACGATTATATTTACCCCTGGGAATCACATAATCAGTGATTATGTGAATTGTTTTCCTACCCTTTATCTCCCATATTAAAGATCTGTAACAGTTTTGATTCCAGGTATATAGAATGATTATCAAATGGCTCTTCAATTAGAAGACTTCTTTTTTTTAATTTTTAATTTTTTTATAGAAGACTTCTTAAAGAAATCTTTTTTTATATATTTTTGTTTTTTTTGTGAAAATACTGTACAGAGGGATTACAATTATATGGGCAAGATAATGAGTACATTTCTTATCAAGCATTGTAGCCTCCTCCTTTGTTTCCCCTTCCCATCCCTTCCTGTCCTCCCCTCCCACCCACCTATCCTCCCCGCCCCCCTCCCCTGGGCCAAAGTTGTTAAGTTCCTTTTCGACATAATGACTTCTATGTCTCATTGTTGCAATGGGTCCACCGGTATCCCTATTTAAATGATTTGTTTTTCCCCTGTGCCTCCACAAATTATACCAACATCAAATACATTGAAAGCAGGGGTTATACTGTGGGGGAGGGACATACAAAGCAACAAACAAATCATCTTATAACTGTGTTAGAAACAATCGTATGAAAGAAAAAAAAAACATTTGAGTCCTTATCTTGGGGCTCATTTCGCCTAACATCAACTTATCTGAACTTTTCTGCTTGTTGCAGACATATACTAGTTATTGCAAATAAGGGAAACCATGGGACCTATGTTTCTTTGGGCCTGGCTTACTTCACTTAATATAATTTTTTCCAAGTCCTTCCATTTCCTAACAAATGGGGCAATGTCATTCTTTCTGATGGAGGCATAAAATTCCATTGTTTATATATACCACATTTTCTTGATTCATTCATCTACTGAGGGGCATCTGGGTTGGTTCCATATCTTAGCTATAGTAAATAGTGCTACAATAAACATAGTTGTGCTGGTAGCTTTAGTGTGGTCTTGTTTGTAAACATTTGGGTAAATGCCCAAAAGTGGGATTGCTGGGTCATAGGGGAGCTCTATGTGGAGTTTTTTGAGGAACCTCCATACTACTTTCCAAAGTGGCTGAACAAGTTTACACTCCCACCAACAATGCAGTAAGGTTCCCTTCTGTCCACATCCCCTCCAGCATCTGTTGTTATTAGAGTTCTTGATTTTAGCCATTCTAACTGGGGTGATGTGGTATCTCAATGTTGTTTTGATTTGCATTTCTTTTATGGCTAGGGAGGTTGAGCATTTCTTCATGTGTCTATTGGCCATCCTTCTTTCCTCTTCAGAGAAGTTTCTCTTTAAGTCTTTAGCCCACTTATTTATTGGAACTCAAAAATTTGAATACCCCAATAACAAATCCTTAAAGAAATCTTTTAACTTTCCATAAAATCAATATAAAAATGCTTCAATGAAAATCTATAAGTCTAAAATCTGTATGATGTTTTCCTGTAGGTATAATATAGTATTATATAACAGTCATGTATACATTAGCACATCTGCTATATTCCCTCAGTCCACAAGAAAGAAAGGCCAGTTCTTGATCAATTTCTGAAGGAATCAAATAAAGCTAAAAAAAAAATCAAGGGACCAACTACTTTGTGTTTGATAGGCAGGAAAACACAAATGGTTGACTGAAATCTGTTCTTCTGAATGGTGCCATAGGTGACATTCAAGGCATTGCATCCTGGACCTGGGATCACCTCCTAGGAGGGATGTGGCTTTTGCTGCAGGTCCCAAGAGTTTTACTGTGTCACCTCTTACAATGTCTGTAAGCTAATTCTGTGGGCTCCTGAGCTCCCTTTTCTTTGCTTTCTTCAGAATTTTCCCTTAGTATGGTATGGCAACTTCCACTACTCTTCTGGAATACAGCCCATTGTCTTCTCTGAGTCAGTCTGTGCTTGTCCCTTGAGATTCTGTCATTGCAATCAGGTTAGGCTGAGCTCCACATCTGATGATGCCAGGTGATCCCTGCTGATGGAACTTGTATTTCCTACTGTGCATATGCTAATTTCTGATTTTCTCATCCAAGCTTCTTCTGCATTCTCCTTTATTCGCTGGTACCAACAACACCCCTCCTCCCACTCAGACACCCTCTATACCATGCATTCATAATACCCTCACACATCTCACACACCCACATTCCTCACACATACACTCACATAGCTCACACATACACTCACATGCACTCACATATATACTCTAAACACACTGAAAATATTTTTTCTCAGCTTCTTCTTGACTTGTTTCTTCTATCTGTTAAATTGTTGCTCCCCCCCCCGCAATTTCTTTCTAGTCGATCAAATGCCCCCTCTCCGTGAAGAAATCCTAGGCTCCCTTAGAAGAATTTAGAGAATCTGTTCACTTACTCACCCATTGTCTACTAGTCTGTGTCTCACAAGGCATAGCATAAGTCTCTGTATTGGCATGTATTTGAAATATGCTTTTTACCCCTTCTGTGTTTCTGTTATGGCTACAAGTGTCTGTTTCCCTGTCCAAGTTATGAATCTCAAAGGCTAAGAAGATCTCATTTACTTTTATTTATGTTCTCATATCATCTATTCCAGAGCTTTGTGGGCCACTGTTATTTGGGGAAAAAAACCTGTGGCATTTAGTAGAAATAGGGAACAATCAGATTTTATGGTTGATGTTGAGACATTTATTAGTTGTTGAACAGTGGGTAGAAGGACCTGTGTAGTTGGGAACTTAGATTTTTTAGTATTTACTATTTTAGATAGTAAATATCTAAATATATAGTATACCAGGCTACCCTCAAAGTAGTGATCCTCCTGCCTCTGCCTCCCAGGTGCTTGGATCATAAGCATTATGCCATCATGATTGGCTAAATGGAGTCTTTAAAAACAATATTTAGAAGATAGGCTTTGGTCTCAGGGAAAAAACAGAACATATTTTGAACTGTAGTGCTGGCACTGGTCACTGATACCTGAAATTCTTGCAACTCAGGAAGCTGCGATGTAGGGGCTGGCTGTTAGAGGCCAACCCAGGCACAAAAGACCGAGAGATGACATCTCCAGTTAACCAGCAAAAATGCTGAGCTTCAGGTGGCAGAGCTCCAGCCATAAGCAAGAAAGCAGAGTAAGCATGAATTCAAGCATTGTACCTGCACATCGGGCTCTGTCACCATGCCCCCAGCAAAACAAAAAAAAAAAAAAAAAAAAAAAGAAAAGTAAAAGGATACAACCCTGGGGATCAGTGATCATGTTACAGTGGATCCTAGTCATCTGAAAGCCAGTAATTTGGAACTTTACCACCTGCCCTTAGAAATCTAGGGAAATGTGACAGTACCCTTAGCAGGGTGCCAAGCAATGATAAGCCTGTGGCCTGGGAGAACACACCTAGGAGCCGCCGCTCCCCTCCCTCCAGATCTATGTGTGCTACAAGTCAGATCAGCAGAATCCTTCATGTTCATGTTCTGTTTCCTTCCCTCCTCCTGTAGTAATTGCTTCTGGACTATCATCTAATGTTGTGCCCTTGTTTGAAGAACAAAATGTTTTTCTTTAAATTCCTTGTTGAAAAGTGTGCAATGTGTATGCCACCATTCTTTCCATGAAAGGAGATATGGAAAAAATGGAAAATTTATTGGTTCCAGATGTTTTGAGGGGAATATCGAGGTACAGATAGCTACAAATATTTCAGCATATAATCTGGGTGCATAATTCTAAAAGTTAACATCAACTTTTCCTTTTCTCATTGCATTATGAATTTTTTCAAAAGTTAGATTTTTAACCATATAGCCTTCACTACCATTTCAAAAAGATATGTTTTGAAAGAAAATAATAATCCTTGTTTTTGTTCTTTACTATTAGCATTCATAAAGTATTACTGGAGTACAACTTAACATCTTCAAACACTTAAGTCTTTGCAACTGGAAACCATATCCCAAGGGAAAAGTGACAGTATTTTTGTGACAACTTCCAAGCCTAAGACCTAATGAGTTAGCAGAGTCTACACTTGGCAAGCCAATGTCTACTATTCCTAGTGGGAAGTATTTTGGCCTTTAACTTCCTTTGGAAGATCTTCCAAGCTTGAAGGGAAAATAAACATACTCCAAGAATGAAGGCTCCTTTTAGAAATTCAGTTTTAAAATACTTTTTTTTTTCAGGGATTCTGACTCTGGCTCTTTAAAACTATTTTCCTTCTTAACTGACATTGCATCTTTTTTCTTGTCAGCTTGCCCAAATCAGCCTTTTTTTTTTTTTCTGGGCTCTGAGGGATTTGAAACATTTTGCAGGCTGGAGAGGAAAGTGGGTGGGATAAATTCACAAAGACAAGTCAGACATGCTGTTTCTACAATCAAGCTCCTCTTGATTTCCTAGGCCATTTGAATATCTCACTCTTCCCTAGGGCTTCAGATAGAAACATTGTATCCTCTTACCTACTTTTTTAAAGGGGAGAAATATCAAATTCAGCCCAAGGCTAAGAAAAACACTAATGCCTCATGCCATTCCTTGTCTCCTACATGGAGACTGGTGGCTGATTCCATCCATGATAGAAACCCAAATTGGGACTCTTAGCTGTACCCTGATGGCTCCAGGTACTCCATCATATGAGCTGGAGATCACAAGCTCCTTTGTTAGAAAGATGTGAAAGGGCCACCACAGAGCCTGTCAAATTCAATGAAATGAAGGACCTAGTAATAAAGCTCACCAAGGAGGGAAAGGCTGCTGACAATGAAAGTTATAAAAATTTGGAGAGCCACACACTCAAAGCTGTGTGCTTCATACCTGTAATCCTAGTTTGAGATGTGAGGAACCTAGTTTTTTTGTCCCTACCCATCTGTAAGATTCTTATGCTTGGTTAATCAGCAAAACGCTTGTAGTAGAGCTGTGTCTCTAATGGCAGAGCTCAGGAACAGGACCCAGGTTCTGTACCCTAGGACCTTGTACCCTAGGACCAGTACAAGAAAAAAATATTGAAGAAATAACTTACACACCAGAGGGTGGAAACTCCTCTTTTATTTGTTTGTTTGTTTGTTTGTTTGTTTGTTTTGGGGTTGGTCGTGGGGCTTGAGCTCTGGAGTTGGGCACTGTCCGGCAGTTCTTCAGCTCAATGTGAGCACTCTACCACTGGAGCCACAGCTTCACTTTGGGCTTTTTCTTCTTATGTGGTGCTGAGGAATTGAATCCAGGGCCTCATGCATACAAGGCAAGCATTCTACCACTGAGCCACCTTCCTAGCCCACCTCCCATATTTCTTGTTTGATAGAATTACTATTAGGACAAGGAACACAACGCCCAGGATAATCTACAAGTTTGGTAGAATACACAAAAGATACGAATACCCTTCTCCCTAAGAGATAGAGAAAGCAACATTAAATTGCAGAATCTGAGGTGCAGAGAAGAATTGCCCATTACTGACCTGTAAGTTGGGCTTACCAGGCACAATGCAGTTAGGTCTTAGGCCATCTTTACTTATCACTAGGGTCAGGACAGTATGCTCTTATTTAATCTATAAATATTTTCTTATGAATCAAAAAAATACCTTCCTCACAAACCTCTGCTTGTTTTCTTTTTTTGATATTTAAAAAAAAAATTTAAAAACACTGTACAGAAGGGTTACAGTTACATGAGTAAAGTAATGAGTACATTTCTTCTTGAGCATTGTTACTCCTTTCTTTTTCCACTACCATCTCTTCCCTCCCTCCCTCCCCAAGTTCATCCCACCCCTGCCCCCCGCAAAGGTGTAAAGTTCATTTTCAACATGGGGTTTTGTATATCTCATTGTTAGAGTGGGTCAACCTGAATCCCTATTTAAGCATTTTGCTATTTCCTTTTCCCTCTGAAATTAGAAAAATATATATACAAGATGCAAGGAACCAACATCAACTATAATGAAAACGGGTTATACCATGGGGGAAGAACATACCAAAGAAACAAAAAAATCACATAGTACATTGTAAATACCTTAAACAATAGCAAGAAAGAAAAAAACACTTGTGTTCCTATCTTGGGGTTTAACATCGTCGTATATGGTCATATGTACATAGCTTTTGAGGTTTTCTGCTTGTCCTAGTCATAAACTAGTTATTGCAAAGAAGGGAAACCATGGGACCTATGTTTCTTTGGACCTGGCTTACTTCACTTAATATAATTTTTTCCAAATCTTTCCATTTCCAAAAAATTGGGTGATGTCATTCTTTCTGATGGAGGCATAGACTTCCATTGTGTGTATACATATATATGTATCTGCTGAGGGGCATCTGCATAGGTTCCATATCTTAGCTATGGTGAGTAATGCTGTGCAAAACATAGTTGTGCTGTTACTGAATTTAGTACAGTCTTCTTTGTGATCATTTGAGTAAATGCCCCAAAGTGGGGTTGCTGGGTCATAGGGCTCTATGTGGAGCCTTTTTAAAAAATTTTATTGTGAAAATACCGTACAGTGGAGTTATAATTACATGGGCAAGATAATGAGTTCATTTCTTATCAAGCATTGTTGCTTCCTCTTTGTTTCTCCTTCCCATCCCTTCTCATCCTCCCCCCACTTCCCCCCCCCCCGGTCCACCCCCCCCCCACAAAAGTTGTAAAGTTCGTTTTTCAACATAACAACTTGTACATCTCATTGCTGCAATGGGTCCACCAGTATCCCTAGTTCAACGATTTGTTTTTGCCCTTCCCTCCACAAATTAAACCAACATCAAATACAGTGAAAACAGGGGTTATCCATACTGCTTTCCAAAGTGGTTGAACTAGTTTACACTCCCAACAACAATGCAATAGGGTTCCCTTCTGGCCACATCCTCTCCAGCATCTGTTGTTACTAGATTTCTTCATCATAGTCATTGTAACTAAGGTGAGGTGGAATCTCAATGTTGCTTTACATGCATTTCATTTATGGATAAAGAGGTTGAGCATTTCACGTGTCTTTTGGTCATTCTTATTTCCTCTTCAGAGAAGTTTCCTTTTAAGTCTTTAGCCCACTTATTTATTGGACAGTTGTTTCTTTGAGGATTTCTTGAGGTGGATTTAATTTTTTGAGTCCTAAGTATATTTTAGATATGAGATCTTGTCCGTTATGTGGCTAGTGAAGATTTCTCCTAATCCGTGGGCTTCCTATTGATCTTGGTAGCTATGTAGTTTGCCATGAAGAATCTCTGTAGTTTCATGCAATCCCATTTGCCCAACCTTTCTTTGATTTGTTGTATTTCTGTGTTCTTATTAAGAATATTTGGGTGTGTTCCAAGCAGCCCTAGAGCTTCTACTATTGCTTCCTGTAATGTTTTCAGGGTGTCTGCGTTGACTTTGATGTCTTTGATCCATTTGTAGTAGATTCTGCTGCAGGGTGATATATAAAGGTCTATCTTTAATCTTATACAGGTGTTTAATCAAAATTACCAGCACCATTTGCTGAAGAGGCTGTATTTCTTCTATTTTTTAGGCTCCCTGATCATAGATTAAGTGGCTATGGGTCTGCATGTTCATTTTTGTGTCTTCATTTCTATTCCATTGGTCCTCATGTCTGTTCTTGTGCCAGTACCAAGCTGTTTTGCTTACTATGGCTTTGTAGTAGAGTTAGAAATTTGGTACTGGTATTCCTCCAGTGCTGTTCTTGTTGCTAAGGATTGTTTGTGCTATTCAGGGTCTTTTATTGTTTCATATGATTTCTTGGACTAGTTCTTCTATTTCCATGAAAAATTAGGTTGGGTTATTAATAGGTATCACATCAAATATATACCTAGCCTTTGCAAATATTGCCATTTTCACCATGTTAATCTTCACAATCCAGGTGAATGGGAGGTTTTTCCAGGTCCTAATTTCTACTTTGATTTCCTTTTTCAGGTTTCTAAAGTTTCCATTGTAGAGGTCGTTCACTTCTTAGTTATTTTCTAGGAATTTTTTTTTTTTGTGGGCCTATTACAAAAGGAGTAGCTTTGCTGATTTTATCTAAACACTTCTCATTGTGGCATACAGAAAAGCCATTGCTTTTATACCCTGCTATTTTGCCAAAGTTTTGAATCAGCTTGAGTAATTTGGAAGTGCAGTCGATCGGCTTCTTTGGCTTTCTTTGTCTTTCTGCAGAGTTTCTTTGTCTTTCTGAAGAGTTTCTCTTTCATCTTCTGAGTGTGTATATTGGTGAAATAGCTCCATTTTGGCAACCCTTCTGAGACCCTTGTTGAAACACATAGAAGGGGGTGAGGCAGCAGCTTTGTGGCATAGTATTTTCCTTTGGCTTGTGCCAGGAGTTGGGCTTTCTCTTGGATTTAGTAGCTCATGACTAGCATAAGTCATTTGAGCCGTAACCCCAACTCAGGCCTTTCTGCAGAATAACTGCAGATATGAGTGTCTCAAACTTTTCTGCTTGGCCTGCCTTTGAACCTCTACCCTCAGACTCTAGCACCCTATTTATAATGTGTTCTCCTGTTAGTCATGAGGTAGTAGATTGACCTTAGCACTGTTTATTTCTGGAACTCTCTTGAGTCCTCTCTTTTGTAAAGATGATTAACAGAATGGATGTAGGTAAGTAACATGCCTGAGCTGTGAGCATGCATAGGTCTCTGTTCCTGTTACTGGAGTTTACCGGCTATTGCACACTTCCAGGCCGAATTAGGACAGCTGTTTTCTCTACCTAGAAGTTTCTTTATCCTTCCAAAAAAGAGAAAGATTGCTGAATGCTGGTGTCTTACATTGTAATTGTAGCAAGTCAGGATGCTAAGATCTGAGGATATTGGTTCTAAGCCACCCAGGGTATGAGACTATTATCTTGAAGTAAACACCAATAAAGCCAGAAGTAGAGCCATGGCTGGCATGGTACAGAAGTAGCCTTGAGAAAAAAGCCAAAAAACCCTCCAGGCAGCCAGAGGATCCCCGCTGAGAGCTGCTGGGATTTCCTGCTTCAACAGTGCTTTAGGGGAATCTGGTGCTGGACCACAATTCTGGGCCACCTTGTCCAAGCCATCAAACTTGTGCCACCTCTTCACGGCGTTCTCAGACCGTCCCCAGTCTCTATGGCCAGTCTGAAGATAAGCTGCTGCTACTCCATCTCTCTTCCCTGCTGCCCTGACGACCTCATGGCTCTTGCAGGTGCACCTGAACTGCCACCAGGACTCCTAGGACTCCATCAACTGACATTTTAACCTGGAGCTCTATGCCTCCTATGTCAACCTGCCCATGTCTTACTACTTTGACCAAGATGATGTGGCTTTGAAGAACTTTGTCAAGTACTTTCTTCACCAGTCTCATGAGAGAGAGAACATGCAGAGAAACTGATGAAGCTGCAGAACCAGAGAGGTGGCCACATCTTCCAGAGTGTGATGTCTGGGAAAGCAGGCTGAAATTGATGGCATGTGCACTGCACATGGAAAAGGATGTGAATCAGTCACTACTGGAACTGCACAAATTAGCCACTGACAAAAATGACCCCCAGTTGTGGGCCTTCATTGAGACTCATTACCTGAGTGAGCAGGTGAAATCCATCTTGGAATTGGGTGACAATGTCAATAACTTGCACAGCATGGAAACCTCTGATCTGGCATGGTAGAATGTCTCTTCAACAAGCACCCTCTGGGGGAGACTGATGAGAGATAAGCCTCTGGCCACCAGGCAGTGCATGCATGGTTGGGGTTTTCATTACCTTCTTTATAAGTTGTACCAGAACATCCTAATTCTTTCAATTTGTACCGTTCTTCAAATAAAGAAATTTAGTTCCTAAAAAACAAACAAAAAAGAACCTCAAGGAGAGCATGCAGGCCCTGAATCTAAGCTCTAAGACTTGCACAAAAGAAAACCAGAACAAAACCCATCACCCCTAAAATAGGAGAAAAGTTCAAGGCTGCATTTCTGATCAGAAAGCATCTCAGAAATTTATTGAGAGACACTGTTAATTGGATGCTGCTAATGGAGTCACTTTGTCCTTTTCTTAGTGTTTAGAACTCAGGACCTTGAAGTTGCCTGTGCTTAATTGGAGCTCCTCCTTCCATCCCTCCTGTGTGCGGACAGTATAGGAGAAAGGACTTGTGTGTGTGCTGTTTCTCTTTGAGCATCAATCCTCCAAGGTCTCTGGCCTCCAAATAGCTCGACGTACAGGTAAGAGCCACAAAGTAGTGTCTCTGTCCCATTCTTGAACTAACTCCCATCAAACATCAGTACCCAGGGCAGAAATGAAGAATCCTAACTCAAAACATGTATGATCACCTTTTCAGAATCTCAATTTAATAAGATTGATGAGAAGCAATGGAGACAATGTTAGAAATCATTTCTAATATGAGATAAGGAAAAGAAGTCTGGGAGTTTCTTGGTGGTAGGAGCAGAGGAAGGAACCCTTGTCTCCAGGCATGTGAGGCTGAATGGCATGTGTTCCAGGTGAGCACCACAGCGATTTGTTTTCACCCTCTCCTTTAGAGCTGCAGGAAGAGAGCAAACTCAGGACTGAATTGAACAGGACCACATGACAAGTCACAAGCTCTTCTTTCTGAAAGTCTATCCCTTTAGATCCCTCTCCCTCTCCCCTCTTCTGTTTGTATCTCCACACTTCCCTTTCACCAGGTAACCATAGATGAGAGAGGGTGAGCTAAAAGGGCTTCCATGAATTATAGATAAAACAGAGAACACAGTAAAGTGGCCACCTACTTGTTTCCAGGCCGTCAGGAGGAAGCACTTTCTTTAGGAAGCAGTTGCAGCAGGCTGCAGCAGCAGTATTGTCTCCAAAATAACTAGTGATATTCTTTTTCCAGCGCATCCAGCCCCTGAGTTGCTCATTTGTTGAGGATGTAGTGGGTTGAGACGATGGTAGGGAGGGTTCGACAGGTGCCGGACTTGTGGGGTGGGGTGGAGGACTTGGTACTCTGCTGGTCCTCTCCTTAGTCCTTTCTACTGTGTTCAGATGTTTTTGGACATGGGGAAACAGAGCTGATCTTCCTCTTCTTTCTGACCCATACCCAGGTGCTGCATAACATAGGTTGGAAAGAGTCGAGCCTGCTGCCCACGTGCCTCTTCTGCTTAGGGACCGGGCTAGTCATTTCTCTGTGTTAGCCATAGGGACTGTATTTGCTGCTGCTGCTGCTGTTGCTGTTGCCGCTGTTCAGCCTTGATGCTGTCACTATTGCTGCCTCCACTGCTACTGCTGTTGCTCTCAGTCTTCTCCTCTATTTTGGTAATGCCGGGTCTCCAGAAGAGGTAGGGTAGGCACAGAGACTTCCTGCCTTTCCTGCCACCACCCTCCTGCTGGTGATCAGCAGGCAAGACTGCAGTCCTGTGACACACAGGAGCATTGGCTTTCTTTAAGTGCAGTGTTTGGCAGGTCTGGCATGCAGGTGAGTGGCAAGGTGGAGGCCAAGGAAATGCATGCTTCACCAGGTCCGTCAGCTCTTGGCCCAGGTCTTGCTACTGCTTTAGAATTCAGTAACTTATTTTGGAGCCAGGCAGGGCTGACACGACCTGGTCTGGGTCACAGTCCAGGTAAGAGTCCATGAGGTGTAGGATAGCCGGACCCGGCTGGGCTAGGACCCTCTGAATGGGGCTTCAGGAGGCTGCCTCTGTTTCCCTAAAGCAAGGGTGGCACAACACTTGCCTCACACTAGGTGTCCTTTGAGGATCCAGTGTCATCAGGTAGGCTAAGCTTGCTCAGACTTCAGGTGAAAAGCCTTTCAGTATGATAAACCTGCCCCCTAACACCTGGGCATCTGGGTTGGTTCCATAGCTTAACTATGGTGAATAATGGTGTGATAAAATAGTCATGCTGGTAACTTTAGTATGGCCTTGTATGTGATCTTTGTTTGGGTAAATGCCCCGAAGTGGGGTTGCTGGGTCATACGGAAGTGCTATGTGGAGTCTTTTCAGGAACCTCCATATTGCTTTCCCAAGTGGTTGAACAAGTTTACATTCCCACCAACAATACAGTAGTGTTTCCTGTTGGCCACAACCTCTCCAGCATCTGTTGTTACTAGATTTCTTGAGCATAGTCAGTCAAACTAGAGTGAGGTAGAATCTCAATGTTGTTTTCATTTGCACTTCTTTTATTGCTACAGAAGTTGAACATTTCTTCATGTGTCTATTGGCCATTCTTATGTCCTCTTCAGAGAAGTTTCTCTTTAAGAATTTGTTGTGGGGGGATTTAGTTTTTTGAGTTCTAAGTATATTTTAGATGTGAGACCCTTGTCCATAGTATGGCAATGAAGATTTTCTCCCAGTCGGTGGGCTTTCTGTTGATTTTGCTAGCTATGTCCTTTGCTATGCAGAAGCTCTGCAGTTTCATGCAATCCCATTTTTCCAACCTTTCTTTGATTTGTTGTGCTTCTGGGTCTCTATTAAGAAAATTTTGGCCCGTGCCAAGGAGCCCTAGAGTTTCTCCTATTGTTTCTCCTAATGTTTTCATGGTGTATGCTTTAACGTTGAGGGCTTGGATCCATTTGGAGTTGATTCTGGTTTAGGGTGATATATAAGGCTCTAGGTTTAGATTTCTGCAGGGTGATTAACCAATTTTGCCAGCACCATTTACTGAAGAGGCTGTCTTTCTTACATTCTATTTTTTTGGCTCCCTTATCAAAGATTAGGTGGCTGTGGGTCTGCATGATCATTTCTGCGTCTTCATTGCTCTTCCATTGGTCCTCATGTCTGTTCTTGTGCCAGATTGCTATGACTTTGTAGTAGAGTTAGAAATTTGGTACTGGTATTCCTCCAGTGCTATTCTTGTTGTTAAGGATTGTTTATGCTATTCAGGGTATTTTATTGTTCCATGTGATTTCTTGGACTATTTCTTCTATTTCCATGAAAAATTAGGTTGGGTTATTGATAGGTATCACATCAAATATGTACCTAGCCTTTGGAAATACTGCCATTTTTACT
This sequence comes from Dipodomys merriami, assembly GCF_024711535.1. NCBI lineage: Eukaryota > Metazoa > Chordata > Mammalia > Rodentia > Heteromyidae > Dipodomys > Dipodomys merriami. The sequence continues at coordinate 17,603,697 of NW_027206068.1, forward strand.
GTGTTAATCCTCCCAATCCAGGAGGATGGGAGGTTTTTCCAGGTCCTAATTTCTGCTTTGATTTCCTTTTTCAGATTTGTAAAGTTTTCATTGTAGAGGTCATTCACTTCTTAGTTACCTCCTAGGAATTTTATTTTTTGTGTGGCCATTCAAAAGGAGTAGCTTTCCTGATTTCATCCCAACTCTTCTCCTTGTTGGCATCCAGAAAAGCCATTGCTTTTGTACCCTGCTAATTTGCCAAAGTTTTGATTCAGCTCAAGTGTTTTGGAAGTGGAGTCGATCATCTTCTTTGTCTTTTTGAAGAGTTTCTCTTTCATCCTCTGAGTGTGTCTCTTGGTGAAATAGCTCCTCCATATTGACCAACTTTCTGAGACCCTTGGTGGAAACACTTAGAAGGGGGCTAAGGCAGTAGCATTGTGGCATAGGATTTACCTTTGGCTTATGCCAGGAGTTGGGCTTGAAGTTAGGGTCTTGTGCTTTCTCTTGGATTTAGTGGCTCATGACTAGCAGGAGTCATTTGAGCCATAACCCCAACTCAGGCCTTTCTGCAGATTAACTGCAGGTATGAATGTCTCAAACTTTTTTGCTTGGCCTGCCTTTGAACCTCCACCCTCAGACTCTAGCATCCCAAGTAGTGGGATTTAAAAGTGTGGGTGACCAGCACCCTATCTGTAATGTGTTCTCCTGTTAGTCATGAGGTAGTGGATTGACCCTAGCACTGTTTATTTCTGGAACTCTCTTGAGTTCTCTCTTTTGTAAAGATGGTTAACAGAAAGGGTGTAGGTAAGTAACATGCCTCAGCTGTGAGCATACATAGGTCTCTGTTCCTGTTACTGGAGTTTACCGGCTATTGCACACTTCCAGGCCGAGTTAAGACAGCTGTTTTCTCTACCTAGAAGTTTCTTTATCTTTCCAAAAAAGAGAAAGATTTCTGAATGCTGGTGTCTTACATTGTAATTCTAGCAAGTCAGGAGGCTAAGATCTGAGGATATTGGTTCTAAGCCAGCCAGGGTATGAGATTGTTATCTTGATGTAAACACCAATAAAGCCAGAAGTGGAGCCATGGCTCACATGGTAGAGAAGTAGCCTTGAGAAAAAAGCCAAAAATCCCTCAAGGAGGCCAGATGATCCCTGCTGAGAGTTGCTGGGGTTTTCAGCTTCAACAGTGCTAGAGGGGAACTAGGTGCTGGACCACAATTCTGAGCCACCTGCTCCAAGCCACCAACCTTGTGCCAGCTCTTCACTGTGTCCTTAGACGATCCCAAGGCCTCAGTGGTCAGTGCTAAGCTGTTGCTATTCCATCTCTCCTAACTGCTGCCCTGAGGACTGCATCCTCCTCCCAGGTGTGCCTCAACTGCCACCAGGACTCAGAGATCACCATCAACCACCACATCAATCTGGAGCTCTACTCTTCCTATGTCTACCTGCCCATGTCTTACTACTTTGACCGAGATGATGTGGCTTTGAAGAACTTTGCCAAGTACTTTCTTCACCAGTCTCATGAGAGAGAGAACATGCAGAGAAACTGATGAAGCTGCAGAACCAGAGAGGTGGCCACATCTTCCTGTAGGATATCTAGAAACCAGAGTGTGATATCTGGGAAAGCAGGCTGAAAATTGATGGCGTGTGCACTGCACATGGAAAAGGATATGAATCAGTCACTATTGGAACTGCACAAATTGGCCACTGACAAAAATGACCCCCAGTTGTGGGCCTTCATTGAGACTCATTACCTGAGTGAGCAGGTAAAATCCATCTTGGAATTGGGTGACCAAGTCAACAACATGCACTGGATGGAAACCGCTGATCTGGCATGGCAGAATGTCTCTTTGACAAGCACCCTCTGGGGGAGACTGATGAGGTAAGCCTCTGGCCACCAGGCAGTGCATGCATGGTTGGGGTTATCATTACCTTCTTTATAAGTTGTACCAGAACATCCTAAGTTCTTTCAATTTGTACCTTTCCTTCAAATAAAGGAATTTAGATCCTAAAAAACAAACAAACAAACAAATAAAAACGAACCTCAAGGAGAGCATGCAGGCCCTGAATCTAAGCTCTAAGACTTGCACAAAAGAAAACCAGAACAAAATCCATCACCCCTAAAATAGGAGAAAAGTTCAAGGCTGCATTTCTGATCAGAAAGCATCTCAGAAATTTATTGAGAGACACTGTTAATTGGATGCTGCTAATGGAGTCACTTTGTCCTTTTCTTAGTGTTTAGAACTCAGGACCTTGAAGTTGCCTGTGCTTAATTGGAGCTCCTCCTTCCATCCCTCCTGTGTGCGGACAGTATAGGAGAAAGGACTTGTGTGTGTGCTGTTTCTCTTTGAGCATCAATCCTCCAAGGACTCTGGCCTCCAAATAGCTCGACATACAAGTAAGAGCCACAAAGTAGTGTCTCTGTCCCATTCTTGAACTAACTCCCATCAAACATCAGTACCCAGGGCAGAAATGAAGAATCCTAACTCAAAACATGTATGATCACCTTTTCAGAATCTCAATTTAATAAGATTGATGAGAAGCAATGGAGACAATGTTAGAAATCATTTCTAATATGAGATAAGGAAAAGAAGTCTGGGAGTTTCTTGGTGGTAGGAGCAGAGGAAGGAACCCTTGTCTCCAGGCATGTGAGGCTGAATGGCATGTGTTCCAGGTGAGCACCACAGCGATTTGTTTTCACCCTCTCCTTTAGAGCTGCAGGAAGAGAGCAAACTCAGGACTGAATTGAACAGGACCACATGACAAGTCACAAGCTCTTCTTTCTGAAAGTCTATCCCTTTAGATCCCTCTCCCTCTTCCCTTTTCTGTTTGTATCTCCACACTTCCCTTTCACCAGGTAACCATAGATCAGAGGGGGTGAGCTAAAAGGACTTCCTTGAATTATAGGTAAAACAGAGAACACAGTAAAGTGTCCACCTACTTGTTTCCAGGGCATCAGGAGGAAGCACTTTCTTTAGGAAGCAGTTGCAGCAGGCTGCAGCAGCAGTATTGTCTCCAAAATAACTAGTGATATTGTTTTTCCAGCGCATCCAGCCCCTGAGTTGCTCATTTGTTGTGGATGTAGTGGGTTGAGCGATGGTAGGGAGGATTCGACAAGTGTAGGACTTGTGGGTGGGGTGGGGGGCTTGCTGTTCTGCTGGTCCTCTCCTTAGTCCTTTCTACTGTGTTCATATGCTTTTGGACATGGGGAAACAGAGCTGATCTTCCTCTTCTTCTTTCTGACCCATACCCAGGTGTTGCATAATATAGGTTGGAAAGAGTCGAGCCTGCTGTCCACCTGCCTCCTCTGCTTAGGACCGGGCTAGTCATTTCACTGTGTTTGCCATAGGCACTGTATTTTCTGCTGCTGCTGCTGTGGCTGTTTCCACTGTTCAGCCTTGATGCTGTCACTATTGCTGCCTCCACTGCTACTGCTGTTGCTCTCAGTCTTATCCTCTGTTTTGGTAATGCGGGGTCTCCAGAAGAGGTAGGGCAGACACAGAGACTTCCTGTCTTTCCTGCCACCACCCTCCTGCTGGTGATCAGCAGGCAAGACTGCAGTCCTGTGACACACAGGAGCATTGGCTTTCTTTAAGTGCAGTGTTTGGCAGGTCTGGCATGCAGGTGAGTGGCAAGGTGGAGGCCAAGGAAATGCATGCTTCACCAGGCCCTTCATCTCTTCGCTCAGGTTTGCTGCTGCTTTAGAATTCAGTAACTTATCTTGGAGCCAGGCAGGGCTGACACGACTTGGTCTTTGTCACAGTCCAGGTAAGAGTCCATGAGGTGTAGAATAGCCGGACCCGGCTGGGCTAGGACCCTCTGAATGGGGCTTCAGGAGGCTGCCTCTGTTTCCCTAAAGCAAGGGTGGCACAACACTTGCCTCACACTAGGTGTCCTTTGAGGATCCAGTGTCATCAGGTAGGCTAAGCTCACTCAGACTTCAGGGGAAAAGCCTTTCAGTATGATAAACCTGCCCCCTAACACCTGGGCATCTGGGTTGGTTCCATAGCTTAACTATGGTGAATTATGATGTGATAAAATAGTTGTGCTGGTAACTTTAGTATGGCCTTGTATGTGATCTTTGTTTGGGTAAATGCCCCGAAGTGAGGTTGCTGGGTCATACGGAAGTGCTATGTGGAGTCTTTTCAGGAACCTCCATATTGCTTTCCCAAGTGGTTGAACAAGTTTACATTCCCACCAACAATACAGTAGTGTTTCCTGTTGGCCACAACCTCTCCAGCATCTGTTGTTACTAGATTTCTTGAGCATAGTCAGTCAAACTAGAGTGAGGTAGAATCTCAATGTTGTTTTGATTTGCATTTCTTTTATGGCTACAGAAGTTGAGCATTTCTTCATGTGTCTATTGGCCATTCTTATGTCCTCTTCAGAGAAGTTTCTCTTTAAGAATTTGTTGTGGGGGGATTTAGTTTTTTGAGTTCTAAGTATATTTTAGATGTGAGACCCTTGTCCATTGTATGGCAGTGAAGATTTTCTCCCAGTCGGTGGGCTTTCTGTTGATTTTGCTAGCTATGTTCTTTGCCATGCAGAAGCTTTGCAGTTTCATGCAATCCCATTTTTCCAACCTTTCTTTGATTTGTTGTGCTTCTGGGTCTCTATTAAGAAAATTTTGGCCCGTGCCAAGGAGCCCTAGAGTTTCTCCTATTGTTTCTCCTATTGTTTCTCCTATTGTTTCTCCTAATGTTTTCATGGTGTCTGCTTTGACATTGAGGGCTTGGATCCATTTGGAGTTGATTCTGGTGTAGGGTGATATATAAGGCTCTAGGTTTAGTTTTCTGCAGGGTGATTAATCAGTTTTGCCAGCACCATTTACTGAAGAGGCTGTCTTTCTTACATTCCATTTTTGGGCTCCCTTATCAAAGATTAGGTGGCTATGACTCTACATGTTAATTTGTGTCTTCGTTTCAATTCCATTGGTCCTCATGTCTGTTCTTGTGCCAGATTGCTATGACTTTGTAGTAGAGTTAGAAATTTGGTACTGGTATTCCTCCAGCACTGTTCTTGTTGCTAAGGATTGTTTATGCTATTCAGGGTATTTTATGGTTCCATATGATTTCTTGGACTAGTTCTTCTATTTCCATGAAAAAATCAGTTGGGTTATTGATAGGTATCACATCAAATTATACCAAGCCTTTGGAAGTATTGCTATTTTCACTATGTTAATCCTCCCAATCAAGGAGGATGGGAGGTTTTTCCAGGTCCTAATTTCTGCTTTGATTTCCTTTTTCAGATTTGTAAAGTTTTCATTGTAGAGGTCATTCACTTCTTAGTTACCTCCTAGGAGTTTTATTTTTTTGTGGGGCCATTAAAAAGGAGTAGCCTTCCTAATTTCATCCCAACTCTTCTCCTTGTTAGCATACAGAAAAGCCATTGCTTTTATACCCTGCTAATTTGCCAAAGTTTTGATTCAGCTCAAGTATTTTAGAAGTGGAGTCGATCACCTTCTTTGTCTTTCTGAAGAGTTTCTCTTTCATCCTCTGAGTGTGTCTCTTGGTGAAATAGCTCCTCCATATTGACCAACTTTCTGTTTCCACCGAGGAAACACTTAGAAGGGGGCTGAGGCAGTAGCATTGTGGCATAGTATTTTCCTTTGGTTTATGCCAGGAGTTGGGCTTGAAGTTAGGGTCTTGTGCTTTCTCTTGGATTTAGTGGCTCATGACTAGCAGGAGTCATTTGAGCCATAACCCCAACTCAGGCCTTTCTGCAGAATAACTGTAGATATGAGTGTCTCAAACTTTTCTGCTTGGCCTGCCTTTGAACCTCCACCCTCAGACTCTAGCATCCCAAGTAGTGGGATTTATAAGTGTGAGTGACCAGCACCCTGTCTGTAATGTGTTCTCCTGTTAGTCATGAGGTAGTGGATTGACCCTAGCACTGTTTATTTCTGGAACTCTCTTGAGTTCTCTCTTCTATAAAGATGGTTAACTGAAAGGGGGTAGGTAAGTAACATGCCTGAGCTTTGCGCATACATAGTTCTCTGTTCCTGTTACTGGAGTTTACCGGCTATTGCCGAGTTAGGACAGCTATTTTCTCTACCTAGAAGTTTCTTTTTCCTTCTATAAAAAAAGAGAAAGTTTGCTGAGTGCTGTTATCTTACACTTGTAAATTTAGCAAGTCCGGATGTTAAGATCTGTGGATATTGGTTCTAAGCCAGCCAGGGTTTCAGACTGTTATCTTGAAGTAAACACCAGTAAAGCCAAAAGTGGAGCCATGGCTCACATGGTAGAAAGTAGCCTTGAGAAAAAAAGCCAAAAAACCCTCAAGGAGGCCTGAGGATCCCAGTTGAGAGTGGCTGGCATTTTCTGCTTCAACAGTGCTTGAGGGGAACCAGGTGCTGGACCACAATTCTGGGCCACCTGCTCCAAACCACCAACCTTGTGCCACCTCTTTACCGTGTCCTCAACCTGTCCAGAGGCCTCTGTTGTCAGTCCAGTGGTAAGACATTGCTACTCCACCTCTCTTAATGGTGCCCTGAGGACTGAATCCTACTCCCAGGTATACCTGAACTGCTACAAGGACTCAGAGGCCACCATCAACCACCACATCAATCTGAAGCTCTACCCCACCTATGTCTATCTGCCTCTACTTTGGCAGAGATGTGGCTCTGAAGAACTTTGCCAAGTACTTTTTTTACTAGTCTCATGAGAGAGAGAATAGGCAGAGAAACTGATGAAGCTGCAGAACCAGAGAGGTGGCCCCATCTTCCCATAGGATATCTAGAAACCAGAGTGTGATGTCAGTGAAAGTGGGCTGAAATTGATGGAGTGTGCACCTCACATGGAAAAGAGTGTAAATCAGTTACTGCTGGAAATGCATGAACTGGCCCATGACAAAAATCATCCCTACTTGTGGGACTTCATTGAGACTCATTACCTGAATGAGCAGGTGAAGTCCATCAAAGAACTGGGTGACCATGTCAACAACTTGCACAGGATGGAAACCTCTGATCTGGCATGGCAGAATCTCTCTTTGGCAAGCTCCCTCTGGGAGAAAATTATGAGAGATAAGCCTTGAGCTGACCCCCAACCCACACATGACTTCCGGTCACAAAGGCAATGCATGCATGTTGGCGATTATTATTACCTTTTCTAAAAATTTTACCAGAACTTCCTAAGTTCTTTCAATTTGTACCATTTAGTCAAATAAAGGGATTTGGTACAAAAGAAACAAAAAGCTCAAGGAGATCATGCAGGCCCTGAATGTCAGCTCTAGGATTTGTACAAAAGAAAACCCAAAGAGAACACATCACCCCTAAACTAAAAGAACTGTTCAAGCCTTCATTTCTGATCTGAAAGCATCTTAGGTCTTTTTTGAGATACACTGTTAATTGGTTGCTACTCATGGAGTCACCTTGTCCTTTTCTTAGTGGAGTCACCTTGTCCTTTTCTTAGTGTTTAAAACTCAAGATCTTGCAGTTAGCTGTGCTTAATAGGTTAAAACATGTACTGCTGGAGTTTCTCCATCCCTCCTGTGTGCAGGCAGTATTGGAGAAAGGACTTGTGTGTGTGCTGTTTCTCTTTGAGCATCAATCCTCCATGGCCTCTGGCCTCTGAATAGCTCAGAGTAGAGACAATCCACAAATTAGTGTCAGTGTCACATTCTTGAACTCCCACCAAACATCACTACCCAATGCAGAAATGAAGAGTACTCAGAACCTATATGATCAAGTTTTGAGAAAATCAATTTAATAAGTTTGGTGAGAAGTAAAAAAATATAGAAAACAAATATTTCCAATATGAAAAAATATAAGAAGTCTGTGGGGTTTGTTGGAGGTAGGAGCAGAGGAAGGAACCGTTGTCTCCAGGCATGTGCAGGCTGAATGGCATGTGTTCCAGGTGAGCACCACAGCGATGTGTTTCCACCCTTTCCATTTGAGCTGAAGGAAGAAAGGGAACTCAGGACTGAATTGTACAGGACAACACCTGACAAGTCACAATCTCTTTCTGAAAGTCTATCCCTTTAGCTCCCTCTCCCTCTCCCCTTTTCTGTTTCTGTATCTCCACACTTCCCTTTCACCCAGAACACCATAAATCAGAGGGGATAAGCTAAAAAAAAAAAGACTTCCTTGAAGTATAGATAAAACACAGAGCACAGCTCAGTGGCCACCTAGTTGTTTCCAGGCTGTCAGGAGGAATCACTGTGTGTAGGAAGCACTTTAGGCCTGCAGCAGCAGCAGCAGCAGCAGCAGCAGCAGCATAAACGCCGAAAGCAACTGGTGATGATGTTCTTCCAGCGCCTCCAGCCCCTGAGTTGCTCATTTGTTGTGGATGTTATGGGTTGAGCCGATGGTAGGGAGGTTTTGGCAGGTGCAGGACTCCTCCTCCGCTTGGTCCTTCCCGCTGGGATCAATTGCTTTTGGACATGGGGCAACAGATCTGATCTTCCTCCTCTTCTTTCTGTCCTGTACCCAGGTGTTATATGATATAGGGGGAAGAGAGTCGGGTCTGCTGCCCGCCTGCCTCTCCTGCTCAGGGGCCGGGCTGGGCCGGGCTGGTCATTTCACTGTGTTTGGCCATGGGGAGTGTAGCTGCTTCTGCTACTGCGGCTGCTGCTGTTGCTGCTGCTGCTGCTGCAGCTGCGGGTGCCAGGGCAGCCTTGCTGCTCACAGTCTTGCCCTCTGTGTTGGTGTTGCGGGGTCTCCAGAGGAGGGAAGGCAGGCACACAGACATCCTGCCTTTCCTGCCCCCACCCTCTTGCTGCTGCTCAGCAGACAGACCCAGACAGACCCTTGGTGGCCCAAGGGAGCACTGGCTTGCTTCAAGTGCAGAGCTTGGCCGGTCCTACATACCGGTGAGGGGCAAGGCGGAGGCCCAGGAAGTGCATGCCTCATCAGGCCGGTCAGGTCTTGGCCCTGGTCTTGCTGCTGCCTTAGGATTTTGTATGTTGCCATGGAGCCAGACAGGGCTGCCCCAACCTGGTCTGGGTCTAAACCCAGGAAATAGGCCATGACATTTAGGATGGCGGGATCTGGCTGGGCCAGGGCGCTCTGGCTGGGGCGTGGTGAGTGTGCCTGTGTTGCCTTTAACCAAGGGTGGCCCAACACTTGCCTCACTGCAGGTCTCTTTTGAGGGTCAGGTGTCATCAGATACCCTAAGACATCTCGCAGTTCAGCAGAAAAGTGTTTTAGTATTTTAAACCTGCCCTGTAACACCTGGTGTTTTAGTACGAGCCAGGACCTGTTGTTAAATGGCACGTCGCCCATCACCATGTAGTAGAGTAGGATCCCCAAGCTCCAGACATCCACCTTGGGACCCTGGTATTTCTGCTGCTTGATCATCTCAGGGGGGCAATAGGCCATTGTCCCGCACCACCGTTCCAGCTCCTGCTGGGGCTGGAACCACATACTGACACCAAAGTCATATAGCTTGGCTGTGCCCTGGCTGTCCAGCAGGATGTTTTCTGCCTTAAAGTCCCGGTGAATAATGCCATGGTCATGCCAACATTTGACCGCCCTCACGATCTGCCTAAACAGAAGCCTGGCCTCCTCCTCCCTCAGCCTGCCCATCTTGTACACATAGTCTGCTAGGTCTCCTCCCTCGAGGTACTCCATTACCAAGTTCACCGGCTGCTCTGCCTCTACCACCTCATAGAGTTGGATGATGTCAGGGTGCTCCACAGACTTTAAGATGTCCAGTTCTGTGTAAACGGAGGGGCAATTCCTCTTGTTGATGGTTTTCACAGTGACCAGGCTGTCTGTAGGCAGGTGCTTAGCCAGTTGTACAGAGGCAAAGCCCCCCTCACCGATTGTTCTCAGCACCCGGTAGTGAGCCCTGAGGAGCTCCTCGTGTGAGGAACTGGCCTCAAGGCCCCGCTGGGACCTCGCCTCTCTACTCTCACTACTCATCCTACACAGCACCCTCGCGATGCTGTCTAGGGAGAAAATAAACGAACAAATCAATGAAACCAGATGGAATCAAATATAACAGAAGAGAACAAAATACAATGAAATGTGATGAAATAGAATGAAATGGAACCAAATAGAATCAAACAATGAAATAAAATATATAAATGTATAATAAAGGAATAAAATGTAAGTAAAATATGAATAAGTATAATAAATGAAAAATAAAATGTAACTACTATCTAACAAACTAACAATAAAACAATATATTGTAAATATAGAAAGAATAAATGAATAATAAATGAACAATATGCTAAAATGCTATCTAAAATGCTATCTAGTTAAAAACAAAGTAAAAGAAAAAAGTAGAGCAATAAAAGAAAAAGTAAAGTGAAAAGAGAGTAAAAGAAGAAAAGTAAGAAAAAGAAAAGAAAATTAGAGGAAAAAGTAAAGAAAAATGAAGAAAAAAGTAAGATAAGAAAGTAAAAGTAAGAGGCAAAAGAGAAACCAAGTCCTAGAGAGTCAAAGCCAAATCACAATCCAAATCCAGAAACTCAACAACTCACCATCCATGAAACACCTGAACTCCACCCTTCCGACTACCTACAAGAGTCCACCAGTCAGCCGGCGATATATATATATAGCCAGGGTTATTGTGACCTCACGAAGGTGTGTGATGTCAGAGCTGCCAAGGGGCTCTGCCCATCTGGGCACGCCCCCTGTGCCACAGCCCCAGTTGTATCTTCTTGGTGGTTCATGGGAGATAATAGTCTCAGGGATTTTCCAGCCCATGTTGCCTTTGCATTAGCATCCTCATATGCCAGCCTCCTGCTTAGCTACGATTACAGGTCTTACAGTAGCCAAATGCTTTCAAGACACTTACGTTAAACATAACTTATGTTCTGTTCAATAGGAGTCCACCTAAGTTTTCTTAGGTGGTTATGTAGATTGATATTTAATATTTCTACCGATGGCAGGCTAGTCAGAGTGCCAATATCTAGAATCCTAGAGTGCTCAGATCTGTAATCCTAGTTACATGTGGGGTTGGAAGTGGGAAGATTGCAGTTGGAAGCCAACATAGGCAAAATAGTCCATGAGAGTCCATGACAAGTCCATGCATCATGGTGCATGCCTCTCATCCCAGCCAAGGTGGCAAGTGACAAATAAGGTGAAGGTTCAGGCTGCTGCCTGCTACAGAAGCAAATCCCTTTCTCAAAAACTACCAGCACAACACTCTTCTTAAGAAAGTTACTCATTATCTAACTTACGTAACTGCACCCTCTCTGTGTATCACCTTTACAATAAAATTTGAATTAAGAGAAAAAGAACAAATGATGACCACCAGCACAGATACGGCTGGAGGAGGCATGACTCACTGTTTACAAGTTCAGCTTAAGCTCAAACACTTCATCAAAACTCAAACCTGGTGTGAGGTGGTATCTCAAAGTTGTTTTGATTTGCATTTCTTTTATGGCTAGAGAAGTTGAGCATTTCTTCATGTGTCTATTAGCCATCCTTCTTTCCTCTTCAGAGAAGTTTCTCTTTAAGTCTTTAGCCCACTTATTTATTGGGCAGTTAAAATGGCTATAGTCAAGAACTCTAATAACAACAGATGCTGGAGGGGATGTGGACAGAAGGGAACCTTACTGCATTGTTGGTGGGAGTGTAAACTTGTTCAGCCACTTTGGAAAGTAGTATGGAGGTTCCTCAAAATACTCCACATAGAGCTCCCCTATGACCCAGCAATCCCACTTTTGGGCATTTACCCAAATGTTCATAAACAAGACCACACTAAAGCTACCAGCAGGACTATGTTTATTGCAGCCTTATTTGCCATAGCTAAGATATGGAACCAACCCAGATGCCCCTCAGTCGATGAATGGATCTAGAAAATGTGTCATATATACACAATGGAATTCTATACCTCTATCAGAAAGAATGACATTGCCCCATTTGTTAGGAAATGGAAGGACTTGGAAAAAATTATATTAAGTGAAGTAAGCCAGTCCCAAAGAAACATAGGTTGCATGGTTTCTCTGATTTGCAATAACTAGTAAATGTCCGAGTCAAGCAGAAACAGTCAGATAAGTTAATGTTAGGGAAATAAACCCTAAGATATGTATCCAAATGTTTTTTTTTTTCTTTCATGCAATTGTTTCTAACACATTTATAAGATTATTACTTTGTTGCTTTGTATGTCCCTCCCCCACGGTATAACTCCTGCTTTCACTATATTTAATGTTGTTTTAATTTGTGGAGGGCAATGTAAAAAACAAATCGTTTAAATAGGGATACTGGTGGAACCATTGCAACAATGAGACGTAGAAGTCATTATGTCGAAAAGGAACTTTACAACTTTGGTGGGGGGGTGGGGCAGGAGGGTTGGATGATGAGATGTGGGGAGTATGGGATGGGATGGGGAAACAAAGGAGGAGGCTACAATGCTTGATAAGAAATATACTCATTATCTTGCCCATGTAATTGTAACCCCTATGTACAGTATTTTCACAATAAAAAAACTCAAACCTCTCATATTTCTCAATATACGTGTCGTTTCTGCTTTAATATTGACATTATCTTTAAGTCGAATGATCACTTGAGGATTTTTATGAACACAGTATTTTTTCATTCTGTTTGGATGAATGTCAAACACATGTCTGATATGATATTTAGAATATATAAGCAGATTCATTGTGCACTGTGATCTATCTAGCTAAGGCAAAGATGCCCTGAAGGATTTCCTAGAAATTACCATTAATTTTCTCATAAAAAACAAAGGAAGCCAGAGAGATGTAGGTCAATCTATTCAGTCTTGAACATACTAATGATCAAACCCGAATCTTGTCCACAGTAGTTGTTCCAGCATCTAGGTCCCTCAGAAGTGACACAAAGACTGCGGAATTTATTTTCACCTACAGTTTGGCCCTGAACAACTGGGTTCAACTTTCTTACAAGTATTTCTTAGAGGTCTGAAGGAAGAGCTCTGGGAAAGGTATTGTTATGAATGTTTATGCAAAGTAGGCCTCTTCATTTTCTATGTAATAGAAGCAACTCATGCAACCCGAATCCCTAAACAGTAGTGATTTAAGACACCCATTGCATTGGGAGCGTACCCTCCTGTTTTCATTATTTTAAGTGGAGAGATAATAAAATACTTCTTCTAGAGTGGGCTTCTAGTTGTATAGTCAATAAATTAAATACTTCAGTATTCATAACCCATGAACACTTTTTTTTATATTTGCATTTTTTTTATAGATTTGGTTATTTACACTGAGGGTTCATGGGTTTACTTGAAATTTTATTAGTTTTAATGAACATGGTTGTGAAGGTAGCTTTAGTGCAGCCTTGCAGTATTATTTACCATAATCAAGATATGGAATCAACCCAAATGGCCCTCCGTGGATGAGTGGATCAAGAAAATGTAGTATATCCACAATGGAATTCTATGCTTATATCAGAAAGAGTGTTACTGCATCTTTTGTAATAATATGGAAAGTCTTGGGGAAAAATATATTAAGTGAAGTAAGCCAGACTCAAAGAAACATAGGTTGCAGGGTTTCTCTCATTTGTGGTAGCTAGAATGTGCTTATAACTCTACACGTAAATACACTGTGTCATAATTTGTGGTTACAAGTGAATTTGCAAGTAAATGTACTGGTTGATAGTTGGAAACAAACTGGGTGGGTTAGAAATCAATATAGAATTCACAGATTTTCCCATCTGTAAAAATGAGAAATGCAACCAACTCTTCCAATATTTGAGAAATAAAGGAAAAGTTATTTTTTTTTTTCAGGAATAACAACATCTTAAGGTGACCAGTCTCATTAAAAAAACAAATAAAACCTGTTGGACTTGTTCAAGCAGATTGTCATGGGAAGAACTTTGCATAAACCTCTGGCCTGTCAATTTTAAAATTGTGATGAATCCTAATTTACTTTTTCTGTATATTGTTCCAACTTTTCACCTAATGCAAGGATGAATGTTTTTCTTTTAAAAGCTTTAGTTTGTACATTTAGGTTTGTGAGTCTTTTCTCGTTGATTTCTCCTTGCCCCTTGGTTAAAGGAAAAAAATGAATTGGCTAAATGCACATAGGTGTCTATTTTCAATTCCATTCATTTTTATGCATATGTTTAAGTTATCATATCTTGTCCCTGAAGCTTTATATTAAAGACTTCATCTCATGTATAATAAGTCCCACCACTTACAGATCTTTCAACATATACTCTCGGATATTCTTGGAATTAAAAAAGGTTTGGCTTTAAAAAGTTTTTTGCATATGTGGGTTTGTACTATCAAGCAGCATCACAAAGTGTTGTATGGAAATGGTGGAGAGTAGCTATTTCTTATTCCTGAAAATCAGGTGGTAAAGTTAGAGGGATGCTAGCACTATCATTTTCATAGATGTCCTTTCTTCATTTTACTAAGTTCTATTCTAATTCCTTTCTTCATTTCAGTAAATTGTATTCCAATTCCAGTTTTCATAGAGATTTTTTTAAATTTTTTTTAAATTTTATTTTTTATTGTGAAAATACTGTACAGAGGGGTTACAATTACATGGGCAAGATAATGAGTACATCTCTTATCAAGCATTGTAGCCTCCTCCTTTGTTTCCCCTTCCCATCGCTTCCCCTCCTCCCCTCCCCGCCCCCCCAATCCTCCCCGCTCCCCTCCCCCTGCACCAAAGTTGTAAAAGTCGTTATGTCAAAAATGAACTTTACAACTTTCATAGAGATTTTTTTAAAAATCATTATTGACTGCTGAGTTTGAGGATATTCTCTTAGCTATTGAACTTATTGGGTGTGTTTTCCTTTTGTAGGCTTCATAATTGTTGAGTAATAGGACTTGACTATTGTAAAACAGTAAACCAATTTTATGTGCCTGAAACTCAGGGGCTGGGTTCTATCCCTGAGTTTTTTTTACTGAAGCCTAACATCCTACCACTGGAACCACAGCTCTACTTCTTGTTTTTTGGGTTTTTTTTTGTGATTAGAGATAAAAGTCTGAGAGACTTTCCTACCTGAATTGACTTTGAATTATGATCCTCAGGTCTCAGCCTTCTGAGTAGCTAGGTTTACAAGTGTGAGCCACTGGTGCCAAGCTAGTTTTTGTTGTTGCCTTTTTTTCATATTAGTGCAATGATATTATGTGGAATGAATAAAAGTATCCCTTCTATTCTGGAAGAGTTTGCATATATATTATACTACTTCTAAATGTTTGATGAAATTCACAAATTAAACAACTAATATATTAATTAAGGTGTCAGTTATAGACATGTAATTTAGTCATCAAGCTGGTAGACAGGTTTTGCCATGAGATTCTGCTTCCCCCCCCCCCCCCATCCCCTTTGATTTTTTCAATCAAGAAAGCCTATCAGGAGATTTCCCTATATCTCTCATGGACATTTATGGGTCACATGAGTTTACCTAGTTACAAAAGTCTAGGAAATCAAGGAACAAAATTATGACAGGCACTTACTCTAATCATATTATATTACTTGTGTCTTGGCCATAGCTTTCCTATGGAATAAAGTATAAGGGTGAACATTAGGCCATATTATATGTAACATGTTCAAAAGAAATAATGCTGTTTTACTTGAGGTATTTTACTTGTTAATGGCACATGTTTAATCTAGAAATGTTTAATCATAAGCTGATTGAAGGAATGTAAATATTCTAGGTTCATTAACTTTTATTTTGAAGCTAGGATGAGCTGGCTCCATGCCACATATAAAACATGACAGCAAGCTCATGCCCTGGGGCATTTTAGAGACAGAGAAGGTGATTTGAAGGAATTAGTAACGAACATCTCACAGCCAGGAGAGGTGTTCTGGCAAGTCAAGTGTAAAGTGGACAAAATTTCTAAATGTGTTCCTATACTTAATCTAGTCATGCTCAACATAGTGATGCCCAGCCCTCGCTCACAAATTAGAATCACCCAGAAAACTCTACAAACTAGAAATTCTACCCTACACCATCTGAACTAGATCCCTGGGGTTGGGACCCAGGCAGCAGTATTTTGTTTAAAAACAAACAACAAAATAAAAAGCTTAAGTGTTACATAGCTAAAGTTGAAAACAGTGGGTTGCTTAACACACCTGAAGTATAATTACTTGAATTTTCCAATCAGGGTGAGCCGTAACTTGTAGCTTCCCAAGCATTCAGTCCATGTGGTAATTTCATGACCTGAAAGCAAATGTGACACCTTCATATCTGTCTTGAAGTATTATCATGTGTCATCATCTGCTCTTGCTATTTTCTCCTCATTTTCCACTGAGTCATGCTGACAAAGGCACTTGTTTCATGTTGTAACTTACTCCTTCTCTTGGTTGTCTCAATGTCTCATGGTCATTGGCACAACCTGTAAGTTTATAATAATGCAAGTCATTGTGAAACTTAAAGCATGATCTCTGGTAATCCTTCAGTAATAAAAACTAGTGTTTTTATTTCTTAAGTACTTCAGACGGCCTCCTCCAATCGATTGACAGAAGGGAGAACAAGGTGAGAGGACTAGTCATTGGATGAGATATAGGTAAAGGCTGACCCTGGATCTCTCACTAGTAAAAAATGACAGTTGAGTCATTTAGGGATTTTATTTATTAATCTATTTTTACCAGCATTTTAAATAATAACTGTGTAAAACTAATTTACTATGTGTAAATATTTGATTCCTCTGCTTTAAAGGAATAGAACTTAATTTTGTCACACATGTCCTTGTGCATATATGTATAAAAAATCATATTTGCTTTTAAGTAAAATAAGAAAAAAGATCAATTCTGGGGCTGGGAATGTGGCTCAGTGGTAGAGCGCTTGCCTTGCATGCATGTGTCCCTGGGTTCGATTCCTCAGCACCACATAAGCAAAAAGAAAAAAGCCGGAAGTGATGCTGTGGCTCAAGTGGTAGAGCGCTAGCCTTGAGCTGAAGAGCTGAGGGACAGTGCCCAGGCCCAGAGTTCAGGCTCCACAACCGTACCCCCCCAAAAAAAGAAAAAAAAGATAAATTCTGTTTAATAATAGTATATCCTGTAATAAATGGTCAAAATATGCTGTCATCCCAGCATTATCCTTTACCAAAATCTTAAGGAGATAAATTGTGTTATGTGGCCTTTAATGTATCATCTCTGGCTCTCACAAATTTTTTTCTGGGGAATTTGTGTGTATGAACTTAAAAAAAAACTAATGTATCATAATCCTCTTTCTTGTTTCTAACATAATTTTTTTCTAAGTATAGACTAACTATCCTTAACTATCCCTTTTTTTGATCCAAGAATGGGACCTGATACTTTTGCTGATTGGCTGACACTGTACCAACTGAACAATGCTCCCAACCCATTGCTGAATTCTTGAGTTTATATCTAAAATGAAGATAAAATTGTGTATAGTGTAGCAAGTTTAGTAACACTTCAGGAATTATAAAAGGGCAATTTATTTGGAACACTTCCTACAAAGTCTAGGATGTAGTAGGTTGCCAGTAAGTGTAATTCATCTTATTTTCCCCTTTCCTTTTCCTCAATAAAGATATATTACCTGGAAGAAATTGATACATTACCTGATAATTTATGCATAAGTGTCTGTGGTCACATTCAGTACTATGCTGGTGTAGGTGGCAGTTAATCACCCTCTGGGAGGACCTAACAGTAGGGCTCCAGCCCTGCTTATAACCAAGAAAGTCAGGATGGAGTAGCAACAAAAGATGTATACTTCGGGGCTGGGAAGGTGGCTCAGTGGTAGAGGGCTTGCCTTGCATGCATGAGGCCCTGGGTTTGATTCCTCAGCACCACATAAGCAAAAAAGAAAAAAGCCAGAAGTGGAGCTGTGGCTCAAGTGGTAGAATGCTAGCCTTGAGCTGAAGAGCTGAGGGACAGCGCCCAGCCCCAGAGTTCAGGCCCCACGACTGGACCCCCCCCCCAAAAAAAGATGTGCACTTTGAGAAGTTAGGCTACAGTTCTATGTGAATTTTTGAATTTAATAATTAAAGAAGTAACCATTTAGAGAACAGAAAAATCTAGCCTATGGCAATGTAGTATCCTAGCAGAGGTGAATCAACATAGCTCACTTCTGGCTGGTACATGTGAGATAATCTATGCCAGGGTGACACAAACAGTCTCAAACATTTTATATACATGAATGCTCTGATATTACATGGAAGTTCTCTATTTTAGTGGAGCTGATTGGAGGGCTGGTAGAAAGAAGACCAATGAGCCTGTTCATTCTGCTCTCTCATCTTGAAGGCACACCTTGTTTACAAAAGGAGATTTAGACTTCATGATCCTGTAGAATTTGGCATGGCAAAATGCAAAGTAAATATTTACAAAGATGGGTTTGCAGCATTATTTAGAGATTACTGAGATTGACCATGTACTACTTTAATAAAGTTTATTATTGCTAATGGAATAACATTGTGCATGATTAAATACTAAGAACCTGCCTTTGATTTCTGGTAAATATTTAACATTTGTGAATCAGACAACAGAAATAGGCTACATTTTTATTTGACTTGAAGCCAGTCCTAAGAAATGATTCTGATTTTTGTTCCATGGAATTGACCCTCCTGCGACCATGTCTTTGTCAGAACTCTTGGATATGTGACACAGGCTCCTCACATCATTCCAGTCAATTTTGCTGACTTACCTGTAGAACTCTAATCTTTGGTTCCTACAGCCTCTTTGAACGTACTGTGTCATGTTGAGATTTAAGTTTGGCATCAATTCTACATGATTAGTTTTAGCTTTTAAATAGCCTAAAGGCTGTGATACTTTGATGTCACAATGGCCCAGAATATTGGCATATGGCTTAAAACAAAAGATAAAAGCTAATTTCCAGACTAGTTCCAAGTGTGTTTTGTAATTGCTGGAAAAGAACATCAAACATTCATGATTCATAAATGGTGTCCACATCACAAAAATGTGGTAAAAGATTTGGTATTCTCCATTAACCAGATGAATTGGTGACTTGACTGCTCTTGACTTTGCTTTTTTTTGTTGTTGTTGGGGCTTGAACTCTGGGCCTGGGTGCTGTCCCTGAGCTCTTCTGCTCAAGGCTAGCCCTCTGCCACTTGAGACACAGCATCACTTCCAGTTTTCTGATGGTTAATTGGAGATAAGAGTTTCATGGATCTAGGTAAAGAATGGAAAAGATCGTTTTCAACATTGTGTTTTGTACAATCTCATTGTTATAATGGGTCAACCTGTAGCCTTATTTCAGCATTTTGTTATTTCCCTTCCTCTACCCAAATTAGAAAAATGTATATACAAGAAGTAGGACACCGATATCAAATATAGTGAAAACAGAGGCTATAACTTGGAGGAAGGGAAGAGTTGGGGAGGTGGGGAGGGAAGGGATGGTAGGGGATAAAGGAGGAGGTAACAACACTGGATAGGAAATGTACTCATTACCTTACTCATGTAACTATAACCCCTCTGTACACTATTTTTACAATAAAAAAATATTTAAAAAAAGAAAAAAAAGTTTCATGGACTTTTTCTGTCCAGGCTGGCTTTGAACCATGATCATCAGTAGGATTACAGATGTGAGCCACTGGATTCTGTTTTCCCTTTTATTTCATAGGTAGTGCAGAGATAACAAATGTGGTCTTCTATCATTCTGTATGATGGTTGATTTATCACTCCTCCTGTATATTATTAATTTCTGCTTGAGAATTTCTGTTAAAGCAAACATTTACACAAAGATGGGATTCCTTTTAGCTGCAGGGTTGGATCAACTAAGTGGTACCAAAACAGATATAACTCTCCAGGTTCCCAATTCCATAATCACTGTATGAATTGAGCCAGGAGGAAGTTGGCTGTGTAATGTATCTTGCCAACTCTCCAGCAAAGCTATTTGTGTGGTTGAAATAGAAGGGTTACCCTTACTATTCCCCCCACCCTAATTATTTTTGCCAGTTTTTAGTAAAAAAGACAAACTGTGTATTTGAAAACACTAAGACAGAGCAATACAGAGGAATGGGAGGTTAACAATTTTTTCCACAAGAATTAGCAAGAATTTACCCACATAGGAAGGCTTTCTCAATTGCTGCCTGCTCATGGAAATATTTTCACCTGCCTTACCAATTTCTTCATACTAATATTTGGGATATATTAAGCAATCCAGAAAATTTATTCATAAACTTTGCTTGATCATAAGTAATGAAGGAAAATAGAAATCTAAGTTACTTCTCTTCTCCAAAAAGTGAAGATTTAAAATGTCAAATGTTTTGCACCCTACATAGAGCAATTACTTTATTCAAATTTGGTATATTGACTTATAAACTGCATGTTAAGGCTAATCAAGTTCCAAGAAATTAAGGAATCTTACAGATATATAACTTGGTTCTAAATTTGAACTAAGAAATTTGTTTAAACAGTCCATTTGGCAAGTAAATAAGTGGAGATGTTATCATTCCTTACAAGTATCACGGGATTCAGGTCAAAGAAGTTCTGGGCATGCTACATGTCCTCCCTGAAATTCATTGTTGGTCCTTCTTAAACAATTGGGTTGAGCACTAGTGGCTTTGGCTTTTGCCAGGGATGTTTTACAAAGGCATATCTTGGTCTCAGATAAGGAATACCCCTGCTGCTCTGAACTGAACATGCACTCTAACACTTAAAGCCACTATATTCTAAGTCTTGAAATGTACTCACATTAGTTTGGCTTCTACTTTGAGTCAGAAATGTTAGAAATATTTAACTTAAAAATTTTAAATATACACTTGAATACACCAAAAATAAGGAAAGGAGGATGGAATCATTAAAAAATAAAAATATAAAAGGAGGAGGCAACAATGCTCGATAGAAAATGTACTCATTACCTTGCTCATGTAACTGTAACCCCTCCACAATTTTTTTACAATAAAAAACGTACAAAAAAATGAAAAGAAAAGAGGAAAAAAATGAGAGGTCTCTTGTTACCATATCTTGTAGTTTGTTTTGATCTTCAGGAGGGCTGGGGGCAGGGCACAGAACTCAAAGGAAAAGGATGTAAAAGTGTAGCAATAAAACTCACTGGCCACGCAGGCCCAAAGAAACATAGGTCCCATGGTTTTCCTTATTTGCAATATTTAGTATATGTCTGAGTCAAGCAGAAAAGGTCAGATAAGGTGATGTTAGGGAAATGAACCCTAAGAGATGTATTCAAATGTTTTTTTTTTTTTTTCTGTCATGCGATTGTTTCTAACACATAAGATTATTTCTTTGTTGCTTTGTATGTCCCTCCCCCACAGTATAACCCCTGCTTTCACTGTATTTGATGTTTGTATAATTTGTGGAGGGGAAGGGGAAAAACAAATCGTTTAAATAGGGATACAGGTGGACCCAATGCAACAATGAGATGTACAAGTCTATGTCGAAAAGTGAACTTTACAACTTTGGTGGGGCGGGGGGAAGGGAGGGTAGTGGGGAGGATTAGGTGGGGGGGGGATGGGAAGGGATGGGAAGGGGAAACAAAGGAGGAGGCTACAATGCTTGATAAGAAATGTACTCATTATCCTGCCCATGTAATTGTAACCCCTCTGTACAGTATTTTCACAATAAAAAATAAAAATTAAAACTCACTGGCCACTGCTGAGAGTGAACTATACAACTTGTGGGTGGAGACAGGAGAGAAGGAAACAGGAGGCATTGTATGAAAGGAAATGTACTCATTACCTGACTCATGTAATAGTAATCTCTCTATACATCACCTCTATAATAACAACACAATTAATTTAAAAATCTAAAATATTTATGGTCTGAAGAAAGTAGACTAACAACTATTTTACTCAAATAGGGTGATTGCTTAGAAAGGCAAAAGGCAAAATCAAAGTTCAACAAAATAATACCTGGAAACAGGTGTTATTATACTTGAAAGATGTCAGGTGGAATAAAGAGGAGAGGGGTAGACAAATGAAAAAAAAAAAGGAAAATGTAGTCAAGAATTCAACATATATCCTACAAAATTAAAATAACCCCAAAATGTGGAATATATACACAATGGAATTTTACTCATCCATTAGAAAGAATGATTTGTACCATTTGTAAAGAAATAGGCCTTGGGAAAGTGATGTTAAGTGAAGCCACGCCCAGAGAGGCAAAAGGATACATGTTTTCCCTGCATGTGGAAGCTAGAATTAATTCACATATTATAAGAAAATTTATTGGGTGGTAAGAAAGTGTATACAAAATAAACTGAAATATGCTAGATTCAAGGGAGAATTCAAATAATGTAATTCCTCAGAAAGGCAAAGTTCAGCAAAATAAAACACCAGGAAGCAAGTACTCGAATCAGAAAAGGGGTGGGATGAATATAGGAGAAAAGGGGTGGACAAATGAAGAGAAGAGGGGGAGAATGTATTTAAAAATCCACTTATATCCTACAAAATTAAGAGGGAGCAAAGGAGTGGGTAGGGAATGGATGGGTGGGAAAGTTGAAAGGGGTGACATTGAGCGAGATCTATTGTACTCATCAACGGCTTTGTAAAATGGCAATTCCATGTATAATTTCAGGATTATATATACATATGTACATATACAAATGATTATATTATATGTATATATTATAAATGTATATAGAGATATATACATATACATATATATACATATGTATATAGACACATGTACATATCATATATACGAAAAGCTAGGTAAGCGAGGGCAGATTTGGAAGTATGGGTGAGAATGTTGAAAAGGGTGACACTGATCAAGATGCACTGTATTCATAAACTGCTTTGCTTTATGACTCCCTTTTTTACAAATCCTTCAGAGAGGCTTTAAAAAATTACCAATTAAAATAGTCATAAAATGTAATGCATACTCTAGAAAATTAAAGAAATTGAGGGAAGATGTGGGGTTTGGAGGAATGGGGGAGAATAATGAAAGGGGGGCATTGATCAACATGCATTGTATTTATACATTAGTATGTTGGATAGCAAGTCCTTTGTATAACTACTTAAAGAGAAAAATCAAATAAAATTATATAATGCTCAGTTTTGTAGAAAACAAAACATCTGATTTTTTTTTTCTTTTTTTGGTCATGGGGCCTGAACTCTGGGTCTGGGTGCTGTCCCTCAGCTCTTCAGCTCAAGGCTCACGTTCTATCACTTGAGCCACAGCGCCACTTCTGGCTTTTTCTGCTTATGTAGTGCTGAGGAATTGAACCCAGGGCCTCATTCATGCAAGGCAAGCACTCTACCACTGAGCCACCTTCTCAGCCCCACATCTGACATTTTTAAGTTAACGATAATTTGAAAATTAGAATAGTCTTCTGAAATTGAAAGAATCTTTTAAGCTATGTGAACATTATATTAATCTAAATTCTTTGGGGAATTTTACATTTCAGTTATATTTACAGAGATTTTGATATCTTTATAGGAGTTTTCTAAATGGAAATACTTCCATTTCTTAAAAAATGTCAAAGCCACTCTGCAGCTGTCTCTTATTCTAGGGTGCCTGCTCCCACCACAGGTCTTTCTTTACCAGGACTAGGCTACCCTTTGTGTGCTAAAGTCGCCAGATAGAAGAAGGCAAGAAAATACAGATTGTAGCAATGTATTAGAAGTCTATGGAATCTGAAATCTGGGCATTAATGCTGTATTGAGTGATTCAATGCTTTATTTGTTGTATGAGCATCTACCATGCATAGGACACAATGATATTATCTCATGAAAACTATAATGTACCCAAAGTCCTTCCTTCATAATCTCTACCATAGCAGCAGGTGGGCTAATGAATAGCCTGGTTTCTAATGAGAGTCTCAAATTTCTATTTTATCACCAGCCTTTCTTTATATTATCTTTGTCAACTTATATTACCTAACCTCAGATTCTTGATTTGTAGCACAAAGCGGAAAAACTTCATTTCCTATATTTAAAATTGTTGACATGTTCGATTTTAATAAAGAATTTCCTTAAAGGATTTTTCATGCTGTGAAAAATGAGTCAGTTATAACTCAGAAATGGGGTTCAGTCTTTTCCACATGCGTATGTACTTTGATTCACAGTAGATAGGTCATCTGTAGCAGAACAAAGCCCGTCCATGTGTATGAAAAATGGAAGGGCTGCATTATTAGTAAGATGGCAGATGGATTGTGTAGACTTACTGTCCTGGTTAATTTGTGAGAGTTGTACCTAAGGCTTATGGTCCCTGAATCAAAATTGAAGCATGTCCTGAAGGGCCCAGGCGGCTGCTTCTTTTTTTTTTTTTTTTTTTTTTTTTCCATCATGGGGCTTGAACTCTGGGCCTGGGCACTGTCCCTCAGCTCTTCAGCTCAAGGGGAGTGCTCTACCACTTGAGCTACAGAGCCACTTCCGGTTTTCTGGTGGTTTATTGGAGATAGGAGTCTCATAGTCTTTCCTGCCCAGGCTGGCTTTGAACCGAGATCTTCAGATCTCAGCCTCTTGAGTAGCTAGGATTACAGGCGTGAGCCACCAGCACTCGGCAGGCCCAGGCTTCTTTTTGCTATATGAGTAATCATAATCTCCATGTAAACACAGAGACATATACATATAGACACACTCAAGTTTATTGTAGTATATGCAAGAGTGAAATATCATAGTATAAACCCTTTGAAGAATTAACAGTATGTTGTTCACCAAAATGAATATTGGGAAGCTCAAATATTTTTTAACTACCTACCAAAATGAATATTGTGAAGTTAAAATATTTTGAATAAGAAGGGAAATTGGGGAGGGGGTGGAAAAAGGAACAGAGGACATGATACTCATGTATGCGAGAAAGGAAGTGGAAAACTCGATGTGGCTGGTGGGAAAAGGGGGTAGCTGGGTGTGGGAGAGGGATGTAAGGGTTGACTCGGAGATGTACTATACATATAAAGGATATATTAAATTGTAACCCCCTGGTACAATCTTTGATAAAAATAAAAATTTTAAAAACAAAGAAAATTATATAGATAAGTGGATTCTTGGACCAAGAAATAATAGATCTTACTCATGTAACTGTAACCCCTCTGTACTGTATCTTTACAATAAAAAATACATAAAAGATAATAGATCTCTTCTCTTATTAAATAGGCATACTAATAATAGTCTCCTTTTCTCCAATTTAATGCTTCCTTTTTCAAAATTTATCTCTCAATTATTAAAAGGGATTCTAAACAATATGTCAATTTATGTATACAATGCATGCTTGTTGATTTATTTTATGAGGAATGAACATCATCTACTTAACTATCACAGAGTTCATGCTGACAGGACAGGAGTCTGGCCAAGAATGAATAATGCAATGCCTAGATTGAGTACAGTTGGCTAAAGCAAAATGAACATGAAAGTCTGTGAGACTCATCTGTGTGGGTAAGGCACAGTCTCTGAAGTCAGAAATGCTAATGCCTAATTCATAAATGACTTAATTATCAATTTCAAGACCATCTCAGTAAAAGAGGGTAAATTATTTAGGACCCATTGAACAAAGTTCTGTTTTCCATATAAAATTCTTTACACTCAGCCTCCCTTGTAGATTGCAAGCATGGCCTGCCACTGAGCTGCAACACTAAGCTGGAATGACTTTTCCTCCATCTTGTCTTAAAGATGACTAACAAACCCTCTTAAGCATGCACTCCACGGAAGTGCATCCTGAGGCAGTGGAATTCCTCTGACGCCAGGAAAAAGAGTCATTCTATATTCAAACAGCAAATGGGCCTTAAAATTTGGTTATATCAGGGCCTTTTGAAGTTGGCCCTATTTTAACAATGACTAAATATTAAGAGCTTCGGTAACTAATTGTTGCTGGGTCCTATGTATACCTAATATATTTCTATTTCCCATATATATAAGCCTTCCAGGATAGAGGTGTCTTATAAGGATAGCAACCCGTTCCAGCTTTATGTCCATGTGTTCAAGAACATTTTTAAAAAACTTAGTAGATTCTGAATTAGAAACAAAATGCCATGAAACTTGAGAAAGTCACTAGATATATTTATGAGTCAATTTATTCTGAACTCTTTATTAAAATGACATATTTAAGAAGTAGTCAAAAGACCAACAGAAAGCAACTTAGAACTTTGACTATAAATTTCCCTATCCTTATGAAACAGGATGTAAGATGTAGAAAAATGTACATGGTACATGAAGTAGAACAAAGACGAATCATTTCTCAGAAATCTAACTCCTATCAAGTATGACTTAGAACCTTTTTAAATAAAATGATGTTCTTTAGTTAAAAAAAAAAAAAGAAAAAAACTTACATTGTATCGATACTGTCAAACTTAGTATTCCCAAGTGCTACATGCAGTGAAGATAACTAGATCAATTGCTAACATTTTCAAAACGTTTACTCTTGGGTATCCTCAGTCTTTTGTCATTGAAGATTTGATCCTCCAGCGTTTACCTTCCCATAGAGGATACCTCCCTTGCTCAAAGTACTTGTCAAACTTACCTCTTCAAACTCAGTGGATTCCAGGTAAGCTCTGATTAGGAGCTGTTTCTACTAATCTCTCTCTTGCTAAAATTTGACAAACAAAGGGTCTTACTGGGAAAGACTGAACTACATATCATCTCTGCCAACAGGAAATCAGACCAACTGGGTCGTCTCATCCCAGCCACAAGGCAATACCTACTGGGACAAAGCTTATCCTGACAAGGGGAGACCTTAAACAGTTGAAAGGAAAAAAAAAAAAAAACTTGAGATAGGCAGGTATTTTGTCAGATTCCAAATAGAGTCAACCTGTTATCACCTTTTCCAATGTAATTAAAGCAGAGAGGTTAAGAGAAAACACTTGCTAAGTTACCAGAAGCCCATGCCTATCTACTTTCCAAGGGGATGTTTTCTCACATTGATCCAGGAAAAAACAGAATGCCCCTGGTTCAATCTTCTTAAACACACTTTCTCTTTCTTTTTATTTTTTATTTTTGGTCAGTCGTGGGGCTTGAACTCTGGGCTTAGGCACTGTCCCTATCCTCTTCAGCTCAAGGTGAGCACTCTACCACTTGAGCTACAGCACCACTTCTGGTTTTCTGGTGGTTTCTTGGAGATAACCCCTGCTTTCACTGTATTTGATGTTGGTATAATTTGTGGAGGGGAAGGGAAAAAAACAAATTGTTTAAATAGGAATACAGGTGGACCATTGCAACAATGAGATGTACAAATCCTTACATTGAAAAAACGAGCTTTACAACATTAGTGGAGGGAGGGGTGGAGATGGGAAGGGATAGGAAGGGGAAACAAAGAAGGAGGCAACAATGCTTGATAAGAAATGTATCTTGCCCATGTAATTGTAACCCCTCTGTATGGTATTTTCACAATTAAAAAAAAAGTCTCACAGACTTTCCTGCCCAGGCTGGCTTTGAACCATGATCCTCAGATCTCAGCCTCCTGAGTAGCTAGATTACAGGTGTGAGCCACCAGCGCCCGGCTAGATAATGTGTACCTGAGAAAATATTATAAAATAAAGTTATCGACCTGTAAGAGTAGGCAGGTTCTGATTGGAATGGTGGCAATCACTTTTGTCCTTTGTAAGTTCTAATGTGTTGACATGGAGCTCTACCCATCCCCCACCCCACCCCATTAGCTTCCCTTTGTTATAATCCTCTTGTGAAGTTTGTTTCCTCTTGTTTAGAGTTCATCAAATTTCCAGTGATCTTGTGGATGGTACCACAAACTCCCATCTACCAGGACCCTTAGAAAGACCTCTGTGAAGATACCCAAACTGCCATTCCCCTACCAATGCCCCTTTCCAGCTTGAAGCAGTTAGAGTGTTTTTTGTCCAAATTCATTTGCTAAATTCACTTACTAGATATGGTATGCTCTGCTTCTTGAAAGTAGTAGTTTTGTCTTATGATTTGCATGAGTTTTCTCTTTTTCATTCCTTATTGCACTAGGAACAATTTCTAGTATTATGCTCAATAGAAGCCTTGAAAGCAGACATCCCAGATTTTTTAATAATCCTAGAGGTAAATGTAGTTCTTCTACATTAAGTATGATATCAGGAAATGGCATAGGCAAATCTAAATGACAAATTTATATTTGTTCTGTCATACTAAGTTCCCTTTTTATTCTTACTTGGTTGTGAATTTATTAATATTAACATTGTAATGAGACTCAAGGAGAATGCAGTGAAAGACTCAATTTATTGCCAAGCACTGGTGGCTCACACTTATAATCCAAGCTATTCAGGATGCCAGGATCTGGAGATCATGATTGGAAGCCAGCCTAGGCAGGAAACTCTGTGAAACTCTTCAATTAAGTGGGGAAAAAAAGCCAGAAGTAATGCTGTGGGTCAAGTGATAGAGCACTAGTCTTTAACAGAAGAACTGGGAGACAAAGCCCAGGCCCCAGGTTCAAGCCCTAGGACTGCCCTAAAAGTAAAACAAAAAGTATTCATTGCTATTAATATTTTTCTTAAATGATTCTTCATGCATCTTTTGAGATGATAGGCTTTTTCTTTTTAAGTCTTGTTTATGTACTAAATTACACAGATTGATTTCCAATGGAAAAGGCTTTATATTTCCAGTTTAAATTCTCTTTATGCTGTATTAATCTTTGTACACCTCTTGCTTGATCCAATTTGTTAAATCCTCATGGAAGACTTGTTCTGATGAAAACTAGCCTGTAAGTTTCCTATTCATTTTGTTTCCATCTGGCTTTATTACTGTGGTAATGCTGACCTCATAAAATGAGTTGGAAAGTGTTCCTTCCTTGTCGAGGTTTGGATTATTTTGTGTATAATTCAGAGTATATCATCCTTACCTTTTTTTTCTACATACTTAGAATATTTTTTTAATTGTGAAAATACTGTACAGAAGTGTTACAATTACATGGGCAAGATAGTGAGTACATTTCTTATCAAGCATTGAAGCCTCCTCCTTTGTTTACCCTTCCCATCACTTCCCATCCTCCCTCCCCTCCAAAACCTCCCCCCCCAAGTTGTAAAGTTCGTTTTCAACATGACAACTTGTACTTCTCATTGTTGCAACAGGTCCACCTGTATCCTTATTTAAACTACTTGTTTTTCCCCTTCCCCTCCACAAATTATACCGACATCAAATACAGTAAAAGCAGGGGTTATACTGCGGGGGAGGGACATACAAAGCAACAAAGAAATAATCTTATAAATGCGTTAGAAACAAATGCATGAAGGAAAAAAACATTTAAAGTATCTTAGGGTTCATTTTCCTAACATCACCTTATCTGACCTTTTCTGCTTGACTCATACATATACTAGATATTGCAAATAAGGGAAATCATGGGACGTATGTTTCCTTGGGGTTGGCTTACGTCACTTAATATAATTTTTTCCAAGTCTTTCCATATCCTTACCTTTTTTTATAGAGTCTGCCAGTGGAAACATGTGGTCCTGATATTTTTCTTTTTAGGAAGTTTTAACTACAAATTTAACTTCTACAAAAAATTTATAGTTACTTGGTTATGTCTTCTTGAGTTAATTTTTCAAGAATTTTTCTAATTTGTTTACATTATTGAATTACTAATATTTGTAATTATATTTTCTCCTGCCATCCATTATCTCTGTGCCTTTCCTTTCTCCTCCCCTCTTTTTCTCTTTATTAATGTTAAAGTGGTTATCAGTTTTATTGGTTTTTAAAACAGTTTGGCTTCATTGACCCTCTCTATTATTTATTTATTTTATCATTTTTTCCTTTTTATATCCTTTGGTGTACTTGCTTTAGAATTTATTTGCTTATTAGTTTCCTGGAGAAGTTTGCATAATTGTTTTGGGCTTTCTGATACAAAATACTTAAATATAATTTTCTTTTTCTTTCCACAAATCTTTGTGGTAGTTTTACTTTAATGAATATAAAATAGTTTTAATTTTTCATTTTGACTTTGTTTACCCTACAAGCTACTTACTAAGAGCCACTTGCTTTTCAATTTAAATTTTCCAAATACCTTTTTGTTAATGATTTCTAGTTAGAACATGCTTGGGGAGAGAGCAAGAGAGAGACAGAGACAGAGACAGAGACAGAGAGAGAGAGAGACAGAGACAGAGAGAGAGGAGAAAGAGAGGGAGAGAGAGCATGTGTGTACACAATGCCAGGGGAACTGAACCCAGACCCTCAGGCATACTAGCCAGGCACACTAAGTAAGTTATATCCCTAGCTCTGTACTGTTAAGTTGGTTGAGATTTGTTTCATAGTCAGAATAATTCTACCTTACTGAATGTTTTTTAAAAGGAATGGATATTGTGATTGTAAGGTCCATTCCTGGACAGCGAACAGACCTCGCCCAGTACCTGCGTTACCTAGGCAACTGGGACACCTGGAAGAGGTCACATCTGCATCCGCTGAGGTCACATCTTAACCTGATGTGGCCACACCTTTCTTCCACCTGATCCCACTTCCCTTTACCTGGACACACCCTTCCCCTCCCCCCTACCCTATATAAGGCCTAATCCAGGGCCAGATGCCAACCTTGCCTGGTCCCAGCAGGACTACTGAATAAACCTATCCCTTACCTGAATACCACGTGCGTTGTGCAGTTCTTACTCAGCTACCTCTTTTAAAAACCTAACAGTGATGATGTTGGTTGGTTGGTTTATCCTATAAACAGCTAAAAACTGGTTGGAAGATTTGCTCAGGTTCTGTAATATTACCAATTTTATCTCTGCCAGTTTTATTCTATAGAATATTTAGTTTCAGCTAAATATTCTTGGATTTTTTTCTCATTTCTGCATTTAGATCTATTGGCTTTTACATTTTTCATCTAAAATCTTTGTTTTTAAGCACCTATACATTTAGGACTTTAATATATTCTTTATGTAATGACCCCTTTGACATTGTATAATATTAAATTACACAATATCAAATATCAATGTTACTTTTCCCCTAAAATCCACTTTGTTTAATAGCAGTGGAGTTTCATTAAAAAAAAAAAACAACTTAGTGTTTATATGGTGTATCTTTTTCCTATTTTGAGTATTTGGATCTAAAGAGGGTTTATTGTTAATAGAATGCATTTTAATCTTACTTTTTCTAATTACTTGTTTTCAATTGTGTTGAAAAATATATTAACAAACTGGATTAAAGTATCTAATCTTGCACTTGTTTTCTATTTTATCTTTTTGTTTTGTTTTTTGGCTTTGTATTTTCAATTTGTTTCAATTATTGGAATTACTTTTTAGCTTTTTAAAATGTCTCATTTCTAATCCCACTTTTGGGCATTTACCCAAATGTTTACAAACAAGACCACACTAAAGCTACCAGCACAACTATGTTTATTGCAGCATTATTTACCATAGCTAAGATATGGAACCAACCCAGATGCCCCTCAGTAGATGAATGGATCAAGAAAATGTGGTATATATACACAATGGAATTCTATGCCTCCATCAGAAAGAATCACATTTCCCCATTTGTTAGGAAATGGAAAGGCTTGGAAAAAATTATATTAAGTGAAGTAAGCCAGGCCCAAAGAAGCATAGGTCCCATGGTTTCCCTTATTTGCAATATCTAGTATAGGTATGAGTCAAGCAGAAAAGGTCAGATAATGTGATGTTAGGAAAATGAACCCTTAAATATGTATTTTAATGTTTTCGTTTCTTTCATGCATGTGTTTCTAACGCATTTATAAGATTATTTCTTTGTTGCTTTGTATGTCCCTCCCCCACAGTGTAACCCCCGCTTTCACTATATTTGATGTCAGTATAACATGTGGAGGAGATGGGGGCAAACAAGTCATTTAAGGATTCAGGTGGACCTGTTGCAACAATGAGAAGTACAAAATGTTATGTCAAAACCAGCTTTACAATGTCGGTGGGGGGGGGGAGGGGGGTATAATTGGGTGGGGGGAGGGGGGAGGCTGGGAAGGGAGGTGAAGGGTAAAATAAAATAAAATAATATTAAAAAAAAAAGAAAAGAAAAAAAATGTCTCATTTCTAGTAATTTCAGTTTATTTCTAGTTAATTATAGTCTACGTTTCATATTCTATACCATTTAATGTATAATGTAAAACCCTTACCACAGTCTATACTGATAAGACTCAGTCTTTGAGTTAATGCTGTTACAGATTAATTCTATATATACCAGAAATACAAAGAAATATATACTCTTGTTGGCCATTTACATTTGGACTTGTGGTGAGATAACATGTCACAGCAAGAATGCACAGCACAGAAAACCTGTTTATTTCATGACTAGATGGGAAAAGACCAGGATCTTACCACCCTCCTTCTCTCCTTCCCCTCCCCCCTCCTCGCAACAGGAGGGCACACTGGGCCTCGTGTTTTAAAGCTCCTCCCTTCCTAATAATGCTGTGGGTTGAGTTTTAAGCTCTAACACATGGACCTTTTAAGGGAAAGTTCCTCAAATCATAGTCCCAGGATGGCTGTATTCTTATGGTGGTTTATCCTTGGACTGTAAACATTTATTAAAACTTTTAATTGAAATTGTCTTATTTGTATGACAGTTCCAGCTTCCATCTGTTCTCCTTAAAAAGCTTTACAACTTTGGCCAGGCGAGGGGGGGAGGGTAGAGGGGAGATGGGAAGGGATGGGAAGGGGAAACAAAGGAGGAGGCAAAAATGCTTGATAAGAAATGTACTCATTACCTTGCCCATGTAATTGTAACCCCTCTGTACAGTATTTTCATAATAAAAATTACAAAAAAAGTTTTTGCATCCATAGAGGAGATTCTTTGTTGTTGTTATTTTTAATGTACTATGTGATTTTTTTGTGTGTCTTTTGTATGTTTTTCCCCCTGTGGTATATCTCCTGTTGTCGCTGTATTTGATTTTGGTGCCCTGCATCTTGTATATACATTTATCTAATGAGGGGAGGGTAAAAAAAAAACAAACTATGAAATAAGGACACAGGTTGACCCATTGCAACAATGATACTCAAAACACAGTATGTTAGAAATGAACTTTACAACTTTTTTGGGGGGCGGAGGGGAGTAGGAGAGGGAAAGGATGGTAGGAAAAGAACAAAGGAGGGGCTAACAGTGCTCGACAAGAAATGTACTCATTGCCTTACTCATGTAACTGTAACCCCTCTGTACAGCATCTTTACAATACAATAACATTTTAAAAAAGTTTTTGTTCATCTCCTTTTCCATTCTTAAAGACATCTCCTTTCTTGAAGATAGCCACATTTTCTTGGCCAGGAAGTTAGCTAGATTTCAGTGTTTCCAGTTCTATATGTTTCATAAAAATCAAGACTCATAGAGGACCCACCCTTTTCTGAGATGTAGGGCAGGAATTGCATTTCTTTGGCTTTGACATTTCTTTGAACATTTGAGACAGAATTTAGAATTAAGCATAAGCTTTTAAGTAAATTGTGTGTGTGTTAACTTCTTATCAGAATAGATGTTGAAACATTTAAACACATTTTAATATTTTAACCGTTTGATATTTATTCAGATGAAAACTGGTCATGTCCCATGAAGCTCTAAAATTGGCCTGTAAAATTCCAAATGAAATCAGTCACCAGAGGCTACTCAGGAGGCTGAGATCAGAGTATCACAGTTCAAAGCCAAGCTGGGCTGAAAAGTACCTCTGAGACTCATTTACAATTATCCACCAGAAAACCAGTAGTGGAGCTGTGACTCAAAGTGGTAGAATGCTAGCCTTGGGCAAAAGAACTCAGGAATGACACCCAGGACCTGAGTTCAAGCCCTATCGCCAGCATAAAGAAAAAATAAGCTCCAAATGAAGCAACTGCACATTGTGTAGATGTCTTTACAGAAGAGAGCCATGTCCTTTTGTCAGTAAGTTGGCCCTGAAGTCACTGACCACTAATTATTGCCGAATTGTGGGCATAATGAGTCACAGGCCTAGTTGTATCAACAGCCCTGCAAAGTGTTTCAGAGACACATCCATCAATTGTGGTCATGGGAAAGGTCATGATAGCACAGTCTTTGATCGTAATTCAGCTCTTCTCTCCCTAGTTTGCCATGGGTATGTTGAAATACTGTGATTGTTCACTTTGAAGCATGATTCATTTTTTGAGGAAGACTTACTGGAAATGAGTAAAATATCTCAGGGAAGCCATCCCAGTTAAAGGCCTATTTCTTCATTCAATAGCTTTTTGTATAGTGAAAGTATCTCAAAAACTCTTCTGTGAGATTCACCAACTTCATTCCTTCTAAACCACTGCTTATAATCCACAGTTTGAACCAAAGAAAAGATTCACTGTCGAGTTGGACGCTAGCCATTTCCACTGAATTCCTCACTCATACACCCCTGTTAATAACAAAAGCCCTGTAGTTCTCAGTGCTCTGGTCCTTCTCTCCAGCATGTTGGGTATTTGTGAAAGCATAACCCTGGTGACACTGGACAATCCATATAAAGTCCTTTGACATTTTAATATGGGTATAAGATGGGGTGGAATTTGACAGAAATTGAACCTAGGAATTAGCTTTGTATAAAATAAATTTGTTCTGAATTGAACCATAGAACAGTGTCCACCTTTTCCTTAAGTCACTTGTTTTGAATATTTTTTTTTAATTGTATTTTATTTTATTTGAGAACATACTGTACAGGGGGGCTACAATTACATGGGCAGGATAATGCATACATTTCTTACCAAGCATTGCAGCCTCCTCCTTTGTTTACCCTTCACTTCCCTTCCCCGCCTCCCCCCTCCCCCCACCCAATTTTACCCCCCTCCCCCCACCCAATTATACCCCCCTCCCCCCCCCCACACCGACATTGTAAAGCTGGTTTTGACATGACATTTTGTACTTCTCATTGTTGCAACAGGTCCACCTGAATCCTTAAACGACTTGTTTGTCCCCATAAGACTTGTTTTGAATATTATACCTTTGAATAGTGTGTGTACCCTCCCTCGATTTTTTTTAACCAAAGTGACTCTGGCAACATTTCAACAATTTATCAATAAAATCAGCAAGAATCTAGAAATGAGAAAACATTTCAAAATTAAATATCAAAAGATCTTCTAAAGTAAAAGACTTAAACATTTCTTAATTTTATTACCCTTTTGATAAACCATGACAGTAAATTTTAGTCCGTAGTGGTGCATATTTGTCCAACCTTAGATTATTCATAAAGTTTCAGTAAAATGTGTTCTTTGTTCTATTGCTGTGTTCTGCTGGAAATGGTATATAGATGTTTCCTTGAAAATTAAGGGTTATATTTTTCCAAAACTATTTATAGGTAGAAATTCAAAAGAGTTATGACTCTTTGTTTATAATTTGAAACTCATATATCTTTCCTTTTAATTTGTGGGTTATTTCTTTCACAGCACTTGATCTTCCATGAGCTCTCACAGTGAGTGTTAAAGTTCTCAAACTACTAAGTTGTCAGTTATCCATATTTTTGTGGAAGACTGGAACTATTTCATAAGTCGTCTAACACCAAAGCAGAAGATATTTATTTTGGAGAAAAATCAACACTAGTCAAAACCAAACCACTTGGATATATTTTTGTTTGTATTAGAATTTATTAATCAAGTCAGAAAATTTGCCTAGCAATGCCTGACATCAAAGAGATTCTGTAACAAAGTTAAGCCACTTGAAAGACAAGATAGATGACAACCCAAAATTTATCCAGATAAGAGTGAAATGGAAACAGCCTTTAAACCTAAATAGGGAAGAAAAGAAATTAGGGTTAAATACACAAGACCAACTTACACTCATGCAAAATGGCATACATCTGAGATCCTAAACCAGGCAGATTATACACATTCCTATTAATTCTCATAAAATCATCTATCTTCATTTTCACAGGGAAATGTGAAAGTAGGGAAATGTAATTAAAGTCTATTCAACTCAGAAAGGCAGTTTTTGACACTGTGATTGATAAATTTGTTTGTACTGAACGACACTGGACTGGTGTGTGATGTAGGTAGGCCTCTGTGGAGGCAGCACTAATGGCAGAGCTGCCCATGGCCCTGTCACTTGTGGGGTGGGTAGTCTTCAGAGTGGGAATTAAGGTCCTAACACTGAGGTGGAGAAGAGGCTTGGGCCTCACCAGTAGAGCTGGAAGGATCAGACTACAGGTGTTTTGTGGCAGTTCAGCATTAAGTTCTGAGGCTATGATGGAAAGCATGTACTACTAAGAAAGAGCTGTGGTCACCATCTGCCCAGATCCAGTCTATCCAGTCTGGTCTCCACCCTGACTTATGCCAGCCCAGTGTTAAGTCCTTCCAAACTCTGTCGTAAAATAAACCATGTATCCAGATACAACCATTGTATCTAAATGTGAAGCACCAAAAACATTTTTCACATATAAAACAGTTGTTCCCAAATATCCTTATTTGCGCCTGTTTATGTAAATGGACTACTATATTTTCAACTAGATTTCTCTACAAATGTGTATGCTCACAGAAGAAGACCAAAGTATGGGAAATGTGAGGAAATAGAATAGGACCTGTGATCCTCAAACCTAAATGCTTCCCAAGAAGCCACTGCTTATTTTCTTTCCACATGTTTCACAAAGAAACACCCCTTGTTGAGTAAATTTGTGAAGCATAGTACTAAAGGAATGCTGCTTTTCTGTTTGTTTCAAATTGATAAGGGGCCGAATCCCCCTGGAATGCTCAGTGTTTGAACAATATTGAGCAGCTAGGCCAAGGATGTGACTTGGTAAAGAAAACTTGGCTTCAGGAAGATCCATTTTGTGCTCCTCCTTAATCCTGCAGCTCAGCCCTTGGAGCTCAGTGGGAAAAAGGAAAATGTTATATCAGTTACACTGCAATCCTTAGTCACTGACTCCACTCTGGAAGCAGAGGCGTGGAGGCTTGTTAGTGATGTTTATACAGGCAGCTCAGTGTGTTCCTTATTTAGTTGTGGTTTTTTTTTGTCGGTCCTGGGGCTTGAACTCTGGGCTTGGGCACTGACCCTCAGCTCTTCAGCTCAAGGCAAGTGCTCTACTGCTTGAGCCACAGCGCCACTTCCCATTTTCTGATGGTTTATTGAACAGTCTCAGAAATTTTCCTGCCCGGACTGGCCTCAGACCTTGATCCTCAGATCTTAGCCTCTTGAGTAGCTAGGATTACAGGTGTGACTACCAGTGCTCAGCTTCTTGTGCTTCTTATGATACTTCAAATTCAACTTCGTTTGGATAATACAAAAAAATGCAGCTAAATGAACTTACAATCTTTCCACCCATGAATGTTTTGCTTAGGGATGTTTTGGTGATTATGTTTCTGGTCCAGATGTCGATGAATGAGGTGGGGAATGGGGCAATGCAAGTATTTTTTGTCATTATGCTTTGGAGCTTCTTCCTTCATCTTTTAGCTCACATGAGCAGTATTTGTATAACAAATATTCCATAAGAGTGATTCCCATTGAGAGATACAGATTCAAACCCCAAGAGGATTTGGTAACATCAGAAGATTAGGTTTTTTTCCTATTAGAATGTACTAGATACATAGAATGTACTAACTAGCAACCGAATATACTGGTAGACATCCTACGCGCATAGCGCAGCCCCTATCACAGAATTAGTTCATTTCCAGAGTGCTTGGAAACTGTAGCTGAAGCCTTCTGTTTTGTGGCTTCAGTTTTGAATAGCTGACTATTCTAACCCAAGTTACATTCTCTATTTTAAAATTTCTTGTTGATATAAAACAACCTGCTTCAGGGTGCTGGTAATTCATGCCTGTAATCCTAGCTACTCAGGAAGCTGAGATCTGAGGATTGCAGTTTGATGCTAACCTAGGCAGGAAAGTCCATGAGACTCTTACCTTCCAATTAACTACTAAAAACCAGAAGTGGCACTGAGGCTCAAAATGTTAGGGATCTAGCCTTGAGGAGAAGGACTTAGGGGATAGCCCCCAGGCCCTGAGTTCAAGCTCCATGACCACCACCAACAACAAAAAAACAATGACAACAACAACAAAAATCCAACCCATTGAATATTCTTGATCACACATTTTTGTGCTACTTCTGCTTAAGCTGGACTAGAAAAATGAATTAGATATAAAAATTCCTGGATATACACAATGGAATATTATGCAGCCATTAGAAATGACAAAATAATGGCATTTGCAGAGAAATGGATGGAGCTAGAAGGAATCATGTTGAGCGAGGTAAGCCAAGAACGAAGAGACAAACAGTACATGGTCTCCCTGATAAGTGGATGATAAATCCAAAATGTTAGGTGATATGACAAAACTAACAGGACTTAAGAAACAAAGAACTCCCACTCATCTGGTTGAACCACTACCAAATATCCCCATGCTGCTGATCACATATATGGTATATAACATGTGAGCACCGTTATATATTACAGACTGTGATAGACAATTTGCTCCAGGAAAGTTAGAATGAACTTGTGACTTTAAATGAGCATCATTATTCCACAATACTGTGAATTTCCAGAAATTAAGTAATCACTTAATCACAATTAAAAAAAAAAAAAAGAACCTTGGGGAAGGGAGGGAGGGAGGGGATGGTAGGGGGAAAACAATGGAGGGGGTAACAATGTTCAAGAGGAAGTGTACCCATTACCTCATTCATGTAACTGTAACCCTCTGTATAATATCTTTACAATAAAAAATTAAAAAAAAACAATAGGAAGCAAGAAAAAAAAGAAAAAAGAAAATTATGTTTGCCAAGGGAAAGCTTAATGTTGAGAAGGGAGGAAAATAGAAAAACAACCTCCTTTGATTGTGTGCTACTAGAAGCAACACCTTTTACCATATTTGCTTCCCATCATTTGGATGTTTTTCTCACATTCTCTTACTCAGTTAGCTCTATAAATATTTTCCACACCAAGCAGCTCACATAATATACTATCTTAACAGATAGACACTATTTATTTCTTAGGTTTTCTTTTATCTTTGGTGTTCATTTATCATGTAACTTCAGCCTACAAGACTGCCTTCTTTTTGTGCCTAAAGTTATTATCTTAATAAATGTTTTCTCCATGAAAAAAAAATTCCTGGATAAAATAATTGTACATTTGATTACATCAATCAGTACTGTTTTCTAGAAAAGAACATAGTTGCACCAGTATAAACATCAGTACCTTTCCTGTACCAAAGCTACCCCTCACTATAAATGCCCATCTCACCTGAAAAAACAAGTTAGCTTTTCTCAAGATTCATAAAGATCCATCAGAGAAAAACAGTAAAAGTGAACTAACAGATATGGGTCCCTGCCTTTGCTTCAAAAGAAGTTTTGGGGAGAAAAGAAGACTAAGCAGAAATTTGTGGTAGTTTTTAATTCCAGATCTATCCTTCAAGTTAAGGGAAGGAGTGCTTAGATTGTCCCCCACCCCAAAGGCAGGAAGTAAAATTATTTGACTCAGAATTCACATATAAACATTTGTTTGGCCCAAAGCTATCAGATCTGATTAAAAGGAAAGGATACCAATTAAGTGCTCAGCATAAAGCCTAATTTTAGGTCCTCAAGACATTGGCACTATCATTAATTTAGATAAGAACAATCTACTTCTCCATCTTGGCAGAAGTCTTTGTTAGATATTGTAGCAATTCCAGGGTAGATGTCCTTCATAATTTTTGTCCTTGGACATCAATTAGGAATTAGGCATGACATCTGTCTCTGCTCAGAGCCTTCATTATGAAGTGCAAGATCAGGTCACCAATCTAATGTGTGCAGCTGAGCTTGAAAAACATTCACAAACCACCCACCTTTTCAGGAAGGGCGTTCTCTTGTGTTAGCATATTGTATAACCTCCCCACATGAATATAGATATGTTTTTCTACTTCCACTTGGTCCTATTAATTTGTTTTTAAATGATAAATTTATAATGTGGTTTGATCCTCTTTTCTTCATGCATACATTTATAATATTGACATAAAATTCGTTTTAGTGTTAAAAATTTTAGTGCACTGTTTGTATGTTTTTTAAAGCATCTCCTAATTAATAGCCAGATATGCTGAGCTGTCAGAAAAACTCTTTTCCAGTAGTTTGGGGGTGAGAACAACATGACTCTACCTCTAACTCATGGGAACATCTCATGACATTTTCAGCTCTATTCCCTCTGTCCATCACTGTGCCTGGTAAAGCACAGGTGCTTGATATGTTCATTACATCAAACAATGATACACCTCCCAGCATCATACTTGAAAGGTCAAGTTGAAATATGAAAAGATAGTTGCTGCTTTGCCTTTCCTTAGCACATTGAATTGATCTTCTTCTTTCCTCTGTATGCCTGTGTGTGTATACATGTGTGCATGCAGTACTGGGGCTTGAATTCACCTTATGTGTCACTCAAGACTGCTGCTCTACCACTTGAGCCACAGCTCTACTTCTTGCTAGTAAGTTGCAGATAAAGAATCTTTTGACTTTGTCTGCCTGGGCTAGCTTTGAAGCTCAAGCTTTAGCTCTCTGCCTCTTGCTGCAGATTATAGGAGTGAACTACCAGTGCCCAACTTCTCCCTTTCTTTATATCAAGATTATATATTATTATATATTATATAGCATATTTATATCTGTGGCTAGACAGAGGTGTAGAGTAAAATAAAAATGATCAGAAAAACAGTCCTTTGTCTTTAAGTTTTCCAGATGTGTTTACTTAAGACCTCCTCCAAGATGCTTTCTGAAAGATACTGTGAAATAGAAGGTACTGTACATTAGTGTTTTACATTGTTTTTCTTCAGAGAGCCAGATAGCACTGACCACACACAGATGAATTTCCCCTCTGGAATCTGCTGGAAAATAGGATCTATCACTTTTCAGAAAGTGAAGCCAGACTTAATTACAAAGGGTACAGACTGTCATCTCATCAGATGTCTTACATGACTAATCTTGCACAGTGAACAAAGTTCATTTTACACAGCTGAGATTGCTCAGATGCTGGGATATTCTGGGGCACAGCATCTCTGAAGGTGAAAGGAGTAGCCACATTTACCCAGAAGAGTGATCAGATGTTAGCTACATTTCTGTAAAGGTGTTTCAGGAGAACTTATAGATGCCATCTCTACCTCCAAAGCGCTTAGAACCCCATTTGGTACTGCATGGACACTGTAGTTGCTAGTTCTGTGGGTGACAGCAGGCACACTTGTCGGGTTCTTTTCTGAAAGAGAAGCTTTGTCATTATACACCATGGTAGACACCCTTTCAGGTTCTTTTCTATTCCTAGTTAAAATTTATATTTTTAAAAAAATGATGAAGCCCGGCACCAGTGACTCACACCTGTAATCCTAGCTACTAAGGAGGCTGAGATCTGAGGATCACAGTTCAAAAGCCAGCCAAGGGCAGGAAAGTCAGTGAGCCTCTTATCTCCAATAAACCACTGTGAAAACTGGAAGTGGTGTAGTGGCTCAAGTGGTAGAGCACTAGCCTTTTGGTGAAAAGCTGAGGTACAGCATTCAGGCCCAGAGTTCAAGCCCTATGACCGACAAAAAAAAATATGATTAGGCAAATTATTGGTTCAGTGAAGCTGGGAGCAAAGACTGGCTACTAATGGACAGGAGAAAATATTTTAAGTAATGTAAATGTTCCCAATGAAGGATGTGCAACTGTACATTTACTATGTTTAAAATTATTCCTTAGGTATTCTGCTCGGAACTCATTGAGGGATCTAATATAAATCGACCCAACAGTTTTTTCAAAAACTTCAGGTACCTGCTAGGTGCTGGTGGATTACACCTGCAATCCAGCTGCTCATGGGCTGAGAATTGAGGATTATGCTTCTTATGTAACCCAGGCCGGAAGTGCACGAGACTCTTATCTCCAATAAATTACTCAGAGAAAGCCAGAAGTGGAGCTGTGGCTCAAGTGGTACAGGGCTAGCCTTAATCAAAAGAAGGTCAAGGACAGTGCCCAGACCCTGAGTTCAAACCCGAGATAGCCCCCCCCAAAAAAACACAAAAATAACCCCCCAATACCAAACCAAACAACTATCATCTTTTTGAATACAATTAGTCTTTTTAAAAAATAGTTTCAGTAATATAGAAGAGATATATTGTTTTCTCATTTTTTAAATTTCTTGCCTTGTGTGTGTATACACTTACACAGCTCAATCAAGCACATACACATGTGTGCCTGCCAGTCTTGAAATTGAATTCAGGGCCTGGATACAGTCCCTGAGTATTTTACTGAAGGATTGTGCCACTTAAACTATAGCTCCACTTCCAGTTATTTTGCTGGCTAATTGGAGTTTCACAGGACTTTCCTACCTGGTTTGGCTTTGAATTCTGATTCTTACATCTCAGCTTCCTGAGTAGCATATGAACCGCACCTAGCTTCTCCTGCCATGTTGTTAACTTCCCTGTCTGGGCAGTTGCTGCAGAATTTTTCTATCGGTTCATTTGTACTTCATTTCTCAGTTTCTCTTTGTTGTTTGAGAAATGAAAATTTTACCTTCAAATATATACATAGAAATTGTATGTATTATCAGGACTGCTGGGCTATTTTCCCCTTATTTAATGGTGTTTTCTATAAACCTACAAGGCACACAGCATGTTTGTTGTCTCCAACACCTGCCCTCTATGTGCATTTACAAATGTTGTTTCTGGTAACTTTTCACACGCTGCTGCCCAGTCTCCTTCAGTGTATTACAGTGTTTGGATTTGAAGTCACGAGCCCTGATTTAGTGAATTCTTCAAGGCCTAGATACAAGTATATTCCCTTGGCCGGTCACTAGTTTTTCCTCCTTCTTGGCAGGTTTCAAGTATAATTCACTGGAGGATTAAGCCAAGAAACTAAAAAGGAAATAGCATCAGTATTTTGTGAATCACTTTTTTTATTTCTTCAATCATTTTCAAAGTATGTACATAAACTAGAAAAGCTAATCTGCACCCCAAATTTTCCCATTTCAAACTTTGCTCAATTTTTTTTATTTGATATTTCTAAGACTAGAAAGATTTTAAGGCTGTTAGGTTTTCATCCACCAAAGGGACTATGGGCCTGCTGTGTAATTCTGAGTGCCTTCAGGAGCCAGTTTTGAACATCTTTTGCTGAAATCTACACTTGGCAATGAGCAGATGAGGCAGGTACTTGTCTCTGCCCTTGACCATGACTGAGGTCTCTGCTCAGCCTCTGTAGTGTCACAGTTGTACCACCAGGAAGTCATCTCCATCTTCCAGGACAGACATTAGGCCTTAGATAGGACTCAGC
Source organism: Dipodomys merriami (assembly GCF_024711535.1). Classification (NCBI taxonomy): domain Eukaryota; kingdom Metazoa; phylum Chordata; class Mammalia; order Rodentia; family Heteromyidae; genus Dipodomys; species Dipodomys merriami. The sequence continues at coordinate 17,646,458 of NW_027206068.1, forward strand.
CAAAGACTTTTTTTTTGGTCTGGTCGTGGGACCTGAACTCTGGGCCTGGGCACTGTCCCTCAGCTCTTCAGCTCAAGGCTAGCGCTCTACCACTTGAGTCACAGCGCCACTTCCGGCTTTTTTCTTTTTGCTTATGTGGTGCTGAGGAATCAAACCCAGGGCCTCATGTATGCAAGGCAAGTGCTCTACCACTGAGCCACCTTCCCAGCTCCCCAAAGACTATTTAAATTGTTATTTTCACTGCTCTGTGTTTTTTTTCTTCCCACAATGCATAAATCATCCAAATATAGTGTAGACATAGTTTAAAGTTCTCCTTGGTAAAAATATCATGAGATAAGTGGTTTCTACTACCCACATGCTTCTATATAGCAGAAAGCATATGTTTTATACATGAATTGTTAATTATATTTTACTGGGAAATAAAGAGGAAGAACTGCATGAAGTCTGAATCAAGCCCATACTTCATATAAGGCATTTGTTTTAACACTTTTCTACTGTACTTCAGTGTTAATTTGGGGGAAAAATGTTTCCATTTTTAAGGTGCTACATTTGTCATCTGTGATTGGAGACTATAGTTATCTTCATTGACGGTCAGTGCAGTTAGCTTACATGATTTTATCTGTGATTTTAAAACAACAAATGTGATTGCCCCATTCTAAAACATTTTGTCCAAATAAATTATACTCATAACTGGGAACTTTTAAAATTTCCTGTTTAAAGAATTATGTGGCTCAATGTGAATATTTTGTAAACGTTTGCATGCTTAAATCAGTATGCTACTTTTGATGAGGAAATTCTTGATGATTATCTCACATGATGTTACAATTTTGGAGATATAACTTGGAATTACATAAAATCAAGAAAGATGTTATACATTTCAAACAATTACCCTTAATGGTGGAGGTTGGGCATCAGGTCACTGGCTATAATGTTATTTCAAGCTACTACTGACACTCTATTATTTAATAGAACTCTATTACTTAGAACTTTATTAGTAGAACTGTTATTTAATAGATTTTTTTTTTACTAATAGAAGTCTATTATTAGAAGTTATTTAATAGAACTTGAATGTTGTCTCAGTCCAAACTGTTTTCCCCAGACCCAGAGTATGTAAAAGCAGGTGCCTGGTACTTTTTTCCCCAAAGGATAAATACTTCAGAGCTGTCAATTGTATTTCATTTTTAAGGGATCAACCTTTTACACCAATATAAATATTTCCTTGATAGGCCAAATGTCACTATTTACTCTATACAGGAAAGTTCTTTATTAAAGAGATTTAGTATTTTTATTTCCCCCAGCAATATAACTACTATCTTAAAGTGGATACATGGAAAGTATAGAAAGTATCAAACACTGGTAATTTCAATTTCTGGAAGTGAAAATGCATTCCTTTCGGGTGGCAGCCCATCTTAGATGAACACTTTCTCTATGCAGATGCAGTCAGGAAGCCACCATCAACCCTGGACCTTTAAATAAAATCAAAGTAGTCTGTCTGACTTCAAGGCCTGGCTCCCAGTGTGTTGTATTTCTAGTTTAGTCAGATAATTTGGAGTTGAATAGAAAGAAAAATTCTTTTCTGAAGAGGGGAAGAGTTTATTAGATTATAATGGGCAGAGTGATTATTTTAAATGGATTACACAATACTTTGTGGAATATAATATTACCAACTTTATGGCAAGTTTCTCTTCTTAATCATACATAGGATATGTCTACAACAACACATAAACCTGTTATGTATATTTTTAATCTTGTGTTTTCACAGTAGCATCCATTTTCCTTTAAATTACTTCCCCTGCTGTGTTTGCAGGACACTCAGTCTCTTTGAAGACACTGAACGTTAGCATACTTTCAGCATACTTTCGTTTGGTTTATTCATTCTAGTTTTCCTTTAATGATCATGTTTCTAAGATGCCACATTGTTCTTCCTTGTGAGTTCGTTTTGCCTGAGGCACATTCACTGTTCATATAGTGATGTCAGAGGGTGCTACTTTTGATGTGTGTAGCTGCTTTAGGGTAGTGATTTAAATTTTTCCAAGGAGAGCTTTTGAAGATGGCCTTTGGGATGGGGCTCCAAGACTGAATGGAATATGAGAGAAGGAAATGATGCATACAGGGGATTAGACAGATGTGGTTGCTCATATGGCTAACCCTCCACCTCCCAATCACCGCCAAGTTACAGTTGTGCTTCAGTCTTAGCATGCTAGCTTCAGTAGGCCGCACCGTTCCTAGTCCTTGGTGGTGCAGGGCAAGGAACTGATCTATATAGAAAATTGGAGGAGAAGGTAAAGAGACACACACAAAACTTGTTTCTGATTCACTGTACCTGAGATCTGGAAGGTTACTTGAGACTTAGTGGCAGAAGCTGGATAATGGAATGTGGGCGGAGACAAGGGAATCTGTTGGCAATGCAGTAGTATAACCAAGCATCGTGTGTGGCAAGAAACAAGGAAGTGGATATTTGTGTGACACAAGACCACTTCCTGGAGCTTGCAATCAGCCAGTCAGTTCTTGAAGACACTCCTCTCCTCTGCTTCAGATGCAAAAACAATTCCATAAATCTTTCTTTGGATCCTTACCTTCATTGTCCCATGATTCACCAGGGTTGTATGGGTCCATCACTCTTGTCTGATGAGTAACTCTTATTTTAGGCTGTTGATGTGGCAGGCAATGATCAACAGGCAGCTATAAAATAAGCATCTGCAAATCCTTTTTAATAAATATTTGTGAAGTTTCAAAATCCTCATGTCTGATCAGTGGTAAGACAAGTCTCCTAGGAAAGCCCTGTGGAGACACAGCAGTGCTTCTGGCCATGGGAACTTCTTGTGGGGTGAGGAGAGGGGACTCAGAAGACTTCAGCAGACATAAACTTGCCTTCTCAGAAGGCAGACACTGTGGGCACTGATGCTGCCTTTGTTGAGATCAAACACACACACACACACACACACACACACACACACACACACACACCTTACTTTGGGAAGGAGAGTTGGAAAATTGAAAGTGTGGTAAAGGGCAAAACAAAAGTCTAGAAAAATCCTTAGGATTTTACATTGAAAATACACACACATATCATACATAAATGATGTATATATATGATACATGTATCACACATAACACATATACATATATATGTGTTTAGAACATGGATCAAAATATCTTATTTTTTTTGCTCAAACTTTCTCTATTGCTAGTTGACTTATTTATTTAAAAAGAAATGTTATAGCTGGGCAGCAGAGTCTCATGCCTAATCCTAGCAACTCAAGAGGCTGAAATCTGAGGACAGCAATCTGAACACATTTGGGGCAACAAAGTATATGAGGCTCTTATTTCCAGTTCGCCAGAAAAAGCCAGAAGTGGAGTTGTGGCTCCAGTGGCAGAATGCTAGACTTGAATGAAAAAGCTAAAGAACATTGATGAAAGTGACCTATTCAACTCCAGGGTAGAGATGGGAGGGAGGGAATGGAGAGAATTAGGGAACAGATGACACTGTATGAAAGACATGTACTTATTAGTTGATTCATGTACATATAACTCCTCTGAACATCACCTCTATAATAACAAGTAAAATTTTAAAATCAAAATAAAAAAAACAGCAGTCAGGCATTGAATTCAGGCCCCAGTGCCAGCATATGCACACACAAAATATACATAAATTCAAGTCTCAGCTGGACCAGGTAAATGAACTGGATTGGCAGTGTAAAGTTAGACAACAGTTTTGTTTTTTCTTGCCACCTATTGTGTGTGTGTGTGTGTGTGTGTGTGTGTGTGTGTGTGTGTGTGAGAGAGAGAGAGAGAGAGAGAGAGAGAGAGAGAGAGAGAGAGAGACAGAGAGAGAGAGAGACAGAGAGAGAGAGAGAGGGAGAGAGAGAGACAGAGAGAGAGAGAGAGGGAGAGAGAGACAGAGAGAGAGAGAGAGAGAGAGAGAGAGAGAGAGAGAGAGAGAGAGAGAGAGAGAGAGAGAGAGAGAGAGAGAGAGAAAGAGAGAGAGAGAGAGTGAGAGAGTTGAATTCAGGGCCTAGCCATTGCCTCTGAGCTTTTTTACTCAAGTCTAGCACTTGAGCCACAGTTCTGCTTCCAGCTTTTTTTTAGCAGGGGGTGGAGAGGTAGGAGTGGGGTAATTTATTGGAGATAAGAGTCTTGCAGACTCTCCTGTCTGGGCTGACTTTGAACTGCAATCTTCAGATTTCATTTCCCTGAGTTGCTAGGATCACATACATGAAACACCCTGCCCCAGTTCCCCACCACTTTCTGACGCTGTAGATATTCCTTTTCTTATACCTGATAATGATTTTGGTCACTTTTTGAAAGTTCTCAGGTATTACAAAGGGAGCCTGATTTGAACTGAACTTCTGGTTGTAGTTTAACACTTGTTCCCTCTCTCTCCTTCCTGACCCTACAAGGTTGGGAGGGGTGAGTGAGGTGTGCTGTGAGTCTCTTTCTTACTTCACAAACTCTACTACTTGCCGGTTTATACCTCTGGATCATCCAAGGTTGGTTGGTACATAGGAGTACACATTCCTTAGTGGTTCTGTTAATAAACTTTACATTGTGATCAAAGCATCCTTCAAGATCAGCTCTAAACACCGGCCCTTTCCCTAATTGGGCACCGTTGTGGGTTTTCCAATCACAGACACCTGCCTTTTTGTGCTGGTTTCTGCTATTGTGAGGCTCCCTGGGGCTGATGTTGCATTCACAGGACACATTGGTCTTCTATAGTCCTCTGACTCTAGTAATCTCGGCCTGTTCTAAAATGCGACTCACTTTGTCCACTGGCAATACAACATCTCTGAACAACGTGCAAGTTTCTGTTGTTCTGGAGGCACGAGGGGGCACCGCGCTGTGCCTGGGGCTTTGGGGAGGCGGGTGTAAGAAGGAGAGGATTCGACAGTCATCTCTCACCCACTTCCATAATAGGCTGCATTCACAGGAGGGGAAGGAAGCATAGATGAGCCAGTGGAAGGCATTTTTTTAAATGGTAATACTTTTTTCTTTACTGGACAACGATGGCTGGAATTGGATGGATTCCAAGTAGGATGGCTGAACATCTCACCTTGGAGACAGCTGATGTGTTCCCAGAAGATTGAAATGGCCCAGGGGAAGCCCACTACTTTGGTTCTCCCTCCAGGGGTTCCTGATGGGGCCGGTGAGTGTTTGGGTTACAGAGCTGAGCATGCTCTTCCCTGGAAGTGCCTGTAGATGTCAGTAAAGTAAAATGACTCCTCTACTTCTGTTTTGATAAACTAAGCACCACAGCCCATAGAAAAGGGGGAAAATGTTACCCCAGGAAGTCTTCCTGTCAAACAGCGACAACACATTCACAGCAAGTTGCAAGTTTTTTTCCATACACAATTGCAATTTATCTTAGATGATAGAAGTATACTCACTTTTCAGCACATAGCACAAAGGAAAAACTTTTCCCCCCTTAAAATACCACAGGCTTGCATACTTACACCACATACCAGTCACTCACTAGACACTGTCCTTATGCTAAGAATATTGATCTTCATCAAAGAAGAAAATCACACATTCACTTGTAGTAAAAGGAGAATGAAGATGGAAAGACCCTTAAAAACATGTTAAACTGAAACTCTTTTACCCAATTACTTAAGGATAAGTAAATTAAATAATTTAAATAATTAAAAAAATAAAACAATGCTCAGACAGCATCTGATTGTTAATGCATTTAAGTGGTCTTTTTCTATATTGGTTTTAGAAACCTGTAATTGTTTGAATGGCTAGACTGGCACTCTACCCCTTGAGACGTATCTCCAGCCCTACTTTTTACTGGTTATTTGGAGATAGAATCTGAAGAGCTTTTCTACCTGGCTTGGCCTTGAAACAAAATCCTCTAGCTTTCAGCCTCCTAAGTAGCTAGGCTTATAGACATGTGCCACCAATGCTCAGTAAGACCACAAATTTTGGTCAAGTAAAAAAAGCAGTATTTCATTTCTCCTACAGAAGGAGAGGACAAAATGACCAATTAGGAACTTCACCCCTGAGCTTCCGCTACTAGGAGGGAACTTAATGCTACCCTGGAAATATTTGGTACTTACATATGATAACATGAAGGAGGTCTTCAGCCATTTTTTCTGTCTGTATTATGTTAAGGGTGTGAATAGCCTTAAGTTAAGAATTTTGTAGGCCTAATGATAAACAGACTTCTTTTAAGAAGCTTTTGGTACTTGAGGTAAAATCTAAACTGCTGAAATAATAAAATAAATAAGACTGCATAAAAACAAAGCTATGTAATAATGAAATACAGCTCAGGATAAGAAAGTCATTAAATCCTGGACTATTAGCATAGTCTAAAAGAAGCACAAACTTCACACAGAATAATTGTGTATTACATACAAACTATTTTAAGTATCACATGAGGAAGACTTACAGGTCTTTTTGAAGATAGGACTCCTATGTTTCTTTTTTTATATTTTAGGAGTAAATATTTGCAAATAGTAAAATGTACTCTTATACTTCACAGCAGCATATTCAGATTCTAAGCAAGGACATAAATATTTTCTTTTGATTTTTATTTTTCTTCTAAATGCTTATGCTTAAGAATTCTTTCTTATGTCACCTACAGATACTTGAAGAGGATGAATCCTATTTGCATAGCACAGTGAGAATTCTGTTGTCCAGATTGGGAAAAACCCAAGAAAATAATCTTTCTAGAATCCTGTGATGAGACTCACTTAATGCTTGGAACATCTTTTGTCTGTCTCCTTAGTAATGTTACTAAAGAAAGAAAATCATTCCATTCAATAGATAGAGCAAAATAAAAAATACATTCTAAAAATGGATGTTTCTCAAAATGTTAAACATGGAATTGCCATATAGCTCAGAAATTCCCTAGGTTTATAACCAAGAAAATATTATCCAAGAAAAATTAAAAGTTAGGCTCAAAGTATCAAAGCAATATATATATATTTTTTGGGGTCCGGTTGTGGGGCCTGAACTCTGGGCCTGGGCGCTGTCCCTCAGCATTTCAGCTCAAGGCTAGCACTCTATCACCTGAGCCACAGCGCCACTTCCAGCTTTTTTTTTTTTTTCTGCTCATGTGGTGCTGAGGAATTGAACCCAGGGCCTCATGCATGTAAGGCAAGCACTCTACCGCTGAGCCACCTTCCCAGCCCTCAAAGCAATATTTTTAAGAATAATCAAACTATAGGAACAACCCAAGCATCCATCATCTGATGGATAGATAAATCATGATATAGCAGTATCAGGAAATAGGTGATAGTTGCCATAGAATGGCAGGACTATGCAAAGTGAAATAAAAGCAGTCAAAAATACCATATGTTGTAAATTACATTTATGTAAAGTACTCAGAAAGTAGTTTCATGGTTGCTCATGGTAGGGTGTGGTAGTAGGGAAGTTAAGGGGTGACAGTGAATACAGACAGTTTCTTGAAGTGATTAAAAACAGTGGAAATGGTGGACATTTCTTGGACTGTATTAAATCATGCTTTGTATACTTCAGAAGGATGATTTTTAAATTATATTTGAATAATATCTCAATTGAGAAAGAAATGGACTGTTCATTTATTGGGTATCATGAATTCAGTTAGGAACTTCCTTAATGTTCCCAGGGAAGGGAAGTTTCTTAATTGACCAGTTCAAGAATGAAAGGATAATTCATAGAATGCTACCATTTTTCTTATAGAGAAAAAAAATGCCTGGAGGATGTGTAAAACACCAGAATGGAAAGATAATACTTATTTGTCCCTCTGCAGAAGATCTTTACCATAGTGCAGTCCATCCGCACAAATGCATGACCTTTGGACAGAGAAGGGAGGAAAGAAAAATCCCAAAACAGATACTGGAATTATGTTAAAAGTTAACACATTTGCAGGGATTTCTGTATCTATGCAATGAAATTTTGTTGAAAATAACTCCTGTTTGTATTTGTAATTCATGATGGGCAGAATATAACCCTAAAAGAAATCTTAAACTCTGAACTACAAGTATAGTTATTTTTAGTGCCCTAACCTTTTGTATGGAGTTCAAGTTAAAATGACTAATGCAGTAACCTTATAATCAGGTCAAGATAATCCTGTCCTCGCATAGTTTACTCCCATGGCTTTCAGGGTAAAAGTGTGTTTATAAGAATCCAATGGGGTTTTGTAACCAGCAGTCTCCAAATGTGCTTCTATTATAACATGATATTCAGCCTGTAGACTAATTGTCTGAGGCCTTTTCTGTAGATGTGGGACATTTCCTTCTTCTCACCATCTTACAACTGGCTTTCTGCCTCACCATGTGCTGTTGATCTGTCTTGGGGTGGATTAGATTGATTTGTTATCAGGAAATTAGTGGCTGTCCCTCTGATACACACACACACACACACACACACACATAATATGTATATATAATATATATATATACTATATTATATAATACATGTGGTCAGGGTTATGAATGAATTTTAACAGAGTGGTCTATGAACAATTTCTAATTACAGACAAAGCAACTTCATACAAAATGATTGAAAACATTCTTGTCAAATTTTATTGAAAAGATTTGTATGTTCTTCATTCTTAGCATGGATTCACAAGCTTTTCCTTGCTTTTTTGTCTTATTGAACTTTGTTCTAATTTTCATTTTCATATTGCAATGCTATTTCACTTCTGTAAGACATCACATACTGATCCTGAAGCAAAATAGGGAACAAAACATCTGATAGCAGCTTCACTTCTCTCTGGAAGGCTCCAGTGGTCATGAGAAGGAGTCAGTGATCAGCACGGTTAGGAATTGGAGAAGACCCCTCACCTAAGTATAAAGGGGCTCTGCGTCACCTTGTCAAATTAACAGTGGACTCTGGATATTTCGTTTCCTTTGAATTTAATGTTCAATTTGCCCTTCCCTTCCTTGACATGGCTGGAAATTTGTGTTCAACTTCCTGCTGGTATCTGTTTTGTAGTTTCCCAGTATCCTAGGTATTCTGCTTTCCATTTAAACCCTCCAGAGTTTCTCTTTAAACCACTGTGCCAAGACTTCTGTTGTGCCTTTAGTTTTTCACTCTCTGGCGGGTGATGCCTTGTGTGCAATTGGATTCTCTCCCTCATTTCTTCACTTCATTCTCTGGATGTGCAACATTTTTGCTTGAATACAAAATGGCACTATTATCTCCCTTTACTTCTGTAATGGGCAAGACATACTAAGTGTTTTCCTTTGGGGATTTTCAGTTTTCTTTAATGGTTATTTTTATCCCTCTCTGGAGATATTAAATCCAGACTTCCTCTTAGCTGATCTCCAGTTTCTATGGATTATCTCGTCATCATATCCAAATGTAACTGCCAAATACACAATCTTCAGCTTGGCTTGGGTCAATCCCCCTGATCTTTTATGAGCCTCACTGAGACCTTTGAAGTACAAGTTTTTTCCTCTACTGCTGGCTGCTGGCAGAGATGCAATTGCCTGAATTAATGGGGCAGGGGTGTGGACAGGCATCTTTGCCAAGTCACTGTGGCATTGTAAACAATGCAGAGTATCATGCCAAAGCCTATGGCATTAACCCTGTTTGGCGCTGATAGTGATGAGGTAAGACCATTGAAATAAATTCGAAATTGTGAAACATTAGACTACCATTAAATTCTTAAAAGTAGCATCATCTTTCTCAGCAGTGTGTATAAGACATTTTATAAGAAGAAATAATTGTCGTTCTATATATACTGTGGGTTTCTTCTTGGCTTGAAGAATATGTCATTTGCTATGCTTTACTGAAATCAGTGCAGTTAGATCTAAGTTGAATGCAAACTCAACTGCAAAGAAAGTTCAGTCATCTCCAAAGGAATTCAGGAAGCCAGGAATTACAGGGAAGGAGAGAACACATATAGTATTATATGCCTATAATTGCCTCAATATAAAGCATGCAGGTACATTTTGGTTAAGGGATAAAGCAAGTGCTAAACAAAAATGCAAAGGTCCAAAGAAAGCCAGTTAGATACCTGATTAGAAAGAGGGCACTCTAGATGTGATTAATACTTGTACTTCTGTTTTTTTCTGCATTCAATTAGCTATAAATATGAGTATTGGCATAATTATAATCATAAGCTAGCTTCTATTAATTAAACTTGAAGCTTATAGATAACCTAAGTTTGCTATATAGGAATACAAAAGTTTTAGGATAAATTATTCATTGAAAACAACTTAGAGATACTTGTGCTTATATGAACTAGAGAAAAAAAAAGCCACAAGGTCAAAATTCTCTCATTAAAATAGTGACCAAGACTTGATCTCTAAGTGGTCATGTGGTTGGCCATTGGTTATTATTTTGTGCTATAACCATTTCAAGTTGTCTGGAGCTGGTTATCTTGGTATTAAGTTCCACTGCTGGAAATTTCTTATAGTAGCTTTAGTTAATCTTTCAAGTAGCAAGAGGGTCTGGTCATGTGAAAGGTTAAAGCTGGCATTTCAATGAATCCTCAATAGGTATTTTTTTACCTGCTTTTTAATAAGTGCTTTACAATTTTAAGTGTGGGAGAATTACACATGTTTTCATTTTAACTTTGTAAAATAGTTTATGCTGAATAGTTAGCATCCAAACCAGCCTCAGAAACACAAGAACAAAGTATATAGTATTGCCTATTGTTTAACAAATCTGTTTTGAAGTATGATAAATATGTGTTCTTGCTTCCTTCCTTCTTTCCTTCTTTGCTTCTTTCCTTCCTTCCTTTGGTTCTTTCATTCTTCCTTGATAAAAGAAAATATGATTTTCAAGTAATTTAGTCACAGGTAATTGCTTTGTAAATGTTTGGTTTATATTCTTCATTGAGTTACCTTGCAAGTATGCAGTCTTTTTTTTAGCTATTTAATTTTCTAAGATTTTTTTAAATTGGAAAATGTTTTTTGTAGGGAGCCGAGGCGAGACTCCGCCCACTCCCTTGCAGCTTTGAGGTTTCCACCCCAGACGGTGCTTGGTGGGAGGCCTGGGCTGTGCGCGTGCACGAGCCAGGTAGAGCCCCCAGCCAATCCCATGACACCTGGTGACGGTGAAAGGCAGGCGACCAACAATAGAAAGACCCGCGTTCCGATTCTCCTATATAAGCGGCTGTGTTTCGGTGCACGCTCTCTCGCGCCCAAGCTCTCCTACAACTAAAAGGCTCTCCAATAAAGCGTGATCTGAGAAGACTCCTGGTGTGGTGGTCGTTTTTCCTCGCTGGTCGAGTAGACGGTCACTACAGTTTTTAATCTTAAATCTTGACATTTAGAAAGTCATTTAGACAAGGGTTTCCCTCCCATGACTGGAAAATTTCCATAAGTTTTCCTGTTTTATGATAAAAGTAAATTAGATATTTTTTTATTTTTGCATTTTACTTTATTCTGGATTTGTTAATGAAATAAATGTTTTCTCTTTTCATTTACAGTAATCTTTTTGTTATATATTCACATGTTTGAAAGTTCCATTTTTAATGTTATTAGCGCTTTAGAGCATATTTTGATATTTACTAAGGGTAATTTCCTTGCCCCATTACCATTCTTTTTAAAATTTTAACTTTTTTTAAAATCATGGGTTAGTTTATATTTTACCAATGCCTTATATAGCTTCAAAAGTTCTTCTTGAAAGTTTTTTTTCAGCTGCAAAATACTTTAATACCATTGTTTTAATAATATTTAATTTTCTCATCCATGAACATGGTATATTATATATTCAAGTTGTTTATATGAATAACTCAGAAAAAGTATTCATGAATGTTGTTTGTGTATTTAAAAATCTACCTCTACATAACATGTTCTTTTCCATATTTTTATTTTTGTGTGTGTGCCAGTCCTAGGGCTTGAACTCAGGGCCTGGGCACTATCTCTGTGATTCTTTTGCTCAAGGCTAGTGCTCTACCACTTGAGTCAGCTTTATCTATTAATCTGGTGCTGAGGAATTGAACCCAGGGCTTTATACATGTTAGGCAAGCACTCTACCACTAAGCCATATTCCTAGTGTCGCCCCCACCCTCCGCCTGTGGCCCTGAGCTTTTTTGCTCAAAGCTAGTAGTCTAGTACTTGAGCCACAGCCTCCTGATTAGCTAAAATTACAGGGCTGAGCTACTGTCACCTGTCTCTTTGTTGTCTTTGTCGTCTTTGTCTTTGTCATTGTTGTCTTCTTGGGTGGTACTGAGATTTGAAATCTTGAATTCAAATCAAGCTTTCTTCTTGTAAGTAGGCCCTCTACTACTAAAGCCAAGCTTCTAGCACTCTAGACTTTATGTTTAAAACTGGCTAGGGTGATGTGTTAAGGAGTGAATGACATCATTTTTTCTTGTATCTCTTTTACCTAACTTATGAAATCCTTCCATTAATTCTCCTGGGTATTCTGGGTGTGATATTATGCTTTCTTTGCAGTTTTGAAAACATCAATCTCTATTTATATATTGTATCATAAACTGAAATTCTGGAAAAGTTGCCATGCTGGTAGAGATTTAACAGCGGGCCTGTGCCTATTTCCAGATTTTAATGCATTTAGATAATCAATAGAGCTTATTTTAAGTGAGAAAATGGCTATTAAGTTAATATGTTTATAAAAGTTCACATCTTTTACTATTTTTACAAAATCTTTAAAACCCGGACTAGCGCTGCCATAGTGATTGTTTGCTGCTGTTAAGATAATTGAATGTTTTGCCTGATGGTTTGGGGTCTTGATGTCATATTTTTTGAAAAGTCTAACTTCAGTGATTACAAAACTTTATGAAATCTCTTGCCACATTATATATTTAAATATGAGAGTTTCACCTAAATGCCTTATTTATTTTACAGTTCTTCAGATTGCAAGTCTAGAAAGTAATTTTTTGTCTGTTTTTAAGGCTGAGTGTTCTGTACTCTGCATTTGTTTGTTGCCCCAGGCTCAGACAGGGAGATTTCATATGGAAAGGTTTTTCCCTGCTCTATTATGTTTGGAAATTTTACTATTTCACAAGGTGACTTGCTGATATTTTTCTTTCACATAACTTAACTCCCTTTCACACTAGTTTCAGGAAATTATCTGTGGCCAATGCTGTCTTATTATATGTGTCAACAGGTGACTCACATCCTCCTGTCTTCCTTCCTTCATTTAAGTTTACACAATCATAAAGGAAAACCCAAGGGTGGAAATCTACATAGAAATGACAAATAAAAAATGTGCAAACATTGTTATTGAGCAGGTCATTTAACCAATAAATTTGAGGTTTACACAAATAAGCTCCATGTAATTAATGTCACATGTCACATGTCATATTTTGTGAGCTACCAGGGACTTAGATTATTATCTTTCTAAATTGAAAAGTACTGAGTTGTTAAGATCACCTTGATAGAGGAAACCACACAAATCCCAGTTTTATACCTAAGGTTCAACCTTTATGCTGTTGCTAGCATTCTATATCAATCTGGTGTAAACAAGTGAGATAAAGCAAGTCAATAAAAAATGTTTTAGAAAGTTCGTTCACTATATAGGAATGCTGAAATCTTTGAAAGATATACAGATACAACTTTATAAAGGACAAATACTTGTCTTTTAATCAACCTGTTGTACAATTTAGACTTGGACGAGGCATCTAGAAGATAATCGGTGAATAAATTCTACATACCAGTAAATGGCTTTAACTACAGCAGCTCAGGAGAATGTGAACAATTACTTAATTAGTGGAAATGATAAAATGATGAAAAGAAATTGAGGAGTTATTTTTGCACTGGGTTTAAGGTTTGTAATTTGAACATAATAACTTCAAGGGTGCCATTACATTGAGTGGATAGAATAAAAGAAAGAGACCTATTTGTGTGGTAAGACAAGTTCATATCAACTTGTTTTCTTACTGATAAAACAGACTATAATCATCTCATAAATTGTGTCTGCTTTTTAAATGAATTTTTAATATATGCATGTATGTACATGTGTGCATAGGCATGTAAGTGTGTGTGCATAGGCATGTAAGTGTTTATGCCTAGATGTAGTATCTGTTGAAGTTTTAGAATAGTAGCGGGGCATCGCTTGTCACCTCCTTAGAAAAAAGAATCTGACAGTACCAAGATTTGGACTCAAACACTTATGCTTGCTAGAAATGTACTCTATACTTAATAGTTATTTTTAAACAGCCTCTTCTCATGTATGCACCCAGACTGTGATCTGCCTATTTTAGGCTTTCTGTCATTGTTGTGATGACAGTTGTGGGCTATCACATCTAACTTTGCTCCACTGAGATGGAGTCTTGTGGATTTTTCTGCCAGGCCTGTCATCATGAACTCCCCAATCATGGCATTCTATATAGGTGGTGATGACAGGTGTATGTCTCTATGACCAGCTATGGGTTGAAAAGAGATCTTTCAAGCTTTTCTTCCCAAGGCTGGTGTGGAACTGCAACCTTTTCCTTTCTCTGTTGTCATAACTATACTTACTTTCTGAAATAGTCTATTAAACTAACTTTTTAATAAAATGCAAAGAAAAAATGAATTACCAAAGGGAGAATTCACCAATTTTATTATTTATTGCCACTTTACTAGTTGAAAGATAAACTGAGTAAATGAATGTAGAGTGGACAAGAGGATTTGGGACAGGAGATACTTTTGGAGAAAGCTGTGAACTATGAAGTACCTCCCCCTAGTAAGGGAAAAGCCTGTGCAAAAACAAAAGTAATGTTTCTCTCCTACTTTGTAACACTTGGCAATTTATTTTTGTTAATCATTTTTTAAATTTTTTAAATAGTTGTGTAAGGGGGTACATTTAACAAAGTTTATGAATACCATATATCTTGATTAATGTCACTCATTTCAATAATCTCATTGACATGCCCCTCTCCTACATACCCCTACCTCATTCTTCTTAATTTTATAAGATATACATTGGATTCTTGTCTGCATTTCCTCCATCATCTTCTCTTCCTATTTATACCCTTTTTTTCCTTGACTCTCTCCTACCCCACCCCTTGCAAGTACTGGCTTCCTGGTGTTTTGCTGAGCTTTGATTTTGCCTTTCTAAGGGATTATACTGTTAGAGATCTCCCGTGAATCTACTGTATTTCCATTAATACATTTGTATACATTTGTATACCACCCAACATATTTATTTATGAGTTTGTAAGCTAAATGTAGCTTCCATATATAAGGGGGAAACCTGGATCCTTTGGCTCTCTGAGTCCAACTGCACTTAATGTTTTTTTTTCCAAGTCTTTCCATTTCAAAAAATGGCACAATATCATTCTTTGTAGATGGATGATCACATTCATCCATTGCATTGCCAATTTCTGCAGTGTAAATATGGCTATAATGGCATTTGAAGCTATTAACTTGGCATCTTTGAACTTGGAGTGGAAAATAAATGAATACAATATGCTCTTGGGAGCCTATAAGAGATGGCCCTGACACATTTCAATGAAAGGAGGACCGAAGAAGAGATGGGAAAGGAGGGAAAGCAAATGGAGGGTGGGAAAGAGAGAGAGAATAAACAGACACAGACAGGAGGCCCCCAGGTTTGGTAAGATGAAGAAATATACAAACAA
The DNA here is from genome assembly GCF_024711535.1 of Dipodomys merriami. NCBI lineage: Eukaryota > Metazoa > Chordata > Mammalia > Rodentia > Heteromyidae > Dipodomys > Dipodomys merriami. Next base: position 17,661,915 of record NW_027206068.1, read on the forward strand.
ACATTTTGCATAAAAATATCTCTCAAGAAAGTAGTCAGCAGCTCCTTAAAGAGACTCTTTGAAGACCCATAAAAGTGCTTTTGGGGCCATCTTTTAAAATCTTCTGGCTGGCCTGTTGTAAGGAAACCTGGAATCAGAGGAGGCCAGCATCACCTTACCTACAATTTTTTTCTTACTACAACCTCAGGGGAACACAAAAACCCCAAGCCAGCCAACTGAGAAAACTGTGCACAAGTTGATGAAGAAAGGAAGACTTCATGTTAAATATACTTGTTTTTTTCTTTCATACACGAATTTCACAAAACAGTTTCACAAAGAATGCTAAGAGCACTTTGTATTGTACAGAAGGTCTTGAAACCTGTGGACTTCTATTAAGATTCCAACCTTAGCACACCCAAATTTAACTTCTAAACCAATGATGCTTTACAATTTTTCAGAATTTAAAAGCTTAATGGCAACAATCAGGACGAAGAAGTTTACATCAATGGCTGAACATAAATTTGGAAGAGTAAGTAGGATTTAGGACAGTCTCATTTGCCCTGGAGGAGGCAGTGCTAGGCTGGGTCCAAATAAACACCTATCTGGAACTTCAACTGAAGCTTCATGGAGTCCTCAGTTCTACCAGACAGGCTACTGCAAACTTCACTCCATACCCAGGTCTCATAAGATCCATAAAGTACAGTTGCAATATTGAAGTGTGTACCCTTTCTAGCTTTTAGATAGAATTCTTTCACTATAAACAAGACAGTTATTTCAAGGTTGTATCCATCCAAGTATAGATCTGCAGCTCACTGGATGGCACTTTTCTGCGGGAGAGCTCATTCCTTCATAATTGGTGGGGAATACCCACAGAAGCAGCAGCAGCAGCAGCAGGAGGAGGCATAACTTCTCATGATCAATTGGTTTCTGTGGCTCCTTAATTTCCACCTGGGTAACTGGTGATTACACCACCATCTTTTTCTTTCAGCCTGCAAAACTGTCTTATAATTGAAAATTTTGATTATCTCAGACTAGACATCAATATCCTCATTCCTTTCTTTTCTTCTTCTTCCCTTCCTTTTAATTTTTATTTGATGGTAAAAGTTTTGAACTCAGGGCCTTGCCTTTGGCTAAGCAAGTGGTCCACCACTTGAGCCATGTCACCAGACTTCCTTAATAGATATTCCAATGATTAAATTGAAGATATGTTTGTATTACTATGACCATAGTACATTTTCTCATCAATAGATGCTAGAAGAAAACACGTTAAATGAGTAAAGTTTAGAAGATAATTGTGGGAATAAAAAGTTATAATTCAATTATAGTGACTTATGCTACCTTAGTGTAATTATAAAGATACCTTCCAGTTTAAATGTCTAGCTCAAGACTTCACTTATTTTTCAGACTTTATCTCACATTGGATACTTTCTGCCACTGCCTTAATAAGCTGTTATATCGCATAGTGTGTAGTATAACTGTACTATGCTCTTGTGAAATCCTCGTTTACCCCCTAATTTCTTTATGAAATTCTAAGATCACAGCTACTTCTTTGTAACTTTCTTTTCTTTCCTTTCTGGTGTAATTTTGACTGATTTCAGAGATTTGATCTTATTTTGTTAAATGTGTATTTGGTTTTATTGTGTTTTTATTGTTACAACACTCTTTTATATCAATGTTTTAACATTGTTTAGCATGCCGTAAGCTTGCTAGCTAAGTGTGCCCAGCCCTGTTAGAATTTTTTTATGATAGATGAAGTTACTTTCACAATATTAGCAAGATAAATATTTTGTGATAGTCCACATATAGTAAGTACTTACAATGCTTAAAAATATTCTTACCTTTGCCATAATAGAACAGTGGGAATAAAATATCTGCATTTAACATTCTCAGAATTCTTAGAGAATAGAAAATGTTACATTAAGAACTCCAAAAACTTTGGTATAGCACTAAAGTTGGCACTAAAGTTCAGTGAAAAAGGCAAACAATAACTCTGTGTGTGTGTGTGTGTGTGTGTGTGTGTGTGTGTGTGTGTGTGTGTATACATGTCTGTGTGCATGTACACTTGGTCCTGGGACTTGAAGGGTCCTGGGCACAATTGTTAAGCCTCTTTTGATCAAGGCTAGCACTCTACCACTTTGAGCCACAGCTCCACTTCCAGCTTTTTGGTGGTTAATTAGAGATGGCTCATGCTTTTCTGCTGGTGCTGACTTCAAACTGTAGTCCTCAGATCTCAGCCTCTTGAGTAGCTAGGATTACAGGCATGAGCTATCAATGCCCAGCCAATAATAACTATTTTTTAAAAAAGACCAAGAAGATGAAACAACAGATTGATGATACATGGAGATGGCTGAGGTTATGTAATATAAAAGATCAGTCTTTGGTGGTTATTTAACCAAAAGGAATTTTAAGATGATGATACTTAGTTCTTAAGTTTGATTTGGGGACTGGAATATGAACCATTTTTATCTTGTGTTCTCCTTTCAAGGAATCAGCAAACTCCATGCCCTAAAATGCCCCATTTTGCTTATTTTTCTAGAGAGATCAGAGTTATATTTCAGAGCTATAATTTGGATCATAAAGCAAGAGAAATAGTTAATCTAAAACAATTCTAAATCAAGAAGCCACAGAAGTGAGGATCTTCATTCCCCCTTGCCATCTCTTATGAATTGTGAAAAACACGAAAATTTAATTCTTATAATATTTATGGACATGTTTGTAAGATTAATGGGGTATTACATAACAGATCCGAGTCACCAAAAATCCTCCTCTTATTGTCAACATTTAGATTTTAGTTTGTGTTTTGACAGTTTTTCCTCTTGAAAACATTTAACAGACTTTCTGTAAATCTCATGCATTTATCATGGCAGTCTTAAATATTCTTGAAGAGCTTAACTGAGATAGTATTTTCAGGCATCAAGGTGAATGGACAATTTTTGAACAAGTTAATGCCAATGAATAATTATAATCAGCTGTTTCTATTTGCAAACATGACCAAATGCCTGACATCTGGATCTCTACTGTGCAACATTAGTAGCATCACACACAAAAAATTAGGAATCAGTGAGCAGAAAAAAATCTAATCCAATTGCATATATCCTACAGTATTACTTTATTCTAGTATATGAAAATCAGTTATAAACTATAAATACAAGTTGTTGTTGTTGTCATTGTTTGTCAGTTGTGGGGCTTGAAATTAGGGCCTGGGCAGTGTCCCTGAACTCTTTTTGCTCAAGGCTTGTGCTTTACCACTTTGAGCCACAGCTAAATTTCCAGTTTTTGAGTAGGTAACTGGAAATATGAGTCTCACAGGGACTTTTCTGCCCAGGCTGGCTTCAAACCACAGTCCTCAGATCTCTGCTTCCTGAGTAGCTAGGATTAGAGGTATAAGCCACCAGCTTTAGATAGATAAATAGATAGATAGATAGATAGATAGATAGATAGATAGATAGATAGATAGATAGATAGATAGATAGATAGATAGATAGATAGATAGAGATAGATAGATAGATAGATAGATGATACTGAGGAGTCAGATTATGGCCTGGTACATAATAAGCTAGGAGTCAGACTATGGCCTGGTACATAATAAGCTAGCACTCAACCACTGACCATAGCACAGAATATAAACAATCTCTTAAAATAAATTGAATTAACTATATATCTTTTTTTAAAATTGTGACCCCTCTGTACAGTATTTTCACATTACACCCCCCTCCTCCATTCCTTCCCCCCACGCCAAAGTTGTAAAGTTCATTTTTCTTTTTCTTTTTTTGGAGTTTTTGGGTTTTTTTGTTTTTGTTTTTATTGTGAAAGTACCATACAGAGGGGTTACAATTACATGGGCAAGGTAATGAGTGCATTTCTTATCAAGCATTGGAGCCTCCTCCTGTGTTTCCCCTTCCCATCCTTTCCCATCTACCCCCCCCTCCCATGCCAAAGTTGTAAAGTTCATTTTTGATAATAACATCTTGTACATCTCATTGGTGCAATGGGTCTACCTGTATCCCTATTTAAAAAATTTGCTTGTTTCCTTCCCCTCCACAAATTATACCAACATCAAATACAGTGAAAACAGGGGTCATACCGTGGGGGAGGGACATAAAAAGCAACATAGAAGTCATCTTATAAATATGTTAGAAACAATCGCAAGAAAGAAAAAACATTTGAGTCCTTATCTTGGGGTTCATTTCACCTAACATCAACTTATCTGACCATTTCTGCTTGTCTTAGACATATACTAGTTATTGCAATTAATGGAAACCATGGGACCTATGTTTCTTTGGGACTGGCTTACTTAATATAATTTTTTCCAAATCTTTCTATCTCCTAACAAATGGGGCAATATCATTCTTTCTGATGGAGGCATAGAATTCCATTGTGTATATATACCACATTTGATCCATTCATCTACTGAGGGGCATCTGGGTTGGTTCCATCTCTTAGATATGGTAAATAATGCTGCAATAAACATAGTTGTGCTGGTAGCTTTAGTATGGTCTTGTTTGTGATCATTTGGGTAAATGCCCAAAAGTTGGATTGCTGAGTCATAGGGGAGTTCTATGTGGAGTCTTTTGAGGAACCTCCACATCACTTTCCAGAGAAACCTCCATATTGCTTTCCAAAGTAGTTGGACAAGTTTATACTCCCACCAACAATGCAGTAAGGTTTCCTTCTGCCACATCCCCTCCAGCATCTGTTATTATTAGAGGTCTTGATTATAGCCATTCTAACTGGGGTGAGGTGGAATCTCAATGTTGTTTTGATTTGCATTTCTTTTATGGCTAGAGAGGTTGAGCATTTCTTCATGTGTCTATTGGCCATTCTTCTTGCCTCTTCAGAGAAGTTTCTCTTCAAGTCTTTAGCCCACTTATTTATTGGGCAGTTGTTTCTTTGAGGATTTGTTGCTGCGGGATTTAATTTTTTGAGTTCCAGGTATATTTTAGATATGAGACCCTTGTCCGTTGTATGGTTAGTGAAGATCTTCTCCCAATCTGTGGGCTTTCTATTGATCTTGCTAGCTATGTCCTTTGCCATGCAGAAGCTCTGCAATTTCATGCAATCCCATTTGTCCAACCTTTCTTTGATTTGTTGTGTTTCTGGGTCTCTATTAAGAAAATTTCGGCCTGTGCTAAGGAGACCTAAGGTTTCTCCTATTCCATCATGTAATGTTTTCAGAGTGTCTGCTTTGACTCTGAGGTCTTTGATCCATTTGGAGTTGATTCTGGTGCAGGGTGATATATAAGGGTCTAGCTTTAGTTTTCTACAAGTAGTTAACCAATTTTGCCAGCATCATTTACTGAAGAGGCTGTCTTCCTTCCATTCTATTTTTTTTTAGCTCCCTTAAACATTAGTTGGCTATAGGTCTGTGGGTTCATTTCTGGGTTTTCAATTCTATTCCATTGGTCCTGAGGTCTGTTCTTGTGCCAGTACCAAGCTGTTTTGATTACTATGGCTTTCTAGTAGACATTAAAATTTGATATTGATATTCCTCCAGCACTGTTCTTTCTGTTGAGGATCGTTTTTGCTATTCGGGGTCTTTTATTGTTCCATATGAATTTTTGGATTGCCTCTTCTATTTCCTTGAAGAATTAGGTTGGAATATTGATAGGTATCACATTGAATTTGTAGATAGCCTTGGGAACTATTGCTATTGTCACAATGTTGATCTTTCCAATCCAGGAGAATGGGAGTTTTTGCCACTTTCTAAGTTCTGTTTTGATTGCCTTTTTCAGGTTTTTAAAGTTTTCCTCATAGAGGCCCTTCACTTCTTTGGTTAAGTTAATTCCTAGGTATTTTATTTTTTGTGGGGCTATTACAAATGGAGTTGCTTTCCTGATTTCAGCCACACTTTTCTCATTGTTGGCATACAGAAAAGCCATTGATTTTTGAGGATTAATTTTTTAACCTGTTATTTTCCCAAAGTTTTGAATCAGCTTGAGTAATTTGGGAGTGGAGTCTATGGGATTCTTTAAATACAAGATCATGTCATCTGCAAAGAGGGAGAGTTTTATTTCTTCTTTCCCTATTTGGATCCCCTTTATGTCTGCATCTTGTCTTATTGCTGTAGCTAGGCATTCTAATACTAGATTGAAGAGAAGTGGAGAGAGTGGGCATCCTTGTCTTGTTCCTGAGTTAAGAGGAAATGGCTTTGTTTTTTCACCATTAAGTATAATGCTGGCTGTAGGTTTGTCATATACAGCCTTTATTGTATTGAGAATGTTCCATGGATTCCTAGTTTTTCCAGAACCTTCATCATAAAGGGGTGTTGGATCTTGTCAAATGCTTTTCCTGCATGTATTAAGATAACCATGTGGTTCTTATCCTTGCTCCTGTTGATGTGATGAATTATATTAATTGATTTGTGTATATTGAACCAGCTTTGTATCCCTGAAATGAATCCTGTTTGGTGGTGGTGTATGATTTTTTGGATGAATTGTTGAAGTCGATTGGCTAAAATATTGTTGAGAAGTTTTTGCATCAATGTTCATCAAAGAAATGGGTCTATAGTTCTCTTTCTTTGATGAGTCCTTGCCTGGTTTTGGGATGAGGGTAATGATGGCTTCATAGAATGAGTTCTGTAGTGAACTTTTTCTTTCAATTTCATTGAAGAGTTGGAGGAGTATTGGTGTGAGCTCTGCTTTGAAGGCCTTGTAGAATTCCGCTGTAAAACCATCTAGTCCTGGACTTTTCGTAGATGGGAGATCTCTTATTGTTGTTTCTATTTCAATGCTTGATATGGGCCTGTTAAGATGGCTTAACTCATCTTGGTTTAATTTTGGCATGTCAATATTTGCTAGGAAACGGTCCATTTCTGCCAAGTTCTCAAACTTATTAGCGTAAAGTTTTAAGAAGTATTCCCTTATAATGTTCTGAATCTTGGTTGTTTCTGTGGTGATGTTTCCATTCTCATCTCTGAGCTTATTTATTTGGGTGTGTTCTCTTCTTTTTCTGATAAGATTTGCTAAGGGTCTGTCAATTCTGTTAATTGTTTCGAAGAACCAGCTCTTTGTTTTGTTGATTCTTTCTATGTTTTTTTGTTCTAATTCATTTAATTCTGATTTAATTTTAATGATTTCTTTCTGTCTACTGGGTTGGGGTTTATCTTGCTGCTCTTTTTCAAGGAGGCTCAGATGTCTCCTTAAATTGTTGGTTTCAGATCTCTCCAATTTGTTGATATAGGAACTCAGAGCTATAAACTTGCCTGTAAGTACTGCCTTTGCTGTGTCCCATAGGAGCTGATAATTTGTGTGCTCATTTTTGTTGAATATCATGAGCATTTGAATTTCCTTTCTAATCTCTTCCATGACCCACTCGTGATTCAGCAGTGTGTTGTTCAGCCTCCATGTGTTACAGGACTTTCTTTGGTGGCTTTTGGTGTTGAGTTCTCATTTTATTCCCTTGTGGTCTGAGAGAATGCAAGGTATAACTTCAATGTTTCTGAATTTGGACAAGTTTGCTTTGTGACCTAAAATGTGGTCTATTTTGGAAAATGTTCCATGTGCTGCTGAGAAAAACGTGTATTCTGATGTTTCTGGTTAAAATATATGGTAGATGTCTGTTAAATCTAGTTGATCTATGCAGTTGTTTAGATCTACGGTTTCTCTGTTGAGTTTTTGCCAAGTTGATCTATCTAGTGGGCATACTGGTGTGTTAAAGTCCCCAACAATTAATGTCTTTGGATCTATGTGAGATTTGAGAAAGTAGTGTTTCTTTGATAAATATGGGTGCTCCTTTGTTTGGCAAATAGATATTTGGAATTGTAATATCCTCCTTGAGGAGAGATCCCTTAATTAGTATGTAGCAACCTTCTTTATCTCTTCTCACTAATTTTAATTTATAGTCTATTTTATCTGATATTAGGATTGTAACTCCTGCCTGTTTATGAGGGCCATTTGCTTGGTAGATTTTGTTCTAGCCTTTCACTTTCAAAATGTGTTTGTTTTTATGTGCAAAGTGTGACTCCTGAAGGCAGTAGTTAGAAGGATCTTACTTTGTAATCCAACTATACAGACTATGTCGCTTAATTGGAATGTTAAGTCTGTTAATGTTGAGAGATAGGACTGAGAGGTATTTGGGAGTTCCTGACATTTTAGCCACCTTCTTGGGGGCAGCTGCAACTGGGTTCTTACTATAGTTCTTGGATTCTCAGTTTGGGTATGGTTTCTTGGCCTTTATTGTGGTCTTGTTGGTTTTCTTTGTGTAGGACATCTTTAAGTGTCTTTTGTAGGGCTGGTTTGGTGGAGAAATATTATTTCAGTTTTTCCTTGCTATGAAAGGTTTTTATTTGTCCTTCGGTGTGAAAGAGAGTTTAGCTGGGTACAGTATTCTTGGTTGATAGTTGTTTGTCTTTAGGGCATGGGATATATCATTCCAGGATCTTCTTGCTTTAATTGTCTCTGCTGAGAAATCTAATTGGTTTCCCTTTATAGGTGATTGATCTTTTCTCCTTGACAGCTTTAAGCATCTTTTCCTTGGTCTGAATTGATCCTATGCTGATTATAATGTGATGGTGGGATGTCCTGTTCTGGTCTGGTCTATTTGGGGTTCTAAAAGCTTCTTATATCTGAATAAACCCATCTTTTTGCATATTTGGGAAGTTCCTTGCTAGCATCCTGTTAAACAAATTTCCTAGACCATTAACTTCTGTCTCTGGGTACTCCTCTACACCCATTATCCTCAGATTAGGCTTTCTGATGGTGCCTTCCAAATGTTGAATAGATCTATCATATTTCTTGGATTTGTCTTGGATAGTTGTATGTTCTTTCTCTATAATATCTAGGCTGTCTTCAATCCCTGGGATTCGATCTTCTGTATGGTCTAACCTGCTGTCAAGATGTTCTACTTTGTTTTTCATTTCTTTTCCTTCTAATTGGTCAGCTTTGATGGCTTCAAATTCTTTGTTGGAGCTTTGTTTTAGATCTTGAATGAACTTCTTTTCTTCCTTAATTTGGTGTTCAGTGTTTATTTTCAAATCACTTAGTTGATTGGTTAAAAATGGTACAAAAAAAGAGTTCTTTGATTTTTTTTGGGGAGGGGGGGGAGGTGGATGGGAATATCCTGTATCTCACTTGTGTCTGTAACCAGTCTCTTGGTGGAGTCTCTGGTCTGCTTACCACATTTTCTTGATCCATTCATCTACTGAGGGATATCTGGTTAGTTCTGTTATTTAAATTCTTGACAGTGACATTTCCTTTATGGCCAGAGATGTTAAAGACTTCTTTGTGTGCGTATCGGCCATTTTTACTTCTACTGATCCATGTTGGTATCTATCTATCTATCTATCTATCTATCTATCTATCTATCTATCTATCTATCTATTATTTTCCCAACACCATTTATTGAAAAGGTTTTTTTCCCCAATCCTATGTTTTTAGCTCCCATATCAAATATTAGATGGTCTTTAGGTTTATTTTTGGGTCTTTTATTCTATTCCATTGGTCCCTTGGGCCTATTTTGGGGCTGAAATTGAACCAAAGTTGGGTTAGCACTCTACTATTAAGGTACAGTCCCAAGCTAGGCTTGTTCTTTTTCTAAAATCCTTGTTGTAAACACTAATTTTGGGTCCCAGGAAAACTATCTAATCCCTTCCAAGAATAATTCCTCACATGTCCTAATGACACCTCACTAAGCCCTACTTCTTAAAGGTCCTATCCTCTTTTTCTTTTTTTTTTCCTACCCTCTTTTTCAACATTGCCATATTGAGGGCCAAAGTTCCAATATAGTAGTAACATTTTGGGGGCAAATACCATCCATGTCAGGACTTCAATTTGAAATTGAGAGGATCACATCACTTTTGTTTTTTATTCTGCCATCTTCCCGGAACTCCGCAGGAATTTTTTATTTTATGTTTGGGTTTGTAGTCCACTCAGTGTGTGTGTGTGTGTGTGTGTGTGTGTGTGTGTGTGTGTGTGTGTGTGTGTGTGTGTGTGTGTGTGTGTGTGTGTGTGCATGTGTGTGTACGAGTGCACGCACACCAGGTCTGGGGCTTGAACACTATAAAAATGTCTAATACAGACAAAATTAATATGGGCTATAAAACATGTACTAACATACATAAAAGGATTCAATTCATGCAATCACAGCAATTAGACTAAAATTATGTTTGAAATATCTTCAAATATTTATCAAGCCTGCAGCACTTTTCATTAAAAATTATATGAATAAAGCCAGACACTGTTGCCTTATGCCTATACTTCTATAGATTCATGTCTATAATTCTAGCTACTTAAGAGGCTGAGATGTGAAGATTGCAGTTTGAGGCCAGCCCAGGCAGAAAAGTCTCGGACTCTTATCTCCAATAAGCCAAAAGTGGTGTTGTGGCTCAAGTGTTAAAAATCTAGCATTGAGCAAAATAAGCTCAGGGACAGTGCCCATACCCTGAACTCAAGCCCCAATATTAGCACAAAAAATTATAAGATCAATGAAAATTTGGTAAAACTAGGCAATATTTGAAATTAACTGAAACCTAAGACACAGCATATCAAAATATGTGGGATTCTGGTAATGCAATACTTAATGAACCTCTCATACTATTGATTCATGCTAATAAAACATTTCACAAATTATAGTTGTAAATGCTTTTCAAAATAAAAGAATGTTTGAAATAATTCATTTTTAGTGTGATAGGCTGTAAAGACAACTATTAATCCAAGAACAAATGAAAGGAAGAAAATAGCCGGACGCTGGTGGCTCACGCCTGTAATTCTAGCCACTCAAGAGGCTGAGATCTGAGGATCACGGTTCAAAGCCAGCCCGGGCAGGAAAGTCTGTGAGATTCTTATCTCCAATAAACCACTGGAAAACCGGAAGTGGTGCTGTGGCTCAAGCAATAGAGCACTTGCCTTGAGCTGAAGAGCTGAGGGACAGCGCCCAAGCCCAGAGTTAAAGCCCCATGACCGACAAAAAAAAAAAAAGAAAGGAAGAAAATAATCAAAATACATGAATTATAAATTACTAAAAGTGTATTGTTTAGAAAGATCAATAAAGTTAAAAAGGGTGAATTACAGAGAAAAATGCGAAAAGATGCAATTAATACCTGAAGTAAAAATGGAGGACCAATTTCCACAGACATTAAAAAATGATACAGGAAGCTAGATTCTTATTTTTTAATATTCTGAAATAGACATTTTCTATTATATTTTTCTATTATGTTTTCTATGTATTATATTCTATTATTCTATTATTTTCTATTCTAAATAGACATATATGAAAAGAAAACTACAGGCTGATATCCCATGTAAATGCAGGTATGAATATGAATCTAGCAATATGTAGATAGGCTAAAACACAAACAAATCATATTTCAGATATGAAAGTTGTGTTTGAAAAATGAATCTCAAAAACAAGACACATAGATAAAAGTAAACAAACAAACAATCCTAAACACTGTAAGATCATCTCAGAAGCTTTAGAGAAAACATTTGGTATTACTTATTATTCATTTATTAGAAAAACTCCCTGTGCCCTAGAGATTAGTGGGAACTTTCTCGCTCTGATAAATATATCTGAGAAAAATTGGCTTTTTTCATTTTTAAAGGTGAAAGCTGAAAAACTTCCTTGTTCAAGATCAAGAACATACTGTATAACACACAGAAATACAAAGAAAATCCTTTTCTATATTATTAAATAGACCTCTTAGCAGATGACTTTATTGAAAGTCTTTGAGATTTTCATTCTATAGAGTGTTAACAAGGAAATGAAGATAATTCTCACTGCTTTCATACACCATTTCACTGATACTCAAACAGGGCTGTAGATTGAAAAGACAAAAGGCTGAATTGATTTTTTACTATGTAAATATTACCCACTATGTGAAAAATCTGATGACATACAAAAATGCTACTATAGCTAGTACATGTTTCCCTCCTTGTAAACAGCAGCAGCACTGATGCACCACAACTGTGATGTGTAAAGAGAAACAACAGATCCACTCTCTTTATCACTGGCCTTGCAGACACCCTGCTGTTTCTGTCTTTGCTTGAGTATTGATTTTGCCTGAACCACATCTTAAATGAACACAACACTTGAGTTAGTTTTATCTTCAATTTTTATATAGTTAGCTATGTAATTAGCCGATACAAAACATTTGGGAGTAGAAGTGATGAATAAAATTTCGGTCTGAATCTGAAATGAAGTCTGTGTAATATTTTTAATTCTGTATTTGGCTATTCATTCTAAAATCAGAGGAAATCATTTTATTTCATTATAGGTAAAATTTTCTTTCAGGTAGTGACTTTTTGATAGAAAAAGCATTATGTTTTCGTTAAAAAGTTGAAACATTGACATCATTTTTCACTAAACCACATCTTATACTTTAGCATCTCAGCTAACTCCAGATCTGGAAGTTCATCATACACTTAAAATACATGACTTGGGATGAATAAAACATGGTGCTATCATAACCAGCAGAAAAATAAGCCTTAATTGCTTAGTTGCATGGATATTTGTTTATTTTCATCATTACTCAAATACAGCCTTTCAGAGACTAAATTCTAAACATCTGTGGTCCTTCCCTTCATCTATTTCTGAAATTAATCATGATGCATTCATAGTTTATATCTATTGGCATGGAATCCTACTTCCCCAGCAGCATTTATATATTATAAATTTGCCAAACTGCCTTAGAGTACATGATCATCAGTGTTTGAAAGGATAAAGAGCTGAAGATGAGAGTTCAATGACTAGAAGTTGGTAGAGAGTGAAAAGCTTTCTTGTTGGAAGGAGATGAAGGATTTTTTTTGAACCTATCAACAACAGCAAAGTTGAGGCAGTCCTTTAATTAGGTCTATTTTATTAGTTTATTTTATTAGTTCTATTTTATTGTAGACTGTCCATTATCATGAAAACACAAATTAATTTGAACACAAAGAACTGAGAGCATGGTAGCAGTTTGTTAATAATGGAAAGGCATAAATATTAGGGGAAAATAGAGACTTTAGTGTGGAACAGGAAGAAAAGGTAGACTTGGAGCACAGCCCAAAACTTGAAACATACAAGAATCCAGTTTGTTATGTGGAAGAAAATTATCATTTGTTTTTACTTGAAATTCAAACTGTGAGAGTACATAGAGTTCTTCTTTGTGTGCAACACTCCTGTCTCCTGTTAGTCTTTAAATTTTAAAGAGCTGTGGCCCATTTAGAGATACAATAGCTAAGTAAAAGGGACATGAGCCTCAAGAAGCACAGCTATTGCAGATTGTGTGGCATCTATAACAAAATAGTCACAGGAATAGCAAAGCTTTCTGGAGGCAGTTCTGATGCTGCTGTCAAGGAGACACTGTGATTTTTATAGGCGACAGTGGCAATTTAAAGGCTGTCATGACCAGATAATAGAAATGCAAAGAAAATCTTTTTCTATATTATTAAATAGACCTCTTAGAAGATGACTTTATTGAAAGGCTTTTGGGTCTTCGCTTTACATAGAGTTGTTAATTTTTGTGTTTCCTTTCTCAGTATCCTTGTAGGTTCTAAGGAATCACTTCCCAACTAAGATGGCTTATTGCTTTATCTCAGATATTGTGAATCAAGGGAACAAGCAAGTGGAGTAAAAATACCTGGGCACCCTACACCTATCTATGTACAAAATGTATCTCCTTATGGTATGTCATGCTGGAAATAATAGTAAAAGCCAAGTCAGTTACAGCCGTGGTGACATTCTAACCTGAGTGGTTAAACAGGAAGCTCCCATCATTCAGCTATCTATTTACCCATGTCTTTTATTTATTTATTTATTTTTAACTTTATTGTTGGCACAGGAAGGTGGCTCAAGGGTAGAGTGCTTCTCTTGCGTGCATGCGGTCCTAGGTTCGATTCCTCAGTACCACATAAACAGAAAAGCCGGAAGTGGCATGTGGCTCATGAGGTAAGGCATTAGCTTTGAGCTAAAGAGCTCTGGGACAGCGCCCCGACCTAGAGTTCAAGCCCCATGACCACCACCACCAACATATTATTGTCAAGGTGATGTACACTTCTTGAAACACTTGTTACCTCCCTCATTTTCTCCCACTTTCCCTTCCTCCGGACCACACCCCCCACCAGTTGTACATATTGTCTTGTGAGTATTGCTGTCGCATTGATTCCCCCTTTGTCCATATCTTTGTTTCATAATTAGCTACTCTGATTTCTCGATAAAAATCAAAGATATTAAGAAAGGGTTTCCTTGGATTATTTTAGAAGAATGTATTTCTTTCCCTAAATCACTAAATATAAAGAGTTTAGGCCCTTTGGATTTGTTTTGGTTTGTTTTGTTGTTTTGGTTATAGTGGGATTTGAACCCAAAGCTTGTGATTGCAAGGCAGGCATTCTACCACTTGTGCCACACTCCCACCCCTCTTTTACTTGAATTGTATTTTGGACAGGGTTTCATAATTTTTCCTGGAACCCACCTCAGACCATAATCCTTCATCCTATATATACCACATAGTTGGCATTACAGACGTGAGCCACCATATCTGGATGGGGTCCTGCTAACATTTTGCATGGGGTTAGCCTTGAACTATGATCCTCCTGAACTCTACTTCCCAAGTAGATGGTATTACAGGAGTAAACCCTCATGTCAAGCTCTTTTAGTTTTATGTGTATTTATTTAGTCTTTTTTTCAATACTGGGAATTAGAATCAATTCTTCACATCTGCAAGACAGCTCTATCACTTAAGCCATACCTTCAACTGCCCCTACATTCTTTTGCATTATTATTTTTCATATAGGATCTCTTTTTTATGCTGAGACTGGCCTGGATTATGATCCTCCACCTCGGTGCTTTCCCAGGTCACTGGAGATGACAGGTACACACTAGCATGCCCAGCCATTGGATGAGATGGAGTCATGAACTTTTATGCCCAGTCTGGCCTCAAACCACAGTCTCCACATCTCCACCTCCCAAGATGCTAGGATTACAGGCTTAAGCCACTATACTTGGCTCCTTTTTAGTTTTTTAATATTATCTTCTATACTTTATTTTTTATGAAATAGCCTAGTTTTAATGAGTTTAAGAGATGGCCAAACAACAATCTGTTAGTACTTGTGGTCAGATAGTTAGAGTTATTACATTTTGGATAATTTAATATTTAAGTGACAAATTACCATAAGTCACATGATAGGCTGAATGATATTACTCTTATGATAAAAGTATACAGGTGAATCTCATAACCAAAGTTGAAGACTCAGCTTTTCTGTAGTAGAGGTGTACAAATTGCTACTGAATCAAATTTGATCTTCTGGGATGAGGGGGGGCTTGGTGAGAACCCGCCTACAGATAGGGAGGCTCCTTGTAATGTCTGTGGTTGCTTTCATACGATGGAGAATTGCTGAGCAGCTGGAACCTGACATGCTGACCCCGAGCCTTCCACAGAACACGCACCAGCTTCTGCTCTCAACCTGCAGCAAACATTTGTAAAAATAGGAGCAGGTACTTGGAGGGATGGGTGGGGTTCGCACAGATGGGGAGAGAGAATGATGGAAGGGGCAACATCAATTGAGATGCATTGTACTCATAAAATGGGCCTGTTGAATTAAAACCACTCTGTGGAACTACTTAAAGAAAATGAAAAAACAAACAAACAAACAGACTTAATCCTTTAACTGATAAAGAAGTCTGAAGGATAAGTGAACTTAAAGTAATCTTTAATAATTTAGTGTTTGGATTTCATTTGGGCCAGATTTGTCCTTGCACTCATTTTTGAAACTGACCATTTTTACTGACGCCATTATATTAAGTTGACAATTTTTACCAATGCCATTGATATTAGATCTTGCGTTAAGCTCTTATGACTTGCTCCAGTCCAAATTCTGCTTCTACTGTCAAGTCTCATGGTACTTAAGTACTTAAGTGAAAGCTGAACGTCCTCTTAGGTGGTTGGAGCGGTGGGGTGAACGGCAGGAGACTGGCACCTAAAATCTATTTGATTATGTTGAGAGAAGAAAACTCCATCCGATCAGAGCTCGCTGGACATCCACAAGTAGTTGCATGTTGACAGTCCCTTTGCTCATCACAGCCGTCCCAAGGCTTGTTTTAGTTGCATACCTAGATAGACCTGGAGGGAGCTTCAGTTGAGTTCAGGTTGGATGAAACTGGGCTACTTTATGGCTTCTGAGCAGAAAAATAAGTTACTCGGTTCTAATTACCGTAATTGTGACTCCATTCTTATGGTAAACTGAGGATTGGTCTCAGGAATCGGAAGTTCTACTAGCGTTACTAAAATGGATTGGCTAATGTGATGATGGAAGAAGAGCACTGTGACGCAACTGTTGATTTGAGCCTTCTCCTGGCATATGTTATCCCGATGCTTTAGGGAATCCATGATGGGGCTCAGACTCTTTCAGTCTGATTTGATAGATAATTTATCTTCAGACTTAATTAGGAATCATCTATGGTACTCTAAAACTGATATAAAACCTCCAAGAAGAAAAAAATACCTTTCAGTTCTTTTTGCTTTGGGTTAGCCTGATCTTATGGATGCTTCTTTTTAGCCAGTATTTCTGCTTGTTATGTGACTAACATTTAAAAGAGAAAAAAAAAGACATCCATCTTAAAGTAGAGGATAAAATAGCCAAAATAATATCAACATAAAATAGTAAGATAAAGTGGTATAAAATGGGTACTATAAAATGACCAAATAAAAGCTAAGAATTAATAACATGATAAAAATTAAAGAGGAGATCATGAATCCTGGAAAGAAAAGATTAAAGAAAACTTCAGAGTTTAAAAGCAAATATTAGAAGTACAAACTAAATAAAGTCATAAAACAAAATTATAACTCATCTACGAGGGAAGAACAAAAATCATTAAGACTGTTAAATGAGGACAGAATCTAGAGGTCAACTGAGGCTGTTGTGTCCAGGCCCTGAGCTTTGTGCTTTATTCTTCTTCCTGGGCTGGGATTTTCTGTGGGACAGGGATTCTGGGTACAGAGGTTCCCAGATGACTGATTTAAGCAGAAGAGTCCTGCAGGTTTGTCCACAAAGGTCCCTTCTTGTGGTTTTTCTTTCATGATCTCATAATTTCCAGTCAGGTGAAGTTCATGTAAACACACTGTGCCTCTCCAAACACATGGTTGATGTGGTCTTTTTTTTGGGGGGTGGGGGGTGGGGGGTCCGGTCATGGGGCCTGAACTCTGGACCTGGGCACTGTCCCTCAGCTCTTCAGCTCAAGGCTAGCACTCTACCACTTGAGCCACAGCGCCACTTCTGGCTTTTTTCTTTTTTGCTCATGGGGTGATAAGGAATTGAACCCAGGGCCTCATGCATGCAAGGCAAGCGCTCTACCACTGAGCCACCTTCCCAGCCCCGTGTGGTCTTTATTTTAATGTGTAATTCCATTTTTGCTTTTTTTGTGCTAGTTTATTTCGGCAAAGGAAAAGATGAAAATGAAAGGTAAATTTAGCAAAAATCCCCTAAATTTTACACTTATTTTTTATTTCATCTTTGAGAGAGTTGCCACTCCACGCAGGATATCTTCTCAATTTGGCATGCTGCTTCCAATCACTTGTGTGCCAGTACCAATTCATACTACAAAGGTATAATGTTCACTTCATTACACCCAAAGATCTGATCCTGTTCCCTTATTTTCTACAAGTGGCCCCAGATGGTTTGGCTCTGATCTCAAAACCTATGAATAATTTTACCAAGATTTCATTTTAGCTCTCTAAATAAGAGAAACAAACTTTTCCAAACTGACATGTATGTCATAGCAATATGAATACTGTTTTTTTTCTTACTTAGAATAATCTGAGTTCATTGTATTTGATCCACTTGCAGTGATTATGTCCTAAGCAGAATGATTTGGATTTAAACAAAAGTCCTTGAGTAAAATTTCACCTTGACTTGGTTTCCATTTGACTAATTCTACTGTGGTAAACCAGCGCCATGTTACATATAAATAGGACCACATGCATACATGCTCTTTAAGCAGCAACAGATGACAAATATCATATCAAATCAGACATAAAAAGTAGTTGTGGTTCTCAAGGATGTGGGAGTCTGAGAAAATGTGATAAGGCTTTCAAGGAGGCATTGTGGAAGTAGTCAGTAGGAGGGACAGCCAAAAGACCATTTGGAGAATTATGCATTGACTATCCTCTCTGATGTATTCATTTTAGAATTAGTGAATACTCGCCTTAAGATTCCAGGAATATAAGAGTAGTTATTCATTAAAGAACAACATAAAATCTTTAAACCTAAATTTATGTCTTATGTATTAGATCGTGTTTATTGTTTCAGTTCAAACCTTGGATGAGTTTATCTCAAAATGGGTGTATCTGGTTTAAGCTGGCTTTGAGCTCACAGTTCTGATGGAACTCTTGATATCAGTAGGTCTTTTTGATGCTGAGAAGACAGTAGGCATAACGGTACCACATTCAGGATTCTTGACAAGGTTATCTCACAGGCCTGTAGATCTCAGTGTAGAAGAGCTGTACCAAGAGCCATCATGACCTTCCTGTGTCATGATTCATTTTGCTGATCCAGATTCATATAGATTCCAGATGCTTCTAGATAAAGCATACTTGAAAAACTATATATGTGTGTATATATATATATATATACATATATATATATATATGAACAATTTGGGGGATGATAGTACTATTTTAGATTTCTTTATCGCAAGCGTTGGTGATGGAAAAGCTGCTATTCATCCTTTTATAGGGCATTATTTATCTCAGACAAAACAGTCCATTTCCTGTAGGTAGCATTTGGCTACGGAACATGTTTAAAACTATTTTGAACCCTAGTATTCTTTCTCATGTCTAATTTTGAAGGGATCTTGTTAAAAATACTTGGAGGAATGTATGTAATTACTTAGAGTCTTCTACACTCTCAAAAACAAGAGACCCTTTCTGTGGAATTGTATGTGATACAGATATTACTGATAAGTTCTGTGCTTTGCTCAATGTACCTGAATTCTGCTCAGTGTGCAGAAAAAGATTAATCTCTCATTGAATCTCATACTGTTGTTTTGCTGGTGTTCCACATTGTGAGAAAATACTTGTTTGAAAATCCAGATTTTCTCACTTATACACACAGCTCAGTCCTGACACAATGTTTAGAATAGATATCTAGGCCTATGTTATGTTCATTGATCTGAGTATTATCCCACTGATTGCTTTGCATAACAGAACTCTTTTATGTGCCTGCAGCCTCAAAACATGGCTTAGACACTAAGGAAGAAACCAGAATATTTAGTACCTGGATTATAAAGCTACTTCTCATATAGTATCTTGGGAAGAAGAGTAACAAACACAGGAGTTCATATGAGAGGTTCACTGACCTACACTTTATTTAATTTATTTATTTATTTTTGTCGGTTGTGGGGCCTGAACTCTTGGCCTGGGCTCTGTCCCTCAGCTCTTCAGCTCAAGGCTAGTGCTCTACCTCTTGAGCCGCAGCACCACTTCTGGCTTTCTCTGTTTATGTGGTGCTGAGGAATCGAACCCAGGGTCTCATGTACGCAAGACATGCACTCTAGCATTGAGCTACCTTCCCAGCTCCCTACACTTTATTTGATGGCAGCTTTCTGACAGGAAACTTTGTGTCATATTTGACAGCTCAAGTTCAAGTATGTTTAGTTTAACATCTTTTTACTCCTGGCCTTATCCTTTGTCCTTAAGATAGACTGCAACATTTCATTGAATGCCGCAATTCTATATTTCTTCATATTCAGGTTGATCTTCCCTTGACCTTGTCTTTGTCATGACCAAGTAGATGATTCTCTTTCTTCACTTTTAGCCCTAGAATTTTGTTTTTTGAAGAGATCCTACAGAGCAATAATTGTTAATGATTTTGTTCGCCTTTTTATATCATTTAGGTATTTTCATATCAATGGAGGCATGCCTGCATGTTCAGGTATGCATTATACAAGTCTAAGACCAGGAGAAAACTTGTCAAAGTGATTAAATCTGATGTAAACTAGTTCAACTTACTTCTGAATTTAACAACTTAGGTTCAAAGGGGTGAACAATGACCACATCTGCAACTGGAGATAATTCAACTTCATCTACTTTGGGTGCTGGTTAGTGGCCTATTTAATATGCAATAAAAATAAACTGGAAGGAAAATATCTGTTTTGTTAAGCATCCTAAGATCTTTATGGTGTGGAAGAATTATTTACTCAAAAATCCTCAATGTATTTTTTTCAGAATAAAACTATATAATTAGGTTACTTAAATGAGAAGTTAACTGAAATATTAGACAAATAATAGATACCATTATAAACATTATTTCTTTAAATTAATAAATGGTAAAAATCATCCATGTATGAGGATATGGAGATAGACAGTCTAACTTCTAATATTCTTAAGGAAAATGGTAAAATAAAAGTTAATGTTAAATTTATGAAAACTATTCCCATTTGAAATGTACTTTATCAAATTCCCAACTTTACACTCTTAAAACTATTGTGTCAGCAGTAAAGATTAGATATGCTTAGGCACCAAAGTCAAAAGAAAATAGTCCCTTCCTATTTAAAGGATAAAAAAGTATGGTGTAAAAGACTTTTGTCCTTGAAACAGTATTCATATCTAGTCTTTAAAAGGAGAAAAGAAGAAAAAGATCTACCTAAATATCTTTTCATGCAACACATTTTTTCAATCAGTTTTTGGCAATATATCTTAAATTGAGAATTGAATCTGTACTGTTGAATGTTCCCAGAAAAGAGAAAATGAAAAATTAAGTGCTGATTTCAGGCTTATTGAAGTCTCTGCCTAAATCTGCTTTTGAGAATTAATAGTGCCAACATTATTTAGTTTATAACTTATTTTCCATTTAGATGAAGTGAAAATGTAGAAGTTTTGTTTTCACTTTTTTTCCTCCAGAGCTAGCAATTTATGAGTACCTCCTAAGACAATAATAATTTTTCATAGGAAAGTAATGTTTGTATTAAAAATAGTCCCTTGGTCTTCAATGGTGACATCTGCTTACACTTAATGAATAATATTTAGAGTTTGTGTTATTATTTGTTGTGAAAAGCTTAGTATTTTGGGTACTTATTGAATACCACGTGAGACAATGAAGTAATAATGCAATCCCTTGTAATTCAGATGTAGCCTAAGTAGTGAAAAATAGCAGCATTTCCATATGAATCTGTGATGTTAGAGAAGTCCCTTGGGAAGGGAGAGAAAAGTGTAAGTCATGGGGTCAGAACATCAAGAGATGGGAAAGATCTTTTAAATAATGCAGCCCAAACTTTATCAACACAATTAAAATCCAAATAACTCTAGGTTGCTCTCTAAATCCTTAAGATCATTTAAGGGTCTCTTTCAAAATCCTGTTCTGGATCTAAATAAAATATCCACGTTGTACTTTTATGAAGAAAAGAATTTTTGAAACTGTTCAGTTTTCCACAAACACTCTCTGTCAAGTGGTATATTGTGAATGCTGTGATTCACTTTGAAAATCAGAAAAACACACTCTTCTGTTTTCATGTGAATGTGGACTACAAATACTCAGGGATACAGTTGACAGAAACTAAATTTCCATCTAACACTATATTTTGCTATCCTGATTTCTTCTGTCTGATCCAGTGTTCAAATTGGCCAATTTTGAACTGAAGGGCAGTATTGGATAGTCCTAGATAATTAGGACTAGTAATTAGTCAAAGATAATTAGTCCCAGTAATTAATCCACATGATTTGTTAAGCTTTACTATAGTTCTTCGGATTAAGGTTCATTTCTGGAGTAATGAGAAGGCATGGGTTTTCAATATTGTTTGAAC
Source organism: Dipodomys merriami (assembly GCF_024711535.1). Lineage (NCBI taxonomy): Eukaryota > Metazoa > Chordata > Mammalia > Rodentia > Heteromyidae > Dipodomys > Dipodomys merriami. Next base: position 17,683,599 of record NW_027206068.1, read on the forward strand.
ATTGGAATCATCTAGAGGACTTTAAAAATGCAAATGTCTAGGTCTTCACCACAAGAGGTGTTTAGTGACTTGGGGTTACTAGAGGGGTATCAAATTTTAAAGGCTTTCTCTAGATAATTTTAATGTGCAGCTACATTGAGAACCAAAAGGCAAGGAAAAATAGAAACTGTCCTAGCAGCTGATTGACGACTTTGGATCCTACTGCAATCATCCTAGGCATCCTGTTCTTATGTCTCAAAGCTAAGTTGGTTGGCTACTATGTCTCTTAATAAGAGACACCAGTGTGGCAGGGGTATGGAAATATATATGTAAACAAAGTATATTTCCATGCTCAGCTGAGATTCCTGGCCATAAAGGTGCCAGGAATATCTTGAAGATATTCAAAGCCAGCAAAGCAGTGTTGGGATAGATACTTTTGGAAAGTTTCTTTTAGACTCTGAATACAATTCGATATTGTCTTATTGTTGATGAAGGTATGTAAAGTGACAGCAATTTTTCTATTTGCTGAAGTTATAGAGGGGACATGATAAAACTTTCTACATTCTGAAAACAACTCTAGTATATTTGTCTCATGTCAGAATAACACCTTTCAGACCGCTGTAATTTTTTGGTTTTGTTTTTGTTTTTTTGTTGGTTGTGGGGCTTGAACTCTGGGCCTGCGTGCTATCCCTGACCTTTTCAGCTCCAGGCGAATACTCTACCACTTGAGCCACAGTGCCACTTCGGTTTTCTGGTGCTTAATTTAAAAAAAAAAAAAAAAAGAGCCTCATAAGCTTTCCTGCCCCGGCTGGCTTTGAACCACATTCCTCAGATCTCAGCCTCTTGAGTAGCTAGGATTACAGGTGTGAGCCACCAGTGCCCAGCACTGTTGTAGTTTTGTATAGAGCTATCATATTCATGCTCTCCTCACTACCAGCTTTAAATTTCTCTGGCTACAGTTACCCAGGTGAGATGGAATACAGTAGTTCATTAAAAATCTATGCGTGGGACTTTCAAGTTGGTTTTCATCTTGAAAACTTTTTTTATATACAAATGTCAGTTTTCTGTAATTGGTTGCTCTGGTGTTTGCCTATGTTTTGTTTCTAGCAGTGCATGTTCTCCATGTCAAATGATCTAGTTTTCAATTAGACTATCCCAAACACATCCTGAAAATCTGGGCTGTTATGACGTAAGAGGGAGCAATAATGACTTAGTGTCTACATATGTAATTTTATTTATATTGATTGAAAAGTAATGAGCCATTTTCACAAAACTAATCCCCTTTTTTATTTTTTTATTTTTCCATTTCTTTTCTTTTTTCATTTGTTTTTGTTGGTGCTGGTATTGGGGATTTGAACTAAAGGCCTCACTCTCACTGGCCTTCTTCATGCATGGATCATGGTACTATACAGCTTTAGCCATGCCTCCAATCAAGATTTTACTGGCTAATTTTCTGTCTAGGCTGGCTTTGAATCACAATCATCAGATTTCAGCCTGTTGAGTAGGATTACAGCCATGAGCCACTAGAACCCAGTTAAACAGACTCTTGCTCCCCCACTCCCCCACCCCCCAACACTGTCTAAAAAGCTTTACTTACTGCCTGTTTGAGAACCACTGACTGTCATATGTCCTTCCCACTGTAACCTCAAGTCTTTTAGTTTCTAACTGCTTTAGTCCTCACTACTGTGTTTTGAGTATCTTTCCCTGTGTAAAGGAACAATTAATTTATCTCTTTAGTGAAGTATCTTTTCCCAAGGTATTTTGTTCTTATATTTGAAATTGATTCAAAGATATCAGAAAGGAGAAGGATTTTTAATAGACCCTTAGCATCCTTAACAGTTTTCTAAAAACATAAGATCATGTTTGAACATGAAGAATTTGAATTCCTAACTTCTTCTGGACTGGCTTAGTACAAAGGAGCCAGGAACCTTGAGTTCCTACGTGAAAGCCTCTGTGTCTTTTGCTAGGCTACTGATTTGATAGCTTGGCCATAGAAGTTTTAAACATTCAAGTGTGTTAAAATTATAATGATCTGACCTCTCACATAGAAAATAAGCCAATCTGTTCCAGATTGAAAGAAAAATACAGTTTGAGATCCATGTGAATATCTTTGTTCCAAACTATTTACTCATTATATACTTAAAGGTCACCAGTGTACATGGGCGTTTCAACTTTCTGGGAATTTATTCACTGCTGGTAACTTAAATAAGGCCGCCCTGGTTTTCATTACTGGATGGTATTTTTAAAGTCTGTGAGTTCTGACCTTCTAACTTAGAAGCAGAACAAAATAACTTGGTTTCAACATTCTGAAATCACAGCAAAGATGCTTCCTAATTCTCAAGATGACCATAACAACTGGATGAAATGTTACCTTCTTCCCAACCAACATTTCCACTGAGCAAGAGACTCATGTTTTTGCCACATTGCAACAAATCTGATTTGTGTAAATTGCTGTGAAAACAACTGCCAAGACTCTGAGCATGATAAAAATTTCTCTTTTAAAATATGCTTTTATTTTCTCTAGAACTACTCTTTGGATGAAAGAATATATGGTTACCTTTTCTTCATATGGCCATCTCACATATGTTGCCCCATTGCTTAATTAAGTTTGCCTTTATAACTGTTAATTTTTTTATGATAAAGGAAGCCTGCCAGCTGGATACAGCAATCTAATCTGTCATCCCAGCTATTCAGGAGGCTGAAATTGGAAGGATCACAGTTCAAGGCTAGTCCAGGCAAAAAGTTTGTGAGAATCATACCAGCAAGTGGGTGGCCCTGAGTTGAAATACAGGACTGTCAAAAAATGAAACCTGTTGGATAGTCTCACAATTCCCCCCCCCTTTTATGTGTGTTTTATCAATCAGTGGGAAAGAATTTTGAACAGAGCTAGTTGTCACAACGCTAACATTCTCTGTAGGCACTGAAATGTCATCCCAATGCAGAGTCTGATTCAGTAAGTCTCGAGTGGAATCGAGTGGACCCTGAAGTCTTGCATTAACTTCATAAGCTGCTTGGTGGTATTGTTGTGATCACACTTTGAGGAACGAGGCCCTGATCAGTGGTTTGAAACTTCAGTTCCCATTTAAACCACCTAAGGTCTTGTTAAAGCACAGATTGGTGCTCCTTTTACCCCCAGTTTCTGATGAAGTTTGGGTTGGGCCTGTGAATTTGCACTTAACAAGTTCCTAGGTGAAAGTGCTCCTTTGTGGCTAGTGATCTAGAGTCTTACTACTCCACAAAGTCTGGTTCCAGGCCCATGTAGGCATAAACATCACCCCCACTGCAAACCTACTAAAGACAACTTGGAAAAGCACTATTTAGTCTCTTAGTTCCTCTAAAACACTGACCCTCACCTTTGGTTGTTAGAACCAAGCATGGAGCTTTTAAATATTCTGCTACTCAGACCAAACCAATGAAAACTTCCATCAGAATCTCAGGGGCTGGGAGCCAAGGCAGCAGTTTATAAAGCTCCCCATAGGACTTAAACTTGCAGTTGGAACTAGAGGATTGAGAGAAGGAGCCCAGAAACACTTGTTTCTCTGTTGCCACCCTATTAGACTATGCATCATCGGCCACGGGGGCAGAAGCAAACATGTTGGACCAGAGCATTAAACTGCTGGGATACACTTAACAACCTTTGTATTTGTTTATTTATTTATTTTAATTTTTTTTCAGTCTGCTGTGGCTCAGGGTTTGTCACACAAAACAGAACTAACTGATCTCTGGGCTAAGATCTTAGAAATACAGCCCAAGGCATCCAAGGCTATTTCAGTCAAAGCTGATACATTCTCTTCTTTATCCAATTTCAATGGGAACATCAAGTTCCCTTTCACGTATCCTGTACACTGGCATACACTGTTTTAGGCAGATAAGTGGATCATAATTTTATAGATACAAATTGACTTATGGGATAGTTTAAATCAAATAAAATGCTGTCTTGGAAAACATATTGGTCATTTTTTCTAAAGGCATAGATTTGTCTTGTATGGACATGTGAACAATAAGACTTGCTGTTAATACCCTGTCCGCATTCTCCCAACCTTTAAAGTTTTTTGTAGATTAGCCAAATGTTTATAGATGATTGTTCATTTGGGCAAATTTTCTCATCTATAAAGTATGAAATTGAGTCCTGAGCTGGTACTCATGCCTGGGATCCTAGCTACTCGGGAGGCTGACATCTGAGGATCATGGTTCAAAGTCAGCCTGGGAAGGAAAGTCTGTGATACTCTTTTCTTCAGTTAAACACTAGAACACCACAAGTGGCTCTGTGGCCCAAAGTGGTAGTGTGCTAGCCTTGAGCAAATTGAGCGCAGGGACAGCACCCAGGCCCTGAGTTCAAGCTTCACAACCAAAAATAAAAATTAAAAAATAAAGTCTTACGTTGTTACCATTTCCAGTGATGACAAAGGGTATATTTAATTATGGATAATCTTGTTTAACTTTATATGCCAGTTAAGAGTGAACTATAAAGAATTGAAATCTAGTTTATGACAGGAAAAGCACATAAGAATGAAATTATTCTTCGTCATTGTAAGCTGTTTATCAGCCACTCTTGCCTCTACCTATAATAGGTCAATGTCAGTAACAACTTAGTCTTTCCTTACTAATATCTTTAGACATTGCCAAACAAGTCTCTTGGCAAAATTATCCCTGGAGAACCACTGTGTTAAAATATAAATTCTCAGGGACAGAGCCCAGGCCCTGAGTTTAAGCCCCAGGACTGGCAAATAAATAAATAAATAAATAAATAAACAAATACATTTCTGAAAACATCATTTGCAAGGACTAGAGGTATAGCTCAGAGGTAGAACATGTGCAGGACCCCTGGTTACATCCCCCATATCTCTCTCTCTCTCTCACACACACACATACACACACACACACACACACACACACACACACACACACACACATACACACACACTCCACAGACAAAGGAAATTTTTTTAAAGTACAAATAAAAACAATGTTTGCTGGTTGTCACATGTAGTGGGACTTATCTGTAATCCAAGCACTCTGTAGATAGAGGTAGGAGGATTGTGAGTATTATCCCAGACAAGACTTCAAAAAAAAAACAAACATTCTGGTATCTTCATTGGTAGAGAATGCTACCTGCATCTGGAGTCAGGAGCCAAGGTCTCATGAGAACCAGAGACTCTCCAGAGAGTTAAGGACCATTGACTGCAGTCAATGAGAGTAGACACTTTCCCTTTTGTTGAAGGGCTAATATTGAGGAAGAAAAAGAATAAATATACCCCTTGTCTTTTTTGGCACCAAGCCTAGCAATAAAAATATCAACCAATGATCTAGCAAAGAACTGTTCGCCTTGATATTGTTTCCTGAGAGTTGCATTTTCCTCTTTATTTTAAATAGTCATTTAATATGAGTTGGAAAAGCAGTAAATAATTAAGCTAATTCATTTGTAAATTAAGTTCAAAGAAGCCTCCAATAACTGTGGTCCAATCATTCTAAAGTGATGAAGCCAAACACAAAAGCAGACCCACATCAGTTTATTGTGCTGGATGTGGGGCTGAGGAAGAGCTGATTTTAATTATTCATCCTTGACATCTGCTTTCACAATTTGATTATATTTAGGATTAGGATACACTTTGTTGTCAAGTTGTTTAAAGATACATTAACTGTTTAAGCACTATACAAATAAATTAAGTCTATGGCTTGATAACTATTCTTGTATATAAACTATATAAGTCTATGGCTGTATCAACTTTAGAACATAGCAACAAATCAGTTTATATTCCTTTTTTTGCTTTTTTTGTTGTTGTTGTTCTGGTCGTGGGGCCTGAACTCAGGGCCTGGGCGCTGTCCCTCAGCTCTTCAGCTCAAGGCTAGCGCTCTACCACTTGAGCCACAGAGACACTTCTGGCTTTTTTCTTTTTGCTTATGTGGTGCTGGGGAATCAAACCCAGGGCCTTATGCATGCAAGGCAAGTGCTCTACCACTGAGCCACCTTCTGAGCCCCAGTTTATATTTCTTTGTCCTGAAAATGTTTTCACATCTTTTTGTTTCTCATTTTCTTTTTTCTTTTTTTTGTTTTCCACCTCCTGCTGTCTTTATTTTCAATGTTTTTACATTTTTACTTTCATTGTTATAAAACAATTTTGTACCAGATTAAAGACTCTGAGAGTCTTTGGAGCCCTATCAATCCATGCAAGGTCTTTCTCAGGATCTGTAATCTTTGAAATCACCTGTCATGTTTTGTGTGGTATTTGTGTAGATAATTGCCATGGTGATTTAACTTCTCTCTTTTTTTTTTTTTTTTTTGGTTGGTTGTGGGGCTTGAACTCTGGGTTTGGGCACTATCCCTGTGCTCTTCAGCACAAGGCAAGTGCTCTACCCCTTGAGCCATAGCACCACTTCCAGTTTTCTAGTGGTTTATTGGAGATAAGAGTCTCACGGACTTTCCTGCCCGGGTTGGCTTTGAACCTTGATCCTCAGATCTCAGCCTCCTGAGTAGCTAGGATTACAGGCTTGAGCCACCAGCGCCCAGCAGTGATTTAACTTTCATAGTGGCTCAGTGGGTGGACTTTAAGAGCTTTGTTTCATGACTGACTCAAAAGCCTCTTTCTTGGGGTTAAATGAGATTGTGTGACTGATAATCTGACTGAGGTGGAGGGGAAGGAGGAAAGTGAGGAAGGACTTATCTCCCGCAGAGATCCCCACAGAGACAACAAGCAAGATTTTAAGCTGTCTGTGAGTAGCTTCCTGGAAAGAGAAGTAACATACAAACACACGCTTGGCATTGCATGAACATAATATTTTATTTTATTTATTTTTTTAGCTTTTAAGCAAGATCTTCATATTGGTAAAATTATATTTTAATAGCCTGCACTATAAACACTATAAATACATCATGCTATGAAGACTATGGTAACATATGTAAAGGTGGCTGATATTCAATATTAAGTTTCACAAATTTATTAAAAAACACATGCTTTCCACATACTAAACACAAAATATATTAAGCAAAGTCTTTAAAATTCTTATTGCCAACTGACTCTCCAATATAGAATAATAGAAGATTTTAACTTTAAGAGTAAACCTTATGGTTGTAATTTCACTAAATGATGACATTTATGTAGCTATTTGTATCTTTCATGAACAAAAAGGTTATTCAAATGTCTTCTCACATTTATATTTGATAAAGAAAAATGTGTCCTGCAATTGTCATGATGAATTTTTTTCTTCCTGTCTGTATTTGTCCCCTTTCATAGTATGTACCAGACATTTTACCATGTTTCTATGTATTTTATGCTATGTAGTGATTATTTTAGTGACTGCATAATCCATTATTGACTCATGCTCGTTTAGTGCTAATCAGAGATTTGAACTCAATAGTTTGTGTACTTCCTTGGCCTTCTTACAGCTGATGATATATCATACTTCCAGGACAGCTTTTTGCTTATTAATTGGAAGTATAATCTCATAATTCAAGGGCTGGGCTAGATTCAAGCTGTGATCCTGCAAGTCTGAGCCTTTTGTATATCTAGGATTACATGGTGAGCCAGAAGCACTTGGCTATGATAATGTATTTAAACACTATTTATTGCAAAATATTTTTTAAATTTTAACTCAGTAAAGTTTTAAATAACAAAAAAACCTCTCTTATGGATTTACTGCATCAGGATAATACATTGGCAAATCTATTTTTATTATTGATAATTTACCAGAGATTTTAAATGATTGTTTTAATTATTATTAAAGTAACCTTAGATTTTGTAAGTATTTTGCTGCAGTATTTTTCTAAGAAATCATCAAACGTAAGAATTTTGTAAAGGAATATAATAAAGAGTGTGAACTTGTTCTAAGTACATTGTGTGCCTCTGTTAATTAAAAATATTAAAAGATTTTTTCATGTTTTAAGACTAAGAATAATCATAATTACATCTGTTTACTTTGTATATTATGTGATTAAAATGGAACCAGATGAGTTAGTAGGAAATCAAGGAATGTTAGAACAAAGAGAGATTTTATAGTGTTCTTATAAGCATCTTGTAGACAAATAATAGAATAACAGCTGGCACATACTAAGCACTTACTATGTGTAAATCACATATACTGGTGAGATCTGCCTCTTTTATTCATTGTCTCATGTAACACAAACCTGAAATGATTTAAGCATTCATTGATTTGATAAATACTAAATCTTGTTATGCATCTGGTACTGTAACTGTTGCTGAAGAGACAGTACTGAAAATCATTTAGGTCCTATAAGTCTTGCTCTTGAAGAATCTGTAGATTATGGAAAGGAAGAAAGAGTGCCCCTCAGTGGATGAATGGATCAAGAAAATGTGATATATATATATATATATATATATATATATATATATCTCACATATATATCATATATATATCTCACATATATATCATATATATATATATATATGAATTCTATGCCTCTGTCAGAAAGAATGACATTGCCTCTTTTGTTAGGAAATGGAAGGACTTGCAAAAAATTATATTAAGTGAAGTAAGCCAGGCCCAAAGAAACATAGGTCCCAAGGTTTCCCTTGTTTGCAGTGACTAGTACATGTCTAGGACAAGCAGAGAAGGTCAAAGGCCATGTACGTACGACCACATGAGATAATGTTAAGCAAAATGTACCCCAAGACAGGGACACAAGAGGTGTTTTTTTTCTTTCTTGCTAGTGTTTTTAATGTACTTACAATGCACTGTATGATTCTTTTGTTTCTATTGTATGTTCTTCCTCCATGTTATAACCCCTGTTTTCACTGGATTTGATGCCAGTGTTCTGCATCTTGTATATACGTTTTTGTAATTTGGGGAGGGAAAGGGATATTGCAGAACGCTTAAATGGGGATGCAGGCTGACCCACTGTGAGATGTACAGGACACTATATTGAAAACAACCGTTACAATGTTGGGGTGGGGTGGGGGGGTAGGACGAGTTGGGGAGGCAGGGAGGGACGTAATGATAGGGGGAACATAAAGGAGGAGGTAACAATGCTCACTATGAAATGTACTCATTACCTTACTTATATAACTGTAACTTTTCTGTACAACATTTTTACAATAAAACAAAGAATATAGGAGTCCCTGTTCTCTGGCCATCTCCATCACTTCTCAGCCACAGTCCTTCCTCTATCTGCAAGAGAAAATGTCCAATTTCTACTTGTAAGGGGTTTGGGCAGGGCCTCTACAGCTTTGGAGAAGGGAGAGCTGTAACCTAGTTAAGTGTCTGAGGATCTAAAGATGGTTTCCTGGGTTCAAGATCTGGTTAAAATGTTTAGTAGAAATAAACAATCTCTAGTCTATATTTCTCCAGGTAAAATTAGGACTAGTAATAGCTCTGTTTTAAATTTTATATTACTCATTTGAAGCACTTAATGGATTGCTTCATAATGTTTAGTTAGTATTATCCCTAGCTAACTGGTGATATTGTAATGAAAAGCTGAAAAATGTCCTTTCTCTGACCAACAAATATACAACAAATATGTCCCAGACATATACTAGTTTCACAGACTATCCTGACCAGGGTGGCTTTGACCTATGATCCTCAGATCTTAGCCTCTTGAGTACCCAGAATTGCAGGCATAAGCTACCAATGCCTGGCCCTTTTTTCATTCTTACATCTATCTTTTCTTTTTTGTGAGGGATGCCTTTGACTATCTTCTGTTTTTGTGGGTTTTTTCGGTAAAGATACTGTACAGAGGGGTTACAGTTACATGAATAAAATGAGTAAATTTCTTGTTGAGCATTGTTACCCCCTCCTTTGTTTTCTCCCTACTATCCCTTCCCTCCCTACCTCCACAATTCCTCCCTGTCCCCTCTACCCCTCCCTGCGTGAAGTAACATAGTGTCTTGTACATCTCATTGTTACAATGGGTCAACCTGTATCCTTCTTTCAGCACTTCATTATTTCCCTTCCCTTCCCCAAATTAGAAGATGCAGGGCACTGGAATCAAATACAGTGACAACAGGGATATACCATGGGGGAAGAACATTCAAAAGATACAAAAAAAAATCAGGTAATAGTACATTAAAAACAACAGCGACAAAGTTAAAACCTCTTGTGTCCCTATCTTGGGGTTCATTTCACTTAGCATCATCATATATGGTCATGTGTACATAGCTTTTGACCTTTTCTGCTTGTCTGGTAAGATTATCCTAGATGTGTGGTAGTTATTACAAGTAAGGTTTGACTATCTTCTGTAGAGCTTACTTAGTGGGTTTTTTTTTGTCATGGAAGATATTTATTTCTCCTCTTATGAATGATAGTTTTGCTGAATTGACTAATCTAGATTGACATTGTTTCAGCACTGGAAACGTGTCATGTATGCTTTCTCTGATGTAAAGTTTCTGCTAAAAGATCTGATGGGCTTGCATTTCTCTATTGCAGCTTTCAAGATTCTTTTCTTATACCCTGTACTTGTTTTAACTGAAATATGTTATAAAGGGTTTATCTTTGGATTTTTGTCTCTTTGGAGTCCTAAAGGCCTCCTCCTATTCCTGGATGGACTTGTCTTACTATTTGGAAGTTTTCTGTTATTGATTTATTGAACATGTTTCTTTAAAAAATATTGTAAAGATACTTTACAGAGGGGTTACAGTTCTATGTGTAAGGTAATGAGTATATTTCCTGTTGCACATTGTTACCCCCTCCTTTATTTTTCCCCTTCTAACTCTTCCTGAACATGTTTCTTAATGCTTTTAGCCCCTCCTCCTCCTTCCTTGGCTATTTCTTGCCTATGATTCATAAGTTTGATATTTTAATGGAGTCCTGGTGTTCTTGTACATTCGTTTTATATTTGTTTGTTTTTCTTTCTTTGTATTTTTGAATTTTTCTGTTAATCTGTTTTATCTTTCATCTATGATACTTTGTCTTTCATTTTATCTGCTTTACTGGCTTTCAACTGTAGTTTTTATCTCTAGGACTTCAATATGGTTTTTAACCAAGACTTTTTTTTTCCTATTTATTGAATTCCTTTTTCATGTCTCATATTGACTCTTTCATTTCTTTAGGTTCACTTATCTGTTTATTTGTACTCTTTGAGTTCATTTGAAATTTGAGTTTGTTTGCAATTATTTTAATTTCCTCTAGCTTTTTATTTAATTCTTTTAAAATGATTTTACTAGTATGAATGTATTTTTTTACTTTGTTGAAATGTGTATATATTTTTTCTTTCATCTACTTGATCATTCTTATCCACATTCCTTTAAGCCCAATATTTGTAATTTCTTCCACTTTCATCTGATCTTTTGTTGTATGATTGTTGGCGTTTGGAAGTGTCATATATCTTTATATATCTTGTATCCTACATTGAGAATGGCTCATCTGAAGTCAATTCATTGTGTAGGAGCTTAGTCACCTAAACTTTTTCCATTGGCTTATTCTTTATGTTCTGGAAAGACGTGTATTAACTGGGTTGATATGGCAGTTTTCATTGGCCCGAGTTCAGTATGTCCGCAAAAACCAAATTCACATTCAATACCATACAGATATTTACATAAAGTAAAATACCATTGGGAACATTATTTGTAAAACCATTCACACTATATATTCAGAGGACTAGCATTACTACATGATAGAATAGGAGGCTGAAAAATAAAATTTGTGTAGGAGTTAAAACTTAGGCACTGAAAATAAGGCAAATGAAGCAATAACAGAATAAGGAAGATGAGGGCAGGGCCCTTGCCATACAAAGCAGTAATGTATAGAACTACATTTCATTTTTTTTTGGAAAAGGGTGGTATTATTAGGGATTTCAAATGGATACAAGGTAAAGGCTAAAGAAGGTGTAGAATAAACCTCCAACAGAACAGTTAGTAAATGAGTAATAGAAAATGAAAAGAAACAGAGTTTTAAAATGCAAGATGAAAAAGAGACAAAAGTGTAAACATTTCTGTGTCAGTTTTCCTTCATTTTTGTGAATGTCTTTTGGACTCCATCTCTGTATGCCCTCTGAATCCTGGCTTGATTATGTGATGTGCAGGTGTAGTGTGTTCTTTGGTCAGTTAAAGTTCTGGATCAGGACAGCTGGTAGAGTGATGCAGGGTAGAGTTCCCTGTGGAGTGGTAGAATTCCCTGGAGCTGGTCAGTTCAGTTGAAGTTCTGTGGTGTGGTTCCATGAATGTCAGGGAGCAGTTAAGGATGGGTGGCAGGGTCTCTGAGCACAACTATTGAAGCAGAAATACCTGATTCACTTTCTTCTCCTGAAATCAACACTTTGCCATGTGTTTGTTGATTTGCCAGGAAATCCAGTGGCTACTCTGGCTTTTCTATAGTGAGATTTTTTCACTTTTCTTAGTAGACTACTAGTTACTGTTTCCTTTGGCCAATGAAAAGCAAATAGTCTCTGCTATCAGATACTGGTGTGCCCAACTGCCAGCTTCCTGCATCTTTCTTTTGAACTGAGATAAAGAACCAGATCTCAGAAGCTGTGGCTAGCTAAGACCTTCCTGAGGGGTTCCCCTGCCACTTTCATTGCCTACGGAAAAACTTGGGTGTCCTACTCTATGTGTTTTATCTCCGCTTATGAGGGCCAGACAATTCATACTACTCCCAACAGGCCTAATGATTCCCATCAGGAGTAGGGGCCAGAACTGGAGGAATTATCTCTTCACTCATTACAGAAGTCTATCACGTGAATCAGAAAATGGTGTGGACATCCTAGTCTAAACCCTCACTGATTTACAAAAACAAATCGATTGTTTTTAGTGGTGTTAGTCTTACAGAAGGGTCTTAGATGTGTGCATAGTCACCTGGGAAGGAATCGGTGCTATGTTTGGGGAAGACTGTTGCTTTTGAGTTGTTAGATCTGGACAATTCAAATGAATACTCATTAACCCATCAACTTAGAATATGAGCCATTCAGTGATTTATGTCATGGAAAAATACCATCTGACTTCCTGTGACTGATTCCCTTAAATCAGGCTTCCATATACTTCTCTTCTGGTGTTGGATTAGACCCCTCTGTCTCCCTGTGAATTTCTCCATAACCAGTTGCTAGCAAAAAGAGTATTTAGGTAGGGACATGTTTAACAACCCTACTATCTTGAAGCAATTACATGAAGATGAAACATCTGTTCCACTTAAGGAAGGATTCATTTTGCTATTCTGTCAGGGGAGGATGTGGGGGAAAACCTCTCCCCCTTTAAGGAAGCATGACAGACATAAACTGCCAAGGGCCAGGTAGATTGAGACAAGCGAAATTTACAAACTATGAAGATGAGGGCAGGCCAAGTACACAAAATATTCCTGGAAGCTGGGTGTCAGTGGCTCACATCTGTAATCCTAGCTACACAGAAGGTTGAGATCTGATCTGAGGATCATGGTTCAAAGCCAGCCTGGGCAGGAAAGTCTGTGAGACTCTTATTTCCAATAAACTACTCAGAAAAAGGCTGAGGAAGTAAAGCTATGGTTCAAAGTAGTAATGCACTTGCCTTGAGTAAAAGAACTCAGGGACAGCACCTAGAGTTCAAGATCCATGACCACTACCACCAACAACAACAAAATTCCCTGATCACCACAAAACTGTCCTAGAGACAATCAACAATGCCCACAGTAGTGAGACAAAAGCAGCCTAACCCCATGTCAGGTGCTGTACAGAAGTTTAGTTACTCACTGTTCCCTTTATATTGTCATCCTAATGCTTTGCCTACTCTCCTGTCTCAGTAAATGTTTTTAGCAACCCTTGACTCCAAAGTCTCTGACACTAAGCATGTTATTTTTGTCATCTATAGAATAGTTTATATGATGTAAGATCAGCTTGATTATAAAGTATCTAGATGAATTAAAAGTTTTTCCATTTCTAAGAAAATGGATAAATTAGGTCTACTTGGGTTTCATGCTTTCATAATTAATGCATGTCATTTATTTCTTGACAGTCTTTCAGAATCCCCTGCAAATCAATAATTCCTACCAAGACAGCCATCAGGACTTTGGTAGCTAGACATGCTGGATATCAATCTTATGATATTACAATATCATGATGCAGTTTTAGTATCTTTAACAGCAGTCTCTCTAACTCTCAGGTCCAAATTTCAGATTTTAGGGAAGGACTGGGGATTCACCAAGTTAGGTCCAGAAGATATTTTAGTATTATTCTCAGCTGGCTTCTGGTCATGTTGAAGACTGTTGTGTTTGCTGAGTTCAGGACCCACTCCTTTAGGGGGAGGCTGGTGGGAAGTTGAACATTAGTATTAGTATATTTGAAGTTGAACATTAGAATTAATATGACATAATTTTATGTCAGATGATGACAACTAATAACTCTAAAGATAATACTTAGTCAAAATCCTCAGTATTTTGTTAAGATTGTTCTAACTACTATAGCTGTTTTCATAAAGGTAGCATAAAATTTCTATAATCTTTCAAAGAGAATGGAGGGACTTAAAAGAATTCATTTTATACTCTGGTTAAAATTATAGTTGTATAACTATAAAACTGATTTATTAGATTAAAACAAGAAACTGTTCTTTTTGATGGTTTCTGGTGTTATTTAACCATTAACACATGTACTGTCATATTCTTCAAATGAGAAAAGGGTTTCCAGATACTTTTTACTCCACTTAATTTGTACAAACTGAGAGAAGCAGTTGAAGTGATTAATTCCCAGTTTACAACAAACCCAGAGCCCTCTCTAGGTTGTATAGACCTTTCCCTAAGAGATTATTCAAACATGAGACAGAACATAGAATTTGGCTCCAGTATTTGGAATGTGAGTCATACCTACCCTTTAAATACAGAATTCACTAGTTTTGTGATCTTTGGTATGATATTTAAAACTTTGTGAGCTGTACTAGTCTCGGTATAAAACAGAGAACAGTATCTATTTGATAAGGCTGCTTTGAAAGTTGAAAATAACATGTTTGCAGGCGCCGGTGGCTCATGCCTGTAATCCTAGCTACTCAGGAGTCTGAGATCTGAGGATTGCAGTTCAAAGCCAGCCTGGGCAGGAAAGTCCATGAGACTCTTATCTCCAATAAACCACTGGAAAATTGGAAGTGGTATGGTGGCTCAAGCGGTAGTGAGCTGATGAGTGCAGGGACAGCCCCCAGGCCCTGAGTTCAAGCCCCACGACCAATGACAAAAGAAAGAAAGAAAAGAACATGTTTGACTCTCAGGCTAAACTAATGTTGAACTACTTTCACTCAGCTTCTAGTTCAGGTTATCTTTTTCTCTGTCTATCCCACCACGCCTCTGATGTCCACGTGAGACATCCTCAGCCATTTTGACATCCACTGTGGGGAGGCCAGGCTACCACCTGTAGGTCATCTGACATGACTCTGCTCTCAAGTGTCACATGCAGAGCGATTTGTTATTTAATGTGTAATTATCACTAAAGCCATATATAACAGTACCAACCAAAAGTTCAGAAATGTTAGTTGTAGGTTTCGCAGTCCTTACAGCTAAAGAAATATAAGTAGGCATGGAGGATAGCCTCTCCTGTGAGGGTATTTCTAGAGGAGGGGTTTTATCCATATTGAGTTTAAATAAACATATACTACTAAGTGTATCTCCTGTATCTTTATGGATGTTAGTTTATCAGAAGCAATTTTTGCTTCTGTGAAATGCAGATTTATATTTTCAGCTACATAAACTTCATTTAAGTGGACATTGCAGTGGCACCAAAACTCCCTGAAATATTGAAAGGCTTGCTTTTTTTTTCTTGCTGAATGGAATGCTACAAAGTACCACAGACTAGATGGCTAAACAGAACTTACTTACTTGTTCCCAGTTCAGGAGACTGCAAGTCCCAAATCGAGGTGTGGGAAAGGCCATGAACCTTTAGAGGATGATCCTTCTTTGCCTTTCCTAGCATCTGTTTCCCCAAGATTCTTGGATTGTGGCAACATAAATCCATTCTCTGGCTTTCTCTCTTTGTTTCTGCTTTGAAGTCTGTGTCCAGATTTTCTTCCTCTTATAAAGATACCTCTTACAGTGAATAGGGACCCACCCTTGTTCATTAGAGTCTTATCTTAACTGGATTACAGTTACAAAGACGCTGCTTTCCCTTTGGACAACAGCCAAAAGCTACAGGAACTTAGGGCATTACATATTTGGAAGAGGAAACATTTATTACATTCTGATTATTTATATTATACTTATTAACCTATGACACTTTTAATAATGGTTCAGGAAAATTGAGTTTTGTATAATCCTATTTTCCTTATTGAATATGTAGTCAAGGAAGATGGCAGTGGGCTAACTCATGGCTTATATACCAACTCAGAAAGCAATAAGCTTAATTAAGTTCCATTAGCAGAGTATAAATAGAATGTGTTTTTGGTTCTAAAGATCAAGAACATATCTTGAGCCCTTTGCAATTTTGCATTTCCAAAAGCATGAGTCCACCAATTTTGCAAAAATAAAATGTGAAATGAATATCAATGCCTTTTTTGTTACTAAATGTTACAAGGCCCATTCTGGGGCCATTTCAAAGAGCTATGACATATAAAAACAAATATCAATGCCAGTGGCCATCTCCTTCCACAATGGGAATTTAGTATTATGGAGGAGGGGCTAAGCTGTGAGCGAATGAACTCTAGCTGAAGCATTCCATTGTGGGGTCACAAGAGCTCCTTGCTTCTTGTCCCTCATCCCAGACAATATACCAACTGTATACTCCAGGAGCTCAGTGCAGTGGCAGCAAAGCCCATGACATCTGCCTTCCAGTTCTACCATGTGTCCCTTCTTTTTCTTTCCTTCTACCTCCACAAAAAGAAATGTGCACTAGACATCTATTGAAGGGAAAGGGCATAAGCCATTGCAAATAGAAATAAATCAGTTGTTAATGGACAAGTCAATCAGGAAACCAAGGGATAATAATATGTCTTTGAAGAACTCTTATGCTCATGAAAAGCCAAGCTTTGTGTTTTTATTTTGTTGATTTCTTAGGGCATATGTAGTACTACCTGTATTACATGAAAATGAAAATTGCATAAAAGCTAAAAGGCATAACTTTAAATCTGAAGTCTCCCAAAATAGATATAATGAATGTATCCAAGCTTATTAGCTAGAGCTAATTAAAATTGCTACAATTTTGTAGCATTTATAGTAGATACAAATAGTGCTAGGTTAGACAAGGACTTTAATCGTGCCAGATGTTTGTAATATTTGGAACATCTTCTAATATATCAAAAGAATGTGTATTCTAGTTGGATCCTAGTGGCTTACACCTATAATCTTAACTACTCAGGAGTCTGAGAACTGGAGAATTATGTTCAAAACTTATGGTTCAGTCTAGTCAGAAAAGCTCACAAGACTGCATGTCCAAAAACATAACCAGTAGAAAGTGGCAGAGCATCAGCCTACCAAGGGCAAGCCTCTGTGCTTAAACCCAATGCCAACACAACCAAAAAAAAAAGTATGTGTAGTCTGGACTAGGAATTAATGACACAAATTGATAACTTAATGCTATAATTTTATGTAATTTTTTAAACTAAGAAGAGAGATTTCAACAGAAACAATTGGCTTATGGCACATAGTTAGTTTCAGCCATATTTTAATACAAGTATAAAAGAATAAAAATTACATCTTCCTTCAAGTATCTGAGCTAAAATAATAAGAATATGTGCTTGACAAAATGATTAAGCACATTTCAAGTTTTTGACACAAATTCTAGTTGATTGACCCATTCCAAATGGATTTCATGCTTCATTTTGTGGAGTTTGCTTTCTGCCATTTATTTACTTAAAAACTGTCTCATAGTAGAAATATCACAAAACACATAGTATTTCAATGCATGCAAATAACTCCTTTTATTCATTTTCTCAATACTATTCATGACAACACTAAAAGAATGAATGCAGTTTATTCTAAATATAAAGGGCTTGCTTAGGGTATTTTAACAAGTATCTTGTTACTATTCATCTTGGCATAAAAGCAGCTCTTTTATCTTCATGACCTTGATTTTCCTGTTTAAAAGGAATTCTCTATTACCCAAGTACGTCCAAAAATAGTATTTCCTCTGATATGTTTTTGAACCCATTTGGAGAAAATTGTTATGGATAGTGTCAACTGTAAGAAACTATAAGATGTGCCAAGGAGAGGTCCTTGTGGTTCATTCCATAATATAAAATTATTCAGCTCTCATCTTAGAAGTTATGGAGCAAGGTAAGAAAGAGATCACTTTTCTAATTGTTCAGACAGCCTAAGAATGATTTCCTGCCCCTGATGCTGTATTCAGAGATCACAAACAATTCCATAAATTTTGGTTATTAACAAGTTTCTGGGAACATATCCAGCAGGCATACACTGAGTGTGTCTGGAGGTAAAGAAACAGAAAGTCCTTTACTGAATGTAGTTGAAGGAGCACAGCTATGAGAGAGCCTGCCATTAAGGCCCAAAGGCACACAAAGGTCCCAGCACGGCTAACCATGCCAGTGTACAATAACCAGGCCAACTGTCTCTCTAGAATCCACAGATTCAAAACACACAAAAAATAGACTGATGCACTGCATTTACTATAAATGTTAAGTCCTAACTTGTTAAGTGGTCAGGATTTCTGCAAAGGAGTTAGATCATTCATCAGAAATACCGACCCTGATATGTACATATTCTACAAAAATTCTAGTCTGAATTTACCAGACAGTGTTCTTCTATTTGTCTGAATAATTTATTTCAATTCCTTTCTACATAAAAATATACATATTTTACAATAGTTATAAGTGACAAATATTCTTTGCTTGCTTTAAATTAAATAACATTTTCAGGTCTTAGGTTCAGTCACAGATTCTAGCTGGCAATTTGTTTGAGTGCTCTAAATCTTAGCACCCAGAATAGACTTAGAAAAATAATCCAAAATGTTGTTATATTTTATAGAATACAATGTTAATTTCTCATTTGCTCCTTCTCTCTCCTTTAGCCTTTCCCCTTCCCCTTCTCCTTCTCCCTTTCTTTGTTTTATAGTGGTACTAAGCCTTGAACTCAGGGTCAGAGCACTGTCCTTTAGTAGTTTTCCTCAAAGCTAGTGTTCTCCCTGTTGAACCATGGCTGTTGCACTTCTGGCTTTTTGCTGGTCAATTATCCAGTTCTGGCTTTTTACTAGCTAATTGAGGTAAGAGTCTCACAGACATTCCTTCCCAGGCTGCTTCAAATTATGATCCTCAGATCTCAGCCTCCTGACTAACTAAGACTACAGGTGTGAGTCGCTGGTACCGGGCAGAACACAAAGTTACTAGAGGAAGAAAATGTAGATAAGAATAAAAATACTTACTGAAAGAATAAAAATTACAAGCAAGCTACTGCTCTGAGAATCAAGTAAAGACAATGTTAATGATTATTTAATACTTAATTACTTATTTCAATATGCTTAACTTTTTTCTGAATATTTTAATCTATATCTTATGCCCACATGATATCTATACTATATTGGATGAGCTAATACTTTTTTATTTTGCTTGATATGAGTTAATCAAATATAGCTTCTAATAAAAGTAGCCATTATTATTGCTCTCATATAAAAATAATCATAGCCTAGGCCCTGGTGGCTTATGACTGTAATCCTAGCTACTCAAGAGGCTGAGGACTGAGAATTGCTGTTTGAAGCAAACCTGAGCAGGAAAATCCATGAGACATTTATAAAGTTATAAAGTTCATTTCCAACATAGTGTCTTGTGAGTATCACTGATGAATTGGTTCACCCTTTGTCCCACCATTTCTGTGATTCCCCTTCCCCTCCCCAAATCAGAAAAACTTACATACAAGACAAAGACTACAGAAATCAAAAACAGTGTCAAAAAGGAATAAAACTAAGAAAAAAAGAAATAACTGAAAACAGTGCAATAAAAACTTCTTGTTTCCATTTCTTGGGGTTCATTTTGATAAGCATCATTTTATGTGGTCATAGACTCATCACTATTGAGACATTGTGATCCTCTCCTAAGAATATTTTCCTTTGTTCTCACTGTGCAAATGCTTAGAGTGCTGTTTAATTAATCATATCCAAGTGTAATTATTTGTCAATTAACTTGTAGACTTCTATACATATTACAGTTATAACAAACTATGGGGGGAACTATGCAGGCTATGTGTCTTTGGGTCTGGCTTGCTTTGCTCTATATAATTTCCCATTTCCTTATGAATGGAGCAATGTCATTCTTTTTGATGGAAGCATAGAATTCTATTGTGTACATATACCACATTTTCTTGACCCATTCATTCACTGGGGTGTGGGGAGGGAGCATCTGGGTTGATTCCATATCTTAGCTTATGGTAAATAATGCCACAATGAACACAATTGTGCTGGTGGCTTTAGTGTGGGCTGGTTTGTGGTTATTTGGGTAAGTGCCCAAGGAGTAGGATTGCTGAGTCATAGGGGAGCTCTATGTTTAGTCTTTTGAGAAACCTCCATACTTCTTTCCAGAGTGATTGAACAAGTTTACATTCCCACCAACAGTATCATTCCTTTTTGGCCACATCCCCTCCAGTATCTGTTATTACTAGTTTTCTTGATAATGACCATTCTAACTGTGGTGAGGTGGAATCTCAATGTGGTTTTGACTTGCATTTCCTTTATGGTTAGAGATGTTGAACATTTCATCATGTGTCTATTGGCTATTCTTATTTCCTCTCGAGATAAGTTTCTCTTTAAGTCTTTTTGTTTTTTTGCTTATGTGGTGCTGAGGAATCGAACCCAGGGCCTCAGGCATGCAAGGCAAGCGCGCTACCACTGAGCCACCTTCCCAGCCCTCTCTTTAAGTCTTTAGCCCACTTATTAATGAGATTGTTGTTTCTTTGCGGGGTTTAATTTTTTTAAGCTCTAAGTATATTTTAGATATGAGGCCCTTGTCTACTACATAGCTAGTAAAGACCTGTACAATATTTCACAATTAAAAAAAAAGATCTTCTCCCAGTCTATGGGCTTTCTATCTGTCTTCCTAGCTATGTCCTTTGCCATGCAGAAACTCTTCAGTTTGATGCGATCCCATTTATCCATTCTTTCTTTGATTTGTTATAATTCTGGATCTTTACTTAGGAAGTTTCAACCTGTTCCAAGGAGCCTTAGTGTTTCCCCTAACCCTTCCTGTAATATTTTCAGGGTATCTGGTCTTACATTGAGGTCTTTGATCCATTTGGAATTGATTCGGGTACAGGGCGATATATAAGACTCTAACTTCAGTTTTCTGCATGAGTATAGCCAATTCTGCCAGCACCATTTGTTGAAGAGGCGGCTTTTCTTCCATACTGTGTTTTCGGCTCACTCATGAAAGATTAGGTGACTATAAGCCCATGGGTTCATCTCTGCGCCTTTGATTCTATTCCATTTATCTTCAGGACTATTCTTGTGCCAGTACCAAGTTGTTGTTGTTGTTGTTTTGATTACTACAGCTTTGTAATAGAGCTATCTTTCTGGGCTTCATAGTTCCTCTTCTTATCAGAGTGAACAAGACCCCTTAGTGGTGAAAGTGAAAAGTTACCCTATGCAGTTTTTTTTTTCTGTTTTTAGTTTGAGCTAAATGAAAAATCTCATGCAGTCGAAGTGATAGAAAGATCATGTGTAATTTTAAACTCCCAATAGTAATAACTGTATGGTACACAATCAGGATGACATTCATAGACTCAAGATATATGTAGGAACATTTCTGTTCCACCCAGATACCTCACAATGCCCTCATAGCCATAAAGATTTTTCTTGACATCCATAAGTTCTTCAACCCCCTCAATGCTTGGTGGACCACTCTACATTACTATACTCCATTATTTCCATACATAGAAATGACATGCACTCAGTACAATATTCTGGAAATTCATAGAGACTGTTGCACATAGCAATTATTTGTTAATTTTATTGATGAATAATATTCCAAGGTATGAATGTACTTATTGAAGGATATATCGGTTGTTTTCTGTTTGTGGTAGTTATTATCAAAGTTGGTATAAATATTTGTATACATGTGGCTATGCTAATATCTGTTTTAACTTTCCTGGGATAAATATCCATGAGTACAGTTGTTCAGGTGTATGGTGGTGCCATGCTTAGGTTTATTTTATCTTTCAGAGAAACTGCTAAACTCTTTTCATAGTGGCTGGGCTATTTTAAATCATCACTAGCAATGTATGTGTGCTCTAATATTGCCACACCTTCCCCAGTATTTTGCATCAATTTTAACAATTAAAAAATGTTAGCCATGTTAATTTTTTTAATTTTAGCCATTCAGATAGGTATGTAATGGTAACATATTGTGGCATTAATTTATGTTTACTTGATAGTCAATGATGTTGGCAATTTTTCTGTATGCTTATCTGCCATCTGCAAATCCTCTTCAGTAAGAAGGCTGTCTTTTGCCCATATTCTATTGTTGAGCTTTTAGAATTCTTTGTATGTTCTAGACACTAAGCTATTTATCAGATATGTAGTTTAAAAACTTTTCTCTCAATTATCTTATGGTCTCCTTCCTCTGTTCTTTCTTTCTCTCCATCTACCCACCCTAACTTCTCCTTCACAGGATAAAACTTCCTCCTAAATTGGACATTTAGCTCTTCCCCAACATGGGGAAGGGGAGCAAGCAAGCTCCCTCAGGCAATGTTTGTTTCTTTGGTTTTGTTGCTGTTGTTATTTTATGATTTTGCAAGGGAGGGATTGTACTGGGGTTATTAACCAGGCTGTTGAGCTTGCTAGGCTGACATAATACTGCTGAGCCCCATTTCTCACTGGTTATTTTTTAGTATAGTGTCTTTCCTGGAAATGTGCTTGAAATGTGATCCACTTATTCTTGGGCTTCCTAAAGTCTCTGGCACAGGCAGACACTACTGTCTCTTGCTTGCCTTCCATGGAGATGGAATGTCATAGATGTTTCTGCCCAGGCTGATCTGGTACCACAATACATCCAATCTCAGCCTCCCATGCAGATTTGAATGACAGGTGGGTGCCACTGTGCCCATGTACAGGCTTCTCTGATCTCAAACCATGATCTTCGCATTCTTGCCCCTGAGAGTAGTCTTGAGCCACAGGTGCCCTACAACTAACAGCTCAATCATCTTTCCAAATGCCCACCTCCTAATATTACCTTGCATGCTGGCTATTTAACAGATACATTTTCAGGGACATAGGGTAATGCTGACTTCAAATTTCACTGGATTTTTCAAATTAATCTCTTTGTGAATAAGGAAGTTTTAATGGTGTATGTATATACTAGGTAAGGAAGAACTTCAGGAGGAGAGGATCTCTGACACATGAGAGAGAATTTAACTGGCCAACAGAATGGGTATGGGATTTGGGTGTGTCAAAGAAAATAGTGTGAGAAGAAGTGGAGCTAGTTGGGAGATGTGCTTTTTTTGTAATTTAAGAGGTAATTTAATGAGTGTGCATTTGGAGTTGGCAAAATGAAAATAATGAAGAAGAGAGAATGGCAAAAGGTAGAACTGAGGTATGAGTAAAGGCTTAGTTTTGGATTTCTGATAGAAAAACCATTGAGTACAAAGTAGAAAATAAGTTTAGAGTGTCAAGCCCAGAAGTGACAAAATGATAAGATGATTTCCCTGTAAACAATGGAAGATTTTTGCCTATGAAGCTATATATAGAAAAATATGTCCAATCAATTGCCATTAGATTGCATTATTAAATATTTAAATATAGCACTAGTTGCTCTTAACATAAATTAACTTTTAAGAACAAACCAACATATTTGGAGATGCCCACTTAAAAACTGAGATCTCATGCTTATTCTTTCCCTACTGCCTAAGAGAAATGTTTTTGGACAGATAATTTATTGGGTGAATATATTTTTATTTAAATATTCAAATACTTTTTTTACTTTTGTTTTTCTACTCTTGGTTTTATGATGGGTAGTCAACATAGTGAATTAATGAAAATAAGGTTCCATTAGGTTTAACAGTCTTAATGAACACATATTTTACATTATAAAGATATATACTCAGCCAGTCACTGGTGGCTCAGACCTGGAAGATGGAGGTTCAAAGTCAACCAGGACAGAAAAGTCCATGAAACTCTGTGGGCTGTGCTGGGGCTGTGGCTCAAACAGTGAGCAAGAAAGCCAAGTGAGAATGCAGGGTCAAACAAACTTCATGCCCCAGTATTGAAACAAACCCCTCCCCCCCAAAAAAAATTCCCAGTGATATGTGACAGAAACTAAGTGGAATTGACATTAAGGAAAGCAGGGAACACTTTGAATATGATGTGAGAGAAACTATGTTCTTTTATTGGGGGGTAGGTGGGTCCGGTCGTGGGCCTGAACTCTGGGCCTGGGCGCTGTCCCTCAGCTCTTCAGCTCAAGGCTAGCGCTCTACCACTTGAGCCACAGCTCCACTTCTGTTTTTGTTTTCTGCTTATGTGGTGCTGAGGAATCGAACCCAGGGCCTCATGCATGCAAGGCAAGCACTCTACTACTGAGCCACCTTCCCAGCCCCGAAACGATGTTCTTTATAAAAGATTCTCAACAAATATGTATTAGTTGAAAAGATAATCTTGGCATGGGCTCTTTAAGTAGAGACAGTTAAACTAAGACTAAATGTGAAAAGATGCTGTCATCATCTGTGAAGAGAGAATTCTCCACAGAGCTTGTATTCAAGTTCCAAAAGAGGGCCAGTATAGCTGAAGGAATGCAACAAGGAGAAAAAGTTAGAAAATGAGATCAGAAGCATCTGTTTCACCAAGGGCCTTGGAAGGCAAGAGGGAAAAGGATAGTGTTTGCTAGAAATCATGTGAGAAGCTGTATCCGGGTTTGAAGTAGAGGAGTAAAGTAAAGCGTGTTTTAAAAAGAGAATCAGGCTGGTAAGTGGAGATCAGAGAAGTGCGACAGGGAGTCTCTGACACAGGGAGTCCTCTGACACAGAGTAGAGGAGTGATCCGGACTTGGCAAGATGGAGGTCCTGGCAACCAGAGTTGATCAGAGAGAGGAATTAGAATTTGTTGACTATGTGGATGTGATTAACTGCTTTGCTAAGTATTATGATTAAATAACATTGACTTCTGCTTGAAAACTTCCCATACTCCTAAAACTCTGTGTGTGTGTGTGTGTGTGTGTGTGTGTGTGTGTGTGTGTGTGTGTATCTGTGAGTGTGTGTGTGTGCGTGAGCACAGACACACATGCACACCAGTCCTGGGGTTTGAACTCAGGGCTGAACTGGGTGCTGGTCCTGAAGTTCTTTTGCTCAAGACTTGCACTCTAGCATTGTAAACACGGGCTTACAGTTAGTTAATTGGGTGTAAGAGTCTCATAGACTTTCTTGCTCAAGCTGGCTTTAAACTGTGGTCCTCACATTTTACTTCCTGAATACCTAGGATTACAGGTATAAGCCACAGGTACCTGGCAAACCACTGTGTTTTTTTTTGGGGGGGTGTTTTTTTGTTGGTCATGGGTCTTGAACTCTGGGCTTAGGTGCTGTCCCTGAGCTCTTCAGTTTAAGGCTAGCGCTCTTCCACTTGGGCCACAGCACTACTTCCAGTTTTCTGGTGGTTAATTGGAGATAAGAGTCTCTGAATAGCAAAAAAAGATCCTTAACAGAAAGAACAGTGCTGGAGGAATATCAATACCAAATTTAAAACTCTACTACAAAGCCATAGTAATCAAAACAGCTTAGTACTGGCACAAGGACAGATCTCAGGACCAATGGAATAGAATTGAAAACCCAGAAATGAATCTACAGACCTCTAGCCATCTAATCTTCAATAAGAGAGCTAAAAAATAGAATGGAAGAAAGACAGCCTCTTCAGTAAATAGTGCTGGCAAAATTAGTTAATCACTTGTAGAAAACTAAAGCTAGATCCTTATATATCACCCTGCACCAGAATCAACTCCAAAAGGATCAAAGACCTCAGAGAGTCAAAGCAGATACTCTGAAAACATTACATGATAGAATAGGAGAAACCCTTGGACTCCTTGGCACAGGCCAAAATTTTCTTAATAGAGACCCAGAAACATAAATCAAAGAAAGGTTGGACAAATGGGATTGCATGAAATTGCAGAGCTTCTGCATGGCAAAGGACATAGCTAGCAAGATCAATAGAAAGTCCACGGATTGGGAAAAGATCTTCACTAGCCACACAATGGACAAGGGTCTCATATCTAAAATATACCTGGAACTCAAAAAACTAAATCCCCCAGCAACAAATCCTCAAGGAAACAACTGCCCAATAAATAAGTGGGCTAAAGACTTGAAGAGAAACTTCTCTGAAGAGGCAAGAAGGATGGCCAACAGACACATGAAGAAATGCCCAACCTCTCTAGCCATAAAAGAAATGCAAATCAAAACAACATTGAGATACCACCTTACCCCAGTTAGAATGGCTATAATCAAGAACTCTAATAACAACAGATGCTAGAGGGTATGTGGACAGAAGGGAACCTTACTGCATTGTTGGTGGGAGTGTAAACTTGTTCAACCACTTTGGAAAGTAGTATGGAGGTTCCTCAAAAGACTCCACATAGAGCTCCCCTATGACTCAGCAATCCCACTTTTGGGCATTTACCCAAATGATCACAAACAAGACCATACTAAAGCTACCAGCACAACTATGTTTATTGCAGCATTATTTACCATATCTAAGAGATGGAACCAACCCAGATGCCCCTTAGTAGATGAATGGATCAAATGTGGTATATATACACAATGGAATTCTATGCCTCCATCAGAAAGAATGACATTGCCTCATTTGTTAAGAAATGGAAAGGCTTGGAAAAAATTATATTAAGTGAAGTAAGCCAGGCCCAAAGAAACATAGGTCCCATGATTTCCTTTGTTTGTGATAACTAGTATATGTCTGAGACAAGCAGAAAAGGTCAGATAAGTTGATGTTAGGTGAAATGAACCCCAAGATAAGTATTCAAATGTTTTTTCTTTGATGTGATTGTTTCTAACATATTTATAAGATGATTTATTTGTTGCTTTGTATATCCCTCCCCCACTGTATAACCCCTACTTTCACTGTATTTGATGTTGGTTTAATTTGTGGAGGGGAAGGGAAAAAACAAATTGTTTAAATAGGGATACAGGTGGACCCATTGTAACAATGAGATGTACAAGTCATTATGTCAAAAAACGAACTTTACTACTTTGGCAGGGGGGGTGGGGAGGGAGATGGTAAGGGATGGTAAGGGGAAACAAAGGAGGAGGCAACAATGATTGATAAGAAATGTACTCATTATCTTGCCCATGTAATGATAACTCCTCTATATGATATTTTCACAATAAAAAGAAAGATAGAAAGAAAGAAAACAAAATAAATAAATAAATAAATAGATAGATAAGTAAATAATGATGCCCCAAACTTAAAAAAAAGAGTCTCATGGACTTTCCTGCCCAGGCTGGATTTGTACTGCAATCCTAAGATCTCAGCCTCCTGAGTAGCTAGGATTACAGGTGTGAGCCACCGACAACCAGCTCCAGTGGGTTTTTAAAGCAATCTTTTTTTTTTTTTGATTGAAAGGAACTTTAGAGGGATTTGGCCATCTCTTTGAATTTGCAGATGGCCAGTAGATCTAGGGAAACTAACTAGTGGTAGAAGTAGAATCAGAACCAGATGGCCAACTTAGTTTACCATTACATAGTATGGAAATAAGATTTATGGAGTGCTTAGTTGATGCCAGGTACCATGCCAGATGCTTCATATGTATTAAGTTCACATCATAACCCTACAAAGGAAGCTTTGCTAGGGCTGGGAAGGTGGCTCAGTGGTAGAGCCTTGCCTTGCATGCATGAGGCCCTGGGTTGGATTCCTCAGCACCACTAAGCAGAAAAAGCCAGAGTGGTGCTGTAGTACAAATAGTAGAGCGCTAGTCTTGAGCTGAAGAGCTCAGGGACAGCACCCAGGTCCAGAGTTCAGGCCCCAAGACTGACAAAAAAAAGGAAAGAAACCTTTGCTGAAATTTCCACCAAAGGATACAGAGTGAGCTCAAGTACTAAGCAATTCATGAGACAACCATTTTATACTAATACCCCTCAGCTATAATCCTTAATGCTGTTTCAAATGAATAAATGCCTAATTTATGAGCTAAAATTTGAGATCATATAATCCCATTTAACCTCAGTGTATATCCATCACTACTCTGGTAGAAAAGTACGATGTGTAATTCAGCCTGAATAGTCCTTTATCTAAATGTTCTTTTCATGCAGAGAGTGGTTGAAGTGATTACTATATAGGCATCAAACTCCTGTTGCTTGAAGCAGGCTTTTTATAATTGGTTTGTCATAGACTGACCATGGTAACAAACCAATTGTACAGACAACACAAGAAATCATTACACAAGATGAGTGTGTGTGTGTGTGTGTGTGTGTGTGTGTGTGTGTGTGTGTGTGTGTGTATGTTGTTTTGTAGCTTAATGAGTAAGGTAAGTTATAAGAGGAATAGAATCTTTTTACAGAACTTCAGAGCTTATGCTTATACCATCAGACTATAGGCAATCCAGTCAACATTTATTCTGGGAGTATAAATGTGAGATGTTTTCTTAACCTCTTAAAAGGAAAACTGAAATACCCAGTAGTATTATTTCTTGTGTTCCTTGATTTTGAAAGATGTAAATTGTCAAGATTCAACTGGATTTTCACTAAAATTCATCACAGTCCCCTCTGCCACTGTGGCTTCACAATGCCATTTCTGCATCTATTTTAGCCCATGGAATAAACTATGCTGAGAAACCACAGAGTCAATCAGACTCAAAATGCCTCAAATCCTTCCTGCTTTCGAGTTTTCCATCTCGAGATCAAAGCATTTCATGCCCATCCGCAGCTGTTTAGTGTGTTTTCTCCTCGTGTGCCCAACTTCCTTTTAAGGACTCTCCTTGGCTGGTTTTTCTGATGAGGTTGTCTGCTTGCCAGGAGAGTAGTATGAATGCAGAAATTGCAAAGGGGATCCATATTCTCTTTTTAGAGAAGCTGATGTTTCAGATAATGGCTAACTTCATTTTTTGAGAAAAACTACCAGTCTTTATATCAGAGGTAAAGGAATTGGGTTTCAGTACATACAATCTGTGAAAATAGAAAAAAAAAACATACACGTGAGTTCAATGAGGATATAATTTAGAAAGAGAGAGACTTGAAAGTACAATAGGATTAATTATTGCAGTGAAAATAATAGCACGTCCTTAAATAAAAGATTAAATAAGTAGTTTCATTGGCTTTATCTTAGGCTTGTATGTGTACAACTGGTTTGAAAATTTGAATTTTTATGTAGGATCTTGAAAGAAAAATATGAGTGCATTTGAATAGTCATGATTGCGTTCTTTTAATGAAAGGAGACACCAGAGTCAGGCATGGTAGCACTCACTTATAACCCCGTCATTTGTGGAGAATAAAACATGAGATTCTTGAGTTTGAGGCCAGCCTGAGCTAAATAGATCTAGTCTCAACAACAAAATAAGGAAGAAACAACCCATATAACCACAAGAACCCCAATACCCAAGGGTAATAATATTTGTAGAAAAAGTTAATATTCATAAGTTATGAAATTATGAGTATTGAAAAATACTATGAGTTATGAAAGTAATGAGAGACAATACTTCACTTTTCTTTGTATTCACAACTCCTAATAAAGGCAGGCTTGCTCTTGGGCCAATGAGATAATTTTTATTTAAAAAGAAGTAGGGAGTGCAAACACATATGATTGAGCCTTGAATGAACCTCAAATCATGTACCTTATATTCATCATACTAAATCATAAGGTAAAACTTTAAATTTTTGAAGGCTATTTTCCATGCCATCAAATCATAGTACTGGCAGTCCTTAATTGACAATGTTTTAACTTACAACTTTCTGACTTTATGATGGCACAAAATTATTCATATTCAGAAGCTACAGTATGTACTTTGATCTCTTCCCAGGCTCACAATCAAGTGTGAGATGCTCGGTGGCAGCAGTAAGCCATGTCACCCTCCACCAGCCACAGGATCAAAAGTGTGAGCAATTTAGGATTGATGGGCTCTGGTTTGTGACAGATTAATTATATTTCTAATTTCTAATGGATGTATCATATTGTAACTGTAAGCCAGAGAGCATTTGTACTTCTGTGGTAAACAATGAAGTTTAATGAACTTTTCTTTGAATGTTCTTATTGCTGTTTTTATGCTATATTTTTTTCCTAAATGAATTCTCTTTTCCTAACTGAATTCAGTTTCAGGAGTTCAATGGATAATGAAGTGGAAAGTTGATTGGATTGTCATTATCTTTCTGTGTAATTTTCTTTTGCAATGTTGGGGTCAGAACCATGTGCACAGTTGGCATGTACCCTGCCACTGAGCTATACTCTGAGCCCCACACATTTATAACCGATTTTATGACTATGGGAAGTAGCTCTAGCTAAGTCTTTTTCAATTTTTGTATTTTTTCTTTTAGGAAAGGAGCAACAGTTTCTGAACTAGGCATTCACCTCCATATTTTGAGGGAGAACTTTACAAAGGGAGAAGGTAGGAAAGAAGTGATTGATTGGAGGAAGGACAGTAGGGGGAGGTGACACAGTATAAGAAGAAAAGGGAGAAGGTTTCCCCTCAACTTTGTATACAGTTTATCTAGGAAAGAAATTCAGCCTGGGTTTTGTTTGTCATCCTGTTCTGACTAGCAAGGAAAAAGTCATGCACTCCTGGGACTACTTTTATGACTTGAAATGTTCTCAAAGAGCTACGTTTGTTTGCTTCATGGACTTACCAGTCTAAAATAGCAAGAAGCACAATTCTATACAAATAAAAGTTTTGAATCACAAAGGGTTTATCTCAGCATCAGGTGAGAAAGATGTAGTACAGGGAATGTCTGTTGATCCTAATCTAATGATTAACAAAATTTTTTTCAGCAATTAGTTAGGAGTTCATTAAAAACATACCTTAATTTACCATATGGTTTATTTTATTGGGAGTAGAGCTTCATGTTTGGCTTAGGGCCTAACGAACTTATACAAATGTGTGTGTGTGTGTGCGTGCGTGTGTGTGTGTGTGTGTGTGTGTGTGTGTGTGTGTGTGTGTGTGTGTGTGTGTGTGTGTGTGTGTATACATGCAGGGGTACACACACCACTTCAAGTTTTTGTTTGTTCAAGAAAGTGAGACTTAGGTTAATACTAAATCACATTTAGTTTTGCTGATGGAAATTTTACAAATGAATAAAGTACACAATTTTATGAAATAAAATGTTAGAAAAAGATGACGTTAGCCATTTGCTAAGATTATTTTGTAGTCATAGCTTAGTGCTAGCAAGGTAAAAACAGTGTTGTAATAAGCACACATTTGGGATTCACTCAAGTTCACTCAGGAAAATCAAGCCATTAGGAAATAGACAACATCAGTAGACCTGAACATATATCAAAAACAATTGAAAGGCAGTGTGTTTTGTTAAATTGGGCATCTGTAAAATAATATTCTTTATGAAATGTAACATCTACATGAAGCAATCATTTCAAAGTAAAGGCAAGTTGAAACTTAGTAGTCAGATTTTATAAAGTTGTCTTTCTTTTAGTCAAAACTTTAAAAAGCCTGTGACTTCATGTGTATCCATCTCCTTTCTCTGCTAAACAAAGGAAGTAGTGTCCACAAAAGTCTACTGAAGTCCAGTTACTCTGTCACACGTTGTAATTAATTTTTCTATTCATAAAATATTCTCTCTACTCCAAATGATTCTTTTAGCAGTGTGCATAGAATTTTTCAGTTCTTTCTGAACCTACACATTAGCTTTGTGGCTGAAATAATGCCAAGAGGAAACTTTTCCCTTTGCCAAGGCTCCAGAATGCGCTCTGGCTGCTGCATTGCGGATGGGCTTTGTGTGGCTCACAGAAAGTACAAAATGCTATTTTGGTATAATTTGTCAGTTAGGTCCTTCATATCAATTATTTAATCCATGTTTTTTTTTTACATTCTTTCTCTCTCCTTCCCTCCCCCCCCCTCTATATATATACATAAACACACACACACATCTATCTAGCTATATAGAGAGATCATTACCCTCAAATATTATGAATCACTTTTAGGAAGTGAGATGATTGACCTCTATCAAATCAATAATGTTCATCCAGATTATTTTAGGATAAAAGTAATGAGAATTTGACCAATACTCACAGTTGACTTGAATTACTCTGCCTTTGATTAGCCTAAGAATTTATGGTGGATTCTTTTGCTTTTCTATTTGTAGCTTCTTCAACAACTGTAATTAATCACAGAATTTTGGCATTAATCTTTCCACCACAACTGTGAATATTCCTTCACTGAATAATGATTATGTCTTTGTGTTAAATCTCCGAGCCCCAAGGCTATTAAAATTTCATAGTTGAGTTTCTCTTCATTCTTCAAAGACTTTCTTTTGGCTAAAAACAACAGGACTGAACAAGATCCATTATGTGAGTGTGTGAGTTAATCTTTATTTAGCTGGCTGGCTCATTATAGCACTTAAACCTGTTTGTTAGAGCATATAGCTTTTGGAACCATCTTATTGAAATCGGGGCCTGTAAGAGTGGAGGGATAGAAAACTGGTGTGATTGAAAAAGTCAGCTAATCATCCTCAAGGATTATTGGGATAAGGATGATAAGAGCAGCTGCTTAAACAAAGGAGGGAAAGAGTTGAAAGATAGAAACATAGGATTACTACTTTATTTTATTGTTCTGGATTCTGCTCTAGTATTAGAAGGACCATTTTCGACATAACATCTTGTACATCTCATTGGTGCAATGGGTTTATCTGTATCCCTATTTAAACAATTTGTTTTTTCCCTTCCCCTCCACATATTATGCCAACATCAAATACAGTGAAAACAAGGGTTATACTGTGGGGGAGGAACATAGAAAGCAACAAAAAACTCACATAGTACATTTTAAATACATTAAAAACAATAGCAAGAAAGAAAAAAAAACACTTATGTCCCTATCTTGGGGTTTATTTCAATTAACATCATCTTATATGGGCATATGTATATAACCTTTGACTTTCTCTGCTTGTCCTAGACTTATACTAGTTATTGCAAATAAGGGAAACCATGAAACTTATGTTTCTTTGAGCCTGGCTTACTTCACTAAATATAATTTTTTCCAAGTCTTTCCATTTCCTAACAAATGGGGTGATGTCATTCCTTCTGATGGAGGCATAGAATTCCATTGTGTATATATACCACATTTTCTTGATCCATTCATCTACTGAGGGGCATCTGGGCTGGTTCCATATCTTAGCTATGGTAAATAATGCTGCAATAAACATAGTAATGCTGGTAGCTTTAGTATGGTCTTGTTTGTGATTGTTTAGGTAAATGCCCAAAAGTGGGATTGCTGGGTCATAGGGGAGTTCTATGTGGAGTCTTTTGAGGAACCTCCATATTGCTTTCCAAAGTGGTTGAATAAGTTTACACTCCCACCAACAATGCAGTAAGGTTCCCTTCTACCCACATCCCCTCCAGCAATTGCTGTTACTAGATTTCTTGATTATAGCCATTCTAACTAGGGTGAGGTGGTATCTCAATGTTGTTTTGATTTGCATTTCTTTTATGGTTAGAGAAGTTAAGTATTTCTTCATGTGTCTATTGGCCATCCTTCTTTCCTCTTCAGAGAAGTTTCTCTTTAAGTCTTTAGCCCACTTACTTATCGGGCAGTTGTTTCTTTGAAGATTTGTTGCTGGGGGATTTAATTTTTTGAGTTCCAAGTATATTTTAGATACAAGACTCTGGCCCGTTGTATGGTTAGTGAAGATCTCCCAATCCATAGCCTTTCTATTGATCTTGCTAGCCATGACCTTTGCCATGCACAAACTCTGCAGTCTCATGCAATTGCATTTGTCCAAACTTTCTTTGATTTGTTGTGTTTCTGGGTCTCTATTAAGAAAATTTCAGTCTATGCCAAGGAGACCTAGGGTTTCTCCTATTCCATTCTGTAATGTTTTCAGAGTGTCTGCTTTGACTCTGAGGTCTTTGATCCATTTGGAGTTGATTCTGGTGCAGGGTGGTAAGGATCTAGCTTTAGTTTTCTACAAGTGATTAACCAATTTTGCCAGCACCAATTAGTGAAGAGGCTGTCTTTCTTCCATTCTATTTTTTTAGCTCCCTTATCAAAGATTAGATGGCTATAGGTCTGTGGGTTCATTTTTGGGTCTTCATTTCTATTCCATTGGTCCTCAGGTCTTTTTATGTGCCAGTACCAAACTGTTTTGATTACTATGGCTTTATAGTAGAGTTTTAAGTTTGGTATTGATATTCCTCCAGCACTATTCTTTCTGCTAAGGATTGTTTTTGCTATCTGGGTCTTCTATTGTTCCATGTGAATTTTTGGGTTGATTCTTCTATTTCATTGAAGAATGAGGTTGGATGGGTATTGCATTGAATTTGTGGATAGCCTTTGGACGTGTTGCTATTTTCACAATGTTAATCCTCCAAATCCTAAATTCTGCTTTAATTTCCTTTTTATGTTTTTATAGTTTTCATCTTAGATGTCCTTCACTTTTTTAGTAAGCTCCTAGGTATTTTATTTTTTTGTGTGCTTATTATAAAAGGAGTTGCTTTCCTGATTTCAGGCATGCTCTTCTCACTGTTGACATACAGAAAAGCCATTGATTTTGTGTGTGTGTGTGTGAAAATACCATACAGAGGACTTACAATTACATGGGCAAGATAATGAGTACATTTCTTATCAATCATTGTTGCCTCCTCCTTTGTTTCCCTTACCATCCCTTCCCATCTCCCCCCCCCCCACCCTTCCGCCCCACAACCCCTTTCCTGGGCCAATGTTGTAAAGTTCATTTTTCGACATAACGTCTTGTACATCTCATTGTTGCAATGGGTCCTATTTAAACAATTTGTTTTTTCCCTTCCCTTCCACAAATTATACCAACATCAAATACAGTGAAAGCAGGGGTTATACCGTGGGGGAGGGGCATACAAAGCAACAAGAAATATTTTATAAATATGTTAGAAACAATCACATGAAAGAAAAAACATTTGAGTCCTTACCTTGGGGTTCATTTTGCTGAGCATCAACTTATCTGACCATTTCTGCTTGTCTCAAACACATACTAATTATTGCAAATAAGGGAAACCATGGGACCTATGTTTCTTTGGGCCTGGCTTACTTCACTTTTTCCAAGTCTTTTCATTTCCTAACAAAGGGGGCAATGTCATTCTTTCTGATGTAGGCATAGAATTCCATTGTGTGTGTGTGTGTGTGTGTGTGTGTATATATATATATATATATATATATATATATATATATATATATATATATAATATATATATATACACCACATTTTCTTTTTTTGCCACAAGTAATATTATTCCATATTTTTTTTGTTTTAACAGCTTCATTTATTCAATAAATTATTAACAATATCCTTTCAGGGATAAATCCATAAGACAATGATATGGTTAAAGCATAAAGTTTCCTTATTAGTGGGATATCACACAAGGCTCAAATAGACACACACATTACATTGTGCTTAAATAGGGTGAAATATGTCTATCTCTTCAAACATTATTGCTTCTGCCTGCCCTGGGTCTAGAACTCAGGGTCTGGAAGATGTCCTTGAACTATTTAAACAAGACTAGGGCTCTACCCATTAAGCAGCTCCACTTAGGCTTTACTGATAGTTAATTGGAGACATGATTTTTTGGGTGTGTTTGTTTTGAACATTGATGCTCAAATCTCAGCCTCTTGATAACTTAGATTATAAACATGACTCACCAGTGTTCAGCCATTTATCATTTTTTTTAATTTTTATTTTTTTATTGTGAAAATACTGTACAGAGGGGTTACAATTACATGGGCAAGATAATGAGTACATTTCTTATCAAGCATTGTAGTCTCCTCCTTTGTTTCCCCTTCCCATCCCTTCCTATCCCCCCACCCCCGCCCAATCCTTCCTGGCCCCCACCACCACCAAAGTTGTAAAGTTCATTTTCGACATAACGACTTGTACTTCTCATTGTTGCAATGGGTCCACCTGTATCCCTAGTTAAATGACTTGTTTTTCCCCTTCCCCTCCACAAATTATACTGACATCAAATACAGTGAAAGCAGGGGTTATATTATGGGGGAGGGACATACAAAGCAACAAACAAATCATCTTAAAATTTGTTAGAAACAACTGCATGAAAGAAAAAAAACCATTTGAATACATATCTTAGGGTTCATTTCCCTAACATCACCTTATCTGACCTTTTGTGCTTGACTCAGACATATACTAGATATTGCAAATAAGGGAAACCATGGGACCTATGTTTCTTTGGGCCTGGCTTACTACACTTAATATAATTTTTTCTAAGCCTTTCCATTTCCTAACAAATAGGGCAATGTCATTCTTTCTGATGGAGGCATAGAATTCCATTGTGTCTATATACCACATTTTCTTGATCCATTCATCTACTGAGGGGCATCTGGGTTGGTTCCATCTCTTAGCTATGGTAAATAATGCTGCAATAAACATATGCTGGTAGCTTTAGTATGGTCTTGTTTGTTATCATTTGGGTAAATGCCCAAAAGTGGGATTGCTGGGTCATAGGGGAGCTCTATCACCCTACACCAGAATCAACTCCAAATGAATCACAGACCTCGGAGTCAAAGCAGACACTCTGAAAACATTACAGAACAGAATAGGAGAAATCCTAGGTCTCCTTGACACAGGCTGAAATTATAGAGACCCAGAAACAACAAATCAAAGAAAGGTTGGGCAAATGGTATTACATGAAATTGCAGAGCTTCTGCATGGCAAAGGACATAGCTAGCAAGATCAATAGAAAGCCCATGGATTGGGAGAAGATCTTCACTAGCCATACAATGGACAAGGGTCTCATATATAAAATATACCTAGAACTCAAAAATTAAATCCCCCAGCAACAAATCCTCAAAGAAACAACTGCCCAATAAATAAGTGGGCTAAAGACTTAAAGAGAAACTTCTCTGAAGAGGAAAGGAGGATGGCCAATAGACACATGAAGAAATGTTCAACTTCCCTATCCATAAGAGAAATGCAAATCAAAACAACATTGAGATTCCTCTTCACCCCAGTTAGAATGGCTATAATGAAGAACTCTAATAACAACAGATGCTGGCGGGGATGTGGACAGAAGAGAACCCTACTACATTGTTTGTGGGAGTGTAATCTTGTTCAACCACTTGGGAAAGTAGTATGGAGGTTCCTCAGAAGCCATTGATTTTTGAGGGTTAATTATATACCCTGCTACTTTGCCAAAGTTTCGAATCAGCTCGACTAATTTGGGAATGGAGTCCCTGGGATTCTTTAAATACAAGATCATGTCATCTGTAAAGAGGGAGAGTTTTATTTCATCTTTCCCTATTTGCATCCCCTTTATGTTTGCATCTTGTCTTATTGCTGTAGCTAGGCATTCTAATACTAAATTGAAGAGAAGTGGAGAGAGTAGACATCCATGTCTTGTTCCTGACTTTAGAGGGAATGGCTTTAGCTTTTCACCATTGAGTATAATGCTGGCTGTACGTTTGTCCTACACAGCCTTTATTATATTGAGGAATGTTCCGTGGATTCCTAATTTTTCCAGTGCCTTCATCATAGAGAGTCATTGGATCTTTTTCTGCCTCTATTGAGATAATCATGTGGTTCTTATTCTTTCTCTTGTTGATGTGATGAATTATATTAATTGATTTGCATATGTTGAACCAGCTTTGCATCCCTGAAATGAATCCTGTTTGATCGTGGTGTATGATTTTTTTGATGAGTAGTTGAAGTCAATTGGCCAAAATTTTGTTGAGAAGTTTTGCATCGATGCTCATCAAAGAAATGGGTCTATAGTTCTCTTTCTTTGATGAGTCCCTGCCTGGTTTTGCGATGAGGGTTATGATGGCTTCATAGAATGTGTTCGGTAGTGAACTTTCGTTTTCAATTTCATTGAAGAGTTGGAAGAGTATTGCTGTGAGTTCTGTTTTGAAGGCCTTGTAGAATTCAGCTGTAAATCCATCTGGTCCTAGGCTTTTCTTGGGTGGGAGGTCTCTTATTGCTGTTTCTATTTCAATGCTTGATATGGGTCTGTTAAGTTGGTTGAAATCCTCTTGGGTTAGTTTCGGCATGTAGATTGGAATGTTATTTCTGAGTACTGTGTTTTGTTCTTTTAATGTGCATGAGCTCTATACTTGTCATTATATGAACCCTTATTAATCATCTCCTGATTTATGTTGTATTATTTGGTCTACTTGCTCTATTAGGTTATACTCTGAGTATAGGAATGGGACCTTCATGTCATATCATTTCTATATTAATATATAATGAATTATGTGTTTATATGGAAAAAATCCTTACACATCCCTTATTTTGCCTCTAAAGAGAAATAAAACAGCATGCCTTTTCTTCCTCTCTTTGCTCTCAGTGTAGTGTAGATGATCTTGGAGGATGGCTATAATCTCCACCTCAAATTCATGCCCTTGTATATTACCCTCTACTTTGCACGAGGGTTGTTCTCCATGTAGTGCATGATTTCTTTTTGCACGTTCTTTGAGATTAGGTTGTACACAATTATTGGGCCCTCTTTCTTCGTTCACTTTCTCTGGGGAGAGAACAGCAATGAATAGAAAAAGTCAGGAAGAAAATGAGTCCTCATGTGAATCACACTGCTTCTGGATCCTTAAT
Source organism: Dipodomys merriami (assembly GCF_024711535.1). Lineage (NCBI taxonomy): Eukaryota > Metazoa > Chordata > Mammalia > Rodentia > Heteromyidae > Dipodomys > Dipodomys merriami. Next base: position 17,722,059 of record NW_027206068.1, read on the forward strand.
CCAGGCTACTATGAGTTAATTATTGTAATTTTAAGCTTTTTAATTTGTGGGTAAATGAATAGATCACTCACTAAAACAATTAAAGGACAGGCACTCAGATTTAAACAATCTAAAGCACTCTTGTAATTAAAAGATGGGATTTATACAATGCTGTTTAGCTTATTTTGAAGACAAGTCTATTAATTCAGTATTAAAAGTACAACAATCTCTCTAATCTCCTGAGATTAAGACCCCAATCAAGGAAGAAAGGAAAGAAAAACAGCTTGAGTTTTCCTTCTAAGAAATCAGTCTATTCCTTCTCTATATAGTATTGGAATTCCAAACCAGAACAGTAAGGCAAGAATCTCCACCCCCAAGCTTTGGCAAAGTATCAGGATACAAAAACCACAAGAATCAATAGCTCCCTATATATCAATAATCTGTGAAGAGAGGGAAATCAGGAAAACAGTTCTATTTGCAATATTCTCAAAAATTAGGAATAAACCTAACCAAAGATGTGGAGGTCCTCTATAGTAAAAACTGTAAAACTCTGAAGAAACGCCAGGAGGTGGAAAGATCTCCTATGTTCATGGACCAGCAGAATTAATATTGTGAAAATGATCATACTGCCCAAAGTAATCTACAAATTCAATGCAATACTCATAAAAATTGCAATATCATTACTGATACAGAGAAAAATCTAGAAATTCATATGGAATCACCAAAGCAAATGTGGAAGAAAAAATCACAATTCTAGATTTCAAACTTGGTCACAGAGGTATACTAACAAAAAATAAATAAAAAATAACCCTGAAAGACCGAAGAAGTAAACTCATATGGTATTTCCTTATATATATATATATATATATATATATATATATATATATATATATATATGATATATATGGTAAGATACTATAGAGAGAGAGAGAGAGAGAGAGAGAGAGAGAAAGAGAGAGAGAGAGAGACAGAAAGACAGACAGACAGACAGCCTCTTCAACAATGGTGTTGGGAAAACTAGACATTCACATATAGAAGACTGAAACTGGATCTCTTTTTATCTCCTTGCACTAATATCAACTCAAAATGGATCAAAGACCTCAACATTAGACCTGAAACCTTGAAACTACTACAAGGAGAAGAAGAAACGTTAGAATTTATCGGTGTAGGCAGAAACTTTTTGCTGTATTCACAATAACCAAGTCACAGAAATAGCCCAGATATCCTACAATGAATAAGTAGATAAAGAAAATGAAGTACATAGATACAATGCAATTTTGTTTATCTATTAGAAAGAATAAGGTGTTATTTAAATGCAGGGAAATGGACTTTAAAATATGTTGTCAAGTCAGGCTCAGAGAAACATGTGGAAGCTAGGTCTAAAAAATAAACTGATAAAGGATGCTACACTTAGAGGAGGTGGCTCTTCTAGACAACTAATAAACTGTCAAAAATAAATCCCAGGAAGTGGAAACATTTTTTGGGGGGAGCACACTGAGGAAGAACATGAGTGGAGGGAGGAACGGTAAGCCTAAGCAATCATTATAGTCTAAGTACATTGTGTAAAAATTGAACTTTGCAACTGGAGAATAGGTATGGGAAGGGGTGACATTGATCAACAAGCATTGTACTCATGATCTGACTTATAGTGCTATAACCTCTGTACAGCTACCTAAAAAAGAGAAACCAAGTTGTGCTTTCTCAGTATTTCACAGCCAATTGGAATTCACTTGATCTGCTTTAAATCATGATTTCCACACTGTAAAAGGGTTATAATTTATGCTTTACAACATTGAGAGTTAGATGGTGGTTAAGTAAAGGTGCTTTTTAAAAAAATCCAACCATTCCTATTTTCATCAGGTAATGGTGGTGAGGGGCTATTTGAAAATACAGAGACTCTTTTCTGAGGAGAATTTTGGCCGTCGGGAAACCTGAACATGAAATACAGAAGTGGCAGTCACAATGTTCTGGCTCACTCTAAGCCCTTCTGTGTCTCACCTGTGTATTGAACTTGATTGCGAGAGGAAAGTATCAAAGAGAGTTGAGTATCACTTACAAAGCTAGGCCACCTTCTCAGATTTATTTCTAAGGCTAAATAATAAAAAATCCAGAAAAACCAGTTCACATTTATGTTTCTAAATAAATGTACCGAAACACCTATGGAATAGACACAAGCTGGCTTTAACATATTGTTTTTAAAAATGAACACTTTTAGCCATGTTCCCAGCTCATGCTTATGAACCCAGCTTCTCAGAGGCAGAGATTAGGATGATTATGTTCAAGGCCAGTCTGGGCAAATAGTAAACAAGACTCCCATCTCAACAAAATCTGGGCATGGTAGCAAGTAACTGCCATCACAGGATATGTAAAATAAGTGGCTCCCTGACTGAAACAAGCCCCATGCTAAAACGTGAAACCCTGCATGAACAATAATGCAAAAAAGAATCAAGAGAGGGGTTCAAGTGGAAAGACCACAAACTTTTGCTAGCTAGGCATTCTAAGTTCAAACCTCAGGACTGCAAACAGCAAAAGTTTAGTGTTAAATTTGGGGTATGAATCTTTGAAGTAACTAGGCAGCACACTTCTATATTTACTGTCAGCAACAGACTGCATCGAGGATAGTGGTCTCACATAGTGACATCATAGTTAGCTTGTTTGTATAGGTACGCTTTCGTGTTCACATGAAGCATTCACCTAGTAGCACAATTCTTATATCACATCTCTTTTGGTATATACTGCATGACTACTTCAATAATTCACATACACTTTATACATGTCCAATATAGAAGGTAACTTCTGTTAAAAACTTTCTTATTGTGGCCCATAATGGCTTGTTTCCATTTCTCAAAAACAGTAAGTTTTTTCTAATAAATTTGATGATCACCCTCTACCACTTCATAAAAGGACTGAAGTTTAAGCAATCTCTACTCAATTGCATGAGGTCTTCAAAAGATGCTGATGGTGAGCAATTCAGTACCTATACAATCAGTTGGCTTCTTAAATTCTTGCAACTCTCTTCCTGAGCATGTTCTCTGACCAAAGAAGTGAATTTGCATATATGAATCAAGCTGTAAGTTCTGAAATGTTTGGAAGCAGTCCTTAGTCACTGAAGGGCAGAAGTTGTTAGACAAATACTAATGCTCCTCAACTCATGAGCAACTGAGTCCTGGTTACCTAGGGATCTGCTTGTCCAATAATATATAATAATCCTGGTTTCCTCTCCCAATCTTCTGCTTGCCAAGGTACCCTGGGATCACTTAGCAAATGAACCCCAAGATAAGGACTCAAATGGTTTTTTTTTCCTTGCTATTGTTTCTAACATATTTATAAGATGATTTCTTTGTTGCTTTGTATGTCCCTCCCCCACAGTATAACCCCTGTTTTCACTGTATTTGATGCTGACATAATTTGTGGAGGGGAAGGGAAAAAACAAATTGTTTAGATAGGGATACAGGTGGACCCATTGCAACAATGAGATGTACAAGACGTTATGTTGAAAAACGAACTTTACAACTTTGGCCGGGGTTGGGGGGGGGGGAAGGGGGCAAAGGAGGGAGGGGGAAGATGGGAAGGGATGGGAAGGGGAAATAAAGGAGGAGGCAACAATGCTTGATAAGAAATGTGCTCATTATCTTGTCCATGTAATTGTAACCCCTCTGTGTGATATTTTCACAATAAAAAAACAATAAAATTATATGGACTTAACTCATTGTCTCAGCACATGCTTTTTCTTTGAAGAATCCAACCCAAAAGAGTTCTCAATTTTTCTAAAAATATTATTAGCCAGTTCCAAATTACACATCAGAACAATTCTTAGTTAGTGACATTTTCATGGGAAAATGTGCCTGGAGGCCATTTCTGAAAACTGTCATAGTCTCTGAAGCCAGAACAGTATCAGAACCACATTTTCAAAACAGAAAACATGCTATGTACTGTATATTAAAATAAAGACTTTTCAAAAGAAACAAAATGTGCTTAGTATAAGAATGTCTGCCTATTGTTTGATAATAAAAGCAATATCTTTTTTTAACAGATAATTTGTGTAGTTTACAGCTCCTCCCACCTTCTCTTCTGACAAGTCTTCAATAATCTCATGGATACAACTGAAAAAAATATTGAGAGAGGAGCAAGAGCTGATTGCCAGAAGAACCAGCCCTATTATTAGAGGGCTGGAGAGGAACTTAATTGCAATGGAACAGTGATTAAATCAGTCATGCCTATATAAACTCTAACAATGGAGTTCAGAAAACTTCCGGATTAGTAAATATATTGAGGATCTGGAAGGGTAGAATCTTTTCCCCTCTCTGCTATCTTCCTGAGTTACGTAGTCTTTATTGCAAACATAAGTAAATGTAGTTGTGTGAGGTATCCTAGCAAATTACTGAATATTTTTTAGCTCTTGATTGCTGTTGTTCTTCTGGGTTGTTTAAAACTTCTTATGGGTACCCTTGAGAGTCAGGCATCCAAGTGGTCGCTCTTTCATGGGGGCTCCTAAGGGAGAGAATCCCGAATGAATGGGGCTAGATGGACTTACAAAGGGAAGTTATCCACCACATAGGTCCCTGGAAGCTACAGTTTCAAGCCCACCCTGATGAATCCAAACCCGCTGGGAGCTCCTACCATTCCCAGTCCCATGGCTGCTACACACCTCCTTACTCCTGGGGCAGATCTCTTGGGTGAGTATCAACAAGAACACTCCCACACAGCTCTCTTCTGAGAGGTCCTCAGGAAACTCCATCTGTGTGCTCCATAACTGGTTAGCGTTCTTTCCACACCCCAATGTGCATGCATCTCCAAGTTTACAGCAAATACAAATCTGACTCCAAGTCAAACTCGAAAACTCAGTCAGTACCTCAGTATATCTAAATAGGCATGAAAACTAATTAAGCCTGAGCACTTGATATAATATAATATCCGGGACCGAGAAGGAATTGAGTCAATACTGGTTGAGTACACAAAGTTTTAACTGCTCCACAACTCTGCAAGGATAAAGAGGTGTTTCCCAAGTCTGAGCCACAGGCTCCTAGTCCATCTTGTTCTATTTTCACTGGGGAACAACATCTGTTCTCCAATCCGTTTACATGGCATATTATATATGCAGAGACGGTAATTAAGTCTCCCACCGCATCTTCTCCTTTGGCGAGCCAGTGCCATTTCCATGATCCCCTCCTCATAACGCTGGGTTTCTAAGCCTTTAATCATCCTGCTGTTTTCTGAATCCAAATGTCCTACTTGCTTTTAAACAGTGTAGACCCAAGTGGAAATCTATCATAATGATGTTGTAAAAGTTTGGCAAATTTCAGAGAAAACCATCTGCTTGGTCCTTTTTTTCCCATTATCTTCTTGTTGCCTTTTCATTAAGAGAGTCTTAGGAGAAACTGGACACTTTATTTTTAACATTAATTTAATAATATAGCTAACTATTTATACTTATACAACTTGGGCAGAAATGGATTCAGAAATGGAGAGTTTGAAAGCTGACAAACACAAGCATTTTCATGACACTGTGAATATACACTGCATGTACTTTTAGGACAGATATGCAAAATAACTGTGCATTAGTGGTTGCTTTTCATTGTTTTTTTTCAAGATCACTTTTGTTATCTCTAGTTGAGCCTTTCTCATGCTTCCAAGAATTTTAAAGGTTATTATTATATAGTACTTACTATGAAACAGGGAAGGGGTTTTACATGTATTAACCTATTCATCTTTTTAATGGCCCAGTGAATCAGCTACTATTGCCATTCCTACCCAACACCCTTTTCCCGATGAAGAAAGTGAGAAACAGAGATGCTAAAGGTTTGCTCAAGAGAAACTCAGTAAATGGGATTTAAATATTAGATCTAGCCCTTGCAGTCTGTGATTGATTGTATAGTAACATGCTGCCATTTTTAATTGAAATAATTTTGTTTGTGATCATAATATACATAGGAAGAAATCTTTGTGCTTAAAGTTTATTTTTCTAATAATGGTTAAATATCCCTCACCCCAAATGCTTAGAACCAGATATGTTTCAGATTTCATTTTTTTGGGGTAATATTTGCATATGCAAATATGAGATGTTTCAGATTCGGACCCAAGTCTGAAAATGTCTTTTATGTTGCATATGTGTGTGTGTGTGTGTGTGTGTGTGTGTGTGTGTGTGTGTGTGTGTGTGTGTGTGTGTGTGTAATATACAGCCTGGAGGTAATTGTGTATAAATTTTATAATCTTGTACATGAAGTATGAAAATTTTATGGTGTGAATTTTTCTTCTTGTAGTGTCATGTTGGAGTGTAAAACGTTGGGTTAGGGATGCTCAACTTGATAAAAATTATACCTGTATCCTAGAGCTAGATTGACTAAAGACTTGACTCATTGTGTTTTTGTTATTTCTCTATATTAAAGACAGTTTTTAAATGACTGATCTGAAAATACAAATCAATAGTTCCTAAATACTGGTGACTTTAGCTTCCTTTAGGTCAAATATTGGGTTTAACTTGTTAGGTAACTTGCAAAAAAAAAAGAAAAACAGAAGCAACCTGATTTTTTGACCCTGTTATAAGAATTTAGTCAACATCTTTTGCTAGTCATATTGACTTTGAAAAGAAAAATGCCTACATTATAAAAACATCAAATAATCTTTTAAATTCATATGAATGGCTACAGTTAAAACTACAATCCAGATCTCCTATCTCCAGACAGTAATTTTCTGGTGAAACCATACCACCTTCTGTAAGATTGGATACTTTTTTTCCCAAAGTAATGTTGTAACTTACAAGTAAAACTTAAAGCATATGTCATTGATTATACCACAGTAGGCTTTAGAACCATATGTGCAAGGGATAAATGTAATGATTTGTAGGTCAAATAATTGCAACTAAGTTTTATATTCTGGAAATACACTCTGGAAATGTGCTTAATTTGAGGAAAACACATTTTTGAATGATAAAGGATTCTAGATGAAAAAAATACCCTCTAAATATTTATATGCTGCCATTTTTTGGTTAGTATTGTAATGAGGCTTTCCTCCAATAAGATCTCATAAACGGTTCTAAATATCTTCCTAGTTTTAAAAAGCTAGCAATAATACATGTGTTCCCATAAAAGCCAGATACACTATAATTTTATAGATTATGAAGAGATGAAAAAAGTATGTAATATGAGGCAAGGAGGGAGGAGGATAAAAAAATCAGCTTTGATATCAAAACCTAGTTCAAAGGCAGGTTGTGTTAAAAATACACCTTAGATAAAAATGTGAAATAACAGCTTTTTCCTACTGGGATCATTCTTATTTCTATGGAGCAATTGGATCTGTTACCATTCATTGATTCACTCATTCCAAAAAAGAAAAACTTTAGCTTTTGGAACTAGCGAACACTGCTGTAGTTCCTTCGAGTGCCTTTGTGATTTATGGAACCCTTTCTCTCTAAGCAATTACCATAATGAAGGGGTAGTTATTTTCCACATAGAAATGATAAGGTAGCACAGAGTAGAAACTAAATGTTTGCTGAATAAATAAGATCTCAAAACGTATGATGCAATATTTAAGGAAAGTGATTTCTATTCTTTTCTGTTTAACTGGAAAAATGAACCATGGATAACTGCAGGCCAAACTTTTGGAGGAAAACAAAATAAGATAAAAGGGAAATTTGAAGCTGCCTGGGAATTGAATTTTTATGATAAAATAAATTGTCATTTCACTACTATCTCCTTCCTGGAAAATAGCATTGCTGCTAGAAATCCTCATTTGTATTATTTTCCCTAGTCAGATGATACATTGTAGGCTATTTTTGTTACCTTCCTATGAAGAAACTGAAGCTTTGAAAAATTGTATGGTCACACACACGAGTCACTGGGTGAAGATGGCATGACGGCTTTGAAGAAGAGTCCAGATAAAGAGGAGCTGCATTTGTGGGAAATAGGAGCTGCCAGGATGGAGCAAGGAGGCTGACTCACCAGGAAAGGAGTTAGCACAAAAGGTCAACTTTCTCTCACAGTTAAAGGAAAAACTCAGCCAGTCATGTGCCGGACGAGATAAAAACAACACCTAGACCCTTTAACAAAACAGAACATGCCTGTAATATGATAAAATGAGACTTAAAGATGGGAAGCATGTTTCAAAAATTGACTACAGAATGCTAGAGAATTGGAGGGCAAGTTAAAGATACTTCTAAATCTCCTGTCACATCTGGGTACCACCAGGGCTCACGGGAAAAATATTTTGAGAGTTTTCATTCTGGAGCTAAGAAAGGAGGATGAAGTCAATGAAAAAGGTTATGCTTTGCAGCAAATTGCATCAGTATTATTTGAGCTCAGAAACAGTCTTTGAAGTAGCTCTTCCAACATTACTAACCATGGCTCTATCGATTGCAACTCATGATGGGATGCTGAGGAGGGAGAGAGGAGATAAACATAAAACTCTTTAAGGAGAATGTGGGGAAGCCATTAAAATTCATTGGCTCAAGGAGCCCATTAAAACATTTTCCACCCCACTCATTGAGGCTGTGGAAAAACTGGCAACTCACATTTCTCAATCTAGGATGTGGAAAGTTTAAATGACAAGAAAATGGAAAGGAAGGAAGTGGCAAAAGGAAGAACTATGATTTAGCTATGGCTAAACTGAGTCTATGGTTTTTTCAATTTAAGAAAATTCAAAGCCAGCATCAGTGGCTCACGCCTATAATCCTAGCTACTGAGGAGGCTGAGATCTGAGGATCACAGTTCAAAGCCAGCCCAGGCAGAAAAGTCATTGACAGTCTTTTTTTTGGTCCGGTCATGGGGCCTGAACTCTGGGCCTGGGTGTTGTCCCTCAGCTCTTCAGCTCAAGGCTAGCGCTCTACTCCTTTAGCCATAGCAACACTTCCAGCTTTTTTTTCTGCGTATGTGGTGCTGAGGAATCAAACCCAGGGCTTCATGCATGCAAGGCAAGCGCTCTACCACTTAGCCACCTTCTCAGCCCCACATTGACACTCTTATCTTGAATAAACCACCAGAAAACTGGAAGCGGCACTGTGGCTCAAGTGGTAGAGCACTAGCCTTGAGAAGAAGTGGTGAGGGACAGTGCCCAGGCCCAGAGTTCAAGCCCTACAATCAACAGAAAAGAAAAAAGAAAAAGAAAATTCAGAGGACACCAGGAAAAGGATGGGATTATAATCAAACCGTCATTAATCTGTGTATCAAAAAAGAGAGGACTTTTTGAAGACTTTATGAAAGAACATACTTCATTTATATATTACAATAAATATTTGAGTATATTCTCTACATAATGCATGTGCATATAAAATAACATTACAAAGGTTAAAAACTCAAATGATCTTACACTATGTCTTGGACATTAGTATTGCTACTATTTACTGAATATACACTGAGAACAATTTAAGGCAATTTCCATATTATACTTCATTGACTTCCTCTAGACACTCTGTAGAATTAGAATTATCACCCTCACACAGAGAAAATTGAATTTGAGAGAGATAACACAACCAAGGTTTAAATTTAATTATAAATCTCTTTGTTACAGCATCCTTGCTTCTTCTACTCCGTTACCTCCATTTGAGTCTAGATGATATCTGTAATTTGGTGAGGAATAAAGCTTCTTTCTAGGACATGGAAACCAAGGACAGTGCCAGGAAGAGAGCTACATAAGAAGACCTAGATGCTAACAGAACAGAGAATATACGAGAAAAGCAACTGGCACAGTGCTTGACCCAGTATACCATGTAGTATCCTGTTAGCAAAACGAGGAGAAAAACAGCATGCCAGACCAAATAGAAAAATCTTATTTTTGAATGCAGTTTACAGAGGTCTGTGTGGTATCTTCAGTTTTTCAAGAGATTAAGGGAAATGAAGGACTGAGATCATGCCAGAAGTAGAGCTTCTCCAAAGAATTAAATGAGAGTTCCCTGAAGACAGGAGGCATGGGGGATGGGTTCATTGAAACTTTACTTGCTGTGTGGGATGAACAAAGCATTTAAAGATTGGGAATTTCAAAGGTTTGAAATGTGTTTTTCACTTGTGTTGTATATTTTAAAGCTGACTCTGAAAGTACTTGCTAGGATTAGTGTGGCAGAGAAAATGATCATTGATTTCCTTGTCTTTTATTTGAATATGCTGTAGAGCGGGGTGGCTGTCATTTGTCAGCATACAAACTGGACTTTACACATCACTTTAAAGTAAGTTTTCTTGTTTTCACACCATACTAAAAGTATCTTTCAGAGCACAAGGATGTCCTTGAACAATCTTCTGAAATGTTAAAATGATAATGTGAGTTGAGGAAAAATTTTATGTATTTATGTTTTGATCAGGGATGTTCTCACATAGAAAAAGGCAATCGTGCATAAAATCCTCAGTCACTCCAATTAGACACCCCAGTAAAAAGTGCTTGACCCAGTATACCATATAGTGTCCTGTTAGCAAAAAGAAAAAAAAGGCATGACAGACAAAATAGAAAGACTTTGTTTTTGAATGAAGTTTTCAGAGGTCTGTATAGTATCTTAAGTTGTAGGTATAAATATGCTTGATCAAAGTTATGACTTCAAAATTAGCTAAGTTTCTTCAATTTACATTTAAAACATTTTAGGATGATACTTTTTTGTCCATTTCAAGCATTGGTAGAAATTCATATTTTGAAGAATGTACGTGTATTTTATGATTTCTTTACTAATGTAAAAGAGACATTATTTCTAGAAGCAATAAACAAAGAATCATGAAGCTAAATTTGTAAACTACTAAACAATGTAAAGGAAACAATATCACCATCCAAAGATAACAAGTGTGTATATTTCCCACAGGGCTCTGCATGCTCTGAGGATGGAAAAGGCTGATAAGCTTCTATAAGACTCTTTTTCAGACAGCCAAGAATAACACATGTGCTGTTTGTATTGCTCCCTGGGCTCTGGTGTTGCTAAGAAAAGCATGATCAAGAAAATCTCTAATGATAGCTCTGAGATCTGAAGGCTGCCCTTCCCTGAAATAGGAAAGAAATGACTCCCTCATTCTACAAGGTAAAAAAGAAGAAAAAAACCTATCGCTAGAAAATCAAGCATGAAGAACAAACTCTTTACAACCTAGATAGTAGATAAAAAGACTTCAGTTTTTCACACGGAATCTTCATAGTTTTGCAAACTCAAAATGTTCACAGATGGTTCCCTGGTCACCTTGCTGCAGCCTCTATCTCCCTAGCTCTGTCTTGGCTCGCAGGTTCCTGGTCTCATTACGATTCCAAGGAACATGTACCAATATCTTCATACTTAAATCTAAGGATACTGATACAATTAGTATGGATTCCCTTTTGGTTTTTTTGTTAAAGGCTATTGATTATACCAAAGTAAGTAAGTAAGTAAGTTTCTGCATACCCTTCTTGACTAGTCTTTCATTCAGGAATAAGTTACATGGCCTCATTTTAGAAAATTATTGAGAAAGGTGTTAGTTTCACTGGTATCCTGTTTTAACATTATTTCTTATTTCTATATCTTTGGATTCATGTTTCTTTTTTTGACATTTTTTTATTGTGAAAATACCATACAGAGGAGCTATAATTACATGGGCAAGATAACGAGTTCATTTCTTATCAAGCATTGTTGCCTCCTCTTTGTTTCCCCTTCCCATCTCTTCCCATACTCCCCCCACCTCCTCTCACCCAGATTCATGGTTCTTTTACTGGAGTTTGTTCACAAGTGATATTTGCACATCTGAAAAATGAAGAGTAGCTGGTTTTTATGTAACACTTATTAATGACACCTTAGAATGAGTGTTTTATGAAAACACTTTGGAAAACAATGAAATATTAATGTTAAAAATGTTAACCCACATTTGATTTTCATTTTCTTGGACTTCCATATGCATTGGATCAAATGAATCTTATACCAGATATTTATCTCATTTCAGTATATGATGTTTCAGTAATATATTCTCTCCCTGTCCTACTGCATTGCTGAGATAGAGTCAAATAAGCAGATAGATATAGGCAACTAAACATCTTTCACCTAAGTTCTTACCAATAAAATAAAAACTTCTCAAAGAAGGTAGGCCAGGCCAGGTGCCAGTGGCTCACACTTATAATCCTAGCTACTCAGGAGGCTGAGATCTGAAGATCGTGGTTCAAAGCCAGCCTGGGCAGGAAAGTCCATGAGATTCTTATTTCCAATTCACTCACAGAAAACCAGAAGTGGCACTGTGGCTCAAAGTGATAGAATGCCACCCTTGAGCAAAAAGAGCTGGGACAGTATCCAGGCCCTGAGTTCAAGCCCCACAACTGACCAAAAAAAAAAGAAAAAAAGAAAAAGAAGAAGAAGCTAGGTCAATTAAAACTACAGGCAAATAGATAAATTGAGTTATGTATATAATTCAAGAAGATACACATCCTTTGCTTGGACATTAATATTATCACTAAGCCAAGCTTACTTTTGCTATCAACTTCTAAAAATTGAGAAAATGAAGCTACAGCAGGGCTCTATGTAAGCTCAAGTCCCTCTGTTCAATCTCAATATGGAAAAACAAAATTAAAAAGTGAGATTTGTAAAAGAGCATATGCTAAAGAAGTGAGTCCAGAGCACTACCTAGATCAGAAGTACAATGCTGAGTGCAATAAGACTTCCAAATTAAATATTTTTTGTGATGACCACCCTCCACAAAAGAATATAAAATGTGAAATTGTTAGGACCAGTTCAAAATTAAAACAGAGGGCTGGGAAGGTGGCTCAGTGGTAGAGTGCTTGCCTTGCATGCATGAGGCCCTGGGTTTGATTCCTCAGCACCACATAAGCAACAAGAAAAAAGCCAAAGTGGCGCTGTGGCTCAAGTGGTAGAGCGCTAGCCTTGAGTTGAAGAGCTGAGGGACAGCACCCAGGCCCAGAGTTCAGGCCCCATGACCCGACCCCCAAAAAAACACACAACAACCCCCCCCCCCGCAAAAAAAAAAAACAGATAGAATATTGATTAGACCAAGGAAGAGGGAAATTTAACCAAGACAAACAAGTCCACATAATCTGAGAAACATAGGTACAGACCCTGGGAATAGAACAAGACTGCTGTTGGACAGTTAGAGTAGGGCCAAATGTTAAATTTCAGAGATAAAGGCTTGAGTAGGGAGTTAAGCACCAGGATGGCTGACCTAAGCACCTGCTTTTTAAAGGATGGCTTGTCTCACCTTTAGGCCATTTGGGGAGCTAATCAATGCTTTCCACCATTTGGGGAGGTAATGTTTGCTAAGGCTAAAGCAGAGCCCTCCTAGGTCAAAAGGCACTGAGCCAGGTATCTGCACTTCAAAGGAAGGTCTGCCTCACCTCCAGGCCTTGGAGCTGAGTGCACAGCCCCCATCTCCTGCCTGGGCATCAGGATGTCTGCAGGGAATTGTTTGGGCTCAGCCACCTTACTTGCTTTGATGCCATTTGTAATCACTAACTGCTAGTTATGCTTTTGTAACTTGCTTCTTTGTCAATTATGAAACTGCCACTGACCACCTGAGAGTGACCTTCACCCCTCCCCCACCTCCCACCACCACCCATGGACCTTGCCTTAAATACCCTGAGCTATTTGACTCCACAGCTGGTCTTCACTGTCATGATAGTAGAGGTCAGACGCCATGAGCAATAAATGATTCCTAGCCATGTTGACTGAGTGTTGGTGACTCCTTTTTCCAAATGGGATCGACTCCCACCAGCCCCAGAAAGCTGGGATATTTCATTTTTAACTTAGAGCTAATAATTTCTACTTCTTTCTTCCCAGCTATTTATACTCAGAATTCATTTTCAGGAATCTATCCTCTATAGAGATAAAGAATTCTATTTTGCAAACATAACGTTAAATTTAAACCTTAGATCTCTTTTTGGAATAGGTTCCATTTGGTCTTGCTAGGTTTGGGAAATGAGTACTAGAGGCTTCATCTTCATATGCTGGAAGAGCACTGTCATACCACTAGAATTCCCACTTGAGACAAGTTTTCATTTGAGTCTCTACCAATGAACACATGATGGGTGGACAAAGAGCTTCTAAGCTTTTTGATGTAGAAGTAGGGCTGTTTCCTGAGGAGTATGAGGCACTGGGGAGCATTAAAGACAGGAACAATGACAAAGGAAATCTCCATTGTTTGCTTTCATTATGTTTTTGTGAACTGTGAATTTCATGGCTTTGAGTCTTGAATGGCTGTGTTACAGGTCCCAATCTTGTTCCCATCATAGTCTTAGGAACCGTACATGGTATCATAGTGTCACAATATTGTAAGTAATTAAATTAAATAATTAATTTGAATAAATACCCAACATCTAATTTATTTCTCCTGGTCATCTAATAGGGATACAAGGGTTTTTGATTACAGATACTATGAACAACATTTGAAGCATTTGTAGTTTGAAGATCTATTAAAAGGCATGATTAATCAATCTTGCACTTCCTATGCTCCCAAATACCAGAATGATTTTTTTTCTTTCTTAAGTTCTTTTCTTTCTTAAGGAATATTAAAATAAAATAGCTCTCTAACACAAACAGAAATGATTTTTCCTCTGACTTGGAATATTTCAATTTACAATCTTATCTGTATAGATACACTCTTTTGTCTTCCAAAGTATGAATTGAGGCTTTTAAAAAATTACAACAAATAGGAATAATTCATTTATTAAACAGTTGTTCAACTTTTACATGTAGCTGTTGCCCTCAAAACCCTATTCTCCCCTCGTTCCTGGCTACATAACATTACAACTTTCCAGCTTTACATGTGTCTAGGTACTGCCACATGATTAAGTTCTTATCAATGAGACATAAACAAAAGAACAAAATCACTTGGGTGTGAGACTTAAGATAACGTGCTCGTTCCATACTTCTCTTAACTCCTTTCTGTAGGCTGGAGTTGCTGTGCTTCCAACATTGTTCTTGTAGGTGTTGACAGTGGCCTAGGAGATGACCTCACTACTCAGCAAGACAGAAGGAAACTGTGTTCCTAAATGGCTTGGAGGAGCAGTGCCATCCATGTAATTTGGAAAGCCCACTGTAAGACATTGTTAATAGGTATTATATGTAAAGCAGTTATAAGAGGGAAAAAAACTAATTTAAGCCATATTTTTAAGTACTATCGATTGAATTTTAGCTACTTGGATCTCAACTAATAAAGAATTATTGCCTTTATTTTACTACTTCCAAAAAAGTGAAGTTCATGGAGGTAAATCACTAATGTACTGGGATTTTTCTAGATTCCCCTTCCTACTGAGCAGAATGTATTTTCAAAGAAGCACAGTGAGCCCCTCTAGAAAGAATAACAACACAAAAGGCCTTAATGGGCACCCATGCCTACAAAAATTCTCTTTAATCTATTTACTTCTGGATCTCAGATGACCTTTTTTTTTTTTTTTTTTTTTTTTGTGGGTCATGGGGCTTGAATTCTGAGCCTGGGTGCTGTCCCTCAGCTCTTTAACTCAAGGCTAGTGCTCTACCACTTGAGCCATAGCACCACTTCTGGTTTTCTGGTAGTTTATTGGAGATAAGAGTCTCATGGACTTTCCTGTCCAGGCTGGCTTTGAACCATGATCCTCAGATCTCAGCCTCCTGAGTAGCTAGAATTACATGTGTGAGCCACTGGCACCTGGCTCAGATGACTTTTATTATGTCTGGAAGTCCTTCTTACAAGGTTTCCTTTCCTGGAGCCATGTAAGAAGTTTAATGTAAAAAATTCAGAAAGAGCTTCTGAGGTTATAATTTATGTGACATTATTTCCACCTTTCTGATGAACAGTGGGAGAAGAACATATTCCTCCCATATGAATTCATCATTCCGATCTTTTGTATTATTCTTACAAAAGGAAAGTCCATCATCTTGCTCCATAAACTAATTAGCACTAAACTTGTGTTCCATTGATCAAATAGCACAGCCATTAAACAATAATCTGCACAAAATAAATGACTAAGCCTCCTCCATAAGTCAATAAGACAAAATCCTTGAGAGTATATTAAGACAAATGCGAGACCAGCTGGAAGAAATCAAACAAGCAAAGCAGGTGGGTTGGCTCATGTTTGGGAAAATGAAACACAGCATGAGGCACTGCACATTTCCACAAAAGCAAGATCTCTAATCTTTGTCAGGCTTTGAACTGAGCTAAATGCTTGACTTATTTAAGCGAGCTGGTAGCTGGGAACTGGTTGAACTAAGAGTGTCAGGTTCAATTCTGAAGATGTTTTCTTATACTGTGCCTGCTTGTATGTACTCTGAGGATTGCCAGATAGCCAGTGACAGATGATAGTACATCTAAGTGTGATTCTAAGTGATGTGAAGGCTATGTGATTGTGTCTCCAGAGTAGTAAAAATGAAGGAATTCTTGTAAAATGTTCCTGTTGTGTTGGGTAGCTGTAAAGCTGGCAAAGGGCAGGTAGACCTTCAACAAAACCATTCCTTACTGGGACAAACACAACAGTGGCTAACCAGCCTCAAATCACTACAGTGTGGACTCAAATCACTACACATGTGCGGACACTCAAGAACTCAGAACTGGAACTTTAATACCACCTGGAATACATCTTTATGAGATGGGATTTTTTTTCATCCAGTAACTATATTATCTTTTCCCAAAGAGCTTTTCTTGTTGTTATGGAGGGAGATTTACATCAATCACATTTAAACTAAAAATAATCAAATAGTGATTGTTGCTTTCATTCTTAAACCTCTGAGAATGGTTAAGAAGTTGCAAAGTGTATCACACACATAACTAAGAGTAATATTTACATAAATGCCCAGACTCAGCCTTATCCGATTTCACACACACACACACACACACACACACACACACACACACACACACACACAAAAGATAAAAGCTAGCAAAGCCACCTAAAACTACAGTTTTCAGAATCAGAGAACTCTTATATCCTAACAAGTATAAGATGGATAGAATTAAATTTAAAAATGCAACTGAAAATCACAAATTCCAAATCAGGCAACAGAGCAAACAGTCCAACTGACAAAAAATGTTGTCAAATCAACAAAGCTCTTATCATTTGGATTAAAAATACCAGAAGTATACCAGCAAGAAAATTCAGGGGCAATCTCTTTCTGTTTTATAAAGTGGTCAGTCTTCTGTGCTCACCAAAAATATGCTTACTTACATATGCTTACTCCCATCCACAGATCTTTCTGAACAAATTAATATTCTCAGAAAACAACTTTAGAAGGATGAGGAGGAACATGTAAAATGGTAAGTTATCCAATGAAGATATAGAATGCTCAGTTACATTTGAATTTCACAGAACTTAAAATTTTAAGTGTCTCAAATATTATTTTTTCATTATCTTCAAGTAGTATCCTGTATTTTAATCTAATGTTCTCTCCCACTCCGATCTGTTCTAGCTTCACCCTTCCCCTCAAGTTTCTCAGTTTCATCCATGTACAATATTCCTACATCATCTCATCACTCCTTTCCATTTAAACATTCTCTTCTCCTAAAAATATCCTCCTTTGGCCTTACTGTGTGGGAATGCCTAGAGATTCGTGTCCTGGTGTATTTTTTGCATTTGAGCATATAATATTTATTGAGATAGACTCTAGTAAATGGAAAGGAGGTTTTTTTCTTTGTTTCTGTTTCCGTTGTCTTGTGTGTTCATTTATCTGGCTTTGGGAGGGTAAAGGGAAGCAGAGAAATGGAGCGACAAAGGGTGAACAAATGCAGCAGTGGTAAAAATGTTAAAAATGAACTATACAAGTTGTGGGTGGGTATGGGAGGGAAAACCAGAGCAAGAGAAGGCGTGATATTGGTCAAAACGAAATGTACTCTTTAAACTTATGTAAAGGTAACCCCTCTGCACCTCACTTTATAATAAAACAAAATAGATGAAAAATCTCTCTTCATAGCTGCATCCAGTCAAGACATATATCAGGTTCTGATTTTCATTTTACTGTTAATTGTTCAATAAATAAAATTTGCTGGGTGCTGCTGGCTCATGCTTATAATCCTTGCTACTCTGAAGACTGAGATCTGAGTATCCTTGTTCAAGAAGTCTCATGGGCAGGAGAAGCCCATGAGACTTTAACCTCCAATTACTCAGTAAAGGCTGGAAGGAGAGCTGTGGCTCAAGTGGTAGAGTTTCAGCTTTGAGTGAAAAAATAAGGGACAATACTCAGGCCCTAAGTTCAAGCTCTAGTCTACACGCATGTGTGCACATACACACACAAATTAAGTGTATGAACAAAATAAATATAAGTCACACACTAGTTTTCATTTGTGTTCCTATTTGATGTTAATCTGAAATTCAGCCTTGAGTGAGTATCCTACAAAGGGAGAGAAATATAAAAAGAATTGCTCAGTGGGGAGAAAAAGCTAAGAAAAGTGTAGTAAGTTGATTTAAAGACTAAGAAGCCTTTACAATAATGTTTTCTGAATGTTATAAATCTATATTACATATACTCCAAAGATTGTAGACTGACAATAATACCCAAAATCATCCGAATACAAAGGATAGCATAAAAAGATAATCGTTAGAAACTAAATATGGCTAGAATACATACTCATTGTTCTGCCTTTTAGATAATTTACAGTAAAAAAAGAAGAAATGGTGGCAAATAAAACATCAGAAACTATATTTTAGACAAGGAAATGTGATTACGATCCCAGGAAGACAAAAGAAAAAGTATTATACAGGCAAATTTGTATCATTTTATGGTACTGAACTTTGTGCACTTAAACACTGACAGTTTTTCTCAGCATTAGTCTCTATGGGACTATATACTCATAGATATCAAGGGACTATTTTATTGTAAAAATATACAAGAAAAATGCATATGAATCATTATTAAGTCAAAAAATATATGGTGATGGTAAGTATGCACATAAAATAAGCCAAATATCTTGACAAGGGAGCCCAAAATAGAAGTGGATAAAAGCCTCTCCAACAAACATTGGTGGAACAACTGAATGTCCATTTGAACAAAACTGAAACTGGATCTGTGTCTATCATCTTGAATTCATATCAATTAAAAATGGATCAAAGATCTCAGTACAAGACCTGAAACCTGGAAAATACTACAGGAGGGAGTAACAGAAATGTTGAATTTATTTCCATAGGCAGGAACTTCTTGAGTAGAATTTTAAGGGGAGAGAATTGACAAATGGGATTGCATCAAGATAAAATGCTTCTGCACAGTGAAGGACAGTTACTAAGCTAAAAACACAGCAGAACTGGAGAAACGAATGTTTTTTTAATGTGATATGTTATAAAAAGTTCACCAATACTATTTCAGATTCCATGTTGCAACTATAATTAAATTGATTTTCTTTTCCAACTACATTTGTATTTAGGGTAAGATTTTTTTCATATACTTCAAAATATCGTATCACTATTGATTTAATGTGGAAGAATATAGGAAAATCTATTTCAAAGCCCTGAGTTTAGAAGGACTGAAGGTATTTTTTTAGATGAATTAATTTTATCATCAATTTTCTGATACATTCGTTCAAATAAGGAAATCTGTATTTTACCAGATAATCTCAGATTGTTTAAATTAATTAAATTAGCTTAATTAATCTTAACTGCTAATGTCTTACATATTGGATAAAAATCAGTTGGAAGGATTTTGGAATCATTTTTGAGCTCCATAACAAAAATTAATTCTTCCCATGTGTTAATTAGGATTACATTCAGCAACATATGCTATAATGAGACTTTCTTCTTACATAAAAAGAAATTCATGCTCGGCACTGGTAGCTCATGCCTGTAATCTTAGCTACTCAGGACGCTGAGACCTGAGGATCATGGTTCGAAGTCAGCCTGGGAAGGAAAAGTCTATGAGACCCTTATGTCCAATTAAGAAGCAGAAATGCTGGAGATGGAGCTGTGGTTCAAGTGGTTGAGTGCCAACCTTGAGCAAAAAAGCTCAGGGATAGTGCTCAGGACCCAAATTCAAGACCTAAGATTGCTCCCCCTTCCCCACAACCACACACAGAGTTCAGCTAACATACTAGAAAGAAGAAATACTACAGAATCAAAACAGTGTGATACTGGCCAAGCTGATAAGTGATAGAATGGAATCAACAGCCCAGAAATAATCTGTCCCATATGTGGTCACATGATTTTTGACAATGCTGTCATTTGTCTTTTCAACAAATGATGCTGAGAAAACTGGATATCCACATGTAAAGGAATGAAGTTGATACTCACTAGATACTACGTTGAAAATGAGCTATACCATTTGTGGGTGGGGAAAAGAGGGAAAAGCGTGGGGAAAGTGAAGGAAGGAGTAACCTTGTCCAAAAAGAAGTGTGCTTATTACTTGACTTATGTAACTGTAACCATTATAATAACAATAAAATAACAGAAAGTGAAGTCGCATCTTTTCCTATTACATATAAAAATTAACTCAAAAAGGGTCAAAAGCCCAAAAACAGAGACTAAAAATGCCTTTTCTTAAAAACAAAACAAAACAAAAGGTGGAGAGGACTTTATGATACTCAACTTGGTGTTGATATTTTGGGTATAACACTAAGAATATAGGTGACAAAAGTAAAAGGATACTGCTTGGCACTGGTGCTCATGCCTATAATCCTAACTAATCAGGAGGCTAATATACAAGAATCACAGTTAGAAGCCGATCTGGTTAGGAAAGTCCCTGAGACTTTTATCTCCAATGAACAACTAAAAGCAAACAAACAAAAAACTGCTGGAACTGAAGCTATGGCTCAAAATGGTAGAGTGCTAGCCTTGAGTGCAAGAGGTCAGGGGCAGTGCTTAGACCCTGACTTCAAGCCCCAGGATGGGCATGCACACACGTGCACATGCGCACATACACAAACTGAGAAAAGCAAAAGAAGGTAACACTGTTGAAAAATAAATGTGCTCATTACCTGACTTGGTAACTATAACCCCTCTGTATATTACTTTTATAATAACAATAAAAAAGGAAAAGACTTTTATTATCCATTCATATGAATTTATTTCCTGAATTTCATGACAGTCTCTTAACTTGCTCTCTGGTTGCTTCTAGACATTGTTTTTCTTGATGGGACCCTTTCGTCTTTTCCACTTTCAGTAACTCTAGAATGTCTGTTCCAGTTATTTCTCTTTGGGGGTATATATTGCATATATTGTTAGTAGCTGTGGCTTTAGCCATCTAATCTGACAGAACTGTCAGATCCAGTGGCATGGATTGGTCGCATTTATCTGGGATTCTTGCTGACAAGTTCCTTATGTATGACTGTGCTGGATGATACTTTCTGGCAGATGTATTATCACTACAAATTGAAATAAATCTGCTGCTTTCTTCCTAAAAGATTTATCTTGTTTTTTAATTGTAAAGATGCTGTACAGAGGGGTTACAGTAACATGAGTAAGGCAATGAGTACATTACTTGTCAATCATTGTTACCCCTCCCCTTCCTTGGTGTTGTCCCACTATCTCTTCCCTCCCCTCACTCCTCCCCCTCCCACTACTTCCCCCCCACCTCCTACCCCCCCACCCTCCCACCCCCACTGGAGGTTGTAAAGTTTGTTTCCAATATAGTGTTTCGTGGGTATCCTTGTTGCAATGGATCATCCTGTGTCCTTGTTTCAGCATTTTGTTATTCCCCTTCCTCTTCCCAGATTAGATATATGTATATACAAGATGCAGGGTACCAAAATCAATACAGTGGCAACAGGGGATATACCATAGAGGAAAGAGCATACACATAGTACGTTTAAAACAATAACAATAATGACAGACCTCTTGTGTCCATATCTTGGAGTTCATTTCACTTAGCATCATCTTAAATGGTCATATGCACATGGCTTTTGAGCTTTTCCACTCATCTGATAAGATTATCCTATATGAATACTAATTACTGCAAATAAGGGAAACCATGGGACCTAAATTTCTTTGGTACTTTAATATGATTTTTTCCAAGTCTTTCCATTTCCTAACAAATGGAGCGCTGTCATTCTTTCTGATGGAAGCATAGAATTCATCATTTTCTTGATCCACTCATCTACTGAGGGGCATCTGGGTTGGTTATTCACCAACCAAGATATGCAAAAGGCATAGCTAAGATATGCAAAAGGCACTTTAAAACAGGAAAAGGATACCACCTAGATTTCATGAAATTCAAAATTTTGTTTATTGAAGCTACTATTGACAATGAAAAGGCAACAAAGGTGTCTTAGTCCATTTGGGTTACATGACAAAACACCAGACACTAGTAATTGTAAACATCCCCAAATGAATTGCTTCCAGTTCTGGAAGCAGGAAGTTTGGTGCCTATCTAGGTATTTTTCCTTAGATGGTGGAAAAATCAAGAGGGCAAAAAGGTCCTAGCTAGTTCTTTCTGGCACTTTCATAATGGCCCTAATTCACTTCATCAGGGATTAATCCTTATTAGAGAAATGCAAAACAAAACCAGAGTGAGACACTACCTCACATTCTGGATAGTTATTATCAGAAGAAAATAAACTCATAGCTTGAATACAGGCCAGTCAATTCTGTTTCTTAGTGTAGTGTGACACCTTTATGGTGTTGATAGGCAAACGGATTTGAAATTCAGAGTGGATCTGCCCATTCAGTTGTCTGTTATACCCAACAATTACAAAATGGCACTAACACAAGCCCCAGCAGCTACTGAAATAGAAACACACTTCCTCCTGAGTGAAATGTCAGCAGCATTGATGGGGTAGCCAAAGGCATTGCCAACTACACAGACACACCATTCAGAGATAGAGAGTAAAGGCCCAACTTAAAATTTTAACACAGGAAAAATGGCAGCCTTTAATATTTCCCATATGACTGTTAGAATCGATCATCTTAATTATTAAACAGCAAACTTGACAGCTGCCAACCTTTCTGATTTGTAGGCTCTGATAAAAGACTCAATGATATGTGTGAACTTTCTTCACTAGAAGTACATAATCCCTGACTACGGATAGTTCCACTCACTTATTTTTTCACTTCATGATTGTGTAGAAAGCAATATGCATGCAACAGGAACTCAAATGGTGAATTTTGACTTCTCTCTGGACTAGCAATACTTGTGTATGATACCCTCTTTTTCCATGCTGGCTCATTGAGGCAGACCACAGTTAGTAACCAATATTCATAGTATCTTGTGCAATTAACCTATGATATTCAGAAGGTTAGGAAGAGTGAGTGAATTTTCAACTTAAAATATTTTCAGCTTCCAATGGGTTTGTTGGGATATAGCCCATTGTAAGTTGAGGAGCACCACTAGTCACCTGATGATGTCACAGATGCCTATGTGTATGGAGCATAGTTATGGAGCACAGTCCGGCCGACCCTCTTTGGATAAAGCATTGATTAAAGTATAGGTCTTATTTAAAGGAATTCTACATTCCAATCAAGCATGCTCTTCATTCATGGAATGTTTGATGAGCCAATCAACGTAAAACCAGGTATAAAATGGTGTTAGCATCAGGATCTGTCTTTATTTTGTACACTCCACAAACTATAAAATATATCTAGAGCATCAAGTGCAAAATAAATGAGAATGACTTTTATTGGGTGAGGGCCTGAAGATAATTTGTTGATGCTAAATTACTTGGTCACTTGAAAGTTGAAAGCAAAGAATATAACTTACAGCTTTGAAAATAGAATAGAGCCTAGAGCCTTGACCTGAAATGAAACTTGGGGGGGCAAGGGGTGTCGTTTCTTTTTCTTTTTTTTTTTTTTGTCGGGCTTGGGGCTTGAACTCTGGGCCTGGGCGCTGTCCCTCAGCTCTTCAGCTCAAGGCAAGCGCTCTACCACTTGAGCTACAGCGCCACTTCCGGTTTTCTGGTGATTTATTGGAGATAGGAGTCTCACAGTCTCTCCTGCCCGGGCTGGCTTTGAACTGCGATCCTCAGATCTCAGCTTCCTGAGTAGCTAGGATTACAGGCGTGAGCCACCAGCGCCCGGCGGGTGTCGTTTCTTTTAGATGGAAAAAGTAACTATAATTTATTTTTTTGGAAGATAGGAAAACATAGTTAAAATAGTTAAGTATACAATACACTATGTTGAAAACGAACTTTATTTATAACTTGGGGAAGGAGGAGTTAGGGAGGTGGGGTGTGAAAGGGATGGTAGGGGAAAAACAGCTGGTAACAATGCTTGATAGGAAATGTACTCATTACCTTACTCATGTAACTGTAAACCCCTTTGTACAGTATCTTTACAATATAATATATAAAAATAGTTAAGGATCAAAATTGCATGTTTTCTTCAGCTTCAAAGTTCTAGTGGTATAAAACAAATGTATACATAATATTCAATTATATATCATTTCTTTTTGTATTGTAAAGCTTTTTCTCATTTAAAGCTTCATTTGAAGCAGCTGTGAGAATTCTTGATGTGTTTTTTTGGTTGGAATTTTTAGTGTCAGTCCCAAATAAAACTAAATACTCACTCAGATCTTTTTAATAGTTTACCAAGATTAAATTCCCCTCAAACCATAACATTTTTGTGGGTTGGATATTCTAAAATTCTGCTTTTAACTCTATTTCCAAATTTAATTTTAGGAGGAAGGCAAGAAAAAAAGACATTTTCAGGTTTAAGTCAGAAAAATAGATCTGCTTCAGCTATTCCTAAACAGCCAGCCCTTTCCCCCTGGAAACCCTCTAGTCAATCTTAACAATGAACTCTTCAAACTAGTTATAGTATTAGAATATTATTGCACATGGGAACCTATTTATTATGAAAATTTGTCATTCTTTAGAGGAAGAAGTGGGTCAGTTATGTAGTTCATTGAAAAACTTTTATGATTATCAATTCTGTTTAGTATTCTAATATAATTCTTAGTTCTGGACCTTATTACTTTAATAATGTAATATTCTACCTCTAACTTTATTTCCTGGACCCTTAATTCATACCTCCTCCAAATATTTAAACCTAATTCCTTTGGTTGGATGTAGAATTAAAGGTATTTTTTGTATCTATCAAATGTTAGTTCCACAGATAAAATTTTTGATCAAGGCAAAAGAGAAGGGGAGAATATGAGACGTGGAACATAGACCAGACCTCTGTCCCAATCTTGCTGTCTGTCATTAATCCTCCTTAAAGTCACTTTGTCTTGTTTGTTTTTCACATAGAAAGCTAGGACATCAAGACAAAGTATTAGTTTTTTTCTCAATTTTTACATTTTTGTGAATCTCTCACTTGCTAGAAAATAAAGAATATTCTGTTGACTGTTTATATTTTAAGATTATCCAGCACACTATGGAATGTTACACCATAAAGTGTTCTTGGACTTATAGACTTTATCACATCCACTATTTTATACTGATTTATTATCTCTTTAAGCATACCTTCAAGGCAGATGCATCTGCAAGAACCAGAACAGACTGTTTAATGAGAAATGCTTCCACTGAACAAAGAGCAAGATTTATGATATCTGTGAATATATAACCTAGTAAATTCAAAACATCTTTTATGCTTTTTAAACTATTTGGCTCTTCCTGAGATTCAAAATACAATCAGCACTGTAAACTAGAACATGTATGTATTTTGTTTTTCAAAAACAATACCTTGTATTTTCTTTTTTTAATTTTTTTATTGTGAAAATACTGTACAGAGGGATTACAATTACATGGGCAAGATAGTGAGTACATTTCTTATCAAGCATTGTAGCCTCCTCCTTTGTTTACCCTTAATACCTTGTATTTTCATCCGGTTCATACTAAAAAATAATTTTTACAAGACCCTGCTTGAGATATCTGTTCCTTACTGCCCCTTATATGATCAATTCTTTCAAGTTTCTGAAAATGTACATAAAAAGATAAACCTTATTTCATAGAATTCAATTTTCCAACACAGTTAAACAAGGCTTCCTTTGTTGATGTCATAATCTGCAGTACTTGTAGCAGGGAAGTTTGTCTTTAATGAAAATAGTGGTGGTTGGTCTTTATTAGAGTCAGAATATAGCAGTTGGGAATATATGAGTGTTCTCTGTACTGCTCTCCACAAAACTTGATTGTGATTTTTTTCAACCCTTTGGATATTTCTGGTGATAACTTGAGTTTCAGATTAATGCCATTATGATTTGTCTTGCCCTAAACTCTGTCAAGTGATGAGACCTGCAACTATCATTCAGGTTAACTTTAAATTTTTAAGAAGCATGACCACACTCCTCCCATTTGTAATTTCTATTCCTTCAGTCTGTTCATTCAAAAAAGACATATTGAGAACTTTTTCAAATATTCTGAGCACTACAGCAGATACTGTGGGTAAAAATACAAATGTACTTTTTTTTTTTTGCTCTGAAACAGTGGCTAAGACAGACATATGTCCATGTGTTGAATCTTGTGTTAATCTTGTGAACAACACCTACCCACAAGTACAAAGCTAAATCATAGTAAAGAAGATCAGATAAAAAATTAACTCCTTCGAACTTATAATTTAATAAAATGAATACAAGGAAGCTGAAATGTGTTGTCTGGAGGGTATGAGGTCAAGGGGAGGGAGGGAAGAGGAATGGAGAAGGGAAGGGTAGGCAGATACAGTCAAATATGTATCTATGTGAAAATGGAACCAGGTAACTTGAAGGAATGAGTGGGGTTGGGAGAAATGGGGGAGAATGGAAGAGATGACATTGATCAAGATGCATTGTTTTCATAAATTGATTATGTGAGTTTGAACTCCTACAAGTACTTAAAGATAAAAAATTAAAAAATTCAAAAAGCTAATGGGTTATTTAGACACTATGCCACTTGAATGTATATAATTAAGCACTAGAGTTTTAGAAATGAAATGGATACTTTCTGGTTTTGTCACTGCTATCTCAAGAAATATGACTTTTGTTCTGTTTCCCTTATGCAAATAATTTTATTTCAAACTGAATTAAACAGAGGGAGGAGAAAAAGAACTTTGACCTTTCAAAGACAATAAGAAAGCATGTGTTTATATATTCATTAAAGTCATTCCAATAAAGAAATACTTAAAAATTGAAAATAGATTGTTGGTGGCTATGCTACCATGCATGGAAATATTACAAAGTTAGGACCCAGAACTTTATCACTTAAGGAAGTCAGATGATTTTCCTGTGGAATGCGTACTCAGGACATTAGTTGGTTATTGCTGTCTCCTAGCATCACAGCAAAGCTCCAACACAACTGAATTCTTATTCCTCAGAGGGAACCTTCTCTTCTTTAAGGGTTTTTCTGTAAGAACATAAATGTTAAGAACTTCTGTCTGTTTTGTCCATGTTTTGATAGATAGGATTCCCATGATCGTTTAAATTTTTCTAATATCCTTTTTCGATGCTACTTTAATGTACACATTATTTTAAAGCATATTATAAAATTTCTAAGCATAAAAGCTTTCACACAGTGTTATTACTGATTTCAGACTCAACCTTTTGTGACTGGAGAATGTGAAACATATCTTATCTAACTTGCATGCTTGTTAAAACTAGTTTTATAGTTATCACATGGTTTATGTATTTACTCGTATTCACATAGTGAATAAGTGTTGTGTGCATTTGAAGATAATGTTCCTAGTGGTTTAATGGTGCTTTCCATATTCTGTAACTAAAGCAAACATACTTGTTTTTTTAAGCCTTTTATATATTAGTGATTGTTTTTCTATTTTATCTACAAATTTCTAAATAATGTTTTCAGTTTTTACTATCCTTTTTAAACAACATTTTATCTTCTTTCAAAACTTCAAAATTATTTTGTGCTTTTAGAAATTCCCAATAAGTTCTTGATGTATTTTGATCTACTCCTTTATCTTTTGTTCTTTCTATTCATGCTTAAAGATAATTAATCTGCCTCTATCTGTACTTCCTAGAAAGACTACAGTGTGCTTTAAGTCTAAGCTGGTCCTATTTTACTTATTCACAGTTTTAATTCTCTTATTATTGTTTTTCCAACTTCTCTATGGTGAACACACCCCAGGTTGATCCATGAGTCATACCCTTGCACAATTCTCTCCACTTACAATTGAGTAGGTAGACCCTGGTGCCTTTTTCTAACCAATGGAGTCTGACAAAGGCAATAGATATCTCTCTCTTTATTAACTTTCCTAATATATGCTGGAAGAGAGAGAATGACATTGCAGTATTTATGTTACACAGTTTGGAGAAGAGTCTGCTCCCTGGTCTGAAGAAGATAGCTGCAATGTGGTGGTAGAATCTATGGAAAGGAGTCGGTTTGGAGTCAGCCTTCAACTCAATGTTTGATTCCTCAAATCATTAGACAATCGTCTGCTGACAACCTGGATGATCTGGGAAGTAGATTCTTCCTTATGGGACCTTCCACATAAGAACAGCTTGTTATGCCTTGATCTTAGCCTTCTGAGACTCAGATTAGAAGACCAGTTAAGCTGTGCCCAGACTAATGACATGGAAACTGGGGATAATATATATGGTTTTTTTTTAAGGTTGTGAGGGTTTCTTTTTTTACTTTATTGTAAAGATGCTGTACAATGGGGTTACAGTCACATGAGTAAGGTCATGAGTACGTTTCTTGTCCAGCATTGTTACCCCCTCCTGGTGTGAGGGTTTCTAACATCGTTTATTAGGTTGTGTCAGTGATGTGACTTTGCTTTCCATTGCAGTATCCATTTTTCTGCATCTTGATCAGAAGCCACGAAAACCATCTATTGCCATATGTTCTATACAATGTCAGTGTAGAGAGCAAAAAAATTGTTGTTGTTGTTCATGGGACATTTGTCTCTGGGCCTATATGCTGTCCCTGCACTTTTGTGCTCAAGGCTAGTGCTCTACCTCTTTGAGCCACAGTGCTACTTCCAGTTTTCTAATGGTTAATTGGAGTCTCATGGACTTTCGTGCCCAGGCTGGCTTTGAATTCTGAACCTCAGATTTCAGCCTCCTGAGTAGCTAGGATTACAGGCATGAGCCACTGGTGCCCAGCAGAATATATTTTTTTTAATTATTAGAAAAAACCTGAGTAGGTTTAAGCGCCAGGTTTAAAAGGTGTTATCTTGGCAGGATTTTGGCAAGATCCTTCACCTTTAGAAATCTGTTTCCTCATCTACAAGGAAGTATAATGATACTTTTCTTAAAGAAGAAACTCTC
Organism: Dipodomys merriami; assembly: GCF_024711535.1. Lineage (NCBI taxonomy): Eukaryota > Metazoa > Chordata > Mammalia > Rodentia > Heteromyidae > Dipodomys > Dipodomys merriami. Next base: position 17,750,980 of record NW_027206068.1, read on the forward strand.
TGCTACATGGCTCTAACACTTCTTTTATTGTTGTCATTATGTCACTGCTACTGTTCCTTGGAAGAGAAAGCATGTCACAATGTTCTAGAGAGAGCTCTTTGCCTATATGGGTTGCTTTAAGCCCCTACATGTGTAGATATTTGCTGTACCACAATAAAAATGTACTTCCAAATTAGACTTTATTATTGTTGTTTCATAGACTATTTGGTTAGAAGAATTCACAATTATCACTTCATTTTTCACACATTTTTCTTTTTATGAAACAAATATTTTGCTGGTTCCAAGTCTTGAACTCAGGGTTTCATGCTCTTGCTAGGCTTCTTTGTTCATAGCTGGTGTTCTGCCATTTGAGCTATGCCCTTAATACAGCTTTTTGCTGGTTAATTGGAGATGGAGTCTCACTGACTTTTCTGCTTATGCTCCTTTTGAATCATGATTCTCCAGGTCTCAGTTTCTTGAGTAGACAGGATTATAGGCTTGAGCCATGAGCATGTAGCTCCTCATCAGTTTTCATTCTCCCAGCACTTTTCTGAAATAATTTCTAGTCCTGAAGAATGTATCTTAGATGATACTGTATGAAGCAACATGTTTTCCCACAAGTAGGTCCTATGGGAATTTTCTTGCTTTTTTCTTTTTCTTAATCTAAAAGAGATATTACACTATTTTACAATTCCTGATATGTAGCTGAAGTCATTCTGACTTGAAAAATTTTTACTTCTCGTTCATCTTTCTCCTACTTTAGAGATATTCTTTTTCTCTCTGGATTATGTTAAAGGCTTTTCCATCTGTGATCTACACTTTGGTAAAGACTGAACTTTGTTTTGCTTCCTAATCTGAAGATGGATTGTCATTTACAATATTGGCATTCTCTGATATTTTTCCCCTTCAAAATTATCTCTATCATGACTAGCATTGTTATTTTGAGAATTCTCACTGGTGTATTTTATACAATTATCCTTTATGCTTCCCTGCTGCTCTGTTTCTCTGAACTAATTGGAGGAAGACCAATTTAGTCTTAACAGTCATACCTAATAAGCTTAAATTTTTAATTGTAATTATTTTATTTCCACATTTATAATTTACTTTATATTTTATAAGTGGGCTAAAGACTTAAAGAGAAACTTCTCTGAAGAGGAAAGAAGGATGGCCAATAGACACATGAAGAAATGCTCAACCTCCCTAGCCATAAAAGAAATGCAAATCAAAACAACATTGAAATACCACCTACCCCAGCTAGAATGGCTATAATCAAGAACTCTAATAATAACAGATGCTGGAGGGGATGTGGACAAAAGGGAACCTTACTGCATTGTTGGTGGGAGTGTAAACTTGTTTAACCACTTTGGAAAGCAGTATGGAGGTTCCTCAAAAGACTCCACATAGAACTCCCCTATGACCCAGCAATCCCACTTTTGGGCATTTACCCAAATGTTCACAAACAAGACCACACTAAAGCTACCAACACAACTATATTTATTGCAGCATTATTTGCCATACCTAAGAGATGGAACCAACCCAGATGCCCCTCAGTCGATGAATGGATCTAGAAAATGTGTCATATATACACAATGGAATTCTATACCTCTATCAGAAAGAATGACATTGCCCCATTTGTTAGGAAATGGAAGGACTTGGAAAAAATTATATTAAGTGAAGTCAGCCAGGCCCAAAGAAACATAGGTCCCATGGTTTCCCTTATTTGCAATAACTAGTATATGTCTGAGTCAAGCAGAAAAGGTCAGATAAGTTGTTGTTAGGGAAATGAACTCTAAGATATGTATTCAAATGTATTTTTCTTTCATGCGATTGTTTCTAACACATTTATAAGATGATTTCTTTTTTGCTTTGTATGTCCCTCCCCCACGGTATAACCCCTGCTTTCACTGTATTTGAGGTTGGTATAATTTGTGGAGGGGAAGGGAAAAAACAAATCGTTTAAATAGGGATACAGGTGGACCCATTGCACCAATGAGATGTATAAGACGTTATGTCGAAAACGAACTTTACAACTTTGGTGGGGGGTGGGGAGGATTAGGTAGTGGGGTGGGGGGAAGATGGGAAGGGATGGGAAGGGGAAACAAAGGAGGAGGCTACAATGCTTGATAAGAAATGTACGCATTATCTTGCCCATGTAATTGTAACCCCTCTGTACAGTATTTTCACAATAAAAAAATTTACTTTGTATTTTAACATGCAGAGTTTTAAAATTATTTTTAAGTAGTTGCACACAGGAGTTGCCAGGTAACAATCTCTCATAGAAACATCTAGAAATGATGCTCTACCAGCTGAGTGTCCTTTAATAAAGTTAAAATCTAAAATTAATCATCTTATACCTTATAACCTAGGGATATTTGGGAACTAGCTCTGGTTTATGAATTTCTCAGGACATATTTGTTCACCTCTTCATTCAAGACATGATTATTATCATTAATATTTTTATTTTTTCTGATTCATACTTTCATGCAAGATTATCATTCTTGTCAGGTTCCAAACTTAAATCCTACTCTCCCTCTAGAGGAGACTCCAAGTTTGTCTATGTTCAGCTGAAGCCTTAAATCACAGGAATTAATAGATGATCTCACTGTTTACAGTGCTCTGAGTTTTGTCTCTTCCCAGACCTTTTGGCCTCTGATGACAGTCATGGTTTCCGCTATTCTTTCCAACTCAGGCATGCATTAAAATGTGATTTTAATTTTGTATCTACTACTTGTAAGTGCTTTTCAGCAGGATATACTTTCAGGATATTTACACTGCCAATATTGTTGGAAAAGGAAGTGTGTTTACTCTTCACCTTCCTGTAACCAGGTTTTGCCCCTAGCATTGTACAGGATCTACTCTTGTTAAGGTCGCCAGTGACATCATCACTCCTAAATAAGAACCTACCAAGCCTCTTCTCACTCTGAAGCTTCCAAAATTATTGTTCACTGACTTCACGCATGACTCATCTCCCTTGTATTATCCCATAATAAGCACACATGAGCACACATGCACATGCACGTACCTATACATGAATATTTGCACACGCCACACTAACTTGATACTTGCATTATCAATTATCAGGTTGCTATGTTACAATACCTCTTATCCTGAGAAAGTCCTCCTAAGAAATCCTACTAAACCAGGGAAATGTTACCAATCCTCTTTCTGACCAGTAAGATATTGAAGATACATTTCAATATGTCTGATTCTTAAATTTGAGAATCATTTGTCTTCTCCAGTCTACCCTGCCATTTTTAAAGTGTTCTAGCCCATCTTCAACAATGCCTGTTGCTCAAAATCCCATCCACTCCTGATTTCATTGAACTCCTGCTGCACAGCTAATTCATTTGCTTAGAATTACTAGCAAACAAAAATTGGCTAGGTGCCATATTCATTGACAACCTTCTGAAGTTACAGAAGTCAGCTTCAGAAATCCAGTTGTGTTGGAATGAATGGAGAAGTCTCTAGAGCTATATGCCTGTTTACCACCAGAACTCCAAGTCAAAATGTGACTTTAGTTGCACTGTGTGTCAGGATACAGGCTCATCAGAGACTAGTAGGTAATGGCTAAGCAAGATAAACACAAAAAAACAGGGCTTATATGCAGAATTTTAAAAGTCACATTGATAAAAGTACTGAAAAGAATGGCTCTTAGGAATGGTGAAAATGGAGAGTACAAAGTTTCGGTTGTAGGATGAATAAACCCTAGAGATCTACTGCATAGTGACTGATAACTCAATCATATGTGTGAAATTTGCCAAAACAGTAGCTCTCAGGTGCTCCCATCACCCACACACAGACAAGTGTAAACTATATAAAGAGATCGCTATGTGCAGGTAATTAGTATATCTATCATTTTGCTATATGTGTTCAAATATACCTTCTATGCCTACTTTACATTAAAATATTAAATATTTAGAAGAAAAACATGGTGTTACACTGAATTATCCTCCTAAGAATTATCCCTTTATGTTTGATTGTTCAATGTCCTTGGGGTTAAAAATCTATGTTTATCAATGATATTTGAGTAGAAGTGGTTTTTTTTGTTCTCCATAATGCAGAGAAGGGATGCCAATGAAGGTGATTTGGAGACAGTGGAATGTGTCAAACACTAAGCAATTGCTTAAGACCTAGGGTAAAGGTTGTGCTGTGGTGTGTTGCATATGGAAATCCACTTGTGAGTGGCTTTAACTCACTTCTGCTTCCCTCCACTCCTACTCCTTACTTGGTCAGTCCTGAGTACTGCTCTCCCTGCAGTGTGTGCTCCCCTCTCCTCTCAGGCTCCTGGATCTCTTCCTGTGACTTCCTAGCCATCAATCTACAAATACGTGAAACCTCACACCACTGGGCAATGGTCCAGACAGCCCCTCGAGTTTAAGGCACAGTTTCAAATCCTTCCTGGCTCCTCTTCCTACAAGTGGTACCTTACATGCCGCCTGACAGACGCTTTTCTGTCAGTCCGCTGTCTGCTCTTCTCACATCAGCATCTAGTTTATTCTCTCATCCGCTCAATACTCCTACTGCATCACAAAGTCAAAGAAAGCCTCAAAATAATCAAGAAATAATCTATCCTGCTAATCACTAGTTGTAATTTTACCCACAACTAGGGTAATTTCTTATGCAAAAGATGTCCCATTACTTGAGAATCCTCTTTGCTCTGAGGCTTGGCTTACCTTTGGTGTCACAACGGAGCTCCTCATGACCAACATAGCTTAGTCTCATTTTTCAAAAAGTATTTATAGCTATACACACACACACACACACACACACACACACACACACACACACACACACACACACACACACACACACACACACACACACACACACACACACACACACACACACACCTGAAAGCAACTCACTAGAATTACTCAAGAAAATAGATCTACTGAAAAATACAGAAGTGAACACTAAAAGTATGAGGAATGCAGAATGACTAATTTCTAATATCATTGGCTTCTCAGAACCCAGAGACTAACATCTTCCTCATTTTCATGAGTGAAAGAAAGCAGAGGCACCTCCAATGTCATTAGGGAAGAAATGTCTATTGTTGTCAATTGTTGCTTTCTATAAGGAAAGACCTCTCCATCATTCACTGAAATGTTTTATCTTCAGTCACCTTCTGAGAAAAAATCAGTGGAAGATAGATATCTCGGAGCTCTTGTTGAGGTTGTAAAAGTAGGGGAGATACGGAAACTATGTTCCTGAGAAGTAGAAAAAAATGTTACCTATATTCTAAACAGAAAACAAAAAAATCTGAGATGCCAGAGGGGTGAGTTATCATATGCTTCTCATAATAAAGCAAAGTAAAAGGAATGTGCCTACTTCTATCTTGGCAGAAGCCAAAACTAGTCTTTTTACAACTGCCTCAGAGCCTATCTGAAGACATTTCCAAGTGTTTAGATATTTTCAGCACGGATCTCTTTAGCACCCAGGGCAACAGGAAGGGCATGTACAGTTTCACTAACAGCACTCATGGAAAGGAAGCTGGGGCTCCTCAGAGCTGCTTAGCATTTCCCTTTTGCCAGACACAGAATTCAGTGATCATTCCTCTAGCTTTATGTGAATTCCACACAAGTTCAACATCATAAGATGATCAGGTTTATCTATTGTTTTCTTTCACCCTAAGCCAAAGGTGAGAGAAGTGCTGGTTACCTAGGTCCTGGAGAACCAAAATTTTGCAGACACTTTTCTCACTGATTTAGTATTGGCTTGCTTATCATTACTCTATTTTTATAAATGAGCAATTCTAATGAGATATATCCATATATAGCACATATATTTATATGTATTACCATATATGTATATGCATAGCACACATATATGTATATACACATATACACACACGTATATATATATATATATATTATATGATGTAAACAGTGCATTCACTTTAGAAAGATATACTCACTGGGATCCCACCTCTGCTGAAATGCTTCTACACTTCCACATTTTATTTGTATATCTCTCAAGTTCATTGTTCCCTTTTGAAAAATAGGAATGAGAGGGAAAGGAGAAGAAAGAGGGGAAGAGGAAGAGAGATATAAGTAAAATACTGTGGCACAACTTGTTTGTGCTGGACAGGGAAAAAGAGGTACCTCTGCAGAAGATAGGAGCCAACTGAGTGGCACAAAGAACTTGAGACTAACTGCAGAAAGAAAAGCAATTGTTTTCCTTGTGGGATAATCACAGAAATGATGGGAAACTATTTTTTTTAATATTTCTTGTGCTGGGGATCAAGTGGCAGAGCACTTGGCTAGCATATATAAGGCCTTGAAGTCAAACCCTAGCACTACAAAAGAACAACAACAAAAAAAAACCCTGTATCCTGAGGTAAATATCCCTTTGGTATTTTTCAAGATACTTTAGTAGAAAATCACACTTTGTTTTAGTAGTAGTGTGTAAGGTACTGGGCTGAGTGTTCTTGGATTGCTGAAGGAGACTGAGATGGGCTCCCAAGAAAGAGAAAACTGTACTTGCATATGGCTCAGGATATTTAATATGCCTCCTCCTAGCTAGGATGTCATTCTCCTTAGCAATATTTGAGGAGAGTGGGGAAGTCAAATCAACAACTTAGGGCCTGCTTATATAGTGAAATATGTCAACAGAATTAGTTACTTTGGGTGTTACTATTAATACTGAGTGGCTATAACATTTAAAGGGCTGTCCTGTTATATACCAGGTAGTTTCATTAATGATCTTAGAGGCTCATGAAAATAGTGGGTTTTTCTCTTCATTTTAAGGCTGATGACACTGAGATATGAATTTAACAATCTGTCCAGAATGTGCATATGTGTGGTAAGGCCAGAGTTTCAATGGCTGCTGCTTGGCCTCTGAGCTGAGATTTTAAACTGTGCTTCTATCTGCTTGACTTATGAGTAGAAATCTGAAAATAAATCCAAGGTTGTCTCTGGTTTTAAAGTTTTTAAACATGTAAGACTTTTTTTAAAGCATAGTATACATATGGATAACATATCTTAAGCTCCTGTCTTTGAATTGACTGGACTAATTTTTCACTGGGAATTTTATTACTGAGTTTGGGGACAAAAACACTACTGTAATTTTGTCCCTGGGACTTTTTCTTTTTTTTTATATTTTATTTTATTTGTGAACATACTGTACAGAGGGGTTACAATTACATGGGCAGGATAATGCGTACATTTCTTACCAAGCATTGCAGCCTCCTCCTTTGTTTACCCTTCACGTCCCTTCCCAGCCTCCCCCCTCCCCCCCAATCCCAATCCTTCTCCTTCCCCCCCAACACCCCCCCCCCCGCACCGACGTTGTAAAGCTCGTTTTGGACATGACAACTTGTACTTCTCATTGTTGCAACAGGTCCACCTGTATCCTTAAACAACTGGTTTTTCCCCATCTCCTCTCAAGTTATACTGACATCAAATATAGTGAAAGCAGGGGTTATACTGTGGGGGAGGGACATACAAAGCAACAAACAAATCATCTTATAACTGTGTTAGAAACACATGCATGAAAGAAAAAAAACATTAAAATACATATCTAAGGGTTCATTTTCCTGACATCACATTATCTGACCTTTTCCGCTTGACTCATGCATATACTAGATATTGCAAATAAGGGAAACCATGGAACCTATGTTTCTTTGGGCCTGGCTTACTTCACTTAATATAATTTTTTCCAAGTTTTTCCATTTCCTAACAAATGGGTCAATGTCATTCTTTCTGATGGAGGCATAGAATTCCATTGTGTATATATACCACATTTTCTTGATCCATTCATCTACTAAGGGGCATCTGGGTTGGTTCCATATCTTACCTATGGTAAACAATGCTGCAATAAACATTGTTGTGCTAGTAGCTTTAGTGTGGTCTTGTTTGTAAACATTTGGGTAAATGCCCAAAAGTGGGATTGCTGGGTCATAGGGGAGTTCTATGTGAAGTCTTTTGAGGAACCTCCATACTGCTTTCCAAAGTGGTTGAACAAGTTTACACTCCCACCAACAATGAAGTAAGGTTCCTTTCTGTCCACATCCCCTCCAGCATCTGTTGTTGTTAGAGTTCTTGATTTTAGCCATTCTAACTGGGGTGAGGTGATATCTCAATGTTGTTTTGATTTGCATTTCTTTTATGGCTAGGGATGTTGAACATTTCTTCATGTGTCTATTGGCCATCCTTCTTTCTTCTTCAGAGAAGTTTCTCTTTAAGTCTTTCGCCCACTTATTTATTGGGCAGTTGTTTCTTTGAGGATTTGTTGTTGGGGGGTTTAATTTTTTGAGTTCCAAGTATATTTTAGATATGAGACCCTTGTCCGTTGTATGGCTAGTAAAGATCTTCTCCCAATCCGTGGGCTTTCTATTGATCTTGCTAGCTATGTCATTTGCCCTGCAGAAGCTCTGCAACTTTATGCAATCTCTGGGACTTTTTCTTAAAGAGACTTGTCCAGCAAATATTAGAAGTTGACTAATGTTTCCTTTTTCCATAAAGTTATTCTTGTTGCAAGATTTTCTATTTTCTTTCCCTAAATCTGAGAAATCCAGTAGGCAATTCAGAAGCTGACACCAAAAGTGGATTCTAGGGTTCCCTGTGATCCTCCATCTCTGAAAGTCACATGTGTTGAAGTATGTTATCCTTTACATTCAAGGAACAAGAAACCAAGGAGACAGGACTAATGTTTCCCATACTCTCATTGTACAAGTTTGGTTTCTGTACCTGTAGAATAGGCTTGGGGAAAAAAGTCACTTTTTTCTAGGTGCGTAGAAAATGGATTTGTGAAATAAAAAGGGCATTTCTTTGATAGTTCAATAACAATATATCTCTTTTCATTTATGCATGTAAATAATTACACACATATATTCTCTTCAGCTTCCTTTCTGACCCATACAATGATGTATCTGTATATATTTTATATATAATATCCTGATACTCCAACTTATTCACACTTATATACAATAAAACACTTTTGTTTTTAAGTTTAAATCAATATTATAGTTAACATACTAAGATTACTTTTCCAAATTACAAGCCCTAGAAATTCTAGCAGTGTATGAAGGTAAAGTTATGAAAAGTTCAACAGATGTGATCATGAGAACAGAACTTAAACTTTGAACAACTTCCTATGCCCAAATATTCCCCCCAGTGATTGACAGCAACTCCCTGACCACATGATGGCAAGGGGTGATGCCACCTAACTAACCTCAGCAAAGCAGGATGGGCAAACGCTGCCTATGCAAATATCATGATGTGACTAATTACTACTGAGACTCTCATCACTATATAATGAGACTTGTTACTACTACAATTACTATATGCTAATAAAAATGTAAGTAACACGTCTCTTCTCTTACTAGAATTGTCAGTTAAAAGAAGGCAAAAAGCAATATATACCTTCCATTCCATCAAATATGTAGACCCCAGCATATAACTTGGCACTGTGTCACTCTCTCTGTCTTTCTGTCTTTCTCTGTCTTTCTCTGTCTTTCTCTCTCTCTCTCACACACATGCAAATAGGCATCATACATATATAGGCACAAACACATACACATGCATAGTCATATTCAATGATGTTACTATAGCAAGATTTTAAAAGAGGGACATTTTGGGAGAAAATAGTGGGTGGGGGATGGGAAAGGAGAGGTTTACAGGGAGATGATTATACTTACACACACACACACACACACACACACACACACACACACACACACACACACAAGAAAACAGTATAAGAAACTCACTGAACAAGAAGAAGGGATATAAGATGAAATCTGATAAATTTGATCTAAGTACCTAATCTGTATGTATGGATGGCTATAACTATCACATTGAATTAATATATTCTAATAAAAATATAATTGTTTATAGTCAAAATAATTATTGCAAATAAATTTGTGCTAGTGAAACTATAATTAATAATTTAGGAAATAAGAATATTTGTATTATTTTTCTTTAAATGGTTTAGAAAACTTTACTGTTTATATATCTGTATATTAGGGCATATTATTTTTTAATTATTATTGTAAAGGTGATGTACAATAGAGCTACTGCTACATAAGTCTGTAATGAGTACATTTTTGAACAATTCACTCCTTCCCTTGCTCACTCCCAGTTTTTCCCTCTGCTCCCCACCTCCCATTATAGTTCATTTTCAATTTAGTGTCTAGTGAGCATCACTGCTGCATTGGTTCACCCTTTGTCCCACCATTTCCCTGCTTCCCTTTTTCTTCCCCAAATCGGATAAACTTACATACAACACAAAAGGTACAGAAAACAAAAACAGCAGCAAAATAAAAGCCAACAAAATAAGAAAAAACTATCTTGTTTCCATTTCTTGGAGTTTATTTTGATAACTATCATTTTACATGATCTTATGTACATAGCTATTGAGAATTTGTGATCCTCTCCTAAGAATATTATAAGGGCATTTTAATTATAAAAACATATACAAAATGCCGGGCACCAGTGGCTCACACCTGTAATCCTAGCTACTCAGGAGGCTGAGACCTGAAGATGGAGGTTCAAAGCCAACCTGAGCAGGAAAGTCTGTGAGACTCTTATCTCCAATTAACTATCAGAAAACCAGAAGTGGTGCTGTGTCTCAAATGATAGAGCACTCGCCTTGAACTGAAGAGCGCATGGACAGTGCCCAAGTCTAGTGTTCAAGCTCCATGACTGACAAAAGGAAAAAAAAAAAAAAGAAAAGAAACATGCAGAAAGGATTAAACTTGAAGGTAGAAAACAAGGCCAAAAGCGGGTTATGAAATCAAAATAGTGCTATAAAAACAAGCATACAAAGAAGCAAAGAAAAGCAAAGGTCCTTGTGTCAGGTCTAAAAAGCAACCAATTTAAGATGAACTACCAAGAATAACTGTTCAAAAATGTGTAGTACACAGTATTCTACCTGAGTAAATTGTCACTTGAGAAATCTCAGGATTTTGACTTGGAAAAGCACTTTTTAAAAAATGTGAGCGATTTTTATAAACCAAGGGCATTAAATAACATGCATTGTTCTTTGAATTCAGATGAAAATGGAAAAAATTAAAGTTTATTAGAGTTGGATTCTTTTCTGCTCATATAACAAAGAAATCTGGCTGAAATGCATTGGCAAGGATGTAATGCATAATATAGTGCAGTAATTTACTTGTTTGGAAGTAAAACAGAGCTGCTAAAATACTGTGGTTTTGAACTTGGCAAAAACTGTAGAATGAAACTGGCTCAAACTTTCACAAGAACTTCCACAATGCAGAAGAGACTTTCTAAGAACAATATAGTAGAAGGTGTAAGCAACTTGCTACAATGAGTTCTAGTGTAACCTTCTGAGGGTCTCTACTTAAGAATATTAGAAGGTGACTTTTATAGGGAATCTCTGGAATGTAAGATCTTCATTTCTTAAGTTAAATTATATTTTATATCAAAAGTTATATTTAAGAAGATTCTAATATAGCAATATTTTATTACATGAACATAAATATTTAGTAAATACTTCCTATGTCATTGCCTCTGTGTATGAGTGTGTTTGTGTGTGTATTTGTATATACACATGTCTTTTCAAAACTCTGGAGGCTAATGCAAAAGGATCATGAGTTTGAGGCCAGCTTGGTCTACCTAGTGAGACACTGTCTCTCATCTTATATAATCATAGGTTCTTTTTATGGGAAGAGGGAGTTCCCCCCATGATTCTGAAGCAGCATCCACTACCATAGGCTTTTGGAAATGGAGCACCTATCACTGCTGTTCTGGGGATAAAGGACTGACTGTACTAAAGGGTGAAATACAAATAGCCTCGCTCTTTGTGCTGGAAGGGAGCTTGAGATGTGTGGCTTGTCTCTATCTAGGAATCAGGTGGCTTTTTTCTTTTCAATAAATTTCACAAAAATAACTCAGAAACAGAGGTGCTGTCATTTGCCACTGGCAAATCAAGGATGTGAGGCTTTGGCAGCCCAGCTGTTTCTTCTTTACAAGTTCTATAAAAGAGTTTTGAAGTGAACTTTGAAAGTCACAAAGTATTTCAACTGGCAGAATTAAAAGAAAATTCTAGGCAGAAAACTGCACACACAAATATGCAGAAGAGCGGAGAAGGCTGATTAGTTCTGTTTGGCTGGGAAACAAATGTTTCTAGAGAAAAATGCTAAAAGGAGAGGTTGGGGTCATATTGGAATTGAAGATGAGAAGGTGGTATAAATGTAGTTGGATTAGTAAGTCTTTAGATTTATTCTTGAGTACATGACCAAGATTTCTTCCGTATGTCTTGAAGTTGATTTTTTTCCTAGAACTTTCTCTCCCTTTTCATCTGGTTTTTCATTTGATCTTAGATCTCAAAATCTAGAACAAGAAAAGGAGGCTTGTGTTTTCCCACTTTTTTTTGACCTTGTACTTTCAAGTACTATCCAAAGTAATCAGGCAAAAGAAAAAATGAGCATAAAAATTGAAGAAAAGAAAGCCAGACTACCATTGTTTGTAGATCACATAGTCTTGTATAGAAGATCTTAACGATCATCACAAAACTTGATTTGAATAAATAAATTTAGCACAGTTACAGGATAAAACTCAAAATACAAGAGTCAGATTTTTTGGCACACCAAGAACAAATGATCTGAACTAGAAATCAAAAAAGTAATCCTACCTATAAAGGCTATGCAAGTAAATACCTAGAAATGAATTTAAGGAATAAAAAATTCACAACGAGTGAAACTGAAGAGGGAACAGCAGAATAACAGAAGACATTCGTGTTTGTGGACTGGAAAATTCCAATATAATTGAAATGTCCTTCCTACCCAAAGCAATCTCTAGATTCAATACCATCTCTATCAGAGTACTATTAATAATTTTCTCAGAAATAGATAAAATCCTAAACTTTGTGTGGAACTTCAAATCAACAAAAAACAACGAATAGCCAAAAACATTAGCAAAAAGAACAAATCTAGAAGCACTATACTAGCTGAATTTAAAGATCCTACATTTCACTTAGCATCATCTTATCTGGTCGTCTGTACATAGCTTTTGCTTTTCTGCTCATCTGATCAGATTATCCTAGACATATACTAATTATTGTATTATAAGGGAAACCATGGGACCTGTATTTCTTTGGGTCTGGCTTACTTCACTTGATATGATTTCTTTGGACACAAGAGGGTTTTTTTTTTGTTGTTGTTGTTTGTAATGTACGATGTGATTTTCTTTTGTTTCTTTCGTATGTTCTTCACCCTATGGTATATCCCCTGTTGTCACTGTATTTGGTTTTGTTACCCTGCATCTAGTATATACATTTATCTAATTTGGAGAGGAGAAGGAGAATAACAAATTGCTGAAATAAGGACACAGGATGACCCATTGCAACAATGAGAGTCACAAGACACTATGTTGGAAATGAACTTTACAACTTCAGGGGGAAGAGGAGTAGAAGGGAAGGTGGAAAAGAGAAGGGGTAGTAGGAGGAAAACAAAGGAGGGGGTAACAATGCTTGACAAGAGATGTACTCATTACCTTACTCATGTAACTGTAACCCCTCTGAACAGTATCTTTACAATAAAAAATATACAAAAATATTTGAATATTTTAGGAATATTAGGGCCAGCCTATCATTTTGCAAATCTCTATGTATTAGCTTAGCTGTGTGTTCCTGGGCAAGTCAGAGAACCTCTCTGGGCCATTTTATTCATCTGTCAAAGGACACAGAGAGACAGACAGATACACAGATACAGACACACAGACTCACACACACACAAAATGCTAACTTTCTCATGTGATTCTTGTGAAAATATTTAAATAACAAATAAGAAAGAATTAACTGGGTTTTTCTAGCATTTAATAACTATTAGCTATTATTATTGTACTTCACTTATATTGCAGTTTTTATTTGACTAGGTCACAATGAAAATATATGCATTAAAAAGGCTGAAATTAATTTGGAATTTCAAGGTCTGATCCTTCTTGTGTCTTTTACCTTCCTGGAACCTGTTTGCCTAAAACTAGCTACTTCAAAAAGTTGATATGCAAAAATAAGTTTCAAAAGTCTAAAACATTAGGTTCATATTTGAGAGCTTTAAACAGAATGGATTTAGCACATGTCCAATGTTTTCCATTTTTCCCAGTATTTGTTTAAATACATATACAAAAATATTGCTTCTATTTTTCAGAGTAAATTAAAAATATATTTTAATTACACTTTAGCCATTATCAAAATAAATTATTATAAATTTTCTAGATATTTTATTTTACTACAATACTTACAGCACTTTTAGAAAGAATTAAAAACCAGTAGTGAAGGCCAGGATATTTTAAACAAGAATTATTTGGTGCACATTCTTCGTAAAACCTATTTTAAGTATGTTGGTACTATTCTTTTAACTGATCAAATCATCATACCTTTTTCCTTTCACCGACCTGGAACAATGTTTTTGCAGTAGGATTTTTCTATCCACTAAAAATGTCACATCTGTCTGGCTTTGTGTATTTATCCCACAGGGTGTCAGAACAATCTGAGGGCAACAAGCAATGCAGTCCACAGTCCCTCTAGTTTCCTATCTTGCCAAGTCTCTCTAGAGTGATCATTGCATTTCATTACTGTTCTTGTATTTCCAGCTTTGTTTCCATATATCCCTCTCTGGATGGTTCTTTAAAAGAGTTAAACAGTAAATTAAGTGCTGTATGTATCATTCCACAAAAAGATCACATTCGTCTTTCATACAATTGTTTCATATTTTGAGATCTATCTTACTGAAAAATACCTCGTAATAACAGTTCAAAAAATGGAAATATTCTGTGTTAGGAGAATATTTGAATGTTGAATACTATTTGAAATTTATTTCTAAGAAAACAATAGTTTAGCTTTAAATATCCTGAAATATAAATAGTGGGTTGGTAGTTCATGATTTATTGTAAAAAATGCTGTACAGAGGGGTTACAGTTACGTGAGCAAGGTAATGAGTACATTTCCTATTCAGCATTGTTGTCTCCTCCTTTGTTTTCCCCCCACCATCCCTTCCCTAATCTGTATTAAACATAGCTCAAGGAGTTAAGATTTTAAAAAAAAAAAAGGCTGAAATTATCATGATGTAAGTAAGTATCATTACTTAGTAGAACAATGGTTAATATAAGACTTTATACTTCTAACATTTTATTGTGAGTAAAAGTTAATTTAAGAGTGGACATTATTGAAATATTTGACAGATTATCTTTCAGGAAGTCAGGATCTTACTCAGAGGCCAAAGTCCAGAGCAGGAATAGCCATGAGTGTGGGAGGAATGAATTAAAGCAAGACAGGAAGGCACCAACCAATCCAGAAGAGGCAAAGGGGTATTTAACTGGGAAGGTAGCATTTGTCTCAGGCCTAACCAAATCAGATTTTGACAGGTAGCATTGTCCATATAACACATCTACAGTTTTCAGACCAAGAAGACAATATCAGTAACTGGGAAAAGAAAGATTAATGGCCAGAAAGGTGCTTGTGCTGTTTAGACCATGTGATACATTAGGCAGAGTAGAATCCATTGAAAAAGGTTTTAAATTAAAAGGTATAAATTTAGGCCTTTTGTTCCTTGTGGTGGTCTTGGGGCTTGAACCTAGGACCTAGTGTTCTCTTTGAGCGTTTTTGCTCAAAGCTAGTACTCCATCACTTGAGCCACAGCTTCACTTCCACTTTGTTGGTGCTTAATTGGAGAAAAGAGTTTCACAAGACTTTCCTGCTCAAGCTGGCTTTGTACCATGATCCTCAGATCTCAGCCTCCTGAATAACTGGGATTGCAGGCGAGAGACATTGGCAATTAATTTAGACTATTTTTGAAGACAATTAAGTTGCTTGATATAATTGTTTCTATTGTCTATTGGTTATGTAGAATAGGCTTTTGCTCTTTTGTCTTCTAATACAAAGACATTAAAATCTGAGTCAAACAAGACTATGTTAACCATCGGATTCTTCTCAATGAGTTTTCTTCTTGATGAACTTATTCTCACTAGGACCTGATATTCCTGACCCTCTCTCAGGTTTACCATACTAACCATCTACGGTCCACATACTACACAAATGCTCCTTCACATAAGCAGATTTGCTGAATAAAACTCATTTTATCTTCCTTCTGGACCCAGACTACTATGCTGCCTCCACATCCAGCTCACATTCTCGCTCTGCCTTTCCTACATACCCTGACAGTCCTCTGGGACCCTCAGTGTGGCTTCCTACCATAAAACAAACATTTAGTCTGTTAACTACCTTGAGATCACCTGAAATTTTGTGGTTTTTTTTTTTTTTCTGGCCTAGGATTAAGAGTACAAGGAGAATCAGGAATTCTTCTTTGTGTGCTCATATCATGGTGCATTTCACACTGAATAAGGTCTAACACATTTTTTTGTATGAACCAAATGGAGACACAGGAAGCACTCTCATTCTTGCCCATTCTGTTTCTGCTTAGATCTGTCAGAATGGACTTAATTTCTCCTTTAAACCCATGCAATTTTCAGATGTTATTAGCATTTCCATAATTTTTATGGAGAGTTTTGGATGTTTAACAATGCTTTCCAAGTGCTAGAGCCAAACCAAATTGGTTTTTGGCCCAAAATTTCTGCATGAATGAATTTTCAGATGTAACCAAAAATAGTGAGATCTAAATTTAGAACATACTAGACTTAAATGCACTGGATCTTTACAGTATAAAGCAGCCGTTTGGAGATAGCTAAATGCACTTTATGTTTCTTAAAGAAAGATACATAATAATAAGAACTGTGTTGGGCACCAGTGGCTACTGCCTGTTATAGCTACTCAGGAGTCTGAGATCTGAGAATCCAGATTTGGAGCATGCTTAGATAGACAAATATATCTCTCTTGTGCTCTCTCTCTTTCTCTCTCTCTCTCTCTCTCTCTCTCTCTCTCTCTCTCTCTCTCACTCACACACACACATACACTCTCTCTCTCTCTCTCTCTCTCTCACACACACACACACACACACACACATACCCTCTCACTCTTGCTATCTCTCAGTACTGGGTTCAGTAAGGAGGTGCTTTGTCACATCTCTATCCCTTTTGCTCTAATTATTTTTGAGATAGGGTCTTTTTATTTCTCAATCAGAAAAAAAAAAAAAAAACTTCTATTGCTCATTCTGCCAACCAAAAGATTCTATTTTCTAGGTGTTTCTAATCTTGGTCTAAATGGGTGGTAGACAGTTTGGGAAATACACTGTCTAAGCTAGGAAGGAAATTCCATTTACCTATGTGTGAACTTGCACTGAGCTATAATAATTACATGTGGATGAACATGATGACTGGTCCAAATCAGGGAAACTTTACTTGGGCTCAAAAGTGTGATTAAAATGAAAGAATGACATATAGTATCTCAAATACGCATCATCACTTCTTTGTGGTGCAACATCATATTTTCTTTGAGCATGATTACCTGTAGTGTCCCAAGTATGCAACAGAACACTAGCACTTATTTCTCTTGTTTCACTATTACGTGGTATCCATTAACCAGTCTCCCTCCATTCCACTCATCCCTATCTCCCTCGTTTGTGGTAAACACAGTTCTACGCTCAATGTCTATCATATACTTACTCAGACTTGTGCCTTACACAATTTATGTGTGTGTGATGGCATGGTAGTCTACACACATATATAATTTTATGTGTGAAATTTAAACTTTTTTTAAAAAATTGAATGAGAAACAATAATCCTTCCTGTGTAACCTCCACCAACACATACCCACAAGTAAATGCAGAAATGACACACCACATAAGATCTCACAAACAGAGCTTCCAAACATCAGCACTGTTTGCTGGAGCATGGGACACAAATAAGACTTCTGCTTTCTATTGATTCCATAGAGAACGCTTCACTGGATTGTTCATCTCGCTTTTCTCCAGCCAAAGAATAGTTTTAGTCTCTAGTCCATTTTCTGATTAAAGGTTAATGAATGATCCAAGGAAAAACATTCAATTGAAATCCTGTTGCATTGTTATTCTACTTTCTTTTATTTGGAACATCTCGCCTGCCTGAATGAGGCCTGATAAAGCATTTGGTACATGATGAAGGAGACTTGAAATGTTTCTCCTCGGCTATTTATGGTACATCTGCCTGTGCTAATAATTTTGCATGACTTGCAATGATGTTATAAATATCCAAATGGCCCTCAGCAGGAAAATAGGCCCCACACCCTCAATTTAAATCAAAGTGATTTGCCCTTCAAAAATGAGTTGCTTGCTGTGGAGTCAGAGGGCAATGTGTCTGGGACCACACTGGTAAATACACAAAAGATGCAAAAGGTCTGCTCTTTTGCAATGATACATCATTAACAATGCATACTTTCTTTGAGAAAGAGAGGCTTTGACCTCTGCAGAGCTAGAACTCTATGAGCAGTTTTACCAAAAACTCAAATTTAAATTCATATGAGATGTGAGTTCAGTATACCTTTGAGGGTACAGGAGAGATGAATACAGCAAAGACAGACAGAAAAGGGGTTAGAAATCATTTCCTGTATAATTTGCTTTAGTTTGGTTCTCCATTAGGCATTTACAGGATTTAACTTTTTGAACGCTATTTAACTTTTAGTGAAAAGTAGAATAAACATCATCAATAGGTACAAACATTTATATTCAACATTTTAACTTTTTCCTATTGGTTAGTTAAAACAATTTAGCCTCTCTGAAGATGTTACAGATTTACAGTTTACAGCAGAAAAATTTGTATTTTTTGTAGACCAAAGGACTCCACAAAGTCTAGGTAGTACAGAAGATAAAGCATACTACACTTGTTTGCACTACATTTAAAGCAAGCCATCAGACTTTCCTTTTGATTAACAAGAAGATGAAGATCATACCAATTAACTCTTTAAGTGCTAAAAAGAATCTTTGCAGTTATCACATTTTGACATGAAAAAGGCTTGCCCTTCCAGGACAAAAATATAATGTTCACTAATAAAAAATATAGTAGTCAACAAATAATGGAAATCTTATGGAAAGATAGAATTATTTTTAAAATTCTGATGGGCTCTATTTTCACAAAGTTTGCTATTGAAAAGCCAAAGTTCAAAAATATGTCACATATTGAATCTACTACAACTTATGGGCCTTAACTAGAAACAAAACAAATGAAATAATGTATTAGTAAGCTTCAAGTGACTGTAATAAATTGTCTGAGGCAATCAGCTTGGAAAGAGAACATGCTTGTTGAGCTCATGATGTACAGGTTTCAGACCAAGATTGAGCAGTCACATTAGGATTGGGATTCTGCAGGGCAGTGCAAACCACTGACATCTCCAAAACAGGAGGCAGCAGGAGGTGCAATGAGCTGGGTGGCACTATAGGCTGGTGACACATCATCAATGTCCACAGACCTCCCCCTCGGAGGAGCTCATGCCCCTTGTAAAGGTTCCAACACCGGCCAGTAGCACTACCTTGGACCAAGCCTTTAACACAATTGTGAACACTATCCACAGTCAAACGATAGCAAGTAGGAAGTAGAACCATGAAGCATTATGATATATTGAGTCCATTATTTCAAATTTTGCTCTGGATGTGGCAACACAAATTAACGAGTGATTATTAATGTGCACTGAAAAAAGGCAACCCTAAGAGTGGTTTCTTACTTTTGTGTTGCTAACTGAAAACCATCTATCTGTGACTTTCTTTAATGAAGAGGCCCTGGATAGTCAGCCTTGAATGATGTTTGTGGTCAGTCTTTTGACAGCATAGCTAGAAGGTTCCAAGCGAATGCCTTTAAAATACATTAATAGGTACACATTCTGTCCATAAGCAGCTCATTTTCTACATTCTTTAGGAAACAGTCACTCCAGGACGAATCTCGACAGTAATAACATATTTATATGATCTTCTCAGGCTTATCTCAGAATTGAAGTATATTTAAACACACATACCTACTGGATTTCCCATTAAGAATCTGTACGTGGGTACTGGAGGCTCATACCTATAATCCTAGCTACTTAGAAGCCTGAGAGCTAAGGATCCTGGTTCAGAGCCAGCCAGGACAAGAAAGTCTGTGAGACTCTATCATCAATTAACCATCCAAAAAACGGAAGTAGAGCTGTGGCTCAAGTGGTAGAGTGCTAGCCTTGAGCTGAAAAGCTCAGGGAAAGTGCCAAGGCCCTGGGATCAAAACCCAAGACCAGCACCAAAATACATACATACATAAATAAAGTCTGTATTTAAAGAAATTATCTACCTACTTCAAAATTTCATGCTCTGGAATATGGTAAAATGATATTTTAGCTTCTACTGTGACAACCATGAAACTTAAACAAGATATAACTTTAAATTTTTTGATAAAGCTCAAATATGCTATTTTAAACTGCAAGTTGTAATGCCATTTTAGAATATCTCTGCAACTGTTGAGAAACTACAAGCTCATTTTTTGAGCTTTGTTATCATTAGATTTATTTAAAAATTAAGAGAAAACATAGATCAAGTAAAAAATTAAAGACAAATTGTTCTGGCACCTAGGAGAAACAGAAACAAAAGATTTTCATATAGTGCAAATTTCAAAGGACAGTACAGGCTGGGAGCTGCTACTACCTCTATGACCTGGTTGTAGAGACCCCTCCTACTGGGACCCCTCATAAACAGCCTCCAACTTGAGAATTCAGAAATGCATTCTACACTGTGTTAGTAGAACGGAACAGTGAACTGAATGCCAGTAAAGTTTCCTTGTTCTCTCTCAGTACACAATCTGAATTTTCTGGTTGTGCTATTCTCAAGCTCCACTGATAGACTTCTTGGGGATAAGAATGGACTTCAGAGATGAACGCCTTTGGTGTTTCCTTATTTTAAATGTGCAGTTGTAAGATCAGATCACTGTAATTCTTAAGTTCATGACAGCCTCATTAAGCTCTGATCCAATAATGTTAAAGACTCAAGTGATCCTTGCTCTGTGAGTTATAATCTAAACTGCCCTAATAAAACTATTTAATAGCGACCATTTTAAATATCCAAAACATTCATATTACCCAACCCTTTGGTCTCTGGGAATGAGATATAAATATGCTTAACTATTTTGTATGTAATTTGCCTTGAGACAGCATTTACCCACATGTTTGAAATAGTTAAAGACATACTATCTAACTAATAATTAACAGAAAAACATTACTAAGGGAAATATACTAAGGACATTTATGTACTAAAAGCTTCACTGGAAGGAAGTACTTGGGGCTAAATCTTCGGATCCATCATAAAACCTCCAGAACAAGAGTGGTGTGGCTGTGTGATTGCTAACGGTGGAGTGCAGCTGATGGAAACGCTTCCAGGTAGCTCTAAGGACCCTGCCATGACCTCTGTGATCAGAGTTGTTGTCAGGGCAGATGTACTGGTGCTCACTTGGTTGAACTTTCATGATTACATGTAACATGTTAGATCAGTTAAGACTGGACAACTTGCCTTCTAAGATCCTGTTTGTGCCTATCTTCATCCAAATACCATAAGTAAAATATATATAAAATACTTTTTTCTACATATCCCTGATTGATTTAATGCCATTAGGTAGAGCTTTTCCCTTAAATACTTTCCATCATGAATATACCTTCAAAGAACTTTATGTACTGTCACCAGAACTCTTTCTCTACCCTGGGAAGAATGAACTCCCTTTTTCCATAAGAGATCTATAAACCTCACCCGGCAAGTCCTTTCTTGTCACACTTGGCTGCAGAGGAACTTTAACTCTTAACTCTGAGTAGTTTTTATTGCTCAGTCACTGATAAATCTACTTATTGGATTAAGGAGTTACATTATTTGATGAAGTCAAGAATTATTACTCCTAGATGGACCTAGAAAAAAAATCATGTTAAATAAGCCAGGCTCGATGAGACAAATGACACAATTTCTCCCATATGCAGAAGCTAGATCTAACATACAAACATGCACGATAACACAAACAGGGCACTTTGCATATGCACACAGACCGACTAAAATATGGTATACCTAAGGGAAGAAGCCAAAAGTGTAACTCTCTGAACAACCAATAAACTGCTTATCAAAACAAATGCCAGGAAGTGGAAATAGGGGAAGGGCAACAAGAGGAACAAAAATGGAGGAAAGGTGAGCAGATGAAGTTATTAAATTCAACATAAATTATGTAAAATCTGAGCTATCTAACGAGGGTAGGCATGGGAGGTGGAATAATTGGGGAGAACAATGGAATGGGTAACATTGATCAAGGAGGGTTGTGACTCATAATTTGACTGATGGAATTGTAACCTCTTTGTAGACTACTTAATCATAATATATTATTATATATAATATATAATTATATATAATTACTTATAATAAATAATTTTATGTATAATTATACATATATAAGTATACATAATACATTATTATATGTAATATATTATTATACATAACATTATATTATTATATATAATATATATTATATGTGTAATATAATATACAATATATAATATATACTATGTATGATACATATAATAATATATACTATATAATGTATAGTATATAATATATTATGTGTAACAAAATATTATACTATACATAATAATTATAATACATAATATAATAATATATTATTATATAATATATAATATATTATGTTTATAATTATAATAATATATATCATATATTACTATAATGATATAATAATATGTTATATTTAAAATAATAATACTAAATATATAATATATTATATATATTGTATATAATAATAATATATTATTATTATCTGCTCCTATGAATTAATGGTTAGGAAATTTACAAAGGTGATCATACAAAGAAATAATGTGCTCTTTATGGTGTTAGTGATTTTCTTTAAATTTGTAAAAATATCTGAAATATTCTCTGAAATATTAAAGAACAGAAACAGCAACTAAGGAACATCACTGAACTATATGGAAACAATATAAAACAACTGATATATTTTGCTAGTGTCTTGTAAAGCAACACTGTAAGAAAAAAATGCTATAATTAGGTATAGGAAAGCTCAGGACATTCACACAGACAGTACTACACCCACTGACCAACACAGCCAGCCTTATTCCTGTGCACATGAATATATCTAGATACCTCTAATTACTCTTACCATAAGTTTAGCTATATAATTTTATTAAGGGCCTGTACATTTAGGATTGTTAATATCAACAATTTGACAGCTTTCCACTCTTTGAAACATACACTTTCACAATCATGAAACCACTGCACATGGGTTCCATGTACTTTTGTTACCGCCAATTTTTGTTCTAAGCATTATAAATATTATTGATGAACAAGCAAAACTATTGTGTCTATAAAAATTAGGATACAGGCCCTGTGCCAATGGCCCATACCTGTAATCCTAGTGATCTGAGGATCGGAGTTCGTAGCTAGCCTGGATAGGAATGTCCCTAAGACGGAGAAAAAGCCAGAAGTGGCTCTGTGGCTCAAGTGGTAAGTGCTAGCCTTGAGCAAAAAGGAACTCAGGAAAAGCACCCAGGCCCAGAGTTCGAGCACAAGGACAGTTTTAAATCAAACCAAATTTGTCCCTAAAAATGTTTTAGTTGATGTGGAGAAGAAGACTACTAAAGACTAGAGCGGGAAAACAGCAGCCTTGCCTATTCTGTTTTCCTTCTCTCTCTCTCTCTTTCTCTCTCTCTCTCTCTCTCTCTCTCTCTCTCTCTCTCTCTCTCTCTCTCTCTCTCTCTCTCTCTCTCTCTCTCTCTCTCTCTCTCTCTCTCTCTCACACACACACACACACACACAGGTATAAAGGTAATAAACCATAGAAATGGCAGAAAAACAGTACCAAACTCCATATGTAGATGTGTTGCTAAAGACAAGGACCCAATTCTGTATTAAAAGACTAAATAGAGCATTCATTTTTGTAACATGTAATTTTAACTTAACATTCAAAAGTTAAGATATGTATACATCTTATTTTCAAGACTTCTTGCTTCAAAGTAGATTTTTCTAATTGAAAATCACCAATTACCTGTTCGATTGAAATTTTATCACAGAACTCTTCTCGTATTCTTAACTTACTCTGGATCAATATGGCAAAGTACTTGATATATCATAAAAACACATATACTATATACAAGCATAAAATCAAAGCTGAGGTTTTTAAAGAGAAAGGGAAAATCACTGGGAGAAAGCCAGTTTCATCCACTTCTGAGTTTAAGTTTAGTTTTCTAACGCCAAAGCAAAGATTCATTATAAGATTCATCACATGCATCTTAAGATTTTAAAAGAAAGGCAAAAACTAGTTGTGCAGGCAGAGCACTGGTTTCCTGGACACGGAAAAAAATCTTATAAAAAAGCAAGTCAACTTGGTTGTTTGAAAATTCAAATACAGCTGAAAGACAGTACTTGAAAAACCCACAATAACCTACCCTAGCACCGTTTCAGCATGAGTTTCCAAAGTAACCTCGTGTTAGTCACAGCTCAGTTTCCAGCACACTTTACCAGCAATGGAGTTCATAGCTTCTGAGTAGTCGCCATATTGAAGATGAAATATCTGAAGTCGGGGTGAGGGTCGGCTGCAGAGACCAGCCCTATGTTGTTCAGCTGCTTTCCAGTATTTTCTCAAGTTGTTCCGGTCTGTTCCACCGAGTCTCCTTAGCTCAGCCTTTTCAGGTCTCTTTCCTTGTGCTTATTTTCCAAAGTTGAGTGTGTATTAGAATCACCTTTCAAAAGTAGTTTGGGGCTCCACCCACCACAGAGGTCCTGATTTTTCCACACTGAGGGATAGTAAAGGTCAAGCAAACACTTCTTAATTCTTTGTGGTATCCGAGGACTTGTAAAGTAGGTGTCCTGTCCTTAAATATACTCAGGGTTGGCATGATTATGAGATGGTCATTCTTCTGAGGTTTCTGGACCTGACTTCAGAGCTATTATGAGGATTCACATACTTGTAACACTTTACTATTTCAAAACTTTCAGACTAACATTTATTGGGCAGTTGTTTCTTTGAGGATTTGTTGTTGGGGGATTTAATTTTTTGAGTTCCAGGTATATTTTAGATATGAGACCCTTGTCCATTGTATGGCTAGTGAGGATCTTCTCCCAGTCCGTGGGCTTTCTATTGATCTTGCTAGCTATGTCCTTTGCCATGCAGAAGCTCTGCAGTTTCATGCAATCCCATTTGTCCAAACTTTCTTTGATGTGTTGTGTTTCAGATTCTCTATTAAGAAAATTAGCCTGTGCTAAGGAGACCTAGGGTTTCTCCTATTCCATCCTGTAATGTTTTCAGAGTGTCTGCTTTGACTCCAAGGTCTTTGAGCCATTTAGAGTTGATTCTGGTGCAGGGTGATAAGGATCTAGCTTTAGTTTTCTACAAGCACCATTTGCTGAAGAGGCTGTCTTTCTTCCATTCTATATTTTAGCTCCCTTGTCAAAGATCAGATGGCTATAGGTCTGCGGGTTCCTTTCTAGGTTTTCAATTCTATTCCATTGGGTCCTGAGGTCTGTTCTTGTGCCAGTACCAAGCTGTTTTGATCACTATAGCTTTGTAGTAGAGTTTGAAATTTGGTATTGATATTCCTCCAGAACTGTTCTTTCTTTTAAGGATCGTTTTTTTTTTCTTTTTCAGCCAATTTTTTTTAAATATTATTTTATTTTATTTGAGAACATACTGTACAGAGGGGCTACAATTACATGGGCAGGATAATGCATACATTTCTTACCAAGCACTGCAGCCTCCTCCTTTGTTTACCCTTCACCTCCCTTCCCAGCCTCCCCCGTCCCCCCACCCAATTATACCCCCCTCCCCCCCCCCCCCACCGACTTTGTAAAGCTGGTTTTGACATGACATTTTGTACTTCTCATTGTTGCAACAGGTCCACCTGAATCCTTAAACGACTTGTTTGCCCCCATCTCCTCCACATGTTATACTGACATCAAATATAGTGAAAGCGGGGGTTACACTGTGGGGGAGGGACATACAAAGCAACAAAGAAATAATCTTATAAATGCGTTAGAAACATATGCATGAAAGAAACGAAAACATTAAAATACATATTTAAGGGTTCATTTTCCTAACATCACATTATCTGACCTTTTCTGCTTGACTCATACCTATACTAGATATTGCAAATAAGGGAAACCATGGGACCTATGCTTCTTTGGGCCTGGCTTACTTCACTTAATATAATTTTTTCCAAGCCTTTCCATTTCCTAACAAATGGGGCAATGTCATTCTTTCTGATGGAGGCATAGAATTCCATTGTGTATATATACCACATTTTCTTGATCCATTCATCTACTGAGGGGCATCTGGGTTGGTTCCATATCTTAGCTATGGTAAATAATGCTGCAATAAACATAGTTGTGCTGGTAGCTTTAGTGTGGTCTTGTTTGTAAACATTTGGGTAAATGCCCAAAAGTGGGATTGCTGGATCATAGGGGAGATCTATGTGAAGTCTTTTGAGGAACCTCCATACTGCTTTCCAAAGTGGTTGAACAAGTTTACATTCCCACCAACAATGAAGTAAGATTCCTTTCTGTCCACATCCCCTCCAGCATCTGTTGTTGTTAGAGTTCTTGATTTTTGCTGTTTTAACTGGAGTGAGGTGATATCTCAATGTTGTTTTGATTTGCATTTCTTTTATGGCTAGGGATGTTGAACATTTCTTCATGTGTCTATTGGCCATCCTTCTTTCTTCTTCAGAGAAGTTTCTCTTTAAGTCTTTCGCCCACTTATTTATTGGGCAGTTGTTTCTTTGAGGATTTGTTGTTGGGTGGTTTAATTTTTTGAGTTCCAAGTATATTTTAGATATGAGACCCTTGTCCGTTGTATGGCTAGTAAAGATCTTCTCCCAATCGGTGGGCTTTCTATTGATCTTGCCAGCTATGTCATTTGCCCTGCAGAAGCTCTGCAATCTTATGCAATCCCATTTGTCCAACCTTTCTTTGATTTGTTGTGCTTCCGGGTCTCTATTCAGAAAATTTCGGCCTGAGCCAAGGAGACCTAAGGTTTCTCCTATTCCATCCTGTAATGTTTTCAGAGTGTCTGCTTTGACTTCAAGGTCTTTGATCCATTTGGAGTTGATTCTGGTGCAGGGTGATATATAAGGATCTAGCTTTAGTTTTCTACATGTAGTTAACCAATTTTGCCAGCACCATTTACTGAAGAGGCTGTCTTTCTTCCATTCTATTGTTTTAGCTTCCTTATCGAAGATTAGCTGGCTATAGGTCTGTAGGTTCATTTCTGGGTTTTCAATTCTATTCCATTGGTCCTGAGGTCTGTTCTTATGCCAATACCAAGCTGTTTTGATTACTATGGCTTTATAGTAGAGTTTGAAATTTGGTATTGATATTCCTCCAGCAGTGTTCTTTCCGTTGAGGCGCGTTTTTGCTATTCGGGGTCTTTTATTGTTCCATATGAATTTTTGGATTGCCTCCTCTATTTCCTTGAAGAATGAGGGTGGAATTTTGATAGGTATCGCGTTGAATTTGTAGATAGCCTTGGGAAGTATTGCCATTTTCACGCGATTGATCCTTCTTTTCCCTATCTTCCTTGCATTTTTAAATTAGTGTCGAAGGGTCTTTTGGTTGGCATTGCTATGTAACAAACTTCACCCACAACTTATGGCATAAAACACCCCAAATCCAATTTGCTTGCAGATGCTGCAGGTCAGCCACTTGGAGGCAAAACGGGTCTGGTTTACCTCTGCTCCACAATGCAGGAACGTAAGGGTAAGAAGGCTCCAGCAGTGGCACGTGATTTGCACTACAGTGGGTATGACTCACTTGAAGGCTTTTCTAGGTCCATTCCTGGCACCTGGGCCGCAATGCATTTGAAGGCTTCCTGAAGCTGGGACTGCCAACAGGGATATCTGGCTTCTTCCTTCGATCTTCTTGGCTTGAGGATAGACATTTCCAAAGCTGCTTGGGGCTTGAGTGTGGAAGTTCATTGTATCTAACATTCTTGGTCTAAGTGCTAGTAAGACTCAAGGATAGAATCTATCTCTATGTCTCACTCAAAAACACAATGTCTATCTTTTAAAAACTCATGTGATACAGGGCCTTGCACTTGCTAAACAAGAACTCCACTCCTTTTTGCTTTTGTTTTTGTTTTAGTAGTTTTTTATTTTCTTTGAGTTATCTTAGACTGAAATACTCACCTCATAGTTCCAGACTTTCAGATAGGAAAATTGTCCTGAATTATTGGAGTGGATCTGATATAATCAAACATTAATTTCCTTACAAGTGTAGAGTCTGAAATCAGAGTCACAATAGCCAGAAGCAATTTGTGGGAATCACATGAGGATGGGCGATGAGCCACGGAAGGCAGGCTACTTTAGAAACTTACAAAGGCAAGATTCACATTTCCTACAAGGAACTAGTCTGACCAACATTTCCTTTAGCCCATGAGACTGATGGTGTGTATTGGAACTCCAGAACTAAATATTTGAATCCACAATGTTTATGGAAATGTATAACAGTAGCAATAAGAAATTAATCGCAACAGACATCATTCAAAACATACAACTGTACAATCCATTTGATTAGTCTGATACCAGTGTTAACATTTGGTTTCTATACTTAGGTCAACATAAGGTCTACCTTTGGCATGGATTTTGCCAATGACAGGAAAAAGTGGCCATCTTTGAGAAAATTACTCAGTAAAAATCGAAATTAAAAATGAGATATAGAAGGCCAGTCATTTTACTAAAAGATATGTTGTTTATTAAAAGCTTGAAATTTAAAAGTCCTGGAACCACACCAAAATATTTCAGAAGTGATTCAACTACCAAAATTGCAAATTGCTTCCAAATTTTGAGAGCACATCTGTTTTGTAATCAATCAAATAAGGAAGTAAGTCATGAATCCAAACATTCCAAATTCATTCAAGCAATCACTTGTTGAAGCACAAATCTCTAAAACAAGCTTGTATCATGCTTCAAATTTCCCTCATTAATGCTCAAATGTATTGAGCTGTTACAAAAATAAAATATAGGTTGTGTGGAAGTATCTGGAATAGCACAGTGTATCTAGCATATATTAGGTGTGCAGAAAATATTAGCTATGTGAATAAAAAGGGTAGTGGTGGCTGCAGAGCCACAGCTCATGTTTATGGGAAGGCAGTGAACGTTATGTTACACTTAGCCTAGAGCTGAGAGAGAACAGCTTTTTCCTTTCAGTAGGAGTAGGGGGCCAGAGGCCCTTGGCTTTGGCCTTGTGCCAGAGCCTCTAATAGAATGAACGCCCGTAAATAGCTATGTCTACCAGACAGTCCTCTCATCCCACTTAGTGATGCTAGAGGATCTGTGAACTTAATGCATAGGTTTTACTTCAGGCTTCTCTTAAAGTATGATAACAAACCTCAATGGTTATTTTGGTAGACCACTTTGGCTCAATACTTAGATAAATGCCTGAGTAAGTGTTTTCCCTCTCGTTTTTTTTTCTTTTCAATTCAATAATAATAGAATGGTTTCACTAATAATTCAGTGAGAAAAATCTCAAAATCATATGGACTATATTGTATGCTTGTGGTAATTAGCTTTCAAAACAGCTGTTCTAGTATTCACCTAGCTGAAAGGTAGGTGGGGATAGGAAGATTTATCTTGGAGTGATTGCTGCAAACTTCCCTTTTACATAAAGACTGAAGACACCTCGCCACCAGCAGGATGTTCCCGAACCCCAGAGGCTGTCAGAGGCTGCATACAACTCCGCTCTCATCTTTTCTAGGTCTTCATTGATGACAATGGACAGGAATATTGGTTCCCTCCTACTGTGCACCACATTTGCACTCAAGCTAGACATGAATCTAGAATTTTTGCTTAACTGATGTAGATGCATTTAAAGTGGAACATTGATAGTAGCCTACAATTCAATATGTTAACAGGAAGATTTGTCCTCAATATGATTTTCTAACCAAAACTTGGTATGTGATGGCCAAATGTAGGAGGGCTCTAACTTCCTTTTCTATTATTGGCAACATAGTGCATATCATTTTTAAAACAGTGGTTCTCAACTGGGTATATATTTTTTGCATCCCACAGGACATGTGGCAGTGTTAGGAGACATTTATGGCTGTCACATTGGGGGCTGTAATGATGCTAGAATCAAGCAAGTAGATTACAGACTGCCTCAAATACAACAAAGACAATACTACTAAGGTTGACAGCCATAAAGGAGTGTACACAAGAGCTGGCAATGAGTAGAAGCTAGCAGTTGTATTCCCTGGGAACATTTTGCTAGTTGCCTCCCTGCAATTTTGCAATATTGAGTATTACTTAAGAGGAAGCAAAGCATGCTCCCACTGGCAGAGTAGGAGACACAGATGTGAACTTACCCATGGTAGGTTGCTCTGCCAAGGATGCTCAGGAGCATAACTCATGCATTTAACACAAATAGGAGACATTTAAATGATTCTTCTTCTTAGTTTTATTTTATTTCTGAAATAAATAGTCTCAAGAAATCCTATTCCCCCAGGGCAGAGCAAAAGAGTTCTCTGATGAGAATTGCCCACTCTATCAGGAAATAATTAATTCACAGTGGAAAGTCCTTAATACTTTGCTGCTGAAGGCTCCTGCCCACAGACTAGGAGGGTGTTGCCTCCAAATGCTTAGTATTCAAAGTGAAGGGCAGCAGTTGTGGCATCACATTGAAGATTGGTTGAAATGCAGATTCCCAGGCCCTGCCCTGAACTACTGAGTCAGAATCTTCATGGTAACAAGATCCTACATGGATTCCTATGCATGTAAACAATCAGAAGTATTGCTGGGTTTTTTTTATTCCATGCTATTAAGGCGTTGCTTTTTGAGGCTATGCACAAAGTGTATTTTGCTCTTCTCAACATAAGAGGATTTGTGATAGTCAACTATGTTTCTTTGAGGGAATTAATTGGCCTATTAATCTTCAATATCTCATTTGTGAAAATAAGGACTATACCAGAGAACCCTAAGTTCTCTGTGATTTTTTCACAAATATGCTGTAAATACAATCCATAGGACTGAGTTTGCCTGCTGGGTATAAATGTGAGAAGAGGGTCTCTGGCCAGTATGTATCCTATGTGTTAATTAACAGTCTCAGAATTCTTATGCAACTCTACGGTTGGCACTTAGGCCTTTCTTTGCATTGGTATTGTTTGTCTTCCTAATTTCAGGAACACTGTGTATAAATGAACCCACTACTAAGAACCAGTCTTACCAGGATAATGCTGGTGCCTGTGCCATGCCCACTTGGCTACTAGTCACTTGAGTCTGGAATTTGAGATTACACAGCCACCTTCTAAGCAGCATCAACTGAAAATGGGCAGATTTGGGTATATGTGGGGAGTTGGGGTGGAGGAGTCTCAGAGCACAGCTTACACGACTGAAAAAAGGATCTGTAGTTTAGTTTCTACCTCTGGGAAGCAGTTGGGAAGGTAACGGTACTGTTACTTCTTTTTGGAGATTTAAGAGTTAACTTAGCTTTGTGGTGTTGATTGTTTCACAAAGGGCATACAACCCAAACAT
The DNA here is from genome assembly GCF_024711535.1 of Dipodomys merriami. NCBI lineage: Eukaryota > Metazoa > Chordata > Mammalia > Rodentia > Heteromyidae > Dipodomys > Dipodomys merriami. Next base: position 17,782,312 of record NW_027206068.1, read on the forward strand.
CATACAGTGAACTTTAAATGCATATATTTGTCAATTATACCTAAATAAAGCAAAACATAAGTGGATTAACCTATTTGTGGGGATACAAAAGTACTGAATTATATGGCTCAATATTTGGTTGATTAACATTTCTGTAAAAAAAAAAAATATTCAAGAGGCCCAGCACTAGGATTACTCCTGTAATCCTAGCTACTCAGGAGGCTGATATCTGAAGATTGCAGTTTGAAGCCACAAGGGAAAGAAAGGCATTAGACTCTTATCTCTAATTACCCACCAAAAAAGCCAGAAGTGGAGCTGTGACTCAGAATGGTCAAGCATTAGCCTTGAGCAAAAATGATATGGGACCTAGCCTAGAGTTCAAGGCCCAGGACTGGTATACACACACACATACACACACACACACACACGAGATAGATCAATCAACAGATAGGATAGATAATGCAGATATCTCTCTATAGAAAGATAGATATAGATATATATGAGAGAGAAAAAGTACAAAATTGTAACTGCAAGCCAAATAACAGAAGCCTTTGAAGTTCCTAAGGACCCTCAAAGTGATTATTATTTTTAAAAGAATAATTAAAGGAGTAAAATTTATTTCTACCATTTATGAAAGAATGGGGAAAGTAAAGCTTATTATTATGTATATATACCCAATGAAACCACTTTGTGGATCTAGAGATGTAAAGAATGAAGCATTTCTACATTTCCCAGATCAAGTTAGAACTGAACTCAGCTGTCAACTTCCACAGAATACAAACATCCAGAGTTAACTTCTGCACTCGAGGTCTTTCATAAACTCAGAGGATGTGAACCTTGTGTCTCTAGCAGGTGGTGAGATGGGGGGTCTGGAAGGGCATCCTGACTAAAGACTACTGCAGAGCCAGAGCAGCTCATCATGTCTGGCTCAGCATACATTCCTGGCTGGCAGTTATCCTCCTGCCAGACCAGCATGGCCCTAGGAAGATGATTTCACTCCATGGTAGACGGTAGTGTCCTCCTTTGAAGTGGGGGAAAAAACGATGCTTGCCTCACAAAGGCAGCTTGTACCATTCACAACAATCCTGGCTTATGTTCATGCTTATCAACACTCAGTGGTTCTTAAGTGAAGCACTTAAAGGGAATTGAAGGATCCAGTTCCTACAGTATGTGTACTGAAAAAGCAGAAACAAATCCATCTACCAGACTTTGTCTACATGTATTATAAATTGAACTGTGAATGTTAACAATCTTCCATGTTAAGCTATACTCTCTACTACCATCACTTCAAGTTAGGGTTGGAATCAAAGTAATTTCTCTTCTTTTCATTGCATTTTTTAAAATGTCTTCCAAATCATTTTAAAAATGGGTAGTGGGCTGACGGGATTTTGATAAGAACACTACATAATATAGCATGAAGAAAATTAAGTGTGAATATAAAGCAGAAAAAATAAAGTCAGAGGTTAATGCCAATTAGGGAGAGATGAAAATAAAGCACACTTTTGCAGGCTGAAGTTATAACCGGATCTGGTTTTAACTTCCTGGGGTTCAAAATTAGAAGTGAGAGCCTTTAACTCCCATTTCCTGCATGGAAATGAGCAGGGGAGCAGGAAATGTTTCTCTCTTTTTTTCTGAATTTTACACTGTTATAGTAAAGTAAATCCTAGTTTTAAAAAAAGTAGCCATTTACAGTGTGATAAGAATGTTATTTTCATAGTTCTACCAATAACAATAAAAGCACATGGGCCTTTTCTAAGGGGTTTAAATAGCATCCCTACAGTAAATACAGTCCTTAATGAAAGTAAGATTAAAAACAACAACATAAATGCTATTCAAATTCTTTCCAAAGATAGCCAAATTAGCTTATCACAGTTGACCTACATAGTATTCTGAGTGTTTTTGTGTGCATATACATCTATATATCTCACACACAGGTATAGATATATAGATATAGATAGATAGATAAGTCTATAAACATATACATAGTGTCAGTCCTGGGACTTGAACTGAAGACTTGGGCGCTGTCCCTAAATATAGCTCCACTCCTGGCTTTTTGATGGTAAATTTGAGATAAGAATCACACAGCAGGAGACAGGAGTTGAGGAGGTGGGGAGGGAAGGGATGGTAGGGGAAAAACAAAGGAGAAGGTAACAACGCTCAATTGGAAATGTACTCATTACCTTACTCATGTAACTAACCCCTCTGTGCAGTATTTTTACAATTAAAAAAATATAGGGAAAACAAAGAGTCTCACAGCCTGTCCTGCCTGGGCTGGTTTGAACCAGGGTACTAACATTTCAGCCTCCTGGATAGCTATGGTTACAGGCATAAGTCAGTGGTATCTGGTCAAAAATAAATTTTCAGAATATATTTATAAATGATACAGAGAAGTATTCACATAGTGAATATTTCAGGTATGGATATAACACTGATGTCTTCTAGGAAGTGGAAGGCTGGACTGGACTGGGTCATGGAGTGGAAATATGCACAAACCCTTAAGAACAGATAAGTTTAATATGGGCACATGCTTCACATGGTTATGACAGGATAAAGTAAAATACAGACTCAGCCATAAATACAAGAAAAGAATCAGGAATCTTTTACCACAGATGAGATTTTCCTTAAAGCATTTTCCTTGGAGGACTAGCATCATGTAATGAGCTCTGATAATCGTTCTCATGTCAAGTATAGAAAATACTGCATACCAATTCTTTTGGAAAATTACAATGTACATTAACACACTAAAGCTCTTTAGTCAAGGAATCCGATTAGCTTTTCTTTGCCCAGTGTTTCCCAAACTTGTTTGATCATCAGATCTGCATGTTGACATCTTATGTGACTAACGTTCTATAAAACACACATTAAAATCTGTAGGTTTTTTTCTGCAGATATTCAATGAGCTATCAAGATTTTTTTTGGGGGGGGGGTCTGGTTGTGGGGCCTGAACTCTGGGCCTGGGCACTGTCCCTCAGCTCTTCAGCTCAAGGCTAGCACTCTACCACTTGAGCCACAGCGCCACTTCCGGCTTTTTTCTTTTTGCTTATGTGGTGCTAAGGAATCGGACCCAGGGCCTCAAGCATGCAAGGCAAGCGCTCGACAACTGAGCCACCTTCCCAGCCCCAGCTATCAAGATTTTTTAAAAAAAATCACTGAATATTATCATGAAGGATGTTATGAAAAGGCAGAAAGTAGACATTAACTCAAAGCAGAATAGAATTTTGCCTCAAACACATGTAACATGGAAAAAGGTTTCCTCAATGCCACAAAAGACTAGTGAAAATTTATTCTCTGAATGGCTAATACACAAGTAAAAAAATAAATTTTGTGAATGGCCTTTATGAAGAGGTATGTATTTTCTTTTCTAGTAAAGATAGAATTCTGGAAAGAGCAAAGGACAATCCTGAACACCCTCAGTGGTAAATTTCTTTCTCATTTGAATAAAAGAGAGAAGCCTGAAAGATTAGTCAGATGGCTAAATCATTCTAAAATCTGCCTGTAATAACTTACTGTGCTTGTAGAACTTTAGTTAGACCAAGCATTACTTATTTTAAATTTTATCCTAGGAATAATTCCTCAATAGATCTTACCTGACATTGACTTACAGTCTAACATCTGAACTTCAAGAACAAAGTACAAAGGCTTGATACTTGCATTTAACCAGTGGTTCCATTTTCAGTTTCTTACCCCTATCGAAATTTGATGTACTTTAAATTTCTAAAATTTTACTATTAGCATAAATTAACTGTAAAAGGGGGTTTTATGTTGGCATGTTCACATATACTTACAATGCATCAGTCTCACCCCCCCCGTCACTCCCCCTCATTCTCCCTCTTCTTTCCAAACTAACCTCAACAAGGTTAATTGTTCCAGTTCACACATGAACATAAACTATTTCAACTATATTCATCCTGTCGGTGGCCTTCCTTCCTCTAACTAGTACCCATACGATGGAAAGGATCTGTTTTACATTCCTGTTATTCATTTTCTAAGGTGTATGTTAATTGTGCATCTACAGTACTTTAATCACAATGACACTCTCTCCCTCTTACACACACACACACACATACACACACACACACACACACACACACACATATACACAGAGTCTCAATTACCCAATCTTCTGAAAATAGTAAACGAAAAATTCCAGAAATATAAACTAAGTTTTGATTTAATGTTTACAGCCCTAAATGATAATGTGCCGATACAGGATATATGTATAAGGTATATATCCTAAAGGTTATACATGATACAACCTATACCAGGGCAATATATATAGGTACCCATAAATATTTATAGCCAAGCACTTTTGTTGCATAGTTCTAAAATGACCCTCCCAAATAGCTTTAAAAATGTTTAATGCAGAAAATCTATTTCAAGGAAGGTAAGTGATCCACTGCATTGTAGCCATGTTTTCTTCTAGGAACAGAGCCAATTTGCATCGTTATTTGGAGACCAGACACTTTATTAGGACCTTTCTCCAGAAACATGTGTGAAGATCTGAGCAATCCATTTCCTGGCAGCTGACATGAGATAAAACACTGGACAAGGCAAGGCTATAATGTGCTCTTCTGCACGCTGTGTAGTGAGACAAGGCTGGGGCCCATCAGGGACCAACATCTGTCTTGTAAAGTCCGGGAGGCTCTTTTGGAGATCCAGAGGCATGTGAGGATGGAGAGGGGACGGACAGGAAACATTGCCAAAACTTTCCAGTCCTCCCCTGTATAATGGTGAAGCTGTGCTATCCAAAGAGAGTACAGACAATAGGTTTTCATTTGTTTCTCTAGAAATTAAGATGTTTTCTTTCAACACATCCTTTGTCTTCTAAAAGATCTTTAATCATTAGTTTTCGTATTACTGCTGTAACAAATCACTACAAATTTTTGGTTTAAATGTAACTCAGGATAACCTTTTCTTAGCTTTTCTTCCTGAAACAAAATTCCTGAGACAGTGAAGAAAAATGGTTAACTATAGTTTTAGAGCTTTTAGTCCATCGTTTCTTGGTCCTGGTATGACAGGAGGCCTGTTCACGTTATGGTGGCAAGCAAGCAGAGAACAGGTCCGTTTCCAATATCTCCTTCAAGGGCATTCGTCTGAGGAGCCAACTTCCTATCAAAAGTCCATCTCTAAAAGTTCCATCACCTACATACCACCACCAAAGAATGGTAACCAAACTTTCAACACAAGAGTCTGGAGAGATATTTAGGAACCCAACCAATTCATCTCCCAATCTGAAGACCTATTTTAGAATTTAACAACATCTGAAAACTCTCCCTTGAAGCCTAAATGAACATATTCATAAGTTCTGGGCATTCAAATATAAACATCCTTTGCAGGCCATTATTCTACTACTATTCTACTACAGCCATCATGGTGACTTTAATTATTTCCTTAAAGCATAGCTTACTCATTTTTAAAACTGGAAGATATAATTCATGAGAATATAGTGAGCTCATACAATAGCATGAAGTAAGCAATAGGTGAACGGCAAAAAGAACAAAAGCATTGTTAGTGGCAGCTGGCAGGACTACTCTTAATTAGCAGTTGCAACTGTCTCCACTATAACCTAAGCTCAGCTGTATTTCCTCTTTATACCTTGTTTTCTTATCTCTAAAGATATAAATTTAAATTTTCCTCATCAATTACTGACTTTCAATTTCTGTACTCCCTTACTTGGAAGAAAGTCACTGAAACTTACCTTTCAAGACTGTGGGAGAACTCCTGCATTAAGCCATGTGGTAGCTAACAACATTCAGGACTTCCAAAAGGAAGATTTGCCTTTTCTCCCCCATTTGTTTATTAAACTATTAGCTTCTATTGAGATAGGGATATTGGTATTTTATTTTTTGGATTATAACCCAATGGCATCTATATTGATTTGGTTGCCCAAACTATGCAGATTTTTGACCTAGGGGAACCAAGTATCTTACATAATTCACTGAAACCTCCAAGAATATACTGGAATCAATATGAAGTATTAATACTTTGTAAAATCCCAAACTAAAGCTCAGAGAAAGAAACCTTCCAAATGACCCTTATCTGCATATGGTGAAGTGGGAATTTATAGATAATACTCTTAAGAGTTAAATTAACAGGAATAGCACAGTATAACAGAATGGTTGAAAACAAAACCAGATTTTGGAAGGGCTAGTTTATTTTTTTCAGGATGGAGATCTGTACATAGTGAAGTTTCCAGAGAAGCTATCTGTATAAGAAGGGGAAAGAAAGTATTCAACTTTAGAATTCAGGAATTTCTCCTCTTCACACACTAGAGATAAGTTGGAGATCTGGACATAGTGAAGTTTCCAGAGAAGCTATCTGTATAAGAAGGGGAAAGAAAGTGTTCAACTTTAGAATTCAGGAATTTCTCCTCTTCACACACTAGAGATAAGCTAATGGGACCAAGAAAAGTGGTACTGTGAAAATGAAGTTACAAAGGACAGGGAGGGCCCTCAGTTTTTATTGGTAAAACTGGAAGCAGTCATTGTCTCAGTGAGTAACTGGCACTATCACTCAGGTAGCCATCACCCACAGGCCAGTGTTTGACAGGTCTGGTGAGAGGGAGAAAAGCTGGAGTCATTCATGGTGATGGAAATCATTCGACCGCATACCCAGGAATAATAAATTCCAGTTATGCATTGCCTAACAAGAAATGTGAGGCAAACATCAGAGTACTTCATCGAAAGCTAGGGGATATGGCCCACTTCACACTCTTCTGGTACTGACTCTCTTCAGTGTGCAGACTGCTGTTGACGGAAATGTCACTATGTGGTGAATGATAGTTAAAACCAAGTATTTTTAGGTAATTCTTAGTGTGTGAGACTCCATCTCTAAAATTATCCTGCAAAAAACAAGGCTAGAGGTGTGGATTCAGTAGTACAGTGCTAGCCAAACAAGCAAACTGAGATATTTTGAGGTCCTGAGTTCAAATCCCAGTAACTGCCAAAAACAAGTTTTGTGAATTACTGATTCAACATACGGATACTGTTCCTTGTCTTCATCTAACATGGTTATAATGCTATATACTTCCATTTCTTTCCTTAATGTGGACCAGAAAGAGAAAAATTACAACATTCAAACTTTGTGATTATTTTATTACATATATATTATTGCATACAATTTTGGTAAGGATACTATAAATCATATTTTATATAAAAATTATGCATAGCATATATAAGCAGTAACATTTTGAAGGACAGAAGAAAAACTATGAAAACAGTCACCTAAAATTTATTAACACTGAAAAATGCTAGTTTGTACACAGGAATGATTGAAAGCTTGATGGTACAACAGAACACTGGTTCATCTGCAGATACTGTAGGAACAACCTAGTTTGAGAAAAGTTCATCTCTGTCCACATCTTTAGGTGCACACATTACCAAAAAATCAATCAATCAATATAGCAGTATACTAAATATTCTTTCTCTGGCACTTAGCCAGAGAATACAGACAAGAGTGTATTTGGTTTAATGTGATTTTATTATTTGGATATTTTACTTGTTTTATACAAATAAAAATATCGTATTGATTTTAAAACCTTTGAATTTTGGAAGTGTATAATCAATTGTCATCATATTCACAATTTTAGAAGATTTTTTTTTTTTTTGGTGGTCATGGGGCTTGAACACTCTGGACCTGAGAGCTGTCCCTCGGCTCTTCAGCTCAAGGCTAGCGCTCTAACCACTTGAGCCAATGGTGCCACTTCTGGCTTTCTGGTGGTTTATTGGAGATAAAAGTCTTTTCCTGCCTGGGCTGGCTTTGAACCATGATCCTCAGATCTCAGCCTCCTGAGTAGTTAGGATTATCAGCACCCAGCTAGAAGATTATTTTTTAATAAAACAATTTACCCAATAACATGTGGAAGAGAATATCAAAAATGGTTTACACAAAGTTTTAATGAGATATTTAAATGTAAAAATAGAACATCAATCTAGACCACTAGTCTAAATACTTAGCGATAAACTCATACTAAGGACAAATTATGAAATGTTTTAGACATATTTTTTCAACACTTAATCCTAAAATTCAAAATTTTAATTGAAAATGCAAAAAAAATTGCTATTTTATATGAAGCTGTTTTTATACACAATATAATTTTAAAATGGAACATATTAGCTGGGCACTGGTGGCTAATGCCTATAATCTTATCTACTTAGGAAGCTGAGATGGAAGGACTGTGGTTCAAAGCCAGCCCAAACAGAAATGTCCATGAGATTCTAATCTTCACTTAACCACCAAAAAACCAGAAGTGGAGCTGTAAAGTGGGAGAGTGCTAGCCTTGAGCAAAAAAATCTCAGGGACAGTGCTCAGGCCCTGAGTTCAAGCCTCAGGACCAGCACACAAGATATATATACAATATGTATATATGTACATTTTAATATTACATCTCAGTGTAGGTTTCTATGAAAATTTTAAACTATATACATAAAACCTGTCTAGGCTCTTCAGAGGCTATACTGAAGTAAAACAATGGCCAATAGTGGCATTTTCTTTTATTTATTTGAAGACAATAAATTTGACAGGTGATTTGCCTTATTGGAAATAAAGGTCATTATATCATACAAAGAATTTAATGTGTAAAGGTACACATATTAACTGAAAATAGTTCATTATCTAATTTCATAAGAAGACACAGTGTTAAAAATATATAAAACTCAAAATTATTATGTGCATGTATAAGTATGGCCCAAACATCGTACACATAATTTTGTTCTGTATGTCGATACAGTGTACCACCATTTCATTCCTTACCATCCTTTGCTCCAAACATTACTATCTTCAATTCTAACACTCCCCAAATAGGAGAAAAACAAAGTTTCCACTGCTTTAAAAAGTGAAATTTATAAAGTCAATACATTAAAAAGGTTTATAGATCCAAGGTAGTTTTTAAAGAGAATTTATACACATTGAAGTAAGTGCTTTGATTAACTAAAAGTTGCACATAAATCCACTTCTCTTCATTGTAATGTCATACATCAACACAGTTCATTTGACTAGAGTTTTTTACATTGCAAAATATTCCTATTTTTGTGGAGATTGCAAGAATGATTTTTTTTAAAGATTTAGATAGACTTCAGAAAAATCTACCTTTTTCTTCCAAAAGAAAAAAACACTGTTGAAATTTAAGTGCTACGATCCTAATATTTATGCAATAATTTTAAGGTAATTTTTGGAAAGAGAATTGTCCAACATAAGGCACGTAGCAACATTTAAAGTCTAAAAGCAACTATTGTACATAATAAATAATTATCTTTTCAAATCACTGTTTTGCCTTACCTAAAGAAAATGGGTGAGTAGTGCAGTTAAAACATGCCTAGAATAAAAATGATTCGATGTAGGAAATACAAGTAATATTTGTGTGCAAAAGGATGTTAATTTATAAAGGGAGAATATTTAATATAAAATACACATCCTACAGAGCTACAGGTAAGAAGGTGAGGCACTTAGACTGATAGTGCAGGAAGGTATTGAGATTACCTTTTTACAAAAGCACCAAACCATTAATTTCCACACTTAGGTAACAGCTAAGAATTTAGGCAAGTATGTAAGTTTTACAACTGTATTTGGTATAATTCAAAATCAAAACTCAAAAGTACTTCATTTTTATTCTGACAGCAGTAAGTCACGTCAAGTCTTCTGAGAGAGTGGAAGATAATGAATGCACTTGGTGACTCCTGTGGTGCTGGCTGAGTAATATGAACTCAGAAGGCATCTTTACACAGATGTGTGCTTCTATTTCAAAGATTACTGTGTATAAAATGGATATTTAAATCAGGTTCTACAAACAAATATTAAAATTTGGTTTGGAAGAACAGTGCCGATATGTCCAACAATAGCATTACTTTTGTGATCCACCACAAACTAATTTGATACAAAAGTGAAGATGATAATCAGGCTTGGAGTTAGAGGAATCTGTTGGAAGTTAGGTGAGGGAAAGGTTTGGCATCTGATGGATGAGTAAGGGGCTGAAGATGAGGGGCAGTCTGCATGTGACTCATGTTATTTAAGTCAGCTGGGAATGTTTCATTTACTCCTTCAGTCTGAAACTAGAAAACAGAAATAGCAATGCAATTTATTAGGACAGATCTTCCAAACATCTTATACCATTAAATAATGTGTGAACATATATCTTTAAAAACACTATCCCTGCAAGTTGTCTCGAATTCCTTTACTGTTAATTACTTATAAATCTTTCAGTAAGTGAAGACATACTGCATTAGTTCCATTTTGAAACTTTTTCCTTTTTCCATTCATTTGCAAAACAGTTTTGAAAACACAGTTGAATTATACACTTGTCTCGCTTGAGACTGCCTTTGTGTTGGATAAAGTTTAAGGATCTAAGGTAGCAGTGACAAATCATGATAAATAGTCTCTGACCTACTAGGTTTGCTTTGACCAGTCAAATCCCTGATATCAAATATCTTTACTACCTGTTATCAATGGACTGATTATAGTCAGGGCTACTACACTGGACTCTTAATGACCTCCCCAAAGAGCAAGTTCCGATTTTCTAATGATGTCTTAATATTCCAAAAGGAATATTAATATTTCTCTATCAAACTTTACATTTATTTATAAGATACTTTTAATTACTGAATATCACTAAAAGCAATGCCCATGTGATTCAAGTTACAATACCAAAATTCTCGTCTTCTTAAACTGAAATGGAGATGTATAGTTCTGTAGTACTTTACAGATTATAAAACTTTACACTGTAATATATAGTTAGTGAAAGTTGTAGAAACTTTCAGATTAAAATCACATCTTTATTTGTGTCAAATAAAATTTACTTTTCTAACGCCCATATAACATTAAGCTTCACTAATCAAAACACTGGTTACTTAAGAGCCCTTAAATATATACTAAAATATTCAATAACAACAGAATCTGTATCTCCTATAAGTGCCAGCTCTGTTAGGCATTCAGAAAGAAAAGACTGGGCTTAAGTGCATTTTCTCCTCACGTATCACTCACAGCACAGAGCACATCAGTCAGAGTATACCCTACAGAACTACATTCATGCTGTAGCTCTTGTAGCCCCATGAAGAAAAGGCAAAATGAAACCAGTTAAATTAACTGTACATTTTATTAAACCTAATAAAGGCAAAATAATTTCAACATGAAATTATTTTCTTAAATTTCAGTGTTTTTTCATTCCTTTTTCAAATTAAGTCTGAAACTGTGGTTTGTATTTCACACTTTCAGCACATGTCAATATGGACCATAGAATACTCAACAGTCAAATGTAACAGTGGTTATCCAGAGAATATGTATGGCCACAGAGGTGTTCTTTTATTATGCACAAAGAAGCAAAGAAAGAAGAGCAGGCTGGTACACTGTAAAACTCATGTGGCCCTGTTAAAGCTAATTTTATGTAATAAACATCTGTATGACTTACTCGAGTAAAGTTTAGTGAGGTAGGGTACAATTCAATTCAATTCAATTGTACTGACTGCTCTGAACTCAAGGTCTTGTACTTGCTTGACTGACTTGCTTGCCTGATGCTCTACCATTTGACTCCTATTCTCCAACCCTGCTTTTTGCTCATTATTTTGGAAATCAGAGTCTCATGAACTTTTCTGCCCAGCTAGCTTCAAATAGAATACCTCCTGAGTAGTTATGTGTCTGGCATATTTTTTATCCTTTTTAATTGGTAAAATAATTGTTATATTAATGGTTTACAATATACAAGATATGTTTGTTATGACCATTAATTAGCATACATGTTATCTTGAACAATTATCACTTATTGTGTTTCAAGAAAACCTCTGAAATATTTTCTTCTAGCTATAGTCACTCTACTATGCTACAGAACAAACTTATTACTGTTATATATTTGTACTAATAACCTCTGTCTTTCCTTCTAGCCTCTGGTAACTTTCATTATACCGTTTAGTATGAAATCAACATTTTAGAGTTTATACATCTGAGTGAGCTTAGATAGTATTTGCCTCTGTGTCTGGTTAATTTCATTTTAAAAAACAGCCTACTGTTTCATCTATGTTGGCACCAATGTCAGGGTTTCATCACCTTTTATGACTAATATTCCACTATATGGAATAATATTCCTCTCTATCACATTGTCTTTATCCTGAATATTAAAATGTAATATAGTTGAAGGCTATCAGTAAAGTAAAATTTTTACCATCATTTTGTTAATAAAGCTCATGTATCATCAGACAAGCCAAATTTATGAGTCATAAAAAACAAGATTCAAGTTGTATTTTTAAACTACTACACTCAGACACTGTAAAGAGGTCAATGTACTAAATTTTAGTCAAGATCTTCAAGATCAAACTTAAGTATATTTTACAATGAACTAAGTTTTTTTTTTTATAACAGAAAGGCATCATTGTAAACATAATAAGCCATAGAGAGCAACTATTTTCATTATGTAAACTAATATAAACTATTTAAAAATTTTAGATTTCACATTTACCTGTAGTAGAAGGGTTCTGATGATGCATTTATATAGCTGCAATATATATAACTGCAATTTTTATTCTTTTATTGTATATGTATTTTTTATTGTAAAAATACTGTACAGAGGGGTTACAGTTACATGAGTAGGGTAATGAGTACATTTCGTAGTAAGCATTGTTACCTCCTCCTTTGTTTTCCCCCTACCATCACTTTCTTCCCTACCTCCCCCACTCTGCCAGCCCCCTCCACCCCAACAATGTGAAGTTCGTTTTCAACATAGTGTCCTGTACATCTAATCGTCACAATGAGTCAACCTGCATCCCCATTTAAGCATTCCGCTATATCCCTTCCCCTCCCAAAAATACAAAAATGTATTTACAAGATGCAGAACACCGGCATCAAATCCAGTGAAAATAGGGGTTATACCTTGGGGGAAGAACATACAAAAGAAACAAAAGAATCCCATAGTACATTAAAAAAATAGCAAGAAAGAAAAAAAAAACACCTGTGTCTCTGTCTTGGGGTATATTTTGCTTAACATTACAGAACTGCAATGTACATAACTGCAATATCAAGTTACTTTTCAAAAAATGCCATAAAACCTAGCTACTTGGAAGGTACTGTTTGGAAGGATTATGGTTTGAGGCCAGACAAAAAGTTAGCAAGACTTCATCTCAGCAAACAAATTGGGCATGGTGGAATAAGTCTGTGATGATCACAGATATGTGGGGGGTCATAGGTAACTGAGGCTTGCACCAGACAAAAACACAGTCTTTACCTGAAGAATAACTAAAAGCAAAAAGAGCTGCAAGTGTGGCTCAAGCAGTAGATCCCTTGCCTTACAAGGACAAGGTTCTGAGTTTAAATCTCAAGCAGTACTGAAAAACCAAGCAAGCAAGCAGAAAAAAAACTCTATCTTAAAGAATCAAATGAGGATAGAGCAAATAACATAGAAGAATAGCCAGCAAATAATCAAGGGTCTGGGGATGGATCCTACAGATAATTCATGACACTGGCTTACTTTTTAGACTCTCCAGAAGAGCCAGAAAGGGTATCTCAGCTCTATTGCCATAGCAAAATGTCATAGGTTGGCATTTTCTGCGAGTTCTAGAGGCCAAGGATCCACACCCAGAACCAGCAGGGTGTGTGTGTGATAAGGACTCCTCCTGGAGTCATCTCACTGAGTACGCAAGACCTCTTCATTGTGTGCATGAGGGAGGGAGAGATGGAGAAGAGTGAGCAGAGAGACAGAGGGAGGGAGAGAATAGCATAAAAGAATAGCAAACCAAATGAATGGTTTGTTCTGTTTGTTGTTCAGTGGCAAGGATGAAACTAGGGACTCACACTAGCTAAGCACATACTCCGTCACTAAATTGAACCTCATCCTGGTCCCTTCTTAAAAGAGCACTAACCCATCATGATGGCCTTACCCTGCTAATTACTCTCTCTCAGAAGTCCAACCTCCAAATAACATCACACTGGGGGTTATGGATTCAACGCAAGCGTTTAGGAGGCATAATCCAGTCCATAGCATATGGCTTCAAAGGAGACCTGAGCAATTTGATCACATTCCGAACACAGGTGAAGAAATTACTTTGAAGAAATAATTTCTAAATATTCAGATCTATTTTGTAAACCTTGTATTTTTAAAAAGCTCTGTATTTGTAAAATAATGAAGAAAAACAACAAATCCTCTGTTAAAAACCAACTTCATTTAGTGATTTAGGTCATTTTACATATTCATGCTTCTATGACCATTGATTTCTTTCTCTTTCAAAGAGATACAGACATAAAAACAATCATAGATAGAATTACAAATGCCATCTCCACAAACCTTTCAGATAATAGAATAAAATAAGTCACAGGCATAAAAATATCTCATGCATATTTTTATAGGTGAGAGGAATCATAGAAAGATTGTCTTCAGCTCTATCAAACCCTTACCTTGTTCAAGAATGCCTGTGGGCCTGGGAAAGTTGGGTTGTATGGCATCTGCTCCATGTGGGTGTGTTGAGGGGCTGGCTGGCATTGATACATTGAATTGGTCCCAGCATAACATGTCTGGGGAGTTATGATGGTTGACTGGGAATTTATTCCAGGCTTTTGGTTTTCAGGAACTTGTAAACAAGTGACAAAATCTTCTAAATTAGAAGAAGGAGTAGGGTAGAGGGATGGTTCAAAGTTCCCCATGGGAAAGTCCAACTGTGTACACTTGGAATGTTGTGGTAAAACAGACTGATTACAGGAAATGAAGTTCTGTGTGTAAGGCATAGTGTCAATTTCAGATTTGTAGGGGAACTCTTGATGAGCCCCTTGTAAATCTGAAAAAACATTGCACTGTTGTAGGTCTTGCTGAGGACAACTGAAAGGCATGGACTGATCAGAGTTCCAATTTGCAAACATGCCATTAACTTGCATATTCCTCATTTGCTGGCACAGTTGTTGCTGGGGCTCTACCACCACCTTCTTCTGCTGTTGAGGGTACTGGCATAGCTGCTGCTGCTGCTGCTGCTGCTGCTGTTGCTGCTGCTCTAACTGCAGACGTTCCTGTAGCATACAACTTGAGTTCAGACCCACAGGCTGCTGTTCTTGGTAATCTGCACTCTGGAAGGTAGACTTATTTAAGGAATCTTGGACATAGGTTAGAATTTCATCTGTTAGGTCAATGTCTCTAAAGTCAACCTCACCAGAAAAGTCATTTCCGAAAAATTCTTCATTCTGCATCTGTTTGATATCTTCAAAATCAATGCCTAGGTTTTTCATAGTGTGGTATAATTCACTATTTTTATTATCTGGAAATAGCCCTGTGTGACCTCCAGAGAGCATTGGGTTAATTTCCTGAGATTGTCCAATGTGCTCATGTTTCAGAATGGAAGCATTTTCCATTGGTGCAATACTGTTTTGCCAATTACCAAATTCACTCATAGAATCCTTAAAAACGCTTTCTAAAGGTGTTGGGTTTGAAGCAGGATAGAGATAAATAGATTGATCCTGTTGCATCATGGAACCCAGAAGGGAACTGGGATGGAGTGAATCTTTATTTAGAGTCGATTTGGTAGCACAGTCTCTTCCACTAGTGTTGCTGCTCTTAGTCCTTACTGGTAAGGGATCCATTATAGTAGGAAATGGACTGGTTAACTCATAGAGCATAGCTTCTCCGGTGGTAAACATAAAAGGCAAGGTCAAATTCCGTTTTTGTAAATGATCTCTTCCTTCTTCATCTCTAAAAGTATGTACAAGAATGTCTGCATGTATTAGTTTTAACATAAACATTTTTAACAAGATAAAAAACATTTTAAAGTAAAATATACCAAAACTGAATTTGGCAGCTCTGAACATGGACTTTTTCAGTTGAACAACTTTTTCAGTTGTTCTCATAACTGGCACAAAATGTATTTAAATTATGTGGAATTTTCTTCCAAAACTTAGTATACTATTAAGTCTTTGCTTAGGAGGTGTATGCCCCTAACCTGACCACCAACAGAAAAAAATAATTTGTATGTATTCTAACTGTGACAACAGTCAGAATTTAGGAGGCAGGGTAGAAGAGTCATGTCTGAATAAAACAATAATACATAGAAAACTCCAGAAATGGGAATTATGAAATTCAAAATGTTTTATAATTTCACAAATTCATAGATCCAGTTAACATATGAAGAAAACATTTTCAATATGGATTAGTATATTTATAATATGTGAGTATAAAATTTCATATCTGTCACAAGAGCTCCAATGAGTCTGACAGGCAAACAAGTCAATAGAAAAAGGGGCAAACAGTATGAATTAGCAATTCTTAAAAGAAAAATGTCCTAGGAGATGTAAAGAAATGTCCTGTGCTTCCAGTAACTAATGGAACAAGCACACAAAGTATCCTCAAATACATAAATATGAGCAACACAATGAACAAATTAGACCACTGATTCAGATATATGAAGAACATTGTATTTCTAACCAAGAGGACATGTATTATTTAGAAGAGCACATGGGATATTTTACCAACATTTGACTATATATCAGATAATAAAACAAGACATAAAAGGATTTCAAAGGGCTAAAATCACTAAAAAGGACTGACAGCCTTTTAGAAAAAGACAATAGAATTAAGGTAAAAGTTAATCCCCAACAACAACAAGGGAAATCTATCAAAAGGCACAGCACTCTAAGAAATTAAAAATTAGAAAAAAATACTTTCAACCAATAGTAAGAGATGTATTAAGTATGAGGGTTTGTTAACTAAAATTGTAGAAAGTTAAACTGCAATGATTAAATTTACATTAAAAATTAGAAGTACGAAAAATAGCAAATTATCCTCAAATAAAAGAAGATATCAACAGACATAAATAAAATAGAAAATGGACGTACAGTAGAAATTTTTAAGATGAAGCCAGAAGAAACTAATAACATTGCTAATCTTTTAGCAATACTGGAAGGAAACAAATCTGTTTTGGTATAGAGGATATACCCATCCACATATGCACATATATGCACAATACTCACATATGCACATTCATACATTTATCATGTTAAGGGTCAGAAGATGCTAATTCTCCCCTACATTATCTATATTTCAATGTCATTTTATCAAATTTCAGTAAGTGAAAAGTGACAAGATGAGCCAAAGCAATCTTGAAGGATAATAACAACAAAAACTAAATGAATTGTTGGCTCATGCCTATAAGCACCACTCAGGTAGGTAAGATCTGAGGATTTCAGTCCAAAGCCAGCCTGGGCAGGAAAGTCCATGAGACGGCCAATTAACCACTGAAAAAACAAAAGTGGAACTGTAGTGGTAGAGGGTGAGACTTAAGTGAAAAGCCTAGAACAATTCCCAGGCTCTGAGTTTAAGCCCCAGAACTGGCATTTAAAAAATAAAGAAGAGGAGAGGAGAGGAGAGGAGAGGGGAGGGAGAGGGGAGGGGAGGGGAGGGGAGGAGAGGAGAGGAGAGGAGAGGGGAGGGGAGGGGAGGGGAGGAGAGGGGAGGAGAGGGGAGGGGAGGGGAGGAGAGGGGAGGAGAGGAGAGGGGGAGGGGGAGGGAGAGGGGGAGGGGGAGGGGGAGGGGGAGGGGGAGGGGGAGGAGAGAGGAGAGGGGGAGAGGAGAGGAGAGGGAGAGAGGAGAGGAGAGGGGGAGGGGAGGGAGGGAGGGGCTGGGCATGTGGCTTAGTGGGTAGAGTGCTTGTTTAGCTCTCTGAGGCTCTGAGTTCATTCCTTGGTACCACACAAACAAAAATAAATAGAACAATTGTTTTTAAAAAGAGAGAAAGGAAAGAAAGCTAAACAAACAAAATGAGGAAAGCTAAACAAACAAAATGAAGACATTTATCCAATGTAATCAAAAGTAGTAACAATTTTAGAATAATGTACTGTCACAAAATAGATACCTAGGTCAACAGAGTCTGAAACAACACTACAGATAAAATCCTCTAATCAACATACAGTATAGTGACATAGCCTTTCAATAAATCCCACTTTTAGTAAATGTTACTGGTCAACTGATAAACCTAAAGGGAAAAAGTCTGTAGTGATCCTTCTTCAAAACACATACCAGAAACAATTCTCCAGAGTAGGAGAAGTATTTATGATACAAAATTTGAGAGGATTCCTTCATTTGAAAGTATTCTTGCTGGGCACTGGTAGTGGCTCACACCCATAATCCTAGCTACTCAGGAGGCTAAGATCTGAGAATCACTATTCAAAGCCAGCCTGGACAGAAAAATTAATGAGACTCTTATCTCCAATTAACCACCAGAAAACTGCAAGTGGTGCTGTGGCTCAAAGTAGTAGAATGCTAGCCTTGAACAAAATTGCTCAGAGACAGCACCCAGGCCTGAGTTCAAGCCTCACAACCCCAACAACAACAACCAAAAAAACCCCAAGCGAACAAAAAATAAGTGTTCCTTTCAAATATTTCAAGATTTTGAGAGAACTCCTTTCTAGAACATGTAATGAACCCTTACACATCACTTTGTGTTTAGAAAACACATTCTAAACAAAACATAGGTTCCATTTTCAAGATTGTAGTAGCTTTTCAATCTTTCCTTAAACTGAAAGATAATACTTGAGTTTTCTTTTATTATTTTCACTCTGCAGTTCTACGTATTTACCCTCTCAGTAAAATTTGTTCCTACTTGTTTTCTTGATATCTCTCACATGAGCCCTATATTTCTCTCTATATATTAACATATTATTATAAATTCATATAGGAGGACTTATATACCAAATTGTTACCAAAAACAAAACCAGGAATCATTTTATGTATTTATGCTTACGTTAGAGGTCTCTGAGTTGCGATGATATAATCTGGTCGTCCATTTTTATAAACTAAGCGTGCATTAGACTGGACCCATGTCCATCGATTGTGTTTTGCAAGAAGTCTGAAAACGGTCATGCCACTTTCTCCAGTCTTAATCACTAAAATAAAATTGTTAAAAAATCAAGTTACTAAACCCCAAATCAGTGAAGAAGACCTCTGAAATGAAACCTCTCAGACATATTTCTAGGTGTATTTCATGTAGTACCAATTCAATGTTTTGACCACTTTTAAGCACCATATACTGAATTTAAAGGTGAAGAAACAATTTTTCAAGGTTGGATTTTTCCTACTTCGGACTAAACATTAAAAATGTTAAAAGAAAATTAAGGACCAAATGATTTCAGTAAACATGAAGTACAGGAAAGTTTGACCTAGGTGAAAAATAAAAATAAATTTCCACTGAAGCAAGGGATATTTTGCCATAGGCTCAGTATTTCCCAAACTACAGTAATAAAGATTTATGCTCATTAAAAGATTTTGCTCATTAAAAATGAACAAAACTTCTTGTACACTTAAACTTGTCTTTTCATAGTCATTAATTTACTATATTCCTACTAGTAGAGTTCTTAAAATAAAAGCTTAACTCTGGTTAATCAAAATGATATCTAATGTAATAATTTGGAGTATGTATTAGAGTACATGCTATATTTGGAGGTGTTTCTAAGGAACAACAACTTACTTCGGACATGTAATTCAGCACAATACAGCATGTCAGCTGCATGGACGAACTGATATCCTGAGCCTCTTGCACAAAGCTCGGCTTCGGTGTATCCTAAAACAATCTGTCCTCTTTTTTTAAAGGTAAAATAAGATTGAATTACAATTTAACATAAATAACCATGATCAATTGATAGCTATAGTCTATTTCCTATAACATGCTTTACTTGACATTCAAAATTTCTCATTAACAGTTAGAAAGACCAACCATATCTATGTAAACTAGTTCTTTTGCTTATACCTATAAGTTTTAACTAGAAAAAAAGAACACTATTATGACTAAAATGTATCTAACAGGACATATTGTAAAACATCTTGGTGAAGAGAGATTGTCAACTTACCTCACAGCATCCTCACAAAGTAGAAAAGCATTTATACATTTTGGTATGAATAAATATAACTGTATTATATAATTTTTAGGAAGTTACTCAACTTCTAGTAAACAATATTTGCACAAAACATAAAACCAGTAAGAAGTATTATCAGAATTGAGTCTTAAAAGTATCATCAAAAACTAAAAAATAACAGGATGATTTGTGAGCCTGATGAAATTACCTTACTTTAATAAGATATACTGAAAGAATACAAAATAGTAATAGTTGTATAAGAATAAATCATTATATCTTGGGGGGAAAGAGAGTCAGGGGAGTGGAAAGTGGGGGGAAAATGTTCAAAAAGAAATGTACTCATTATGTTACTTATCTAACTGTAACCCCTCTATATATCATTTTTACAATAAAATTTTTAAAGTATAAATTATAGAACCTACACACTATTTTTCACATAATAAGAGAAACATGCAAAAAAAAATACACATTGATGAGATAAAAGCAAGCCGCTCTTACTTAGCATCACAACCAGTTGGTGTAAAGTCCAGTTTGTGTTTTGTTCTAAAGATAAAGTTTTTGGTTCGAATTTCCAGTATGGATGGTGGCTGAAGTGGAGTAGCAATTGCAAACAAAGCCAACTGAGGAGGAAGCATAGATCCATCCTTCCCTTTCTTGTTCTGTCCATGAAGGTACTTTAATCTCCCTTGGAAATTCATTGCCTTAAACAACCAAAAACAGTTTATTAAAATACACAGTCCAGGGGAGCAAGAGAAAGGAGGGCTAATGAAGTAAGACAGATGGGGTGACTTTGATAAAAGTATTTAATATGCATATGCTAATGTATCACAATGAAACCCCTTTGTACAGTTAATTTAGGCAAGCAAAAAATTTAAAGTAAGATTGACAGTATAGTTTTGTTTTCAGTGTTTCCATTATAGCTAGATATTGCAAGGAAGGTCCTAAAGCTGAGAACTGTTCCTTCCTTACACTCTGCATGAGACAAGAAGCACAAGAAAACTACCCCAGAAAGTAGCATGAGGGCTATTTTTAAGAGAATGGTACATGAACCATTCCTTGTTCTTTTAACATTTGGCACTCGAAATACATCTTCAGAATGACTGAATGCTGGTAAAGCCATCAAGTAAGCATTCATTTTAAATATGCAGGAGCCATGCTTAATTCTGAGAATCCTTCCTATAGAAGCAAATTCAATTTATTAAAACACTACAAAGAGATATTTTAAAACTATATAAAGAATGCAATACTTTATTAGAGTAAAAAAAAATCAATCATTTTAGAAGACAGTAGAAAAACAGATTTTAAACAAGAACATGATCAACATACTTGATCAATCAGCCAAGAGATGATTGTTAATCTGATAGCAGCAGAAGGTAAAAATAACCTTTTATATCCCAATATGATGCTAATTTGAGCACCAGTACAAAGCACAACTCTAACTCTAGGTCAGCATAACTATTTTTAGAAATAAACACATAAATAGCATTGCTTAGTAGTGCTTAGGCTTAAAATTTGATTATCTGCTCCAAAAATCCTGATAACGTATGCAAAGAATATATAACAAACTTTTTATTCTCTTCTCCTGAAGGAAATTAGGGAAGAGACTACTACACTCTGAGTATCCTCCTATGGCTTCTTTTCTATCATACCCCATACAGACGTTTAGTCCATTCACATCAGGCTTATGCATAGCTCATGATGGTTCTGTAGTCCATAAATGTGCATTGTTTTCCTATGTGAGAGTTATTACATATATGGATGCACTTAAAATTTTCTTGCGTAGCAATCACTAAGCCCCAATGGTAAGCATCTTCCTATTAAAGAAGAGCTAGCTAATTATCTTCATCTTAAAATGTCCCCCAAATAGTCAGAATACAGGTTCCATGTTATTTCACTCAAATTTTCCACTGTATCCTAAAAAAGGGGTGTGTGTGTGTGTGTGTGTGTGTGTGTGTGTGTGTGTGTGTGTGTGTGTGTGTGTGTGTGTGTGTGTGTGTGTGTGTGTGTGTGTGTGTGTGTGTGTGTGTGTGTGTGTGTGTGTGTGTGTGTGTGTGTGTGTGTGTGTGTGTGTGTGTGCGCGCGCGCGTGTTCATTCTGGGCTGTGTGTGTGTGTTTATTCTGGGCTATAAAAGATATTCAAAGTCTGAAGTAATTATTTTAAAGATTTACTTTCCTATACCCAATTTTTAGGAAGATAGGTAATTTTTAAAATTGAATTCAAATACGAGCAAAGAATATTAACTTCATTTTTTGTTTTCTATTCTTTATAGTGAAAGTCAGAATCATATAATTGTGTACCTTACCAGAAAACCAGATGAATTGTCCAGCAGACACCTTAGCCGGCATATGAAGCACCTCTCCATAAAAGGAGAGTTTTCTGGAGGAAGCTGTTCTGAGGTATAATAGACTCCTGCCTGTGTTAGGCCATGAGCTTCTGTAGAAATAAAAGCAACACAAATTTTACATATCATTTTGCTATAAAAATATTTGACTAGTTAAAACTTGTGTTAATTCCTTCAATTAGAGTATATATATATAAAATAGAAAAATCATGCCAGGCACTGGTGGCTCACCCCTATAATCCTAGCTACTTAGGAGGCTGAGATCTGAAGATACAGTTCAAAGCCAGCCCGGGCAAGAAAGGCCATGAGACTCTTATGTCCAATAATCTACCAGTAAACTGGAAGTGGTGCTGTAGCTCAAGTGGTAGAGTGCTTGCCCTGAGCTGAAGAGCTGAGGGACAGTGCCCAGGCCCAGAGTTCAAACACCACAACCGACAAAAAAAAAAGAAAAAGAAAAGAAAAATCATTTTCAAAAGTGATTCAAATAACCAAAATGTATTTACTGGTTTTGTTCGGTGGGACTCTGGACAGAACTCAGTTTACTAAAGACCCTACCACTTGAGACAGCCTCCTCCTTTTTCTTTTACTTTGTTTTTCTGGTAGTGTCTTGTGCTAACATTGTCTAGGCCGGCTTTCAATTATGATTTCCCTGCTTCCACCTCCCACAGGCATGGATCACCTTGCCTGTCTCACAAAAACATACTGAACAATAACACTTTTGTCACACAGAACAGTACTTAATTTTTCTTATTATTGAGTTGTAACTGTTAACAGTTTTCATATTTTCTAACACTTTTCTTTTTAAAACACTTTCAAAGATTTCTGACAATACTACTGATGTAAGAAAACATGTTTTTGTACTGCTAAATTACTTTTTAATTGGTGCATTTTAATCAACAATTTACATTCACTTTCATTTCAACTTTGCACATTCTTTCCAGTTTTCAGGATGGAACCAGAGTTATTTTATTAAACTCAGTATACATTCCTGTATATATGCCAACACTCCTGTGTCAAATTCCTCAATGGCTCCCATCTAACAAAGGTTATTCAGATCACCAGGTCCTGTAACCAACTCTGGCCCAGAGCTAGACTCACTTCTTTCTACTTTGTTTCTTACCTTCGGCACAATGGCCTATGCTGCAAAGGTTCCCAGCCTCTCCTTTCACCAAAGAATATCCAAATAACCAACACCACAATCTTTTGGTAAACATTCTTACCATCAATTCCTTGTCCAGACTCTTGTGGAGGGTTTAATGACCAATGTAACTGACGTTGAAATTCAGCTCGATCTTCAGTATGGATAAGTTCATACACACTCTGATGTATGACATCAGACTAAAGAAAAAATGATACAAGGAAATAAAAGTTCTGACGAAACAATGCAATGGCTTGGTAAAACAGTGTTAAGTCCTATCTAGATTAGTGGACGCTTGTTAATGGTGATGAATGCAAATCCAAAGAATGTCAAAACTTCCTAGTCATCCAAAATAGGAAAAGCTAAAAAATGAGACTTGCATTATAACTGATGGGCTCTGCCATAAATTCACAACATGAATGTTCAAATGTCACCTCTACTCTACTTACATACACCATATTAAAATCTGCACAAGATTCTTATCCATTGACTCATCTTGTAAATCCCTGTAAATCAATGAATCTTTCCATGAACACCTAGTCCTGTAATCTTAGTATTTATTACATTATTTCCTTCACAGTTATTAAATGCTTTCTTCCATTAAATTTTTACTGTATTGTTAAGATTGAACAGAATTTTTTTTGTTTTCTTCACAGTAATTAGATGTTTTCTCCCAGTAAATTTTCACTGTATTGGTCATTTCAATAAGATTGTGCTTACACCATATCAGGATCCCTCCTTTCCCTCATTTCTCAGAATCCACTGCAGTGTAAAGCCTTGGTCTTTAACCTAGTGTTTTTCTAGTTTTTCTCCT
This sequence comes from Dipodomys merriami, assembly GCF_024711535.1. NCBI lineage: Eukaryota > Metazoa > Chordata > Mammalia > Rodentia > Heteromyidae > Dipodomys > Dipodomys merriami. Next base: position 17,806,382 of record NW_027206068.1, read on the forward strand.
TTATTTTTTAAACTGCAACTCATGGTATGAAGAACATTTTCCATCCATCACACATTCAAACATACAAACCCATGGAGAACAGTTTCACATATACTTTTCTGAGTGATAATATTGCAATTTATATTATATTCTACCTTAACCAACTAAAAAGTAAGTTTGATAGTGATACACTATCAACAACTGCATTATTACCCACAAATGGGGCATAATCTGTATTTTCAAAAATAGTGTCTTTGTCTCCCACTCATGTTGTATATGAGTATTTTCTTAAAGAATATTCAGGCTATGAGTTAAAGTAATTTTAAAAAAGTTGAAATGCGGTTAGTTTCTTAGGTTTTTTTAAACTAATATATATCACATCATGATTAACAAAGTTATACAACTCATTAAATTTCAAATATACTTTTCTATGGACACTAATGTATTTGTGTTAAAAATCAAAGAAAAAAACCCATAGGCTTTGTGGAAGTTGCCAAATTCCATTACTTTAGTTGTCTATGCTTGAATCTTCCTAGGAACTTAATCTTCTAGCATTAAGTCATCTCTGTATCATCTATTATACAACTGCCAGAACTGTCATCTGAAAGAGACTCTAAAGCACACACTTTACCTTTTCTTTAACAAAAACCCTCAGTGTTTCCACTGTGTGTATACAGTGAAACTACAGTTTATAAAACAGCTTATTTCATTATTCAGACGAGTTGTCTTGTTAAGATTGCGAGAAATGCATATCCATGGATATGAATGGACATGAACACATTGTAACCTGCTGAACACTGACCTAGAACATGTCCAGAGATTTTTATCAAGTGTTTCAGGTGACTCATGCATATTGCAATGAGAATGAGACATAAGAATATAACAAGCATTCTAGTGTATTTATAATCTGTTCTGAAATCATATCAGATGTTCTTAAACCTCAAATATGCCAAGCATTTTACAATTCCCATTTATTCTCCATCCACTCGAAGCTGTTTAAATGACTCAAATACCCACTTCCTTCAAGGGTTTCTAGTCTACCGCTATAGTACATCTATCTCCTCACTTTTCTTTAGGCCATTTTCAATAATCCACAAAAATCAGAATAAACCAAAATATGTGACTTGTGCTTTTTTCTTAGCACCTAATGTAGTTCATAATTATTTTATGTCTTCTGCAACCCATGTTAACTGATGGTCTGCCTGAAAAATACCCTCCCCCGCCACCCTGCGTGAGGACTGAAACCACCAGGGCCTCACACAAGCTAGGCAAGCACTGTATCACTGAGCTATATATATCTGCAGAACCTTGAGCGTTTCTTATACATGAGATTATTGACAAGTCCAAACAGAAACCCAATAACCAAAAATCATACTAACATTTTAAGAAATCAGTGCTATAAATTATTAAAATGAGCAAATATATTAGCTGAAAATATATTTTAATAGCACATACATTTTAAGTTATACTTTATATAATCAACTTTGGTCTTAAACTATAAAATATATAAGCAAGTTCATTTTATAAAGAAAATTATTTTAAATAGGAAAAGGAAAACATATTTACTTGTTGAAACCCCAGGTAATCTTGTATAGTAGAGGAAACATAAAAGACTAAAGCATCTGTAGTGACAACCAATACAAAGCCATTCAGAGCCTAGAAGGAAAAGAGTTATAAAATTAGTATGGAAATTAACATCATTACTCTTACATACTGACTTCAGCTAAAAAAAAATCTCTTTACAATGATTAGACACCTTATACCTCAAAAATAGACAAAAGTAGGCCTTTGAAAAGAGAACTACACTTTGGACAACAGCCCTCACTCAGGACCTGGGAGCAAGTCAAGGCCATTCTATTACTGCAGGCAACCAGAGGCCTCACTTACACTGCCCTACCCAGCACAGGCCTGGACCCTTGAAGACCCCAGCCCCGTGACTCCTCCATGCCCCCATGCCAGCAGAAAGTAGCCAGAAAAGACGATTCCCTCTACCTTTTATACTCCTTCAGGTTCCAAATGATGGCAATCTGCTTTGTTCTCATAACTCCATGTTACTCCCCTAAACCCAATTCTTTTTATGTATCCAAAGATCCTATATGAAGAACTTGCCTTTCTCCTCTTGGCCCAATCATTTTATGTATCTAAAGATGGAATATGAAGGATTGACACTCCCCCCCCCCCTATTGTCCCAGGCCCATACAGAGCCAGGCAAAATCCCAGGTATGTGTGAACTTGTTTGAAGTGCAGGCAGGGCAATCCACCTAAGCCCAGCTGTAAACATCCCATTGTGGGATGTGTGAAAGGCCCCCACCTCCCTTGACCTAGTGGCTTTTTCATTAGCCTCTGCCTCCTTGCTCAGACCTCCTTTAAAAACCCAGCTCCTGTCCCAACTCTTGGGCACAACTTCCAAACCTGCGGGAAGATCTATGCCCCTCGCTGTTCCTCAATAAACAGTTCTCGCCTGTTAATAATAATTTAAAAAATAGACAAAGTACATGACTACAAAAATGTATTAATGTTTGACTTGGCCAAGGAAAGCTTACGGCCAAACTTAAAGCTCAACCACAGTACTATTTTTTATCAACTATATAAAAATCATTCACTGTCATCTATCACACTGCTTTACTTAAAGGAGAATATCAGGAAACAATGCTGACTAGATCCTAAAAGAGATGAGTCTAGATTGGAAGAAAATTCCTTGGTAGAAAGACACTTCAAGTGTCTTTAAAAATATTTCAAAGAATTACAAACATAGTTTATTGGAAAGTACATCAAGAAGTATACTTAATTTATAAATAACAATACTATTATTCTTACTCTGTTTTCCTGACACAGGATATGCTGTATAATTTGCCTAAATAATTTTAGGGCAAGACAAAAATCATTAGCTATATTTTAAACCAATTTACTGTTATATCAATTGGCCCATATTTTTCTTGAAATAAAGGATTTCATTATCACCTTACTAAATAGCCTAAATGTACTTAATTACCCTGAACAACAAAGTATTAGAAAATTTCCTGTGATCTTAACAAGAAGTCTTTGTTTTAATTAGCATACCTCAGCTGGTAGTACACAGGGCACTCATGTTTAAATATATCCAATTTATTTAACTTAAGGAAGCCCAGTTAGTTTTTACTATCTGGAATTTGGACATGATCACAGAAATGTAATAACAATGTTAAGAATTATTACACTACACTCTAATTGCCACATCTGAGCAGGCACTGATTGAACTAATGGACCTACCAAAACTTATGCTAACTTTTGTCGCAAAAGCAAACCAAATTCTTCCATTCAGTTGGTTGTACTGAAGTGAAAGCGATGAGGTCGCAGTAACACTCTGTGTCCTAACACAGGTCTTCATTTGATCTCATTTCAACAAAATAAATACACTTCAGAGAACTCTCAGAGCATGAAAACATATTTGAATAGCTCCTCAAGTTCTAAATCAGAGCTTAGGAACAATTTTAATTTTCACAAATCTATGTAATAGTCTCCAAGTCTAACGCAGATAAGATGGCTTGCATTTGTTATTAATTGCACACAAAGAAATGTAAGCTACAAGACAACTTACTGAAAAAAGAAAATTCAGCTTAAAATAATGCTTAAGTCTGGAATAAATGCACTAAGTTTTTGGTTGAGCTATATTCTTGCAGAAAGTACCTATAAATCCAATGTCTTACATAAAAATCTGCAAACTAGGTGAAAACATCCTCTTGTCTGAAAGGATTACAACAGAGAGGTGACAATCAGACCTCTAACTCACATGGTCAACCTAATTTCATTTATCATGTACCAGCATAGTGCACAGACAGGATGCAAGACACTATGTGAGTCCTAAACAACTGGAAACAGTTAAAAAGACTAACTTCTCAGTAGCAATTGTTCTTACTTTAAGGAACTCTATTTACTAAAACTTACTTGTAATAAGAATTCTCCTTCTTGCAAGTTCATGTCTCTGAATTTTGCTGTACAATTATCCTGGATTCCATTTCTGTCCACGAAGGAAGATTTTAACGCAACTATAGAAAAAGAAAAGAAAAAAGTAATGCTATATCAGGTATATTTGTATTTAAGCAGTATGAAAAGGCTATCAAGAAAATCTCTAAGATAAAAGGACAACTTGAAATACTATGTATATGTTTAGGTCTTGAAATTTTAGAAGGCAACATAACTGGAGTAATATCTACAGTTACCATTTACTTAAGCTTTTTATCAAGCACTTTTAAGCATAACCTTATTAAAAGCATGTGTCTACAGTATCTGACAGAATTGCCATTTATTAAATGTGTAAGCTCTTTGGACCTGTTTCTTGATGTAAGAAATGGCAATTTAATAATAATTTTACAAAATCCATCCTTAGTGTGACAAGTAATGAGAATACACCAGAAATTCCTGGCACACAGCAGAGCAATAGTCAATAAATGAGTCTTTAATTATTAGCAGCACTCTTAAGAACTTAAGGACTGCCTACTGATAAGGTGTATATGAAATACATTTTGTTGTCCCTCTCCCTTTCTGCGGATCCCTTTTTAAACCTGTGATACTTACATACTGACTTGGCAATCATATTAAGGTTTCTTATTTCATTAGATTTTTTTACATCTCAAAATAATCTGGCTCAGTAAAAGAGATTTATGAAGAATCAGATTTTCTCTCAGCTTGAATAAAGTTATCACATAAAATACTCTCGTGTTTGTAGGGTATTTTCTGGTAAGTCATCAGTGTGTGTGTCATAGCAGAATCTTATGCCAAGTTCTGGCTGCTGCAGAAGTTGAAAGATATCTCTCTAAAAAAAGAAGCCAGGAGGCTGGCCTTTGAATAGAAAAGTTTCAAAAGGCCAGAGTACAGATTTCCTTAGGCCAAAAAAATAATGTGAGATAAACTGATCTAACAGTTAATCAAGACCAAAGGAAATACTCAAATGTTTCTCATCAAAAGGAAGAATGGAGTGAGAACAGCCTTTTCTTCTTTTATGTTCTATGTTATTTTGTTGTTTCTTGTTTTTTTATGGCCAAATTTTCTTGAATGTACTAAAACCTGACAATGCCAATTAACTACACTCTGCAACTTCGTCAAATGCTGCAGAGTATGAGACATAATTAAGGAGGTATAACAAAACTTGTTAAAAAGAAACAAGAAATAACCCAAACCTCACATTATAAAATCAACAAGTCTAAAAGTAATGAGAAATTTAGAATGTCTAAATTATCCTGAGGAATCCTGAAATCAATTTTTAAACAATGGACTTGATGTCTGGCTCCAGAATAACTGACAGGAAAAAAAGATAAAATAGCACAAAGAAGTAACTTCCTGATCACAGACAAGTTCAGTAAGAAATTAAAGAGATTTAGAGTAAATTATTATTTGTTCTTTGGCTTCTATTGAGGGTACTAGAAGACATAAGGAAGTAGACATGTAGAAGACTCTGCCTTTATGTTAGACATATGCACTATGAAAGTAAATAACTAGAAAAGAATGTCAAAATACAAATGCCGAAACAGTATTAAAGGAACTTAAAGGTGAGAAACAGTAACAATGCTTACAATTCTGAATGCAAAAGATGGCATCTTTAATATGTAAAACTACTGCTTAGGTGGGAACCATGATAAATGCATTTTAGAGATGAGGGTTTTACTAAAAACAAATCTTGTTTTGTCCTCTTGTTGGTCATCAATGCGGTACAGAAGTGAATATTGTGCAAGAATGAGTCCAAAGGGGTACACTCACTTCCCAGAATCATCTAAAAAATATGTTTGCCTTTTGCAGAAAATTCACTGTATGCTAGCCTCTGAACCTAACTACGCAATATTTACCCTTCTGTGAAGTTTCCCCTCCATTTCTTGATTTCATATCTATTCCCTTAACCTTCTTAAAATTACTAGCAGGTATATTAATTAATACTATTCGCTTTCATGTATATACTGCTTGCCTTGATCAGAAAGCAATGGAAGAGCTAGAAGGTGACATGAAGTCCTATCACAGGATTGTTTCCTGCTCCCTGATTTTAGTTTCTTAATACTACTGCTCTTTATGCCTATCACTTCCCATATTTGGTATCTTGAAAGTCCACAGTAGTCCTATGAGACTGGCAGTTTTGTTCTTTTCATATAATAGGACCTGAGACTTAGGGAAGTTTCCCAGGGTAACAAAACCTTAAGTGATACATGCTGGGCAAAAAAACAGGTTGCCGGAGCCAAGTGTGTGGGCGATGCTGAACCACCTCTCAGACTTCCCACTGCGCTAACCTTCTTTCACCTTCAGTTTCCTCACCTTTAAAGGAGGACAATGCTAGCCCTCTTAGATAAATTCTATTAAGGGTAAAACAACAAGTAGAATACTTGGAAAATCTCTGGAGACAATCACTGACAGTCAAGGACAAAGACAATAAACTCTGCTGATTTTATCCAACCTGATATCACTTAGAGAAAACTTCCAATTGCATATTGGAGCTTAACTGAGTGATTTCTTGTCTTTAAATGGAGAGCATAAACAAGTTCCTAACAAAACTCTTATGATGACTATATGATATAGATTGAAGTACTCCAAAACTACAAGATAATACATAAATCATATGTACAATCAGATATATAAGATATTTTAAACACTACAATACAGAAATTAAGTATGCAACAGTTCATAAAAACAAAACAGCCTGGTGTGGGTGGCTCAGGCTGTAATCCTAGCTATTCAGGAGGCTAAGATCTAGAAGTGAAGCTTTGACTCAAGGGGCAGAGCACTAGCCTTGAACACAAAAGCTCAGACAGCTCTCAGGCCCTAAGTTTGATCAGAACAAAGAAAAAAAAGAAAAAGAAACAGAGAGAGAGAGAGAGAGAGAGAGAGAGAGAGAGAGAGAGAGAGAGAGAGAGAGGGAGGGAGAGGGAGAGGGAGAGGGAGAGGGAGAGAGAGGGAGAGGGAGAGGGAGAGAGAAAGAGAGAAGGAAGGAGGGAAAGAAGGAAGGAAGGACGGAAAGAAGGAAGGAAGGAAGGAAGGAAGGAAGGAAGGAAGGAAGGAAGGAAGGGAAGGAGGGAGGGAGGGAAGGAGGGAGGGAGGGAAGGAGGGAAGGAGGGAGGGAGGGAGGGAGGGAGGGAGGGAGGGAGGGAGGGAGGGAGGGAGGGAGGGAAAGCAAGAAGCAATACCGGAAATATTTCTAGTCATGCAAACTGTGAAGGTCTATCCTAGACCAACTAAATCAGAAATTTTACAGAAGGACCCAGCATTAAAATTAAAAAGCCCTTTAGATAAATTCTAACATCCGTAATAATTTAATTATCACGATTTTAGATGATTAGTTATAATCTGTCTTTTAAAATGCTGTCACTTTGGATAATACAAGTCAACAACTGATTCTCCTATTTAGAAAGTATCTGCTATAGTCATTATATTCACTGGACATTATATAACAAAATAGACTGTACTATAATCTATGTACATTATGTAAAAAATAAAATAAATGAGAGGGCAAAAATAGAAGAAAACAAAGAAAAGGATGATACTGACCAAGAAGCATTGTACTTATAATCTAGTTTTTGAAATTTTAACTCCTCTGTCCAACTATTTAATAACAACAATTTTTTTTGGTCGGTTGTGGGGCTTGAACTCTGGGCTTGGGCGCTGTCCCTCAGCTCTTCAGCTCCAGGCGAGAGCTCTACCACTTGAGTCACAGCGTTAGTTCCGGTTTTCTAGTGGTTTATCGGAGATAAGAGTCTCACAGACTTTCCTTGCCCAGGCTGACAATGAACCACGATCCTCAGATCTCAGCCTCCTGAGTAGCTAGGATTACAGGGGTGAGCCACTGGTGCCCAGCAATAACATTAAAAAAAAAAATTATCTGCTATAAAGCGAGACAATTGTAAAAATCCTCCTGATCAACAGGATATATACCACTTTCCAAAGTGAGAAAAATACAAGATATCACACATACAATGCTAAGACATTCCTCATTAAGAAGCCAGTGAAGCAATAACACAAAACAAGAATTTAATCAATGATGAAATTTAGAATGTAAATACATTACAGTAATATCGGATTCAATTTTAAATAATTCATCCATTTTCCGTTTTCTAATATGGTCCTTTGCTTCCATACCTTTAAGCTCAGATTTCCATTTCTCTCTACAAGCCAAGTATTTCATCCTCAGAGAACATGCTTGGAATTGTTTGAGAGAAAATTCAAGAAGAAGAAATACTGGCTTGTGGTAAATCTATTTTGCATTTTGTAACTATAGCTTGTGTTTAAATAGACACATGACATGATAAATCTTGTCAGGGAAAAGAACATGTCTTTTAAATCTCAAATCACTGATGTGAATTCAATTTATTTTACAATAGTATTTATCATCCCCTTTATTACTTTGGCAAGAAAAGTTAAATTCCATTCCCACACTGATGTAAGCACAGAAGAACACTGAAATGGCATTATAAAATTCAGCCAAACATACAAATTTTTATACAATAGAAAGGGTACTGCAGCATTTCTTAATATAAGGAAAACATTCCTAGTTTAGGTTAGCCTGATTCCAATGACTATATACATATAATTTCCAAATAACAGATTAAATATATGTAAAAGGAGTTTCTTCTATATACACTGAGGTGAAAGATACTACTTTTATACATTAAGTTTTATTCTGAACTGAAGTATTTTCTTTTGAAGGACGGAAAGAAAGAAGAAACTACAATTTAACTACAACCAGGTTACAGAGTAAACTCCTAGGGAACAAAGATTTGTTCTACATAGTTTAGAGATTTCTGATAATACTGATGGATTTTTCTTCCTGAGTACAAATTTCTAATTACCAAGGTAGAATTAAAGTTCAGCTTTTCAAATGCAGCAGCTGCTATGGCACATGCCTGTAATCTTAGTCATCAGGAGGCTAAGACAGGATATCAAGTTCAAGGACAGCCTACGTTACATAGCAAGTCTGAAGTTACATAGAGAGAACCTGTCTCAAAAAACCAAGGGGTTGCTAGCATGCATAAGAACCTAGGTTTGTCCCTCACACTGTGAAATAATAACAATAGTAAACAATAATATACTTGTGATCATAGGATGAAAAACTGGTAGTTACTATTGTTTTCAGCAAATACACACAAACATTTTCAAGCCGAAAATGTCACTAAAAGTCATATCCTAACTCTCAAGTGGAAAGAGAATTCTAAAGCTATTACTTAACCTTTTTCTATTACACATTCAATTATATTCAACTCCTCTACAAGAACATATTAATCTCTGCATTAATACAAGATGAGTTAATTTAGCTTTTGAGTAGAATGAGCTCATTTACTTTTCATGTATGTATACAACAGTGGAATTTACACATAATTCTAGTCGAATTCTATACTTTCACTGGGCCAGAATATAACTAATAAATTATAGTAGCAATTAAAGTAGGCATTAGAATCACCTAAAAGGCTTATTTGCCAGGCGCTGGTGGCTCATGCTTGTAATCCTAGCTACTCAGGAGGTTGAGATCTGAGAACAGCAGTTCTAAGCCATCCTGGACAGGCAAGTCTGAGAAAAAGAGCTCAAAGACAGCACCAGGGCCCTGAGTTCAATTCCCAGGATATTCTCTCTCTCTCTCTCTCTCTCTCTCTCTCTCTCTCTCTCTCTCTCTCTCTCTCTCTCTCTCTCTCTCTCTCTCTCTCTCTCTCTCACACACACACACACACACACACACACACACACACACAAAGCTTATTAATTCTAATGTTGAGAGCCATGTGCAATTTCTGATTCTACAGATCAAGGATGTAACTCCATAATCTGCATCATTAACAACAGCCACATGACACTATGTGCCACCAGTTATTCAGAACATCAGGATTTGAGAAATAACTTGTATATGTTCTGGTTCTAGTTCTTCTGTATTTTATAAAATTTTTAACTTCTTCACTTAAAGATCATACTTCTAATATTAGAAAGTAACTATTAATAATTTAACACAGACAAAAACTGATGCTCAAATGTTTAAGATGGAAACAGGATAACAACACAAAGACAGACACAGTATGTATCAGCCTTTTTCCTGAATTTAAGTATGTAGCCTTCTGATAAAAGAAAAATGTGGAGACGTAAATTAACATGTCCTACCAAAAGACTGGAAAAGAGGTTATTAGAAAATTTCCATCTTTAAGTAAAAATACAAATTTAAATGAACAAGGAATTCATAGGTGATATTAATACCAGGTCCCTTAAAGCCACAACAACAAAAAAATCCCACTGAAACAAGTAAAATATCAGTACTTTGAAAGAAGTAATTATAAATTACACAGCAATAGTTTTAATACTAAGAATTACTCCATTAGGCCTCTTCTTTTCAGGATTAATCCACAATAAATCTAGAAGAGCAGGCTAGTATCATTACAGTCCACACTGAGAAGATAATGACTATGTATAAGAGTGAGGTTTAAGGTCTTAACAAACCTCAAAATCAGTTAGCTGAATTGGTATCTGCACTGCCTGCCAACCCATGCTTATTACAAGATACAAGTCTCCCTCTGCCGCAGGGTGACAGAGGTGGAATGCTTTCTGGGGACCAAAGAATTTGACACAATCAAGAACCCAACTGTGGTGCTGGGAGTAGCGGCTCTCACCTCTTATTCCAGATCCACAGGTGTCTAAAGTAAAAGAATCAAGGACTGAGGCCAGCTCTGGGTAAAAGTGAGACCTTATACCCCCCAAATAACCAGAGCATATGATGGTTTGGCTCATGGTAGAGTACCTGCAAGCAAGCACAAAACCCCAGTATTGCCAAAGAAATAAGAACCCAACTGACAAGAATATTCTATAAAACTGACAGTAAGCAAATTCTCACATCATATGGAAATTTTGAGGGCAGAAAAAATCAATTCTTCATGGAAATTTTTAGATTCATTAAATATGGGAAATAAATTATTTTAAATGTGCTGTTATACAAACTTACTTATTAATATACTTAAAGATACTGCACTGCTTTCCCAAAAACAGGTAGTCTAGAAAATACAATGCAATCTTTGGATTTTAAGGAATTTTTCTACATCTAACTTTATGCTCCTATACTGAACAATCTAAGGTACTGCATCAGTGTATGTACACATATTTTAAATGGCACAGTATTTACTATGAATATTTTACTGAATTCATAAATGCTACATGACATCTAATCTCTACTATGGTCACAGAAATTTTTGACTTTTTCAGTTTATTACATATTGGTGTTTTTAAAAGATGGTTATCCTCGAATGTTCACTATTTCTCCAAAATTTAAATTTTTGAGGTTGCTGCCAAAAAAAGAAAACAAAAAGTCTGAACACAATACCTACATGATGTTGAACACTTCAAAAGTTAAAAAAGAACTACTATTGATCCAACATAGTCACTAAATTTATTTAAACTTTTAAAATAATCTCCATTTCAAAGATAGTATCATTGAGCTTAAGACTCAGTATCAAATAAATTGCTTTGAACTAAACCATAACTGAAAAAAGGCTAAGACCCATTCAAGGACTTTAAAGTTATATTTTAGAATATTTCAACTAATTAGAAATGAATAAATATTAATGTTGTACTTAACACTCAAGTAATGCTTTTCAGACAGTAGTAATAAAGTGGTCAATGGCTCCAAAGTTTAAGAAGACTGATCCAACCTGGATTATTTAAACTTGTAATAAATAGATGTATTTTCTTGGAAAAATATCTATTGTTATAGTAAAACTTGAGTTTCCTTTCTAACAAGATTGTATGATTACTCGTTTATATTGTTCTTTCCGCAGGAATTTACACACCCCCTGTTTGCATCCTGTTATTCATTGTGAGCTTCCCTTCCCTTCTCTATGCTGTGTCCCTAACAGTGGAAGAGTGGGGCATGCACAGAAAATCTAAGCACTGTCAGCCCACTTCAAGTCTCCCTGTTCGCATTAAGCCTATTCATGAGATACTACGTTCAAATTTTCATTCTCTTATGCTCTGAAACATTGTATTATGTTCCCAGACTACTAGTGGTCTACAGGAAACATAAGGATCTTTTTGTTTTTTAATGAATTTTTTCTCCCTACCTGTCATCTGACTTTATGTTCATTTATTGAACAATCTAGAGCACTGCTTGAGATTTATGACACCAGTAAGGCTCACCCAAACACATTTATTGTCTTAACATTCCATATTTAGAGTCTTCCTTCAAAAGGCAAAGAAAGCCATATATAGCTAAGGGCACTGCCACACATTATGTGACATACTTATTAAAATATTGTCTCCTGAGTTTTATATAAAACTGATTGTATCAGAACATATGAGGAATGCTCTAATAGGCAATTCTTTGAAAGTAACTCCTATGTACACCAGAGTTAGGAAGCAATAATACAAAGGATATAAAACTAAAGATCATATAGTTAATGAAGGAATGATTCAAATAGGTAATGAGACTATTGTCAAATACACTGAACCAGAACAAAAAATAAATTGAGTAATAGAGAGTTAAAAAAAATACTTTTAACAAGAATTCCATGATGAGTCCTCTTGAACTCTAACATTCTCTCTATGCTAAACTTTGGAGTCTGCTTTATTTGAGGCACTGAGTAACACAGGTCTAATCATGCATATGTGTGGGTATCTACATCTACATATGCAAGTATGATGTACATATTAAACATATGTGTGCAGAAATTTGTATTTACACTGGCAAACGTATCTATCTAAAGTTAGTGATTATGTTAGTACTCTAAGGAACTTCAGTTCTGATCTTCTACCCTTCTTTAAAATTTTCATCTTAACAGTATTTTTATAATTAAAAAAATATAATTTTTTTATTGTAATTGATTTTTTTTTTGGTCGGTCATGGGTCTTGAACTCTGGGACTAGGAACTCTGTCCCTCAGCTCTTCAGCTCAAGACTAGCACTCTACCACTTGAGCCACAAGACCACCTCTTGTTTTCTGGTGGTTAGATGGAGATGAGTCTCACGGACTTTATTGCCCAGGCTGGCTTTGAATGGCACTCATCAGATCTCAGCCTCCTGAATAACTAGGATTACAGGCGTAAGCCACCAATGCCCGGCTGATTTAAAATGATTTTGAGACAAGGTCTTCCTATACAGCCCAGGCTATCCTGAAATTCATGATTCACCTGCCCCAGCCTCTTATGTGTTAGTATTATAGGGATGTGTCACCATGCTCAGCTTCTGTTCTCCCACCTCTAAAGAATATATATATATATATATATATATATATATATATATATATATATATATATATATATATATATTGCTATCTACCATAGAGGAGCAACACAAAAAGGTAAAGTGACTCAGTTAAGAAGTCTTTACCACAGTCAAGAATGAAGGTCACCCTGGCCTCTAAATGTAAGCTGTCTTAGGTCAGAGACATCTCTTAAGTCATAGAATCCCACACTACAGTTGAGCAGTAGCCACAGCATGTAAGTAAATGCTAAGGATAGGGACAATATTTCATGCAGCTAGACATGAGCTCAAGATGACAATGTACAACAGTGACTCCTACTTTAACATGCAAGAATCTCGCCCCACAATCAATGTGATACCACAGGTTTAGGGTGAGGTTCAAGAGTTAGTATTTCTAACAAATTCCAGGTATGCTGATGCTGCTTGTCCAGGGACTATGCTTATTAAAACCAGAGACCTAAGAAAAGGTCCCAAGAGCTTTCTATATTAGGGTTCCCGGGGAAAAAAATAACTGAAATATGGTAAGGAAACATAATGTAAGGAATCTGGAAACCTGAGTTTAGTTTCAACTCTATCACAAAATGATGACATGGCTGATAAGCATACAGTCACAGGTATACTACTGAATGCTGCACAAAGCATCTCTAAGATGAAGAGTTTAGTAGGAAGACATTGAAAATTAAATGTTTTTTGTACAGATTAAAGAAGCATCTATTAAACTTAAAATATATAATCATCCCTGCAATCACTACTTTGAATTAATGTATATTAGGCAGACTAAAATTGTTAAACTACAGTCCAAAAGAAATAACATACCAGCAAGCAAACAAATAAAATATGCATAGATGACACACATCAAATCAAGTAAACATAAATCCAAAGGGAAAATAATCATTTTACAATACTGTAGCTATAACTCACAAAATCAAGCATTCTGCAAATATCTAGGGACTTCTTTAGATGGTATCATCTGAGAGCTGGTTAGACCACACCTAAACTTGCTGCATAAGAATCTGCATCTTAACCTGATCTGTAAGTGGTGAACGAACACACTGAAGTTTTACATACACTGATACATGTCACTGAGATTTCATTATTAAATTCGTTTACTACAGTTTAAAAATAAAAATGCAACATTTAAAAAAGAACATTTCTTGAAAAATCTGTTTTTGACTATAAAAAACAAGAGAAATTAAGGAATTTTTTGCATGAGAAAAATCACTGAAACACTATTTTCAAACATATCTCCTATTTAAAATACTCTGGTGAATATATAATTAAACGGTAACAAATGTCACCTAGATAATTAGTTTCACAGCAAAGTTGACAGCTGAGGTATAGGATGGTACCTAGTTTGAAGTTAGTTGGTCAGTGGCACAATGAAGAATGAAATTCAGTTTTGTTAACTCCAATGGGGAAATGTTTTAAATTACATTTTCTTGCAACAAACATACATTAAAGGATTAGAAATAAGTATGGTTTTCAAAGGATAAAAATAGGAAATGAAGTATCAATTTATACTTTTGTGTGTGTGTATATGCCAGTTCTGGGACTTGAACTCAGGGCATGGGTACTGTTCCTGAGTCTTTTTGCTCAAGGCTGAGCTACAGCTCCCCTTCTGGCTACTGCTGGTTCACTGGTGATAAGAGTCTCATGACTTTCATGCTCCGCCTGGCTTGGAACCATAATCCTCAGATCTCAGCCTCCTGAATAGCTAGGATTACAGGTGTGAGCCACCAACACCCAACTTAACATTCTTAATGTGTATTTCATTCTTGCCTTCTCAAATAAAATATCAAACTGGAAGAAGGGAAACTTCAATCAAAAATACATTAATTTGATCACAATTTCTAAATATATGATTTGCAAGGAATGATGACATATATAATTTAAGTGGTTACACCTGTTGCATGAATGAAACTGGAAAACATAAAATCAGGGATAATTATAAATTTGGCTTTGTCACAATTTTTCTATGCATCAATAAAAACTTCACATATTGTAGACATATTAAACCTTGTCATACCGTCAAAGAAGCTCTTGGCTCTCAGATAACTGACACTGAGCCTAAGAACAGAAAGTTTGTCAAGCTTATTAATAACATCTTGTGGAAAAGGTAGCAGGCTAGCCAAACGGTCCAATTCTGTATTAAGTCGGTCTCGATGTCGCTTGGAAGGATTTGACTTGATTCCTTCAGCTGGAATTGGCTTTACTCTGAAAAGCAAACAAAGTATCATGAAAATCCTACCGAAAACTTGAAGCAAAGATTTCTATTGCATATAATGTCTTCTTAAATATTTTTCTAATATAACAAGTTTCAAAAATCTACTTCAATTTATAAACAATTTGCCCAAATCTTCCATGCATATCCTAATTAAGAAAAACAAGGAAAATGGTAAAAGTCATGCTTTATCAAAATGCGTGTGTGTGTGTGTGTGTGTGTGTGTGTGTGTGTGTGTGTGTGTGTGTGTGTGTGTGTGTGTGTGTGTGTGTGTGTGTGTGTGTGTGTGTGTGTGTGTGTGTGTGTGTGTGTGTGTGTGTGTGTGTGTGTGTGTGTGTGTGTGTGTAATGCACATATGCAGTTTAGTAATTCCCAAATTATGAAGTCTATCTTGGGTATAGGTGTAGTTGAGAATGGATGAATGGAAAGAGTAAAGGAGGGTGAATGTGGCCAAAATACTTTATGTACCTGCATGGGAAGGGGAAGGAGGAAAAGAGAATGATCAAGATTCATTGTATGCAGGAGTGGACATGCTGAAATCAAACCCCCTAGCACAACTAATTGAGGCGTGAAAAAAAAAGTGCTGTGAATGGCTGAGTAGAAGGAATAACTGCTTGAAAAAAAGATTTCACCACAAGTTGGTATCTGAAATGGATCTTGAACCAGATTTCATGAGGGAGCATAACTAGGGATGGTAAACTGTTAGAAATTTCTTGTTTGAATGTGAAGCAAGAAAGAAAAGAAAGAAGACAGAGAAAGAGGGAAGAGGGTAATATCAGGCCCATTCTTTCAACAGACAGTGAAAACCCACTATGTGACAGGAACAGAACAGTCACCAGTGAACCAAGACATACAAACTCCCGTTCTCACAGACTTATCTTGAATGCCAGAGAAATAGATAAAGAGACATACCGCTAGATTTCCAGCTGATGAGTATTAAGAAAAATGAAGCAAGGTAAGGAAGAAGTAAGCACTGATGGAAGTGCTGCATTTGACTGGCAGAGCATGTATCTCAGTGCAGACTTGAATACAATATAGGAAGAGCCATGAAGATGCTTAATAAAAGACACAGGAGAAACAGAAGCTTCCCCAAAATCATTGTAGGAAACTGGACATTGGTGTCAGGGAGTCGTGGTAAGCTCTGAGCTGGATCTGCACACTCAGGCCTGTTTTATTGTTTGTTTTTTTTTAAAATCAGATTGACTTTGGTGACTGAGAATATAACAAAAACAGGGTAGGGTTTCCTAAAGTTAGGATTCTATCACCAGTGACTATATCACTCCTGTATTAATATCTTACAGCAGCCTGGGGCTTGTCCAAGCTAGCTTGGCAAGTCAGCTTTGCAAAGGTCTTTCTAGCCTATATCTATCTACCTGACTGGCTTCACTGTGTATAGCCAAAGTCTTCTTTGTCCATTCTACTCCAAAGCTATAATGTTTCTGATACTTATCAACATGTATTTCTGTGCTTTTAGGAAACCCAGTTCTGTCTTATCCATTTCAAATCCTTGCTCCAGATTTCTATGGTCTTTGGCTTACAATTTGGATAGCTATCCAACTCCATATGTCTTCTGAGTCATACACAAATGCCTAGTGTTCCATTCCATTATGAAATATTCTATACAAATAACATTGAAAATGCTGATTCAGTTCTATTCCCTTTGCTTTTTAGTTTGTTTTACAGACAGAATGTATCACTTTTGCCTAGGTTGGTCTTGACCTACCAGCTACTGCCTCTACCTTTTGAGGAGCTGGGATTACAGGCACCATAACACTTAGCCCTCGTCAAGAACTCCTGGTATTCTTGCAGTAATGATCATGAGCGATTCTGGAGGAGAATAATACAAATATTCCAGAGAGACAAGTTGATATGGAATAAAAAGTAACAGTAACTTAAATGTTATTTCTCTATGTAGTACACTGTCTTGTCACTGTACTGCTACTGTGCAGTACTCAATCCTAAACTATAATCTGAGGCTGGTTCTTTATACTATGCATAACCATCTACTTCTTTCATGTATTTTTGTTACTTATGAAGCATTTAGCTTGAAATCACATTTCCAAAATTTAAGTATTAAGTGTTCTAACTACATAGACTGTAAAATGTTGATGGAGTAAAGAAGTATCTGTGGCTCAATTTGTAGAGCAAAAATAGCCTTGAGGAAAAGCTTAGGGCCAGTGTGTGCCTCGGCCCTGAGTTCAAGCTGCAAGACCAGCACATATACAAACTCACAAAAAGTATTTATATCTGAAAATAAATTATTTGAATAATACTCATTGAAAACAAAAGTTTTTACCAGGTGCTAAGGGCTCATGCTTGTAATCCAAGCTACTCAGGTGTCTGAGATCTGAGTATTTTGGTTCAAAGGCCGCCTGGAATGTAAGACTCTGATCTCCAATTAACTGAAGGAAAACCAGAAGTGGAGCTGTAGCTCAAAATGGTACAGCACTAGCCTGAGCAAAAAGAGTTCAGGAATAGAACCCATGCCACGAATTCAAGCCCCATGACATACAAAAGAAAAAAAAGTTTTCAAAATAGAAGTAGGTAGCAAATCAAAGATATAAAGAGGAAAGGGCATGAATGACAAATAGGAGATGAGCAAGTACTAGTCACCTATGGGAAACAGCAAATAGATTCTTTCAGCCACGTGCTATTAGAAATAGGAAATCTCTAGAAGCCACAGGGGCCCATATGATTCAATGATGTTCACCTGGGTTTACTGTGATGTTAGTAAAAAGGTAAGGTGTGGAGCCAAAAGACGTGTTATCCAATATCCAATCCAAGATTTTTTACTTTCTTCCTGGGTAATTTTTAATGTGAACCATAGGTCCCCATCTATAAAACCTAAATATGATATTCTTTGTACTACTATAAATATGAAATAAATTATGTATATAAAGCACCATGCTCAATACTAAGTAGTATGAGAGTATGTGCAAATATAGACAATAACTTTGTTATGCTAAACCACCATACAAAAATGCTTTTAAATGTGGAAGTAGATAGATAGACTGTGGTTAAAGATCTCATGGTACTTATGTCTAAGTAACTGTCTTAACTAAACACATGGACAAGCACAAGCTAAGTAAGTTTATTCATTGGGGAAGTAAAGTGGCATGCTTTGGCTGTAGCAGTAAGAACATAACTATATACTGCCTCTTACTGTTTCACAGAAGTCTTTGTGCCATGATATGTAAGCTAACAGTGTTGAATGAACAGAGCGATGTTTCCATCTCACTGGTATCTTGTACAATGTTCACATTTATAAAGTGCTTATGCTTTAGTAATTTCAGTTATAACGGAAGCTGTGCAGTAGATTGTCCTGTTCTATCCACAAAGAAACTTGACCAAATCCACAACAGTGAGGGAACTTTTGTTAGTTTAGATTCAGTCTTCTTTGGCCATTTAATGCTGCCTATAACTAAACACTTTCACTTACTTCACTTCATCACTTGCATTGTGTAGGAGTTTCCCAAGCTACAATGTATAAACTCTTAAATATAGGTACTTGAAAGAAAAACAATGAGGAAACTTCAAAAAGTATTTTGTAACTGAAAAGACTCATTAATAAGTATTATATAATTGAAGTAACAAAATTCAGTAGTTTGTATTACATATACAATGTTTAAGATGTTGAAATAGAATAAAATGAAATACAGCACAGTCAGAAAGACAATGATTTTATATTATGCTAATATTAACAGTATTTTAATAACATAAGAGTTTTAACAGGCAATCAACTAATGCTCCAGTCCTGACATCTCTTGAAAGCTAGCTTTATTGTCACTATTGCCGGTATTGTCTTTACATAATATCATTTACAGATGCCATTTATCTAGTACAAAATACTTGCCAAAATTAAGTGCTAACTTTGTAGAAGTATGGTAAAATGAAATAGCATTAAGACATTTCAGCTATTTACAAAACTCCAAACTATAATCAAAGCTATTATCACTAGCAATAAAAAAAGCTTCTATTAATTCTAGAATGGGTTTTCAACTATCTTTGTGAAACAAAATAAAAATACATAAAGTATCCATCTCTAAATAGAATAAAACAAGAACAAGATTTAAGTAAAAATTTTTACTTTTTTAGAGCATATTTACTAAATATAGATCATTCAAAAACCAGCTTTGAAATTTTCTTCTTAAAAGAAAGAATATGGATTTCATGCAAGGTTGCTTCTGATACTTTAATTTGCTTTATTCCAAAGAGAATGGAAACAATCTACTATACAAGAGGTACCTTCCTGAAATTAAACACATTCAAAATATATTCTTGTATAGTTAATTTTTCAATGTGAGACCTGCCACTAGAGGGAGTTTCTTTTGCTCAGTATTGAAAGAGCTTCAAGTTAAAATTGTGTCATCCTATCTATCTTATTCTCTAATCTTCTAGAATCATATATCTGAATGGCCACTTTTAAAACAGTTCCATAATTATACTGCCATACATCTTCTCTGTAAGTAAAATAAAATGTCACTTAATGGGTCAACATTAAGTAGATCTGAACAGCATTTTCAGCTTAAGCAAGATGTATTTTCCCCACTGTTGGCATGGCTTAGGCCTCATTAGCCACACACTAGTAGTTTAATTTAGAGACTCCTTTTAAAGTTTAATAGCCTCATTCTTAGACTTAACTTCAAGGAACTTCATTATAAAGTCCGTTATTGTTCCTTTGGGTAAAAATAAGTTAAAACATTCTCACTTGGTAATGTAACTACCAGCACAAGTCTTTTAGTGACATTAAAGTATGAGTAGAAGCAATGAATGTTGCTCAATAAACCAAAGATAGTTCTCAAATAAACACCTACCTAAATAAAATAAAGATGAACAAGGAAAATATGATAGATATATTCTAAGGAATTATTAAATACAAGTATAGTAAAGCCTGAGGAATAAATGATATTTTTAATAGAAGTACATCTTACTTAAAAATGTAGTAAGGTAAAAAGGCAAGGTGTTTTTTCATATTAACTAGAAACCAAAAATATTAAATTTATGATGAAAAAAATTAAACTTATGTTGAACATAAAATTAAAGTGTTTGACTTTGTATATAAATCAATTCATCTTTTTTATAACATACTGTCTGAAACTCAAGTGTCTTAAAAAAAATCTATCATGGAGATCTTAAGATTTTTTTTGTCCATACACCCGTGATTACCTCTACTATATATTATTCTAAAAATATAGTTGTATTAATAAATAAATGCATTAGGCATTGGAAAAATCTGTTTTAACCATCAACAAAGTCTATTTAGATACACATATTTAAATCATAAGCAGTATCACCAAGATAGGAAATGGCTAACTGAGCAATATTCTTGTTAATAGATGTACCATGAAACTTCCAATTTTAATCAAGCTATTAAGCATGAGCATTCCGTTAATGTCAATTTGTAAGTCAAGATCAGAAGAACTACAATAGTTGACATTCTTAAAGGAAATTAATACTGCCTAAAAAACAATATACGATTTTAAGTAATTGAGCTGTTATTTTTCTGGTTCACATGTAGTATAGTCCAATGTTGGCAAAATGCACACTTTTTATTTCCTCTGTGTAAGCATTTAAATGTTTTTTTTAATTGCTTAGAGAAACTTGAAAAACATTGATGAGAGAAAGAAACTCAAAAATAGTCATTGCAAATCCATTAATACACTTATGTCACAAAAGGAAATATCTCCAGTGTGATTCTTTTCTAAAAAATTTTTGAAGTGTTTCCTATCACATAAATTACTCCACCAAAACGAACAAACAAAAAAAGAAGTTTGTTCATCACTCTACTAGAACTGACAAAAATTCTGAATGGAAAAAGAAATTACAGGTAGATACCAGGAGTAAAATTTTTTTTTTCTCAATAAATTTCCAGCTCTAAGTCTTCTAAGCCCATATACAAAAAGAAAAAAAAAGAAAACTTCCTAAAAAGAAGATTAAAAGTACCACCAAATCCTCCACTGTGACATACCAAACCACTGAACTCTCCTTCCTGCTACCATCCTTACACACCTCACGTGGATCACTACCAAAAAATAAGAATAAGAAGAAGAATCACTGCCTAATAAGTAAATTCGAGCTCAACAGAAACCCCAGTTGCTATGGACAGAAAAAATACCTTTCAGAAAGCCTCAGCCCCTTCCTTCACCCCCACCCCAAACTTTCTACCCAGAATCATAATCAAGGCTGTCCTCTAAGCTACCTAACCCACGGGATATTTCGGGTGGTGAGGGATTGCAAGGCAGGCTTAGGCTAAGTAATCCAGGAGCACCCCCAAGGCAGGCCGTATGGACATGTGTACGGATGTGCATAGGAACACGCATATACACATACATACATGTACACATGTACCTATATATTTAGAATAAGAACTGAAAACGGGAAAATTCATGTCCTGTCCGGCCAGCCTCGATCTCGCGGGCTAGGTGCATCCTCGATCTCGCGGGCTAGGTGCATCCCCGACCGGATTCCCCCACGGGATGGCGGGGATGGGGGGGGGGGGGTCGCCGCCGCCCGCCCCGCGCGCCCGCGCGCACAGCCCCCCATTCCCCCCCCCCGTCCACTCGGGTCACTCACGTTTTCTGCACCGGCTTCCGCCGCTTGCGACTGGCATAGGTGATGTTGGCGCTGCCGCTGTTCATTGTGTCCAGACCCGCGGCGGCTCCCTTCTCAGGCACGAGCAGCCCGGTGTCCCGGACCCAGCGACGGCCGGCCGGCGCCGCGTCCCGAGGAGCCGCGCCCGCTCCACCTGCGTCCGCCCGGGAGGGAGCGAGGCCGCCGCGCCCCGCGCGCCCGGCTCACGCAGCCCGCGCGCGTCCAGGTGAGCTGCCCGGGCCTGGCGCGGGGGGCCGAGGGGCGGAGACCCGAGAGCCGAGAGTCGCAGGTGCCGTCCACGCCCCGCGAGGCGGCGCGGGCGCCCGGGCGAGTGCTCGGAGTCCGGGCCGGGGTCGCGCACGGTGGCGCCGCGCCCCGCGCCCCGCGCCCCGCGCCGCGGCCCCGAGGACGAGGGAGGCGCCGAGGGGCTGCTCCCCGGGCTTCCCGGGTCCCCGGTGCTTCCCGCCGGCCGCAGTCCCGGCTGCCACTTGCTTCCGTCCGGTCACAGGGCTGCCCCTGGGTTGGCACTGGCGGGGCCCCGGCACGTTCTCGGGACCCGACGTCGAACGGACTCGGCAGACGCGGCCTCCCGCCGCGGCGCGCACCAGCTGAATAACAGAAGCGCCCCCGACCCCTCGCCGGCCCCGCCCCGCCTTGATCCCTCGAGGCCCCGCCCACGGACTTAGTCCCGCCCACATCGCTTTTCGATGAAGAGTCCTCCCTTACTTCAGGGCGTCATGACGTAAGGCGTAATGGCACCCTTCGGTAGCCATCTTTGTGAGGTCCAGCGGGGGCTGCCTAGGTGGACTTGCGCCCTAGCTGGGAACGAGATGTGGCAGCAAATCACTTCTAGACAAACTCTTTGTAGCCAGGCTGTGTCGAGATAGGGCAAGCACTGTAATTGGAGTCAGCTAACTTGTGGCCAAGAATACAGAAAACTGGAAGATAACCAGTAGTACTGTGAGTGTTTGGGGTGGTTGGCTGGGTCTTAAGAATTCTTGTCTTTTTTAAATTGCACTTATTTGTTTGTTTGTTTGTTTGTTATTGCTGGTCCTTGGGCTAGAACTCTGGGCCTGGGCGCTGTCCCTGAGATTATTTTGCTCAAGGCTTACACTCTACCACTGGAGGCACAGCTCAACCTCTGGCATTTTTGCTGATTAATTGGAGATAGGAGTCTCATGAACTCTCTTGCCCAGGTTACCTGGAACTGTGATCTTCCTGAGCCACCACCACCTAGCTATTTTTCTTTTTAAATTATATTTAAGTAATTATACAAAGGAATTTCAGTTCAAAAAATAAATGTTAAGTACAATCTTGGTCAATGTCTCTTTCTATACCTATACCCTCAAGTTAGAGGGTTCCATTTTCATCTGTGTACATCGTATATTATGATTATATTCATCTACCATTCTTCTCCAACTGATACTTTGAATGTAAAGGTAGTGAGGAACCTTCAAAATAGCTTTTCTCTCTCTCTTTTTTGTATCATCATTACAATAGACAATACAATATCTTTTCTCCACTTAGAGTTTATAAGGAAGGAAGAGTTGGAAGGAAGCATAGGAGCATTTAGGGAATGAGCTACTTGGGGTACTAAGTAGTCTAGCATGATTGAAGAGAAGTTGGATTCACATTATTGCTGGAATAAGTAGTAGAATTGGAAAGAAAACAGGAGATTATGCACAGAAATTTTAGGAACATACCTTACAGCCTTGATGAAGAGTCTAGATATTATTCTGTGAGCAATAGAAGACTAATAAAGGTATCCATTATTTAAGTAACCTTCTGAGGTCGCGGAAAAGTCACTCTGAGAAGATGCAAACTATTCCTCAGGAGTAAGACTGATTGCAGAGTTAGGAAGTTTTTTAAGAAGTTGATGAAATGGTCTAATGGATAATCGAAGTAGTAGTCCCAATAGGATAAGAGAAGACATTGATGATGATATCAGAAATGGGCAATGAGAGGGTGAGAGAGTGAAAACAAGAATGACTTCAACAGTTCTAATACTACCTGTTCTATTAGCCAAGATAGTTAATATGGAGAAGTATGTTTGCTTGTAGAAGCCAGATGGCACCCAGATTAAGAAAAAAATTCCTAAATGATATGCAAATGCATATTTAAAAATAGCTTCAGAAGCTAGATGTTAATGTCTTATGCTTGTAATCCTAGCTACTCAAGGAGGCCGAGATCTGAGGATCGCAGTTCAAAGCCAATCCTAGACAGGAAAACCCTGAGACTCTTATCTCCAAAAAGCCTTAAGTGGAGATAAGGCTCAAGTGATACAGTGCTAGACGAGCAAAAAAGGCTCAGGAGCAGCTCTCAATCCCTGAGTTCAAGCCCCAGAACCAGCATGTACACACACACACACACACACACACACACACACACACACACACACACACACACACACACACACACACACAGTTTCAGGCCATTCCATGTTGGGCCATTAATTTGTCACCTAAAACTCAGTGTGTTACAAAAGTTAAATTCATAATTTATGGACATTCTGTCATTGACCTTAATATTCTCCATATTTTCTTCAGACTAACCTAAGAATTATCTTAAATTCCTCTATAACTAGATGACAGATAGATAGATAGATGTACTGAACCTTTACAATATCCATAATTCATTTCCTGCACCTGTTATCTAGTAATAGAATGTTCAGCTCAAATGCCAACTCATTCAGGACTCTTTAGCTGATAACACACACACACATATCATTGTCTTGTATATATTAATATCAAAAGATATTATGGGAGTACTTTCTATGTGCCAAGAATCACTAGAGAGTGACAAAAAACCCCAAATATATCACATTCCCAGTCATTAAGAACATAAGGAATGTCATAAATATTAGGATGGGAAAGTATTCAAATCTGTATTATATAGTGAAGAATTCCATGTTATGTAGTGGATTAAGCTGATCAAGCATAGAAAGATTTTCCCTAAGAAAATGGTTAAATCAAAGTCTGAATACTGAATATTTCTTCTGGCAGGAAGTAGCCTGAAAATTATGAGGAACTACAAGGAGTTTAGTATATTCAGAAAGAGACATCAAACATGTTTCAAAGAATCACTACATCTGCAAGATGTGGAACAGATTACAGAGAGAGAAGTAGAGTAGATTGGATTGAGAAAACTGTCAGACAAGCTGGAAGATGTTAATATAAGAATAAAGGTAAGCACATGGAGAAAATTTAATAGATTTGATGATGTTTGGGTGATATTACAAAAGAGGTTATGGAACAGCAAGGGAAAAGGATGTATCAAGAATGTGTTCTGGACTATGTATCTGACTAGGCAATAATAACACACATGCTAGTGGATGCAGAAACTTGCTTCAAACTTCGGTTAGAATTACCTCTGAAACATCTAAGAAAAGTTGTTGAGTAGCCAACTCAAAGAAGCATAAAATATGGTCATATGTACATAGCTATTGAGCCATTGTGATCTGCTAGGACTATCTTAGACATATACTCATTATTGCAAACGAGGGAAACCATGGAGCCATATATTTCTTTGGGTTTGGTTTATTTCACTTAACATTTCCTTACAAATGGGGCGATGTCATTCTTTTCGATGGAAGCATAGAATTCCATCGTGTATATATACCACATTTTCATGATCCATTAACCATATAAGATGTACTATGTGAAATGAACTCCAAGATATGGAAACAAGCAGTTTTTTCTTTGTTGTTGTTGGTTTTAATGTACTATGTGAAGTTATTTCTTTTTTTTTTCTTGCATTTTTTTTCCTTTTGTCCCCTATGGTTTATCCCTTGCTGTCACTGTATTTGATTTGGGGACCCTGTGTATTGTATATACGTTTAGGGAAGGGAAAGGAAAACAACAAAATGGTGAGTCAAAGGACAAAGGGCAAATTAATGCAACAGTGATACAAGACAACATGTTAGAAATGAACTGTACAACTTGGGGGGACGGAAAGTGGAATAATTAGGGAGGGGGTAACAATGTTTGACAAAATATGTACTAACTACCTTGTGTATATAACTGTAACCCCTCCGTACATCACTTTGGCAGTAAAATTAAAAAAGAAGTATAAAATATAAATTCAAAAGTCATCTGCATGTAGTTTACAATGAAGAGAGCTTGGAGGTGGTATGTAGGAAAAGAATAAGTAGTAGTAAGCCCTGAAGAATTTTAAAGTCTCTGAACTCTGTGTCTAATGGCTGGGTAGAAGATAATGGATAAGCCAAAAAGACTGGAAAAGGACATTCCAGAGTGGTGACAAGAAAATAAGAGAACTAGTGGCAGGAGAAGAATGTATAGAACTGTTGGAAATGGTTGATAAGTGCTATTGAGAAATTTAGATAAAATGAGAAGTGAATGTGACTCTTTCTTTGGCTTCACATCAGCCATGGATAACTTTAATGAATGTTGTGTTTGGTAGAGCAATAGGCCTGAAAGTCACATTGAGTAGATTATAATATTGAGTTGCAAATGAATAAAAAATGGATTTAAAAAGTTGACAGTGAAAGAAAGAGATGAATAGCAGACAGGAGGAAAGACGTTTCGCTTTCGTTTAGTTTTGTTTTGGAGATGGGCACACCTATAATTCCAGCTACTAAATTTGAGGCCAGCCTGGGCCACATAGTGAGACCCTGGCTCAAAAGAATGACCATTGCTTGTTTTGGCTTTTTAGTGGGTAATATTTCAGCAGGAACAAAAGAGAAAGAGAGAGGAATTGGGGAGAGAGAAGGAGGAAAGCTGGAAGGGGAGAGGGGAGAGATTTACCATGTAACTAAGGAAAAACACTAGTAAAGAAACAATAGATATTAATGATAGTAGAAACAGGAGGGAATGAGCACAAAAGCATCAGTGGGAGATTGGAGGGTTAGATAGTATTAGAAATAGCTCTTCAAGGGTTTAGTATTCCAACTGATCCACAGCTTCTCCTGAGAGCTATAAGAAATGCAGAATCACTGGGCACCGGTAGCACATGCCTGTAATCCTAGCTACTCAGGAGGCTGAGATCTGAAGATTGCAGTTCAAAGCCAGCCTGGACAGGAAAGTCCATGAGACTCTAATCTCCAATAAGTCACCAGAAAACTGGGAGTGGCACTGTGGCTCAAGTGATAGAGCACCAGCCTTGAGCTGACGAGCTGAGGGACAGCGCCCAGGGCCCAGAGTTCAAGCCCCATGACTGACAAAAAAAAAAAAAAAAAAAGCTGAATCTCTGAGTGTCCTTATTGAATGTGAAGCTGAATTTAACAAGGTCTTCCAGATCATTCAGAATCAACAAGAATGAGTGAAATATAGTAGATTGGTAAAACTTGTACCCAAAATATGAACATATGAAGGGATGCATAAGCATGAGCTACAAAGAAACAGGTGTTTCTTTGAGTCTCTCTTACTTCACTTAATATAATTTTCTCCAAGTCTTTCCATTTCCTAACAAATGGGGTGGTGTCATTCTTTCTAATGGACATATATATATATAAAATCACATTTTCTTGATCCATTCATCTACTGAGGGGCATCTGGGTTGGTTCTATATCTGAGCTATGGTGAATAATGCTGTGATAAACATAGTTGTGCTGGTAGCTTTAGAAACATAGGTCCCATGGTTTCCCACATTTGCAGTAACTAGTTTAAGTCTAGGATAATCTTACCAGACAAGAAGAAAGGTCAAAAGCTATGTACATATGACTATATAAGATGATGCTAAGCGAAATGAACCCCAAGATAGGGACACAAGAGCTTTTAACTTTGTAGCTGTTGCTTTCAATGTATTATGTGATTTTTTTTGTTTCTTTTGTATGTTCTTTTCCCATGATATAACCCCTGTTTTAACTGTATTTGAGGCCGGTGCCCTGCATCTTGTATATACATTCTTCCTAATTTGGGGAGGGGAAAGGAAATATCAAAATACTGAAACAAGGATACAGTTTGACCCATTGTAACAATGAGATGTATAAGACACTATGTTGAAAATGAACTTTACAACTTGGGGGTGGGGGAAGGTGTTGGAGAGGTGGGGAGGGAAGGGATTGTAAGGGGAAAACAAAGGAGAAGGTAACAATGCTCAATAGGAAATATACTCATTACCTTACTCATGTAACTGTACCCCCTCTGTACAGTATCTTTACAATAACAATATATAAAAGAAATAGGTGTATATTGTGGTTGGTAGATGTATTTGCATAACATAAAATAAAAGTCATCTGCAAAGTGGCAACAGGAAAGTGATAGAAAATAACAAGGCACCATTTTGTAAAGCTTATCTGAAATAAGTTCAGTTTAAGGCAAACAAACAAAAACCCCAAAGAGAACATTGTATAATCTTATAATCTTTGAACATTGTTGTTTATAGATTAGCAATTCTAAGTTCATGGAGAAAATGTCTCTCAATTACTTTCTCTTTCATTTCTGCATCTCTGTATAAGCCATACAGAGCCATTTTGTTCTGGAATTTATAATGTATGAAAGGTATAATTTTCTCCTACTTTACTCACTGTTAGGACAAAAAGGCACATAAAAGCTTAATTTATTGATTCTGAAGCATAAAACTTCAGATCATAAAAGGGATATACTAAATCCAATAAAAATAATCTTAACATGGTTATTTTTAAGTCTATACCTTTTAAGGTTGTTAGCTATCTGTTATAATCATTTATATCTTTTTTTTTTTCTGGTCGTGGGGCCTGAACTCTGGGCCTGGGCACTGTCCCTCAGCTCTTCAGCTCAAGGCTTGAGCCACAGTGCCTCTTCTGGATTTTTCTGCTTTTGTGGTGCTGAGGAATTGAACCCAGGGCCTTACGTATGCAAGGCAAGCACTCTACCACTGAGCCACCTTCCCAGCCCGACAATCACTTATAGCTTATTTTGTCCTATTTTCCCATTTTTAGTTTCTGTTTGAATTATTTTTCATTATCTAGAATTCATACCATATTACATCTGGTGGGAGAGATGGAGAAAATGCCATAGATTTGATAAGTATTTGAGAGATATTAGAAAAGAGGCTATATAGCAATCTTATATAGCAAGTTATATAGCAAGAATGAAATACATTATCAAAGTTCCAGAATTTATCTAATTTCAATAGTGGCATAATGAACTTCCCTTATCATTTTTTTTTGTGTGCTGGTACTGGGCCTTGCACTTCCCCGCTGGCCTTTTTTGTTTTTTCAGAATAACTGACAGTTCCAGATGAGCTGTGCCTCCAGTCCAACATTTTTCTGGTTAATTGGAATTAAAATCTCATGGACTTTTCTACCTAGGCTGGATTTGAATCTTGATCCTCAGTTCTGAGCTTCCTAGAATTATATGTGTGAGCCAACAGCACCCAAGTCAACATTGTTTGCTTAGAATGTCAATAAAGCTTACCTTTAGCAAAAAAGTATTTTAAAAATATGAACTGACAGTTTCCAGAAACCATTGCTTTCTACGTCTAATTACCTCTGGGATCTGAGGATCGTGGTTCAAAGCCAACCCTGTCAGTAAAGTCTGTGAAACTCTTAACTCCAATTAACCACCAGATAACCAGAAGTGGTACTATGACTCAAAGTGATAGAGCTCTAATCTTGAGCAAAAGAACTCAGTGGCAGCGCCTAGGCACTGAGTTCAAGCCCCACGATTCACAATATGATTTGGCACTCTTCTAAAATATTAAGTTTTCTATGGTCAATCTTTAGGTAGCAAAATGGTTTTTTGTCTCATAACAATTTGCTTCAAAGAGCCCATAGCAATTTCACTATTTCTGTGTGCACTCACACACACACCAGCCCAAGGGTTTGAACTCAGGCCCTGAGTACTGTCTCTAAACTTCTTTTGCTCAAGGCTAGAGCTCTATCACTTGAGCCACAGCTCCATTTAAGGAGTTTTTGGTGATTAATCAAGGGTAAGAGTCTCATGGGCTGTCCTCCAATCACAATCTTCAGATCTCAGCTTCCTGAGTAGGTAGGACTATAGGTATGAGTGGCTGGTGACTAGTTTTGTTTGACTATTTTAATTAGTTGAAATACTTCTGAGATTTCAGATGTAGCTATCCATCTGCTCATTTGGAATATACATAACAATATATTTTCTTTCATTGAAAGTCATAATACTGAACAAAATGCAGATCCAATACATTTTTTAAAGATAAAAGTATTTTAATTTGTTTTAACAGCAATAACAAAGCTTAAAAGGGGCTGGAAGTGTGACTTTCCTCTCTGTAGAGAGCTTGCCTACCACATGTTAAGTGCCTGGATTCAATCCCCAGCACCAGAACAAAAAAAATACTGGAAATCATGGTTTATAATCCATAATTTAAGTTGTCTAAACTTTACCAGTATAGCACAATACTAATGCATATAAAACTCCCAAATATATTTTCTTGAAAAACATTTAACCTGGCAACTTTAAAAAGTACTGAGGTCAATGTTCTACTTCTAGAGATTTTCATTCGAATTTCTTTGAGTTGTACATAGTCTGGGACTGTATGAAAGATAATATATTTTGATTGTGTTGGAGAAGATCTTATTCTTAGAAATGTACATTCTTAGAAATGTAGAATGTACATTGCAGTACATTCATCCAGCTATTTGTTGTATTCCTTTAACTTTTTCACACAAGGAATATCTTTGTAATTAAACTTAAAAAAAAGAGGGAAATATTTACTCTCCAACTTAAAATTCAGAGGAAAAATAAGTAGTTAAGGACCAAAGTTGTTTTATTAGGAGGTGAGGTCAGCCACACAGATTTTACATGAAATATTTAAAACTGGTCAGATGCTTGATATTACAGGAAACAGATGGAAGATAAATGAAAGAGCACTGAAATGAATTTCCTGTGTTCCTCTAGTTTGAGAAGAGTCAGAACTCCAAATCTCCAATCTCTGTGTCAGTAAACTGAAGGTCATATGCATAGTTGTGCAGTTCAAGAATTTAACTCATTTATGCTGACCACAAAGTATTAATTTTGTTGTGTTCACCAGTTGTATGCAATAAAATACTAGACATTTCTAATAAAATGTTTTCATTTGTGCTGATGCCTAAGAAACATTTTTACTCACTCTGTATATACTTCACTTCCATAAGTCTTTATAATGCAGAAGTGGTCACTATCAGTGAAATCTTTCACATTATTGCTGGGCAAAACAGTTGCTATAAATAATAATTTAGGGACCCCTCCTCACAGTCTATACCAAGCACAGAAAAATCTGCCATTACCTGACTGGTAGGTTGATAATGACAGATCTGGTTACGTATTTAATAAAAGGGATATAGCTGAAGGTGGAGTGTACTGTAAAGCAACATGTTCTCCACCCAACCTTTCCCTCCCAAAACAAGAAGTCAGAGTATTCCTTATAAAACTTAATATTTTAGCTGAGTGGCTTTCCTGTCTACTACCTATGCAGAGGTAAGATGCTCTGGTGGGAATGGGTTTCTAGGTTTCAATGTATTCCATGTTCATGAGCAAATTCCTTACATTCTTTCAGTTTTTGCTTTAATTTGCATCCATTCAGTTAGTCAAGAATATATGCATATAATCAGAAGGGCCTGGAGGATAGCTCAGTAGCAAAGCATGTAGAGAAGCCTATGAGAAGCACCCCAGTTATAACTCCAGCACAGAAAATAAATACATAGCTGTATAAAGAAATAGATTCACATAAAGCAAATGTATTTCAGAACAAAAAATGTAAAACAAATAATTGTTTGTGTTAATTGGTATTTAAAGATATTAAGTAGAATATTTTATAATATAAATCTACTTATACTTCAAAACCTAAAGTTCTCAAATATTTAAGTTTTTAGAAAGCTGTGCTTTTTTCCATATTATTTACTTAAGTACATTTTGTGAGTGGTCATATTAGTGCCAAACATTTATATGATTTTTCTAATGCATTTAACCATTGGGGGAGGAGAGAAATCTTTTAGTAAAATCACTACTCTGAAACCTGTTTGAATGAGTAGTCAGCTGACTATAGAAAATATATGAAAGACATAGAATACAAACTTTAATTTTTCCTAGTATAGTTGAAGAGCTCCAACTCAAATATTAACTTCAGGAAACAAGTAATCAACAAAATAATGATAGGATAGGATAACACAATTCTCCAAATCATTTTGTTTCAGTTATAGGATTGGCTAGTGTATAGTATAATAAAAGTTGACATTATGATAGGATTTCCTTGGTATCTTTAAACATGCCCTACATGAAAAATTATAAAGGAAACAGACTTAGATATACCAGATTATACTTTAAAAGCCAGTTTTTTCATTCTCAAAGTCTTAACCAATTATAAAGTAGGTTGTGGTTTTTAGGCACCCACTGTCTTCATTACTAAATGTCATTATTATCAGTCAACCTAAAGAAGGTATTTTTTTCAGCAGTAACATGAGAAGTACTTAATAGTTATAACTTAATAACCATTTCCCCATTTTTTAACATTCTCATAAAGAGAGAAGTATATACTAAGAAGGAAATTTTATACTTTATTAAACTAAGGATTTTATATAATTACATCTTAAGGTTCAATTCTCTAGCCCTTTTTTTTTTTTTTTTTTTTGCCGGTCATGGGGGACTGAACTCTGGGCCTGTCCTTTAGCTCTTCATCTTAAGGTTAGGACTCTACCACTTCCAGCCTTTTCTGGTTATGTGGTGCTGAGGAATCAAACCTAGGGCCTCATGCATGCAAGGCAGACACTCTACCACTGAGCCACCTTCCCAGTCCCCTCAAGCAATTTTTAAAAAATTTGGTTGGGAAACTACACATCTAAATAAGTGACTAGAACAGCCTCATTAATTTGATAATAGTAGTGACTGTAAAACAGTAATTTCTGATTTCTCATGTTGAAAAGAGTAAAGCAAATATATAGAAAATACATATCTATATATACATATATTACATATATCCATATATAACATATATCATATCTGGCTTTACACATTTTATCAAATTCTTTTTAATATACAGAAATGTACATTATTTTGTACATTAGGAAAAAATGCAAATTACAGGCTGGGATGTAGCTCAGTGGCAAAGTGCTTGCCTAGCAAGTGCAACGTCCTGGTTTCAATCCCCAGTACCAAGAAAGAAAAGACAAAAAAAATACAGTTAAAAAACAAACAAACAAAAATGCAAATTACTAGATTTACCTCTGCTTAGACTTAAGTATCAATACTAGGCTAAAATTAATTTCATGGAAGGAAGAAAATAAAAGCAGGTATGACCAAATAGTGTATGGAAAAACAAATACAGAAAGAAAATAACATGAAGTGTTTTTAAATTAGCATTTATTAGAATCATCTATCTATACCTCATCACTTTAAGAATGCCATTACTTTTCACATATTGTTTTGATACCAAATTATAACTTTTCTTAAAGCAAGTTGTTTTAAATTAGTTGTTTTAAATTTAAATGAGCATAACCAATTACATGTATGTAAAATGATATGTTTATTATACATATATAATCATCATTGTTAATTTCCTTTAACTTTCAGGAATTTATAGCTTATTGACTCTGTTCATTGCTTAGATAGATAAATAGATAGATAGACAGATGTATGTATAGAGATATATATGGATATTTGTGATAATTGACAGTGACCTATTTTTAAAGTGATCTTTCTTCCACTTTACTGTAAAAGACATTTTAAAGAAAAATATGATATGCTATTATACTTTAAATTTATTTTTCCTAATTTGAATAAATTTAAGTGAAATTTAACCTTTTGAATTTTCTACATAGTAAATGAGAAGAAGTATTCATTCCTGCAGTCTCTTTCTCTGAGTGTATAACACACACACACACACACACACACATCTATAATCTTTCAGGATTGAAAAGTTTTAGTTTTTTACAAAAAGTGGGTTCCAATAACAGAAATGTTCAGATTTATTCCTTAAGATCAATTGTATACTTTTGGAAAGCCTCTAACATTTCTCTCTGGGATAGTCACAACTTTCACTATTTTCTATACTGAATATATGCACTTGTTTTGGCTGGAAATACGTCTAATTTTTGATTCAGTCTCTGTAATCAATAGATTGACAAAGCCCATCTTTGGGGGCTGGGAAGGTGGCTCAGTGGTAGAGTGCTTGCCTTGCATGCATAAGGCCCTGGGTTTGATTCCTTGGTACTACATAAGCAAAAAGAAAAAAGCAGAAGTGGTGTTGTGGCTCAAGTGGTAGAGTGCTAGCCTTGAGCTGAAGAGCTGAGGGATAGCGCCCAGACCCAGAGTTCAGGCACCACGACTGGACCCCCCCCCACACACACACAAAAAAACCAAAAAAGTCCATCTGTGATATTGGTAGAACTTAATCCACTGAAGATTCAATTAACTTTAGCTCACCATTTGATTCATATCAATCATAGGTGTTCTTTCTTGATTTTGTGTTCTATCCCATGAACTCTGAATACAGAACTATTAGATTCACTTTGGCCAACAACTTTAGTTAAATTATATTATTATTCCTTAAAAAGAAAAAAAAGTACAAATCCATCATAACAAATTGTAATGGTTATTCCTTCCATGAACTTAATTTTAACCTAGTATTGATAATTAAGTCTAAGCAGAGATATATCTAATAATTCGCATTTTTCTCCTAAGGTACAAAATAAGAATTTTTGCACTTAGATCCTTTAATATATAAATGAAAATGTAACCCTGCCTGGGCACTGGTGGCTCAACACCAGTGGCCATATTTACGCCAAACATTTATATGATTTTCTAATATTTGTAACCATTGGGAAAAAGAGAAATCTGTTAGTAAAATCACTGTAATCCCAGATACTAAAGATAATTAAGGTTTAAAATAAGCCTAGACAGAAAGTCCAAGAGCCTCTATCTCAAAAAAAAAACACAGCAAAAAAGCTAGGCTACAGATGTAGCTTAAATGATAGAGTGATAACAGTACAACTCCATTACCAGAAAAGAAACAAAAGAAAACAATTTGTATCTCCAAAGTAGCCATGAACCATATGTAAAAAGAAAGTTATGTTGTAATTGCCCATGAATGTGATATTGCAGGTGTATTAAAATTTTGCATTTTATCCAAATATTTTATTTGCATATTCTGTATTTTTATTTCAACATTGAGGCATAAATCTAGGAAGATTTCCTTAAGAGAGCCTACATTTTAAAGAACAATTTTAATGTATGATTAAAATTTAAGAGGATTTGACAATCCAAATCTTTCCCTTTTAAACGTTTTTCTATAGATCGTCAGCAGAAAACACAAAATAAAGAAAAGATTACAAATACTGTCATATAAGTAGCTTTAACCAGCAGCGAGAAAGCCACTAATGCAGTCTCTAATAATGTTCTTTTCTCCTTTTAATAAGAAAGTTTGTATTGTGCTGACATTAACTGGATTAAGCAGCAAGCCTGCTGAGAAAAATACTCAAAGGTATTAAACCCTAGCCATGTTGGCTTAACTGTAAGTACTGTAAAATAAGATTAAGTCTGATTTTGGACGAAGAACTAAGTTTGACATAAGACTAAAGGGTAACCGTATTCACAGATGCCTGAATTAATGCTTCAGTGAAAATTATAATTAGCACACGATTTGAAAATATGTCTCCTTTGGCAAATGTCTTCAGAGAATTCAGTGTTGTAGACTGATGTAGTGGAAAGATCAGTGGGCAAATGGCCAGCACCTTTGAATTCAAGTCTATGGCCTTGGATAAAAAATTCCCCAAATCTCTTTGTCCCAGTGTAATGCATATGGCCATTTGAGAACAATTCTTGTGTCTTTATAGCGTACATTTCTGTACCACAGAGGCTGGGAGGCTCATACTTAGATGTCCCTTGTCTCCGATGCTATGAAAGTTCCCAATGCAAATGAGGTTCATCCAGTTAGAAGCACTTGTTAAGATTTGGACACAAAAGTTACTACACCACTGCCAAGTGAGGCTTTGGAAGCAAGCAAAGTTTTTCTGTGATGTGTTCCAGAATCCATATTCTAATTGCATGCATTTTGGAGAGCGGGGGGGGGGGGGTGTAGGTGTGGCAGTGATTGGTAGTGATTACCACATCCTTTTGGTTGGAAATGTCATGGTGTAGTTTTCAGTACATTCTATTGTGACTGCAGGATTCTTCACCCTTCTAATTGAAGCTGAAACAGTAAATCTCCAGAATTCTGGAAACATTTCTGGATGCCTAGCCTCAAGCCTCCAAAGAAGTACATTTTAAATTCTTGATAGTAAATATGTGTCTATTTAAACTTACCTGGAGCTTATTCTGTTTCCTACTGAGCTGTAATTGATATATGTACGCAAATTTTATTCTTGTCTTAACAAGGCTTTTGAGAGGTCCCAACATAGTCCCAAAATAGTGTGTCCTCTTTCGAAAAGATAGATATAAATGATAGGATAAAACAGCTGTCAAATGGGCCTTATGACATTCTCATATTTTTAATTTCACTCAGAAAATATAGATAAAACACATTTTTGAAAGATTAGTGTTCTTGTTCAAATAATACAGAAAAGGCGATTTCATATTCAAAAGTATCCATAGAGCTTGATGCTGTTGACTCACCCCTGTAAACTTAGCTACTCAGGAGGCTGAGATGTGAGGATCATGGTTTGAAGCCAGCCTGGACAGGATAGCCTGTGAAACTCATAGCTCAAGTAACAGAGCACTAGCCTTGAGCAGAAAAGCTCAGGGACTGAGCATCTAGACCCTAAATTCAAGCCCTAGTACCAGAAAAAAAGCATCCATAAAATTTAAAGTTCTAGTTCTTATTGGTATGCAGGTATATCAACTGAATGCTAATTTGTATTCGATTTGATATATGCCCAAGATGGTATAGCAAATTCATATGATAATTTTTTCTTTAGTTTTTAAGGAATCTCCACACTGATTCCCATAATAGCTGTACCAATTGACATTCCCAGTGTATGAGTCCTTTTTCTCCATCCCCCTACCCTTGAATTCTTGCCTGTATTTGGTGTAGTTTGTTTTCTTTATGGTAGTCATTATGATCAGAATGAGGTGGAATTTCTATGTTTTGATTTACATTTCTTTATGACTAAGGAGGTGAGCATTATTTCATGTATTTGCTAGCCATTTCTACTTTTCTTTGAAAACTTTATTGTCCACTTATTAGCTTTTTTTGCTCAAGGCTAGTGCTCTATCACTTGAGCTTAGAGTCTCACAGGCTTTCCTGTCCAGGCTGCCTTCAAACCATGATCTTCATATCTCAGCCTCCTGAGTAGCTAAGATTACAGGTGTGAGCCCACAGCATCCAGCTGTATGGATGCTTTTGAGTATGAGTTGAATATGAATTATGTATTTTTGGTGCTTAATTTTTGAGCACTTTATATGTTATTAATCCTTTGTCTGATGGATACTCAGTAAAGAATTTGTCCCATTCTGTAGATTTTTTTTTATTCTGGTAGTTGTTGTCTTCTCGGTATAGAAGCTTTAAATTTGATGCAACCCCTTTTCTGAATTCTTGTTTTTTTATTCAGAAAATTCCTACATCTTTAAGGGTTTTTCCTATGGTGTCCTCTAGCAGTTTCAAAGTTTCTAGCCTTGTATTAAAATTGTTGATTCATTTGAACTGATTTTTATGCAGGAAGAGATGTAGGGATATAATTCAAGGTGTTTTTTTAAAAAATATGTGGTTATCTAGTTCTTCTAGAACATTTCTTAAAGAAACAGTCTTTTTCCAATATAGGTTTTGGGCCAGTTTGTAAAAGCAAAGAGACTATACTTTATTTCTGAATCTCATATTCTATTCCATAGATCCACATGCCTGTTTTCAGACCAGTACTCTGGTAGTTTTGTTACTATTATATTTTGAATTCAGGTATTGATTGGTGATGTGTTTATGTTTGCACACCTGGCTGAATGGTGACCTGAAAAATGTGGCCAGTTGGAGGGAAATCTGCCTAGCTTGCATACTTCAGCACCTTCCCTTTGTCTTGGGAACAAGTCTTTCCCAAACTAGAGAAAGGTGTGGGGCTCTCTGGTCAGCCTGCTCTGCTAATGTCTCTAGTGGGTAACTGCATTTATGTGTATGTTGTGCGAAGTGGTGCTCTTCTACCCTGAACATTTTATTCTGGAAGTTAAATAGCCTTGACATGAGTTACACTCATGTCATTTAGATTGTACTTTAATCACTCCCAGATTTTCTCAACTACAGGGCCTCTTTCTCAGTTGTCAATAGCAAGTTTGACCTATTACTTGCAATTCTAAATGGGAAATCATTTTCTTCCTTGTTCTATGTACTTAGCTTTGTTCTGCAGCACAAATATTTCATTAATTGTACAGTATAACATTTAATTCACAAGCACAGGGAAGTTACTTATTCAACCAACATGTAAGTGCCGGCACTGTGCATATAATGGAGTAAACATCGAGAATAAAGTACAATCCTTGCCTAACTTTTAGAAAATATACCTGGTTTGCAACCTGAGGGTTGGAGGAACAGGAAATGAGAATGAACAATCACTAAAAACCTATAATGGATCTAGGATGGTGGCAAGTACTAGGTGCTCCAAAAGAAGGATGCTTTACGTAAATTCTGGGGTTGAGATGAAAAGCCAATGACAAGCTATGAAGAATAGGCATGGCCCAGCCAATAAGGTTTCAGGATGTCAGAGAAAACCTGGGATAAGATGTGTAGATGGAAGAGATTTTTCTGTTGGTGTTTTTAATTGCAATTCAGATTTCTGGTGATTTTAGCTGATATCTTAACAGCTCACAGAGCTACCTCAAACAAAAAAATATCTGCTGCAGTGTAGGGAGTGGGAGAAACATATTTTGAGAAACCATGATTCCTAAAATGTTTTATTTCTTAGGTCAGGTTACTGAAAATATTACAGAGAGTGCTCTTAGGAGGAAGAAGGGAGAAAGGGAGGATGGGGAAGAAAGGACTAAGCAGCAGTACTCACAGGTAGGAGCTAGCTTTGGTGAATACCTTCAGGTGACTCTGGAACATGAATCCCATCCCAGAACCAGTCCTATCAACTACTAAGGCAAGAATCCTGCCCAGTGTTAAAGATGAGGGAAGGAAGGAAAGGGAGGTAAGGGTCACCTCTTGGATGTGATTTTTTTTTGCCTCCTGAGTAGCTAAGATTA
Organism: Dipodomys merriami; assembly: GCF_024711535.1. Lineage (NCBI taxonomy): Eukaryota > Metazoa > Chordata > Mammalia > Rodentia > Heteromyidae > Dipodomys > Dipodomys merriami. Next base: position 17,845,397 of record NW_027206068.1, read on the forward strand.
CAGGTGTGAGCCCACAGCATCCAGCTATATGGATGCTTTTGAGTATGAGTTGAATATGAATTATGTATTTTTGGTGCTTAATTTTTGAGCACTTTATATGTTATTAATCCTTTGTCTGATGGATACTCAGTAAAGAATTTGTCCCATTCTGTAGATTTTTTTTTTATTCTGGTAGTTGTTGTCTTCTCGGTATAGAAGCTTTAAATTTGATGCAACCCCTTTTCTGAATTCTTGTTTTTTTATTCAGAAAATTCCTACATCTTTAAGGGTTTTTCCTATGGTGTCCTCTAGCAGTTTCAAAGTTTCTAGCCTTGTATTAAAATTGTTGATTCATTTGAACTGATTTTTATGCAGGAAGAGATGTAGGGATATAATTCAAGGTGTTTTTTTAAAAAAATATGTGGTTATCTAGTTCTTCTAGAACATTTCTTAAAGAAACAGTCTTTTTCCAATATAGGTTTTGGGCCAGTTTGTAAAAGCAAAGAGACTATACTTTATTTCTGAATCTCATATTCTATTCCATAGATCCACATGCCTGTTTTCAGACCAGTACTCTGGTAGTTTTGTTACTATTATATTTTGAATTCAGGTATTGATTGGTGATGTGTTTATGTTTGCACACCTGGCTGAATGGTGACCTGATTTTAAGATTTTAAGTTCAAGGGGACAATAGAACATCTTGTCCCCTATCCCTCAGAGAGAATGTGCAGCTGGTGAGTATACAGGTAGCTAATTTTCCAGCTTGGTGAAAAAACAGCTCTATTTGGCTTGTTTAACACTTAAAACCTGACCAAAAATGTACTTGCCATTAGATTGGAAAGAGAATGTCACTATTTTATAGTTGTTACTGTGTTTTGTTTTGTTTTGTTTTTCTGCCAGTCGTGAGGCTTGAACTCTGGGTCTGGGCGCTGTCCCTCAGCTCTTCAGTTCAAAGCTAGCACTCTACCACTTGAGCCAGAGTACCACTTTGGCTTTTTCTATTTATATGGTGCTGAGGAATCAAACCCAGGACCTCATGCATGCAAGGCAAGCACTCTACCACTGAGCCACCTTCCCAGCCCCTTGTTACTGTGGGTTTGGGTTTGTTTTTGTGTATGTTTTTTTTTTTTTAACATTTTTTTAATTTATTGTGAAATATCATACAGAGGGGTTACAATTACATGGGCAAGTTAATGAGTACATTTCTTATCAGGCATTGTTGCCTCCTCCTTTGTTTCCCCTTCCCATCCCTTCCCATCTCCTCCCACCCATCCCCTCCTCCCTCTCCCCTCCCTTCCCACCCGTGGGCCAAAGTTGTAAAGTTGGTTTTTCTACATAACGTCTTGTACTGTTATTGTGGTTTTAAACAAAGTTTTGTTTCATTTCCTTCAGTGATTCCCCCCCCCCAAATTACCCCAACAAACCAAAAAACATTATGCATATTCATCATCAAACTTGTATGAATTACTGGATGTTCTTTGCAATCATATTCTTGAGAAAGGTTGTTCATTAGAGAAAAAAAAATTAAAGCCAGTATGATGGCACATGCCTGTAATCTCAGCACTTCTCTTTTAAACCAAGACATACCAAACATTTCGAAAACATAAAACCTGTTTCAGGAATGGATAAATATAATCAATGAGTTGCATACACATCTTATCATATACAATGAATTTAACAATGAGATGTAATCCTGCTAAAAATTAAATGTGTCATTCTACAGTGTATAATTCAGTTGTTTTTCAGTTTATTCAGAACATTCTAAAACTATCAACACTATGTAATTCCAAGATATCTTCATCATCCCCAAAAGGAACCCCAAGTAGTTAGCAATCTCTCCTCATCTCTCTGAAAACAGCAGACACGGCTGTTTTCCAAGTCTATAGATTAATTTTGATTGGGAAATGTTACCTAATTTAAATAATACAATCAGTGGCTTTTTATGATTAGCACCTGTCACTTATTATGTTTTAAATTTTCATTTGTGCTATAGCATGTATCAGTAGTTCACTCTGATATATGCTGAAAAAGCTATGTGGGTTATTCCAGTTTCCACATTCTATCTATTCATTTATCATTTCATAGACAGGTTGTTTTCACTTTTAGTTATTAAGAATATTAGTTCTATCAGTAGTTATGTACAAGTTCTTCTTTTCTCATTGCATATAGTTAGGAGTGAAATTTTTAGGTTGTATTGTAACTCTGTTTAGCTTCTTGAACACTGCCAAACTGTTTTCCAAATGACTGAACAGTTTACAGTCACACCAGCAATGTATGAGGGTTCTGATTTTTCCACCTTCTAGCTCACATTTGTAATTGTTGTTCTTTCTTTATTATGGACATTTTACTAAGAAGGAGTGCTTTATGAGAATCTTGATTTTTACCTGTGATGATTAATGATTTAAGTAGTTTTTCAGGTGTTTACTAACTGTTTTTATATTTTCACTAGAGAAATGTTTATTGAAATTCATTGACCATTTTTTTCCAGTACTGGGAATGGAATCCAAGACATCTTTGATCATTTTTAAGTGGAATTATTTTATGGTTAAGCTTAGAAAATCTTTATATATTTTAAGTACTTGATTACTAGGTATATGATTTGTAAATGTTTTCTTTCTTCCATAAGTAACTTTTTTTTTGCTAATCTCTATTGATGCACATAACTTTGCATTTTAATCAAGTTCATTTGTCCAATTTTTCTTTAGTTTCTTGTGCTAATAAAGTTCTATCAAGAATTAATGATTAATCTAACACCATAAAATTTTGTCTGTATTTTCTTCTAAGGGTTTTACAGTTCTGCTTATAACATTTAGATATTTTATCAACTTTGTGTTAACTCAAAATAATGATTGAAGACCACAATTTGACATTGGAAAGATAAAGTTGATCATATTGTAAACTGGGATAAAGTTACAGACTTGATTATCTAGGCCACTGGAAATCAAAGAGGGTTTTTAAGTAGGAGATGATCCCGGGTTTAGCATTGTGTATACTTCATTGCAGTGACCTGCTTACAGTTCTGAACTGCTGTTAAGAGAAAGGCAGGACAACAGTAATCAAAGTTTTAGCCCCTAGAGACAAATAAATTCAATTGAAATTCAGTCTTCCCAACAAAGTAGGTAGATAAATTTAACTAGATTTCATAATCTCCTCCAACTTCTCCTTGCTCATCTGTAAACTTCACTCATTTTTATCAGAATGACATAGACAAAATATTTAGCACACTTTCGATGTTAGGTGTTGTTATTAATTAAATGCTATGTGTTAGTTGATAGTTACATAGAAAATGTGTTTGAAATAAAGAGACAGCCTTGTCTTTCCAATGTCAAATTGTGTTTTTCAATCATTATTTTGAGTTTATGCCTATGTTTATGAGTCAGTCTAGTAGCATTTGCAAATACTGGTCTAGAGCTTAAGAGCGATTTTGAGAATGCTAAGTTCAGCTCTCAATGAGATGATATCCAAATATAGATGGAAATGAAGCCAACAATAATTTAGAGACTGGACATATAAAAATAAAACAGATAATATAAAGAGAATATTGCTCAGGTTGAAATATTGAGAGGACAGTAACTTTTCATGGAGCTATTTTTCATCTTTTTTTTGTAATCACACTGCCTTTTAAAAAGATTCTTATTCCTAAAAGTCTATCATTTTTTCAAGAAAACATGCACATGTATAGAATGTTTTTGTGTAGTTGTAGGGGTTCAGCAACACTGTAAATTCATCCTAACAACTTTTGATTTAAGAAATGAAATAATACAAAATGAAAATGTTAGTCTACTAAATTGATTACACATACATAGTGAGTTGATTAACTTTCACCAGTAGAAATATACACATTTGTTGTGGTTTTGTGAAAAGTCTGTCCATCTGTCTTTCTAGACTGAGTTAGAAGTACTAAATCAGAAGTGAAAAATACAGCTGCTGAATATTAAGGCAAAAAGAATTTTATTGACTATAAATTAACTCCATAAGGCGGTCCATAACATAAACGTATGTTTTTGTAAAATTAACATGTATTGGCTACATAAGTATTTGTCAAATGATAACTCATTTTCTCTGCAGTTACAAATTTTCCATTCTTCTACTCTATCTTTTCATAAAGCTCATAATCAATAGCAGCTAGAGACTAATGGCAGGCAAGCCAACCTCTTCTCAGGAAGGCTCTGTAATCAGAAGTAAAAATATAATAAATGAATTAAATGTTAGAATAACAATTGCACATTCTGATTTTTGCACCAAAGTTAATGTATAACTATGTCCTTAAAAAATATTTTTTGAACCTGGTGCCAGTGGCTCACACCTGTAATCCTAGCTACTCAGGAAGCTGAGATCTGAGAATCATAGTTCAAAGCCAACCCATGCAGGAAAGTCTGTGAGACTCTTATGTTCAATAAGGCACCAGAAAACTGAAAGTGATGCTGTGGCTAAAGGTGGTAGAGCACTAATATTGAGCAAAAATACTCAGGTACAGTGCCCAGCCCTGAATTCAAGCCCCATGACTGACAGCTTATTTATTTATTTATTTATTTAGAGGGAAAACATTTGTCCACTTCCCACACCCTAAATTAACAGATGACGGGTGTAAGCTTGAAACTAATGAAACTGATGACAGATTCATCTATTTATGACTACAAGATTGGGACTCCTAGACAGGTGGGAATGTTTGCAGTGACAGTTGTCGACTACTGTAGTTGTCTTTTCCCTATCAGTGTTACAACTATAAGCAGTGAGCATAAAGAAGTATGAGCTCACGAAACTGGCTATGTCAGACCCAAAGACATATTTGTGAAGTGATGTTAAAACTCCTGTCTGTCCACTGAGTTTGGAACTTTCCATTTCTCTTCAATCTTACCTGGAAATATACAATAGGCACTTATTTGTGAGGAGAAAAAGTAGAATATGGAAAAAATAAATGTCTTCTGTCTTAATTGGTAGTCAATGACTTGTTGACAAACTAATATTCAGTAGAGATCACATTAAGATTCAAGGTTTATAGAATAAGCAAGAGATTCAGATAATAGGTAGCCTTTTCATGGAAATGAGAATAAAAACTGGTGCCAGAGAGCTTAGTCATGCTTTATCAAGATCTCTGACTCATCATGAGCTTCATCATTAGCCCGTGTGAACTGTCCTGTATCAGTGAGACCCCTCAGGCAGGCCAGTAAGCCTGACTCATATTCCAAATGGCTACATATGGCTCACTTTTCTTTGGCTCACCTTTCTTTATATTTGGAGACCTGAAGCTTTTTCATCACAAATATTACTACATTATTAGTATGTGCCACATTGTTCTCCAACCATCTGAAACAAATACCATTACTAACTTCACTCCTGGTTAGAAACTTGGCAGTGATAGTTTAAGTAACTGGCAGCAGGACTCAAGCTAAGTCCACATCTCCAAGCACTCTGCACTAGAGCCTGGAAGAAAATTAAATAAATCATCAGCACATTCATTAGTGTGCCTATTTTCCTTCATTGGCAAAGCAGATAGATATTGTTAACTGTGACTTTAATTCTTGGTCTGAAATAAAATAACTGGAGGAAGAGCTCAGGTGGTAGAACTCCAGTTGAGTCAAATGGATACAATATTTAACATACTCAACATAACTTTCATTGTAAACAATGCATGTTATTTAATGCATATAGTGAGGCCATTGAAGAATTTTAACAATCAATATTTTCCAGCTGGTTAGAACCAGGGAAAAAGTTATTAGAAACACATATTTTCCTTTTTTGGATTGCTCTTTATTTTAGGATCTGGGGCTCCAGTAATAAATATAACATTTCTATATTATCGGGTCTAGTTTGCTCTTTCATAGCTGAAATTGTGTTACCTTTTGCTGTAATTAAAAACTATTGTCTTTTTTCTTTAAATGTATGATGCACATGTGGAAACCATTTGTGATCCATGTCTCTTCCTAGGGGCTTTTTCAGTGTCCATCTGTCTAACTAGACTGAGTTAGAAGTCTTGAATCAGAAGTGAAAAATATAGTTGCTGAGAATTAAAGCAATAACTTAAAAATAACAACATGAAATGATTTACAACATAAAATAATTTATTTTATTGCAATTAATATTTTTTGAATATTTGACTGTCCAATACTAGATGCTTTGTAAAAGTTCAATCAACATAACAAATCTATGAAGTGGGTGTTATTATTGGCCATGGTTTTATATATGAGGAAATGAACTTTTGAGACTTAAAGCAACTTACTGTGATCTCACTGCCAACAGGTAGTGGAACTGAGCTGATCATATTAATACCACATGCTTCCTTGGGACTCGCTACTTCCCTCATCATATAGCCCAAGGTTCTTTATAACTGATGTTTCCCACTCTGTGAAGCCAGACTCTGTGCCTATCACATATAACATTTTACTCTCAGCATCAAACTAAGTATACCTGGCATCCAACTGGTGGTAACTCAATTGAACTGTTCAATGAATGAATCCACAAATTAAATAATCAATTAACTCATGGAACAGCAGGACTTAAAAATCAGGCAAGGGAAAATAGATTGCTAGCATTCTTGAAGGGTTACAACACAGATGCCTATTCTCTGACATGATTATCCACACTTGGCTTTTCAAAGAGATTACAGCTATTAAGTCCACAGAATGATACATAAACTTGGCACAAAACTCACCTCTAAGAGTGGCCAACTGCTCCACACTGTTGTAACTATGGCAAGAGCCAGAAATGATAGCTAGAGATGATTAATTAATAGTCCCCAAGAGGGAGGTTGAGCCGGACAGCAGGACATTCTTAAATGAACTGTCACTGTGGTGGCGTGTTTTCCTCAGCTTTTTTTATTCCTCAGGGAGTTACTCTCGATAAAAATCGGAACAAATATTGGATACAGTGCCAATAGTTTAGGATGTACCCATCCCACCCTTCCATCCTTTTATAATAGAACACACAGCCTTGGGTGTGTGATGCTTACTTTATTAGAGTGCAGTTAGGGTAAAACCAGGGGAGTACTGGAAATTCATTCAGATGGATCTGCTTAATATACTCAGGAAATCATCATGCATTTAATCAAGTGAAAATTGGTACTGCAGGGTTTTTTTTGGTCAAGACCATATACAAGTAGTTTTATTTGGAATAATATAAAGAAGCAGATGGATGAATGGCTGGATGATGGATGAATGGATTCAGGTGATGATAGCAGGCATACAAGTAAAGGGCATCACCAAAAAAAAACAGAATAGTCAGTTTAATTCCAAAGTTCTCAAAATACATTTATAAAAGCAAGAGCAAAGATTGCTATGTGAAGTATGAAAATGAGAAATTTGTAGCTTTATGTTTAAAATGGTGGTTCAAAAGAAATATGATTTTTTTCAGTGTGATGATGTTGCTTTTATATATGTTAGCATATGGCAAGAGATCTAAGCAAACATCTAGAATCCTAAAAGAAGAAAGTTCATGATGGATCAACACAGAAAGCCAGGATTTAGGGATCATTAACAATGACATGACAACTGAAACCATCAGTATACATAATTGTGACAGGACATAAGAAAGTAGCCCAGAGAGGTTTAGGGAAAGAGGAAGGAGAATAGACATGATTAGAGGGTTGGTCCATAATAGTCACTTTCTTCTTTAGAATTATAGATGTTAAAGGATGAATGAATTTCAAGCAGGTCAATGGTTATACTATTTCATAGTACAAATGAATCAACAGGATCAAGAAAATATATTTAAATTCATCTAAAAGTAAAGTATCTGAAACACTCGGTTTGAGCCTATGGAAAGCAGCCAAAACTCTGAGTAAGCAGTGATAAAGTTAAGATAGATGTAAGTACACACTACTTACTTAAGAACATGAAGAGAAGAAGTACAATGGTGGGAAATGTTACGGGTATTAGGTTAAAATCATTATAAAAGGTGGTGAGAGAAAAAAGAAGAATCTAATCTTCCTGAATTCTTGGCTACTCGGCATATAATGGTTATTTGCAATAGTTACAAGATTCTTCAGCAAAAAAGATAGTCTGCCAACTGCAGATTTTAAGCCACTAGGCTGTTTTTGCCTATTTATGCCTCATTTTCTTCATTTGCAAAGTTTGGGGTCGATCTATGAGGAAACATTCTGAGTCTTTATGATATTGATAAAGAATTAGTAGAAAATCAGGTAGGGAATTGTGGTCTAAACAGCTTGCATAGACACAGGATAACCAAACCTTTCCAGAAACAAAATGGAGGCAAGTAGCTATAAAAGAATCACTGATATCCAGGCATCAGTGGCTCACTCCTGTAATCCTAGCTACTCAGGAGGCCAAGATCTGAGGACACTCAGGACACTACCTGGGGTAGGAAAGTCCATGAGGCTCTTGTCTCCAATTAAACACCAGAAAACTGTGACCCAAAGTGGTAGAGAGCTAGCCGTGAGCGGAAAAAGCTCAGGGGTAGCACCTAGGCCCTGAGTTCAAGCCCTATGGCCAGCAACAACAACAACAAATGAAGGACTGATAAAATCAGGTACTATGAGAATTTATGGCTGAAAACAGAAAGAAGCTATAACCAAAAGCTTCCCAGCAAGAACAAAATGGGGGCAGGTGGATGAGGACCTTAGAAATTCCAAAAACTAAATACCAAAATACGGAATACAAATAAATAAAATAAGGGGGGGGACTAAATCTTTGGAGTCACAATCTTACAGGAAACATAAAGGAGACCCATCAATCAGAAAGCCATGGAGTACTCACTATTTAACCCAAGATGACTCTCTGTAACAAAAAGGATAGAAAAAAGCATCATTGCATGGCTGGCATGGACAGGCTGCCATCTTCCCTATGACATTTATTTGTGTGCTCTCTTCCTCTGTCATGTTCTCTTTTTAATAAAGTTTTCTATTATTTTCACTTATTTTCATATCTTGCTTCAATTCTTCTCTTGCCAGACACCAGGACTTAGGCTCTTTTTTACTTGGACTGACCAAATAGTTGGTTACAATATCACTACCCATAAAAAGGAAATGTAATCATGATATGAAATGCAATGACACATGTAAGAACAAGTAGAAGAAGATCTCTTTATTTTTTCTCTCCATTTTCTTTCATGTATTTTTAGTTTAAAACATGCATCTGGAAGAACTTCTCATGGATCTTGTGAATGTTGATGGTATAAAAATCTTTGCAAAGTGATCATTGACTTTTTATATATCTTGAACTTCTAGGATTCTTGAAAAAAATAACCATTTCAAACAAGTTGGAATAGTGATAATATTTACTAAGCAATATTATTTTCTTTGACTTAGTTAAAAATTTTTAAATGGAATGTTTATTATAGAAATGGGATTTCTCATTGGTAGGTTTCTATTGCCCTCCATAACCCTATGTTATGTAATAATTTTATGATGCATGTTCAAAAAATAGTTGTTGGAGACTAAAATATGGAACATTGCTATTTAATTCAGCACACATTTGTTGAGAGTCTACTATTGTGAGCTTTAGGAGACATTAAAATGAAATCAAAGCAATTATCTATAGGAGCTAAGTGTCTAATGGGATATGAATTATTGTATTTGTAATGACTATTCTCCAGATGCTAATTTACATTTTAACTTATTTTCAATCACATTTGGCTCTGACTATTGCCTTATAAAGAAAACAGTGCATCTTAGTTTACTTTTTTAACGATGATAAAAATCAAGGGAAAGTGTATCCAGTGACAAGTCAAAACTAGTGAATAAGAATCTTTCTATGAAAAATAGCGATCCCATTTTTCCAGACTTTCTTTGATTTGTTGTGATTCTGGACCTTTATTTAGGGAAGTTTGCCCCATGTCTAGGAGCACTAGTGTTTTCCTTACCCCTTCCTGTAATATTTTCATGGTATCTAGCCTTACATTGAGATCTTTGATCCATTTTGAATTGCTTCTTGTGCAGAGTGGTATATAAGGATCTAGTTTCAGTTTTATGAACATGTATAGCCAATTTTGCTAGCAGCATTTGTTGAAGAGGCTGTCTTTCTTCTAACATGCGTTTTGGCTTCCTTATCAAATATTAGGCTATAGGTCTGTCCATTTCTTTAAAAAAACAATTTTTCTGTAAAGATGATGTACAGAGAGATTACAGTTATATAAATCAGGTAATGACTATATTTCTTTTTGAACAATGGCACGCTACTTCCTTCATTTTCTCTGTTTTTTCCCTCTCTCTCCCCTCCACCCAAATTGTATAGTTCATTTCTAACATAGTGTCTAGTGAGTATCACTGCTGAACTGTCAGTTCATTTCTGGGTCTTCTATTTCATTGGTCCTTGGGCCTATCTATGTGGTACCAAGCATATGGTATTATTACTATGGCATTATTACTATGGCTATGTAATAGAATTTAAAGTTTGGTATTGATATTCTTGCAATACTGTTTTTCCTGCCATGGATAAGTTTTGCTATTCAATGTATTTATTATTCCAAATGAATTTTTGGATTGCTTTTCTATACCATTGAAGACTACTATTGTTGGGATGTTGATGGTTATTCCATTGAATTTGTAGATAGCTTTGGACAGTATTTTCATTTTCATGATGTTAATCCTTCCAATCCAGGACCATGGGACACTTTTCAATTTCTTTAAGTCTGTTTCAATTTCTTTTTTCAGATTTTTAAAGTTTTCATAATAGAGGTCTTTCACATCTTTGGTTAAGTTAATTCCTAGGAATTTTTTGAGGCTATTACACATGGAGTCGCTTTCCTGATTTCAGTCTTGATCAGCTACTGATTTCTGTGGGCTGATTTTATACCCTGCCACCTTGCCAACATTTAAGATCAGCTCAAGTAACTTGGGGGAGGAATCTATAGGGTTCTTTAAATACAGGATCATGTCATCTACAAAGAGAGTTTTAAATGGGATTACATCAAACTGAATAGTTTCTACATGGCAGAGGACATAGCTAACAAGATAAATACAAAGCCCACAGAATGGGAGAAGATTTTTACTAGCATCAAACAAGGGCCTCATATCTACAATATATTTAGAGCTCAAAAAATTAACCCCTCTCCCAAATAAATCCTCAAAGAAATAAATATGCTAAGACTTAAAGAGACTTCTCAGAAGGAGATGTATAACATCTCTGGCCATACAAGAAATGCAAAGCAAAACAACACTGAGGTTACACCTCAACCCAGTAGAATGGCCATTATCAAGAAAACTAACAATACAGTTGCTGGCATGGATGTGGCTAAAAGGGAACTCAACTACACTGTTGGTAGGAATGAAAACTTGTTCATCCACTCTGGAAAGCAGTGTGGAGGTCCTCAAAAGACTATAAATATAGAGCTCCTCTATGACCCAGAAATCCCACTCCTGGATATTTATCTAATAAAACACAAACAAAGCCACACTAAAGCTATGAGTATAACCACATTCACTGCAGCACTGTTTATCGTAGCCAAGATTTGAAATCAACACAGATGCCCCTTAGTGGATGAATGGATCAGGAAAATGTGGTATTTATACACAATAGAGTTGTACTCATCCATCAGAAAGAATGATATTGTGTCATTTGTAAAGAAATGGAAAGACTTGAAAAAATATGAAGCAAAGCAGGGCAGACCTAAAGAACCATGGGTTTCTCGGTTTCCCTCCTTTGTGGTAAATAGAATGTTCCTATGAATCTACAAGTAAACACACTGGATGGTAAAAGACAGCAAACAACACACCAGGACGTGATAAATTACACAGGTCTCTAGACATTCATACAGTGAGACCAAAGGAGACTATTATAGGAGAGGATCACAAAGGCTCAGTTGCAATGTGCATATGATCATATAAAATAATAATTATCAAAATGAGCTCCAAGAAATGGAAGTAAGAATTTTTTTCTTTGTTGCTATTTTAGTTTTCTTTACCTTTTGTTTTATTTATTATCTGTTTGAGAAAGTATTTTCGCCCAAATAAGAGTATGATCATTTGTTTTTCCATATTTTAAAGTAAAATTCAGGAAAAGATAATGTGTCTTAATTGTCTAGTTTATTGATACTATTGTGTTATTAATGGGTTAGTCCCAACTAACTATTTTTGTCTCAGTTCCTTACCTTCCAGAGGGATGCTCTACTAGGCCAATAATTAGCCTTGGTTGCAGTAGAGCAGTGGAGGGGTAAAACTCAGGTTTGTACTTAAAGCTTAATATCCAGGACATGGTCCTCTTTCTCTGATTGGTCTCTTGAATTCTGTTTGCTATGAACAGATTCCACCACATTATGCTTGTCAGGCTTAAAATTTCTGTGCTTATTTCATTACAACGTAACACTTTTCTTACAAAAAAAACCTAGGTCCTTAATTGTTGGCAAGGTATGCTTTTAACATCATATACATCAAAATATATTTTTTGTCATTCGTGGGGCCTGAACTCTGAACCTGGGCACTGTCCCTCACCTCTTTAGCTCAAGGCTAGCACTCTACCACTTCCAGCTTTTTCTGCTTTGGTGCTGAGGAATCAAACCCAGGGCCTCATGCATGCATGGCAAGCACTCTACCACTGAGCCACCTTCCCAGCCCCTCATCAAAATATTTAGATTCATAATATATTTATGATTAGATTCATAATATATTTACATATTTGGTTCCAAAGTTATTAAAACTTCTTGACAGAGACTCAAAGAAATAGTCTGAGAAAATTGACACCCAATTTTCAGACTTCCATTTTAATTGCTATGATTATCACCAGCAGATTTACCAATCCTAGATGGATTGAGATTTCTAAAAATGCTGCCCACGATTTTAATAATATCTTGTAATTAGCTTTGATTTTCATATAAAATAAAAAGTTAATAGTAACATTTGTATGACAGGCATCATTCTATCTATTGGCTGACAAAATATGAAAACATGGTATAGATAAAGGACAATACCTAGAAGGTAAAGAAACAGTAACATTTATAACATCAGGGATCATCAGACGGAAAACAGTATTAACAGAGGTGTATTGATGAGCAGTTGTTGATACAGCAATACATTTTTAAATGGTGGGAACAGAAAGGCTTAGCAGAGGAAATGACTAGTCAAGATTTTGTGGGTTTAAGTTTATAGTATTTTTATGTGCCCAGGACCATTTTCACACCTACACCCTCTTTCTAATGATGCAAAATCGTATGCCAAAGCTAGGTATCAGTCACCAAGATTATATGTCTAGACTGATGTGCTGCAGGTTCTTGGCAGATTGACTCATTTAGGTATGAAACCACATACACACAAAACAATCTTTCTATGAAGTCCGAGGTGATAGCCTGGTATTTCTCGACATTTACAGTCTTGAAACTGAGAAACCACAGAACAGCAAATTGCCATTCATGGGAACCTGATAAAACAGTAAAGCAGAAGCACAGAAATTAAACTGAATGTATTTCTATATCTTTTACTTCAAATATTCTTTCCCACAGATATGCCAGGTACTCATACTCAAAACGGCATCTATTATTCTATTATTCTTTAAAATGATAAAGTCACCTTCCTACAAGCTTTCAGTATACAATCTCAAATTAAAAAAATCCTTTGCCAGAAAAGAATACAAATTCCCAGTGTTTAAGAACAACTACAGGAAAACCAACCTTACTGAAAAGAGTTAGGACAAAACTAAAACATGCATTTCATAGTCACTAATAGGCTTGTATCTTACAACTAAAAACCAAGTACAATCAAACACCATCAGAAAAATAAAATAATATCTAACTTTAAGCAATGTTGGAAGGATGGCATTTTAGAAGATAAGTATTTGGATTAAAATAGGCATTATTAACTAAAAGGGTAATAGCAGAATAAAACACTGTGAAGTAGACATTTAAATCTAGTCCATATGAGTGAAAAATTTTATAAACTCATTTAGGACTTATTTTTAAGATAGAGAACTTCATGTAACTATTTAATAATTAAGAGTAAACATGCTCTTAGAATTAGAAAAGTAAGAAAAGTAACATAGTTCCTCCAGAAAGCATATGTAAACATGCAAAAGAAAGAGTATTGGAAATTCAGAATTTTTTAAATAAGTTTTTTTTCAAGGAAAATTTCCCCAGAGCCTGAAATATAGTTTTAGATATTTTTTCCTGGTACAAGAGAATTGAATTTTAGGTATGATGGACATAGTATTTTGAGAAATGTAATGAATGTACTGTGGTTTTATGGTTTTTGATTTAGAGTTACTCTTTTTTTCATTTGCTTTTTATTTTTATATTTTCTTGTGAATGATTTCTTACTATCATGCACAGGAATTCAGGAGAAATTAGGAAAGTTGTTACAAGAAGACAAAGAGAAGAAAACATGTTCACAAAGCCAATGTAGAATTAACAATGTTCAAAGCCAAACCTCTCAGAGAATTTTTTCCGAATTTCTTTATTTCTTCCTTTCAAACTTTCAGAAGACTAATCAGAGCTTTGCATAAAAAAGGTTCTCGTCAAAAAGGAATAGAAAGTCATAACCTTTTGGTCTCAAGGGTTAATAGAAAGAAAAGGAGAAAGGGAAGTAAAGGAAGCCAGATTGTCTTGTCCTGAGCTGGCCTCTTTCCAGGCTGACATCCTCATGGGAGAAGGTGTAAGACACAAAGTGCAATGCCCTGAGGCTCTTGCATCTACCTGGGCCACTTATAGTAGATAAGCTTGGTGGTAAAGAGCAGGTTCTACAGAGAGAGCTGAATGTGGCTTTGTGGCTTCCCCCTGTGATTTGTTTCAGAGACAGGATCTACAAGGGCCTGTGTGCCCTGAGGAAGAAATGGACAAGAAAATGAGAGCCAGGCTGGGGATTGGTCCGGGGAGATTCAGTCAGAGCTCAGAGACTGGGTTGCCAAGGAGTTGTGAGGTTTATAGAGCTACTAGGTCAGCAGACAGATGGCTGTGTCCTGACCAAGCCCAGGGTGTGCAGAACCTGAGCTCTGCCATCTTCTTCAGCAAGATGTCTGAAACACATGCAGATGACCCAAGTAACCCTTCTATGGTGACTTAGTCCTGACTTAGAACAGCTCAAAAGAGCTGCTTCACTACACAGCTGTTCCTCTACTCCATCGTTCTAGGATATCCATAAAAATGCACTCTGCAACTACAAAAATCATTTAGAAAAATCATAAAGAAACCCTTTTAAGAGTGCATTTTATAGAATGCTATAATTCATTTAGTTTGATCTTTTTTTCTCCTCTTCCCCTTCCCTCCCCATCCTTTCTCCTGTATCTGTATCTCTCTCTCTCTTTCTCTCTGTGTCTCTGTCTTTCTCTCTCTTTATACTCACTATCCTACAAGTACCATTCAGTGATGGTCTAATAATTTCAAAGACAGTCCATTTTCTTCCTAAATCTGAGGAAAGTGTATTTACTCAACTTTATGACATGCACTTGGATTTCAGTTACTTCTTGAGAGATTTCTTATCTCTTCCTGAAGACCAAAATTATCTTTACCAATTTCCCTCTTAAGAATCTCTTCCTCTACCTGATGACTCTGACTTCCCTCAGTGTTCTCCTTATCTATTTCGGGTGTCTGTTTCATTTCTCCTTATTCTCAGGTCCTTAAGCCTCCTCACGCCTCAATTTTTGGCATCACATAATTGATTTATGGTCTTTGATGTTTTGGTATATACAAAATAGTTGATAGATATCATAGGAAAACTATTTTACTTTGTAGATAATTATTTTTTGACCATCTTGCTCTACTGTCTATAATTTTTTCAGTTCATGTTGTTTGGTTAATTCTGTCATTAGTACTAAAAGGGTATTGCAAGTGCTCTCTGTACACTCTGAACTCGGGGCCTGGGCACTGTCTCTCAGCTCTTAAGCTCAAGGCTAGCACTCTACCACTTCAGTCACAATGCACTTCTGGTTTTTTTTGCTTATGTGGTGCTCAGGAATCGAACCCAAGGCCTCATTCATGCAAGGCAAGCACTTTACCACTGAGCCACCTTCCCAGCCCATCTCTCTGACTTTTCTGCAGAGACTATCTTCTAATGTGGAACCCAGCCTCTTGAGTAGCTAGGTTGTCAGGCCTGAGTCACTGATATTTGGCTAACAATGATCAATTCTATTGAATGTAAGTAGGCAAATTGAAATTTAACTAGCATTAACTGAGCCTGAATTGTGTGATTACTGAGCACATGATCAGTCCTCAAGAAATTTTCAGTTTGGGCTGGGAAGGTGGCTCAGTGGTAGAGCACTTGCCTTGCATGCATGAGGCCCTGGGTTCGATTCCCCAGCACCACATAAGCAAAAAGGAAAAAAAGCCAGAAGTGGCGCTGTGGTTCAAGTGGTAGAGCGCTAGCCTTGAGCTGAAGAGCTGAGGGACAGCACCCAGGCCCAGAGTTCAGGCCCCATGACCGGACCCCCCCCACCCCCAAAAAAGAAACTTTCAGTTTAATAGGGAAAGGAGGCAGCTATATTCAGGGGAAATTAAACATATAAAATAGAGGTGCAAAAAAATAAAAAGGATGGTTGTACGAACTTTACAACTTTGGTAGGGGGGAGGGTTAGGTGGGGGGGTCGAGGGAGGATGGGATGGGAAGGGGAAACAAAGGAGGAGGCTACAATGCTTGATAAGAAATGTACTCATTATCTTGCCCATGTAATTGTAACTCCTCTGTACAGTATTTTCACAATAAAAAAATAAATGAATAAATAACAAAAAATACAAAAAAATAAAAGGAGAAGCTAAGTTCTGGTGGTTCACACCTAAAATCCTAGCTACTCAGAAGGCTGGGATCTGGTTTGAAGCTGGACTGGACAAGAAAGTTCATGAACTCTGATCTCCAGCGAACCACCAAAATGCCAGAAGTGGAGCTGTGCCTTAATTTGTAGAGGACTAGCCTTAAATAAAATTGCTCAGAGACAGCACCCAAATCCTGAGTTCAAGCCCTAGGACTGGCACAAAACGAAACAAAGCAAAAAGGGGGCTGATTTCTTTTAAGTGCCAGAAGTGATGACCATAAGAAAATGACTAATGAATTGGTCCTTGTAGGATGAGAAGATCTTGAAAATTATCTAAATATAGAGAACTTTATTTGTGAAAACATTTCTAGGAAGGTCATTTCCTGCTTCTTTGTTTTTATGAATAATAATAAACATAATAAGAAATTAATCCTCTTTAACTATAATATATCAATATTGCAAACCAACACATATGTGACACGACATTTGAAATGAAAACACAATCCACTGCAAAGTATACTGATGTATTCAGGACTTTTTTCATGTATTTTAATTCTCTCACATATATAGATTCATATAGTGCCAACTACAAGATGCACAAAATTCATCTTTTGCTCAGGTTTCTCTCCTTAACTTCCACACTGATGCATTAAGTGCTTTTTAGAGATTTCTGCTTGAAAATCCCAGAAGGACCTCATACTCATACTGTTCAAATCTAAATGATGTTTTTCCCCTTCATGTCTTGTTTCCTATCTGCCATTCTAGGTCAGGAGCCAGGAGTTATTACAAATAAGCTAAAGATGAGAAAGTCGGTTGAAATTACTCATACCTGACAATATATAAAATTTTCCCATGAGCATGGATTTTTTTTCAAATAATAACCAAAGAAAATATCCTTGATAAACTGATTTCTCAACTGACAATTTCACATGTAGATAGAATAAGACCTTAAAATTTCATTTGACATCTGTCTGCAAGCTCCAGATTAGGATAATTGATTTATATAGTTTCTCTAAGCACTAACCATTTTGCATTTCAATGAGACTCTGATAAGAAATAATTTGATGAATATGGTCTATGCATAAGCTTTGTCTATCTGTGTGTTGACACTAACTGGAATCATGGTTGATAATTCATACACAGACATTGGTAAAGATTTTAAGTATAAACCTGTCCTAGAAAAAGATATTTTTGCTTTGGTTTCTAAGCATGTTTGAATGTATTTTTGCATAACAAGAGAAAAAGCACCAACTACAATCAGAAGTGCTGACAATGTTGAACATTTTTCATAACAATTTTATGTTTAAAATGACATTTTTATCCATAAGTTAGGCAGTGTTTACGAGGGAATAATATAGCACACCAGTAGGATGTGATTGGCTTGATTTTAAAATTGTTTACATATGTTTTTAATTTTTAATCTTATTTTTAAAATTTATTTTAATTTAATAAATATATGTTATTACCCTGTACAATATGAGTTTTCAAAGTACACACACACATATATGTGTGTGATTATTATCATTTTTGTATAAAGTCTTTGAGTAGAAGTTGTAACCATGAGTTGACCTTTGGCCTGTGAAACATGAGTATATTATTCAGAATTTTAGTTCTAAATGTCTTATTATTACAGGCATTATAGCACACCTTGAAATTCCAACACTCACTAAACTGAAGTAAATTAAGATGGAGGACCATGAGCTCAAAATCAGCCTGAGATGCAGGCTGGGCCTCTGCCTCAAAACAATTCAAAAAGAAACAAATATTGGATAACATTGATTAAGATACATTCTACTCATAAGTTAACATTGAAATCCTTGTGAAACTACTTACAGATAATAATAAAAATTATAAAAGAAATATTTCCTTAATATTACCTAGGCTTTCCTCAAAAAGGTAAGATCATATTTGTAAACAATTTAAGATAGATTATAGCCAAATCAACATCTCACATCATTGTACTTTTCCAATTGTGTTTTAAAAGCTAACTATAGGTTCTGAATATATCTTCCCTAGTTATGAGCAGTATGTCTAGCATAAAATGTTGAAAAAAAAATTCTCACCAAACAAATGCCTCAGTTTTATTTAGAATTAGCTAAAGGGCATAACCCTGTAAAAGAGAAAATGAACCACTCATTTGCTGTCATCAAAAATGAGGAAATGACCGTAGGCAAAGCTGAAGAGTCCTTTTGAACTTGAAAAGTTCACCGACTTGGCAATGAGGAGGATCTTGTTTGTCTTGCTTGTTCTAAAGAACTATTTATTTTTAAATAATATCCCTAAGTAAGGCACAAGGGGAAGATCACTCATCTCATTTTTCTAAATATCTGTCATTATGAACATCGTTCTTAAAATATGACCTGGTTTTTCATATAGATCTTAATATGTGCTATATCTTTCCATTTAAAATAGATTATCTCTTTAACCTAATAATAAAAATAAGATAAATGAACAATAATTTCATAATGAAATCAAAATGGAAAAAAGAATGAAAATCATTTTATGGACTGGCAAGTAAACTATCAAGGAACAAAAATTAGCATTTTAATATTTTTATTATACTGAAATATTTCTTTAATGTGTCTTCACATTAATGTATTTTGTAATCTGATATCTTACTGATCCTTCTCTGTCCTCATCTACTTAAACCACCATTATGTTCTATTCTATTTCAGTAGTACCTCAACTGGTTCTCTATCACCTGAAGGGCTGATCTGTACCCAGAAACTAGAACAGCTCATAAAATCAATCCCATTATATGTCTTCCTTTCCTAAAACTTTCTACCAGTTCTACATCTTAGGCTTGAAATGGCCTAGAAGGCCTGTGTGACCTGACCCTTCGAACTTAGGCTACCAGGCCTCTGCCTTGATTTCCCTGTTGAATTCTGCTTTGGCTGCCTCCTTAGTGTTCTGTGAACACCCCAGAACCCTTTGTTCTGACTCTTCCAGACCTAGACGTCCATCTAGGTGGCCACAGGTCCTCCTCCCTCACTTCAGGCAGGTCTTTGCACAGACAAATAGCAACTGCTTAGTAGTCCTTCAGGGACCAGCATTATATAACCTACCCCTCTCCACTCTCCACCTCCTCTAGCCACTTTCTTTCTCTTTTCATCCATCTTCACAGCAATTTATTTTCCCCAACACTCTAGACTTAGTGCTTTTAAAATCACTTGTTTTTTTGTACATTTATTTCCAGCAGAAAACAAAGTATAAGCTGGGCACTGGTGGTTCACACCTGTAATACCAGCTACTCAGGAGGCTGAGATCTCAAATTGAAGTTTAAAGCCAGCTTTGGCAGAAAAGTCTGTGATACATTTATCTCTAGACAATCACTAAAATATTGAAAGTGGAGCAGTAGCATAAATGGTAAGGTTCCAGCTTCGAGTGAAAAGACTAAATGGGACAGTGTCTAAGCCCTGAGTTCAAGTATTGGCACAAAACAAACAAACAAAACTCATGTAAATATAATCATACCTTATGTAACTTTTGAGCTTTTTTTTTCCTTTGAGATTCAATCAAATTATCAGTTTATTCCTTTTCACTAGGAAGTAGCATCCACAAATGATTGTTTATCGTACTAACCCAGTAAAAGACATTTGACTGATTCTAGTTTAGGCAATTATGCAGAGTTGTTATAAATATTACTATACAGGTTTTGTATGAATATGATTTCAGTTCTATATGGTAAATACTTGTGAGTGGAATTACTAAACCATGTGGAAATACACTCTTAGCTTGAGAAGAACTTCCAAAGGATTTTCCAAAGAAGTAGCACTACTTAGCATTCCTACCAGCCATGTATGGGCTTCTCTGAGATTTGACCAGTGCTCAATATTGGACATGGTTCTAATTTTATACTTCAGCTATTTTAATGTGGCTAGTGGTGAACCAACATGTTTTAATTTGCATTTCCCCTATACCTAAAGATGCCTTCATATGCTTTTCTGCCTTGCACAATCCTTTGATGAAGTATATAGTAAAATTTCTTCATCTCAGCTTAATTATTTCTTACTATTATATTCAGAGTCCCTTTTTTCATTTTTGCATGCAAGCCACTTGTCAGAGATGTGATTACAAAGTATCTTCTCTTCGTTGATAACTTGTCTTTCATTCTCTCTAAAGACAAGCAACTATTAACAACAACCCAAAAGTAATAAATAAAGGGAAGAAAGGATACTTAGGTCCCAAAATAGTTCTGAAATAACAGGACATCTGTATATTAAAAGTGAAAGTTAATTTATGTATCTAACTATGCACAATAATTAAATAATTAACCCAAAATAGACAATAGACATAAGTGGTAAGTTTTAAAAACATACAAATCTTCTTGAGGCAAAGTGGAGGAAATTTTTTTCTGATTTTGAGTTAGGCAAAGATTTCTGAGATACAAGATGAAAAATACATAATACGTCTTTTAAAAAGCATATAATAAACTAGACTTCATAAAAATGTAAAAGTCTTCTGTTCTAAACACATGTTAATGTTAACAGAATAAGAAGACAAGAAGTTGTGATAAAGAGGGACCAGTGAGGGAAACAGTCTGATGGATGGAATGAAGAATGAATGAATGAACAGTAGGATAGCAGAAACCCAAGAGTATGTGATGTCTGGAAGCCAATGAAGGTATTGTGTCAAGAAGAGAAGAATGATTCACTGAGTCAAAGCCATTGATTATGTGAATGCATAGTGATTCTTTTATTTTGAGCCAAATTATAAACAGAGATATATGTCTCTAAGTCCTTCCGACTCTGCCCAAAGTTGTCTTCCTAAGCCAAGATAGACAGATGAGAGTATAGGGAAATTCTATTATTAACAAATATCAAAAGAACCAGATTCAGAAGCTGAAACCAGGATGTGAGTAAAGGTAGGTAAGTTTCCTTCCTATCACACCTACTTCTGATACTGTTATAAGAGTAGGAGACTTAAGAAGCTATCTACATCTTCCTTTTTTTGAAATGATACAAGCTGAAAATGGCTTATGAAACAGTAGAGATGAGTAGCATGTCTGGGAATGGGAAGCTCTACAACTTACCTGCTGTGTTTTAAGTATATGCAAATACATCTCACTTTTTAGAATTAAAAAAAAAAAACCACCCATGTTGGCCACCCAGAACTGTTGTCAGGTGATAGGAGATTTCTAGACTACATGGTCCTGGCTAACATGTGCATTCTTCCTATTCAGAAAGTATAAAATCTATAAGTGAGAACAACCATTTTGGAGCCAACTCTTGTTTCCTGCATAGAGAGCTGGAAATGTTTCTTGCTCTAGTCCACTTCTTCCTATTTTATCCTGTTATACTAAAATAAATCCTTGCTAAAACTTTTGCCTTGTGAGTTTTTCCTTTATATGAGATCCTGAAATTCTTTTCATGGTTCATCATGTTTTTTGTCGGAAACTGAAAAGCTGAAGGAAGCCCTCATTCATCCTCCAGTGACATCCCACCAACTAGAACTTACAGTCCCAGCACTGATCCATTTTTAAGTCCATCTTCTGCTGAAGTGGACTGAAATGTGATTTTTCAGGCTTTATATCTGCTACACAGTGATTCACTTTATGTTTAATGTATGTTTAAACAATTATTATATCTTTATATTTATTATATATTACATATACTTATTCATTTACTCATTTATTGAGCACCAATTCCGTACCCAACATTGAGCATTGACTAACGATTTAAAACAGGCCTAGTATTTGTCTTACTTATATACATTACTATTAAAACTAGCTTAGTACCTATTAATGCAGAGTTTACAAAATGGAGGTGGTGACAAGCATTAACTGAGTGGTCACACTAGGTGAAACTACTATTATCCTCCATATTGAATAATGACAATGACTAGTTCATTACTGGATCTATAGCTATAATGATATAAGTACTGTTTAGAATTATTCTGTTCTCATGGTGGAAGGTTATATCACTTAGTACTTCACACTGTGAGTGTGACCCTGGGGAGTAAATAAGCTGGGCTATTTTAACCTAGGCTTCTGTTTCTGTGACTTTTAAAACTTCTTCCCATGTACCTTAAGTCCATTCTAAGTTCCCAAGTATCTCTTCTCTGTTTAGTTGATTTCTGCTTAGAATAAATAACCCAAACGTAAGTGTCACAGAAACATTAGTCATGATTACTAGGGATGAATCTTCATCATCTATGGAATTTGTATAGTACAAATATTCACAGGTTTTTCTGGCTTTGGCAAATTGCCAATTAAAAAGAATTGGCATAATCACTTCTTAGAACACAAACTAGTTTCATTCCATATAAAATTGTAACTGTATTAAGCTTTGGAAATGCATTTTGAAGAATAATGTTTTTTAAAAAAATACTTAAAGATATTTGCATAGCTTTGTATAGTCTCTTTTATGTGGAGAGCTTTCCTAATCACTGAAATGTATATTTAAAAAGAGGAAATTCTCTGTTGTCCAACAACAAAAAAAAATAAACAAAAAGAATTGGCACTAGACATGGAAAATAAAAATATTTCTGAACAAAAAATAACTTGTTATATTTCTGAAAATGAGTTTAAATATACTAGATTTTTATTACAAGAAATAGTATATTTTTACCATGAGCATTTTTCACAGATGAAAGAGTATAACACAATGTTTAAAAGCACGGTCAAACACTTAAGTTCTCTGTTTGTCTACCTACCAATAGTACTAACTTGAGTATGTTACTTATTGTTTCTGTTCCTCAGATTTATTATCTACAAAGAAGACATAATACTTGTACATAATATTTATAGAGGGAGAGGGAGAGAGGGTACAATGCTTGATAAGAAATGTACTCGTTATCTTGCCCATGTAATTGTACCCCCTCTGTACAGTATTTTCACAATAGAAAAAAGAAAGAAAAAAAAAGAAAGAGAGAGCATACTTAGACTGCTTAGGCTCTGGACTTGAATGCATTGGTTGAATCTTGGTTTCACCACTTACCATATATATACCCTTAAGTAGTTTAACCTCCACATGCCCTTCTACAAAATAGAATTTATAATGTCCACTTCTCATAAAGTTACTATATAATACTTCATGTAAAGCAATTAATACTAGCTCTTATTTTAAGACTGCTAGTAATATGTTTCCAAAAATGTTGATGAAATTTAAATGTTTTATGTGAATCATGTAAAAGGAATGTAATTATTACTTATTCTGCATTCAAATCCTGAAATAAGAAAAAAGTGGGGATGAGAGATAAAGCATAGTAAGATGACATTGCTTTATTATAACAATTCTAAGTGAGTTTGGAAAGCCTCTTCACAGATAGTACCTAAATTCAATAAGATTAAAGAACATATATGTTTATTAGGTGGCTTTATGATTATGAGTGTCATTGGTGATCTTCTGATTCATTTGCTGTGAATAAGATAGATTTAGAATGAAGGAGGAAGGGAGAAGAATGCAGGCAAGAACTCCTTGTTTATACCACAGAATGGGAAATAATGAAGGCAGGGTAGGGTAGAAGGGTGAAGATGTTGGGATGACACAGATCAATATACATTCTATACATAAACTGCCTTGTTAAATGGCAAAATAATCCAATACATAACCTAAACATTAAGAAAACTGAGGGAAGTGGGGGTTGGGAGTGGTGGTGAGAATGTTAAAAGGGGTGACGGTGATCAAAATGCACTATATTCATAAACTGCTTTGTTGAACAACAACTCCTTTGTAAAACTACTTACAGATAATAAAAAAGCAATCCAAAATAAATAAATAAAGACATTTATTATTAAAAAGATGCTAAATCCAGTACCTCTGTTTTATATGGTGTCTGTATTCAATAAATGTATACCAATAAGAGGTCCAGATAATTTTTAGTGAGTTTAAGAGTGGTAGCTATTAGTCTGTGGGTAGAAATATGTATAGATAGATCTATATATAACTATATTTTTTGAGCTTGTAAGATTGTATTAGCTGAGAAACCACTACAGTGCACAAAGCAGTTGGCAAGCAGCTGGCCATATGAAAAAGTGAAGACTGATGCCATAAACCTTTACAGGACTGGGGTGCAATCGGTTACAGGCTCCAGCTTCATGAACAACAGTCACATGTGCAATAAAGAGAACTATGTAAAGCATAGAAAATGTGTTTGTGACAACATTGGTCTTTGCTGTGATATCTGTTTACCTAGCTGACATCCAGAATCAACAGAGCTACCTTTCTAATTTATGCAGTACTATCTTCATGAAACCACCTACACATTTTTTTTGTCTTTTCTTTTTGGAACAGGGGATCGAACCCAGGACGCTGCACTTGCTAGGCAAGCATGTTGCCGCTGAGCTACACCCCAGCCCTACCTACACATTTTTAATGAACACATGAGCTACTTGGACCCTCGTAAATCCAATTTCATTATGACAGAGGAAGAAAGTTTTTTCAGCGGAAAAAAATGAGGGTGGAGTTTTTGGTAAAACTACTAAAATAGGAAATGCTGATAAGTTGAGATTTTACAAAGTTTCTTTAGAAGAATAAAAATCTACCTCTGATCAGTAAATGGGCAAAAGGAAACTATGAGGAAGTGTTTTATGTTAAGGAAGTTAAGACTTTTTCCTACAACACTGCAATAACCTTTTTCTTCACAACAACATTATTTTAACCATGGTTAGAGGATGTGATTGTGGCAAATTTGCTTTCACATTAAAGTCACCTGAAGATAAAGATCATATTCTTTTACCTTGATGAAAGAAATGATGTTTGATTTTGATATTTAGCCATTGTCTTGATTAAAACTTATGGGAACATGCTATTTATACAAGAAGAAATTTATAAGCCTCTTTAATTTAACAAAAATCCACCTTTACTGATTATGAACCCAAAACAGGGGCTTCTATTTTAGTAAAAATTCAGAGGAACTCAGAACATTTCAGTATTTGCCAATGGCTGGTTATAGCTTCTAATCCAGGATAAACTTTACAATGAAAGACTTTTGTGTTGTTTGAACAATTAACAGTTACAAATTAACACAATTATTTTGGTTTAATTCATATAAATTAGCACAATCCTGAGGGTTAGGATTAAGTAGAGAGATTAAGCAATTATCTAGTTAAAATAATCTAATTAAATAAATGATTACATGGAAACACTATTTCCAATGCTCAGGTCTCAAAAAGTTTTGTTTTTGTTTTGTTTTACAAGTGCAATGAATTATTTAAGGACAAAGTTACATCAATAAGTACTATGTCACATTTACTATCCAAATGCTTACATAATGTTCAAGGGTCAATTGGCTTGGAAACACCAAACTAATTAGCTTTTTAGACAAGGCTAAAATGTGAGTGTCCAAATAAAACACAAAGGTTTCTATAAACATCACAAACTTTTTAAACTCTCTACAAGTTGCCTGGTTTAGTTAAATTTTCATCATAATATAAATGTTGTTCACTTTAGAATCAAATATTTAAGGCAGGCCAAAATCTTCTGTGTGATGTCTCTTCAGATATATATTGAAAGAGAGCAAATACTATTCTTATGTTTTATACATTTCACTTCCTGGAGGGATTATGCAGTGGCCCAACATGTAGATCTTTTTTATTTTTATTTGTATAATTTCATTACCTTTTAGCAGTTGTACAAAGGAGTTTTAATTCAATATGCCAATTTATGATTATAATGCACCTTGATCAATGCGACTCCTACTATCATCCCCCCCCACCTCTCCCAGCCCCATGACAGGTAGTTCCTGAAAAGCACTTAGATTATTAGAATCATAACCAATCATCTTTAGAAGTCGTATGAGAAACAGCAATACACTACCTATGGGAAGCAAATACATTTTCTGATTCTTTAAAATCTTTTGAGCTCAAAAGTGATCATCAGAACAGTAAAAAAGTAAAATGTCTACAAAACTGGGTTTTGTGTGCAACACATGCCTTTGTCAGTTATATGACAAGAACTTTGTACTGAGGAGGTATACAGAGAGGATATGAGTGTGCACAAATGCTTCTGTTAGAAAAGATACTGAGTCCCAAGGCTGAACTTCACACCATCTAACCAACTCTTCCTTTCCCAAGCACTGAGAAATATTTCCTATCAGTCCAATAGACTTCCTCAGCAAGTTCGGGTTTCATTTCTGACAATGGTTACTGAAGAGAGCTCAGCGCTTTTAAAAGTCAATGAAATGGAAAGTTCGTTTTGGACATAACGACTTGTACATCTCATTGTTGCAATAGGTCCACCTGTATCCCTATTTAAACGATTTGTTTTTCCCCTTCCCCTCCACAAATTATACCGATATCAAATACAGTGAAAGCAGGAGTTATACTGTGGGGGAGGGACATACAAAGCAACAAACAAATCATCTTATAAATGTGTTAGAAATAATCGCATGAAAGAAAAAAAACATTTGAATACATATCTTAGGGGTCATTTCCCTAACATCAACTTATCTGACCTTTTCTGCTTGACTCAGACATACACTAGATATTGCAAATAAGGGAAACCATGGGACTTATGTTTCTTTGGGGCTGGCTTACTTCAACTTTGGTGGGGGGTGGGGAGGATTGGATGAGGGGGCCAGGGGGAGGATGGGAAGGGATGGGAAGGGGAAACAAAGGAGGAGGCTACAATGCTTGATAAGAAATGTACTCATTATCTTACCCATGTAATTGTAACCCCTCTGTACAGTATTTTCACAATAAAAAAAATCTTGAAAAAAAAAAAGTCAATGAAATGGATTGCGCTTGACTTACAATCAAATGCAGCATTTTTCTAAAACCTAGAAATAAGAATGTGAGCCTGCTTGGTGCACACCCTTTTGAATCCAATTTTAGTTTCAAGTTTCAAAGGAGTGTTACATTTTTGTGGAGAAGCAGTGGTCATTAGATATTAACGTTTGTTCCAGGTAACAGCATAAGAACTATGTTCATAGGAACGAAATACTGTACACTATTCAATCACTAATCAAGTTGCATGATCACCTTTATATTTTCAGGGAATAAGTATTCTACTTCTCTTCAATATCCTAGGAATAATAACAAGGCTAATTAATCTTGTTTAATCACTTTGGAAAGCAGTATGGAGGAGCTCCCCTATGACCCAGCAATCCCACTTTTAGGCATTTACTCAAATGATCACAAACAAGACCATATTACAGCACAACTATGTTTATTGCAGCATTATTCACCATAGCTAAGATATGAAACCAACCCAGATGCCCCTCAGTAGATGAATGGATCAAGAAAAAAAATCACACACACACATACACACACACACACACACACACACACACACACACACACACACACACAATGGAATTCTATGCCTCCATCAGAAAGAATGGCACTGTCCAATTTGTTAGGAAATGGAAAGACTTGGAAAAAATTATATTAATTGAAGTAAGCCAGACCCAAAGAAACATAGGTTACATGGTTTCCCTTATCTGCAATAACTAGTATATGTCTAGAACAAGCAGAAAAGGTCAAAAGCTATATACATATGACCATATAAGATGATGCTAAGCGAAATGAGCCCCAAGATAGGGACACAAGAGGTTTTATCTTTCTTGTTGTTCTTTTCAATGTACTTATAATGTACCATGTGATTTTGTTGTTGTTCCTTGTATGTTCTTCCCCCGTGGCACAACCCCTGTTGTCACTGTATTTGATTCTGGTGCCCTGCATTTTTTTTTTTTTTTGGTCAGTTGTGAGGTTTGAACACTGTGCCTGGGCACTGTCCCTCAGCTCTTCAGCTCAAGGCTAGTGCTCTACTGCTTGAGTCACAGCGCCACTTCCGGTTTTCTGAGTGGTTTATTGGAGATAAGAGTCTCATGGCCTTTCCTGCCCTGGACTTGCTTTGAACCATGATCCTCAGATCTCAGTCTCCTGAGTAGCTAGGATTACAGGCGTGAGCCATGTAGGCCTGGCTCCTGCATCTTGTATATACATTTTTCTAATTTGGGGATGGGAAGGGAAATAACAAAATGCTGAAATAAGGATACAGGTTGACCCATTGTAACAATGAGATGTACAAGACACTATGCTGAAAACGAACTTTACAACTTTGTGATGGGGGAGGAGGAAGGGAGGAGTTGGGGTAGTGGGGAGGAAGGGATTGAAGGGGAAAAACAAAAGGAGGGGGTATCAATGCTCCATAAAAAATGTACTCAAGGGGCTGGGAAGGTGGCTCAGTGGTAGAGCGTTTGCCTTGCATGCATGAGGCCGTGGGTTCGATTCCTCAGCACCACATAAGCAGAAAAAAAAAAAAAACCCAGAAGTGGCACTGTGGCTCAAGTGGTAGAGTGCTAGCCTTGAGCTGAAGAGCTGAGGGAAAGCGCCCAGGCCCAGAGTTCAGGCACCATGACCGGACCCCCCCCCAAAAAAAATGGACTCGATACCTTGCTCATGTAACTGTAACTCCTCTGTGCAGTATCTTTACAATAAAAACATATATTAAAAAATAAAAATTAGCCAGGCACTGGTGGCTCACACCTGTAATCCTAGCTAATCAGGAGGCTGAGATCTGAGGATCATGGTTCAAAGCCAGCCCGAGCAGAAAAGTCCTAGAGACTCTGATCTCCAATAAGCCACTAGAAAACCGGAAGTGGTGCTTGTGGCTCAAGTGGTAGAGCGCTTGCCTTGAGCCAAAGAGCTGAGGGACAGTGCCCAGGCCCAGAGTTCAAGCCCCACGACTGACCAAATTAATTAATTAATTAATTAAAGTTAAAATATTAACAAAATGAACAAAGTATAATGAGAATTGAATTAGGCTTTAGAGTAAAAACATTTAATATCAAAATGTGAAAGGTGACCAAAGCTATTCTGACAAGAAAATTTGATTTAAAATAAAAGAATTAAGCAATCAATCTCAACAACCTAAAAATGACAAAAAAAAAAAAACACAAGAAATGAAGAAAGGTAAATATAAGAATAATTCACCTTTGTGATTTGAAAAAAGTAAAGACATTCATTTAAAGATTGACTCATATAACATAAATCAACTTTTGAAAAGTATGTTTAAAACAAATGAGCCAAGTAAAGTAGCATATATCTATAGTGCCTGCATGCAGGAGGCTGAGCCAGGGGAATCAGAATTTGAGGCCAGTCTGTGCTGCTCTTAAGATCTAGGAAGGAAGGAAGAAAAGAAGAAAGGAAGTTATAAAGGAAGGAAAGAAGGGAAAATGAGGCCCAGATTTTAAGACTAAGAAATGTAAAGCGCAACCTATTAATACAAAGTACTAAAATTGGCAAAAAAAAAAAAAAAAAGATAGGAAAACCTATTGACAAAAAATACAAATAGACATTTTTACTGTAAATAGATGACTTGTCCTCCACTAGCCCCGTCGAGGAGATGGGGACAAACAAGTCGTTTAAGGATTCAGGTGGACCTGTTGCAACAATGAGAAGTACAAAATGTCATGTCAAAACCAACTTTACAATGTCGGTGTGGGGGGGGAGGGGGGTATAATTGGGTGGGGGGAGGGGGGAGGCTGGGAAGGGAGGTGAAGGGTAAACAAAGGAGGAGGCTGCAATGCTTGGTAAGAAATGTATGCATTATCCTGCCCATGTAATTGTAGCCCCTCTGTACAGTATGTTCTCAAATAAAATAAAATTAAATTAAAAAAAATCTAAATAAATATTGAAACTCTAAGTATATATCTAAAAAAAAAACTTGAAATAGGAAATTTCTATCTTCAGATGACTATGGATACAAAATATTTAAATAAAATGACACATCAAAATGAGGAATTACCTGTAATAACAACAGCATAATCAAGATTTATCTGGAGAATACAAAAATGTCCAAACAGATTTTTCAATGCAATCTACCTCATCCATACATTAATAGATTTAGTTCATTAAACTTAAAAGTTATAAAATTAGAATATGACATCAAATATTTTAAAAAGCAAAATAAAATATTGTAAATTTATAAATGACAAAAGATTAGAGACCTGAATCAATATGAAGTTCTTGCAGAGAAACAAAACAACAAAAATGCCAGACTAACCACCAACAGATAAAAAGGAAATATAGGGGCTGGGAAGGTGGCTCAGTGGTAGAGTGTTTGCCTTGCATGCATGAGGCCCTGGGTTCGATTCTTCAGCACCACATAAACAGAAAAAGCCAGAAGTGGCGCTGTGGTTCAAGTGGTAGAGCACTAGCCTTGAGCTGAAAAGCTGAGGGACAGTGTCCAGGCCCAGAGTTAAGGCCCTGCGACCGGCAAAAAAAAAAAAAAAGGAAATATAATTTACTAATAATTATATTTAAAGATGTTCAGCATTATTTGTTTTCAAGTGTTTGATTTGATAAAAAATAAAAATGATAAAATCAAGTATACAAAAAGGTGTTAGAAAATGGGCACATCATATGAACATTCATTGTATATAATCTCTGTTAAAATATAAATATTTGTAACAGGTAGCCTAGAATTTCTACTTTGAATTCTCTGTCTTTTGAGCCATTTTCCTATGTGCAAAACGAAGTTGTAAATTTGGTTTGCATTGCACCATTTTTTTCCTTTTTTGGGGGGGGGGGAGGGTCTGGTAATGGTGCCTGAACTCTGGGCCTGGGCACTGTCCCTCAGCTCTTCAGCTCAAGGCTAACACTCTACCACTTGAGCCACAGCGCCACTTCTGGCTTTTTTCTTTTTGCTTATGTGATGCTGAGGAATGGAACCCAGGGCTTCATGCATGCAAGGCAAGCGCTCTACCACTGAGCCACTTCTCAGCCCTGCACCATTTATTTCTAGTAGGACAGACCTGGAGATAAATTAAATGTCTGCGTTTAGAAGGGCTGAAAGATGACCTGTGGTCCAGGATATAATATATAGTAAAGCACTTCTATAAAAGAAGAAAAACCAACATTATGTTTTCTTAGTAACTTTTGCTTTTCACAAATGCTTAGAACAAAATCTAGAGGTGTCCATGTTAACTTGATGGGAATTATTTTCTCGGCAAAGTCCTGGAATGTAGAAATATTTTTAAAAGTGCATTGACTTTTTTGGGCAATATTTAAATTTTAAATGAAAGAGATGTGTAAATAGATAAACTAAAGTAGGTAAATGACCACTGAGGAAAATAAATAGCACAGGGAAAAGTTGACTAATCTATTTTACAATTTTCACAAAGAAATGACAAATGGGAAAATGTAACAAGAGGTTAGAGGTAAAACAGCTGTCTGATTTGACAGCTATGAGAAAGAAGGTGTTTCTTTTACCAGTTCAGTTGGAATCCCACAGAAACAAGGCAATTGTAATTTATCTGTATTTTAGTAAAACAAAATGTTTCCAAAATATATATCAAAGGATAAGTTATTTCATTTGGAAATAGTTAACTGAAATAAGCATAATTAGGTCACAAATTAAAGTGTTTAAACCATGGTATTTTTGTGTTACTGCCTGAGCTAAACACTGTATCCAAATATTCTTCTTTGTAGCTCAAATGCATAATCTCAATCTGTAGTCTATATTATTTTAAGTATGTTAGTTTGTAAGTAAATTCTAGGAATTTCTATTTGTAAATATAGCCAATGTCTGCTCATGTGGTATTCAAAATTAATATTAGTCCAAGATTGGAATGGCCTTAAGAAAACATTGTTTCTGAAAGTGAACACATGGGCTCATTCTGTTGATATTTTAGGGCAACATGCTGCTATTTTCTAAAGCTGTGGTTGATAATTTTGTATATGTTTAAATCTTCTAGGAATCCTATTTTTGATCTCTTGGTTTTATTCAGAAATAAAGAGAAATAGAATGGAAAATTTAAAAATTGGCTCTGGATTCTTATATCTTAAAGTTTATTAAAACTAATGCTAGAAAACACTAAGATACTGTTGGGTTTAGTGAGAATCTTCTTCTTCTTCTTCTTCTTCTTTTTTTTTGGAGTCATGAGGTCTGAACTCTGGGCCTGGGCACTGTCCCTCAGCTCTTCAGCTCAAGGCTAGTGCTCTACCACTTGAGCCACAGCACCACTTCTGGCTTTTTCTGCTTATGCAGTACTGAGGAATCGAACCCAGGACTTCATGCATGCAAGACAAGCACTCTACCACTGAGCCACCTTCTCAGCCCGAGAATCTTCTTAAATATCACTGATAGAAGAGTGATTTGATAATATGGATTGAGAATACTTTAACAAGTATTCAATTTATTTATCATACTGAATTGGTATCTAAGGATTTCTCCTTGCAAAATAACAACTGGAGAAAATATCCTAGATGTTGGTGGTAGACCCTTATATAATATTGGGAACCAAATAGAAGTCCAGCATTAGGATACTTTTAATTGAACTATAGTGAAACATTTGTAGTATTGAATATTTATTACTTATTTAATGAGATGGAAGATGGAAGATATTTATATTGGGTGAAAAAACATGAGATGCAGAATTGTATTTATAATAATGAATATATCTGCATCTGACACACACATAATATCCATATTTTTATTTATACCTTATATCTGTTCTTGAAAGAGAAGAAATAATCACTAAATGATTCTTGAGATGAATGTAACATAGATATTCTCTATGGTAAAAGAGAAAAGTCCCATTATTGTGTAAAGCAAAAACCAAAGAGCCTTTAATTTCTCATCTCTGGTTCCTAATTCAGTTTAAATTAGCATATTATTACATAGGTGGATATGGACAGAATCTCATGGTCAAAGTATTGGCACTTGCTGGGCCTTTGTTTTCAATACCTGCTCATTCAAATATGGAAATGAAGAAAACACATAAGCTCTGAAACCTGAGCTTTCCAACTCCCAGTAGAAAGTGTTTCTGAGGTCAGCAACTTTTGCATTGCTTGTCAAAGCAGATTGTAACCAATAGCTCCTAAATAAATCTGAGAGGAATAGTTTGGACAAAGGGAGAAGAAGAAAATGTGATGATGATAGCTACTATCAACATTCACATCATTTGAGGTCCAAATACATATCATTTAGATCCCAAAGGATATTAACAGACACTGTTTTCTCTGCGGTGATCTTATCATCACTTGGGCCCAGCTGTGCCCAGCAGGACCTGAAGCATGCCCACATGTTCTACTGCTACCAGGTTACCTCCCACTAATCATGAATCTATTAGAGCAAGATTAATCACTTTCTGTCAAGACAATTACTGCCACAGTCAGAACTTTATCTTTTATTATTTTTTAAAGTAGCGATACAAAAAGGTTTCAATTCAATACATCAGTTTGTGAGTTTGTGAGCATCTTATTATCTTTTACTGGTTCAACTACTCAGGGAAATAAGGTGTAGGAATATTAGAAATCAAAACATTCTTCTGACCATGTTGTTCTATTTTATTCTGATCTTTTAAACTGAACATGCTGAACTTGACCTTAGTATAGCCTCTGAGATTTTGCTTCCAATCTGAATCTGTTGTCTTCTTAATAAAGACCTTCAATTCACACAGGTTAGATTAGCACAAACACAATTTAAAAAAATAGACTTTTTCAGGGATAGGTGATAAATGACATACAATTAGATTTTTTTTCTTTTTGTTATTCCAATATTTTAACTATGAGTAGTATTGCTTTTATCCCAATAGGAAAGAATGTTACAAAATAACCACATGAATCCTGTATTGTGTTTGACCTTTTCCTAAGCTATTTTAACTATGTTTGAACCGAATCAGGAATTTTATGAGATGAACAAAAAAGTACCTGTTAAAGTGAGCAAAAAGCAAAAGCAAACAAATCAAATATATCGAAACCCAATCCTGTTCGTAATTTACTTTATGGATGATACTTCTTTTGCTCTGTTTTTCATAACACAGTGTCTAGTGTCATGGCCTTGAAGAGTCTGCATGGTAAGATCTCTGATTCTGCCTACACATTCAAATTACCCATTTCCTCTTGCTTGCTAAGTTCCTCCACTAGAGTCTCCCTTCTCATTTGTGCACAGACCACTACTGCTTACACTCCATGGCCTCTCTATCTGCAGTTCTTACTGTCTGGAATGAGATCTCCTCATGTGCTTATTAGCTTCCCATGGTTTTTCAGGTTTCGGCTTAAATTGTTCCTGATGGCCCTAACTTGGAGTTGAGAGAGTATAAAGTCAGCCTTCTAGCCTTGCAGTCTAGTAGGCCATGTCATCTTGTTCATTGCTTCCATGGCAACTACCATAATGCTGTAATTATTTACTTGTTCGTTTTCTGTCTCCTTACACCAGTTGGAAGCCCCATACACAGGATGGGGATTGGGTGGCTTTCTAGAAACCTGCCTAGTTCAATGAGTAAACAATTACATATTAGTTTTAAAACTGGTATTTTCAGTTACAATCAGACATCAGTGTATATTCTCACCCATTTCTCTGTTTTTGAAGCGATTAATTCATATTCCACCTGGAGGGTCAACTTTCATCAATCAACAATACTTCTAATTTTACAAAAAAAGTGAAAAGTAAACTTGGTTGTGTTGTTTTCATGTGATTTTATATTTCTGCACGTCATAATATTTCAAATTCCTACTGGAATGGAACTGAAAGCATTGAAGTATTATGAGGAAAGCTACTTCTGTACAACGTCTGATATGATTTTTGCCAACTATGTATGTTTGGAAAGATTGGGGAGAATCTGAAAAAGGTTTTAGATTCTATTGCCATAAATATCTTAGAACTGGCTTTGAACATTGATCCCTCAAAACTACTAGATAGTTCTGCTTTATCCACTATATAAAATGTATTGCATATATTTATTTCAAATTTATTTTACATTTTTTTATTTTAAAGCAAATAGGCCAAGCAGTAATAAAAGCAAACCATTGTGTGCTTATTGAATGCTTCATGTGTATCAATTAATCTAATCTCTGCACAATCCTTCTTAGATTGCTTCAATAATTCTTATTTTACAGGAAAGAAAGCTAAGACACAGAAGTCTCCACTGCAAGCCATTTATGCTTCCTTCGGTAAGTTTGCTGCTTAAATTTATGATTGTGTTTTCTCCTCATAGGGTGATTATTGATGTGATATCAGAAACTTAATCTACAATGTGACAATGTTGAAAGGTAAGGCCATTATGTGATGATGTCATGAGTCCCCTGTCTACATGAATGGATTAATGTTGTTATCAAGGCAGCGAGTTCGTTACGGACGGGAGTCTGGCCCTCACTTGCTCTGTGTCACCATAGTATGCCTTCCAACATGCTGTGTTATAACATTTTCTTCTTTTTTCTTTTTCTTTTTTTTTTTTCAGGCGTGGGGATTGATCTCTGGGCCTGGACGCTGTCCCTCAGCTCTTCAGTTCAAGGGTAGTGCTCTACCACTTAAGCTACAGCACCACTTCTGGATTTCTGAGTGGTTTATTGGAGATAAGAGGCTCACAAACTTTCCAGTGTGGGCTGGCTTTGAACCACAATCCTCAGATCCCAGCCTCCTGAATAGCTAATATTACAGTCGTTAGCCACCAGCACCTGGCTGATGTAACATTTTCTAGACCTCTCAGCTTGTGGAATTATGAGCCAAACAAAATTCTTTTCATTATAACTGTTCTAAGCTATGGTATTCTGTTAAGAGCAGCCCTAAATGGACAAAGACCACTAGGGTCATCTGGCTAGTAGTAGCCAGAATTTGAACACAGCGTGCCTTATTAGACTTCATTTAATTCTTTTTTTTAAATGCTCCCCTAAAATATCTATAATAAATAAGGACTAGTAGAAAAGCTAAGGCTATTATTTATACAAAGTCATTTACAATAGAAGTGGAAGAACAATGTACTTTGATTCAGAAGTCTTCAGATAAAAAGTTTAGTCATTCCTAAATGTGCTAAAATATAGCTTGTTTCTTCCAGCTTTTGATGGAAATTATAAATCATCAGTTGCTAAGTATTTGTGAGCATTAACTGATTTAATGGTTGACGTATAATTCTAGAAACCTTAAAGAGCTATGTGAGTGCTCATGTTCTGAATAGTGGTGGCCTGTTTACAGACCTCTTTAATCCCTCTAAAAATAAGAGGATTTCTAAACTTGTTTGAGCAAATCATGTACATCAAATATTCAGTATTGATGACCACAAATAAGGTACATGATTCTGCTAAAATATTCAACTTAACAAATGTTATCAAATGTCTTCAGGATCTGTAGAATGTAGCCAAAAGAAAAGCTACGGTCATTTTGCTCACACATCTTAGTAAAGAAGATAGAACACACATCACCAAAATTATAGCAGATGGTGATGATATGTGCTGTGAAGGGGAAAAGAATGAGCTATGAATTCAGAAGAAGAGGGTGAATTTTTGAATAGAGGACTTCAGGAAGAAGACTTTCAACTTTTGACTTATGGATATTAGAAGAGAACAGGAGTAACGTCTCCAAAGAAATTAAATTCCATCTGATTAATTTTCAACCTTGCATTGGACAAGTTCCCCTTTCCATAAACTATGGTAATTGGAAAATCAAAGAAAAGAAAAAAGTCTCTGAACTCAGAGGAAATAATCTAATTTTCTCTCTCCAGCAATACTTTGCCAAAATATACATACAATAAAAAAGTATGCTCCACAGTGCTATTTAAAAGAGTAAGTAGTATAAAGTCCTATATGAATATTGATGAAGCTTTAATTCTTCCCGGAGAAGTAGAGGATGAGACAGGTAATATCTATATATCTATCACTACTTATACCTATATCTATATCTATATACAGAAATAGAGAGATAGCAAAATCTTAAATGAAATGTACATCATTTCTAAGTTAATGGGAGGAGAAAAGTAAGGTAGTTCAAGTAAAAGAAACAATTTGACTGTAGACTTTTCATGTATTTTCTTGCCTTGTTTTAAAAAAAAATCATGAAATTAGAAGTGTTTGTGGGTGGAGGGATAATTTTTCTTGTAAAATGTAAATAAACTCTCCTGAGATTTCAACTATTAAAAAATGGCTTAGTTTGGTAAAACTTCCTTCTCCTTTGTTCTTTATCTCAGAGTAACAGAACTGATTCAGCTATGCTTGACAATCTTTTTATTCCTAGATAATGTCTTAGGAGCTTGAGACTCAGAGGTAGTGATGCATTTAAGAGATGAGTTGCATGTTTAAAGCGATGGAAGGTGATAACAGAGGAAAACGATAGAAGTATTTGAAAACTTGCATTATCAAAATGGTCAGTGGAAAAGCAGGCAGAATAGCATAGCTCATTTTTATCATCTCTCATATTACTTGAAAACACATTTGAAATAACATATCATTCCAATCATACATCTTTTGGTATACAACTTGAAAAGCAAAAAGATGCATGAGAACAAAAAAACCTACAATTGACATGCCTTCAAAATTTAAAGTTTTGTAATAAGTTTTAAACCTGATTTGAGCCTGAGGACTCTAGAACCATCAAACATTGATGCTGTGAAAGAGAAAGAGAGAGAGAGACAGACAGACAGACAGACAGACAGACAGACAGACAGACAGACAAGAGACAGAGACAGAGAAAGACAGACAGGGAGACAGAGAGAGGAAGTATGAGGAGGAAGAGGCAGAGATGGAGGAAGAAGAGGAGAAGGAGAAGGAGAGAGAGAGAGAGAGAGAGAGAGAGAGAGAGAGAGAGAGAGAGAGAGAGAGAGAGAGAGAGAGATCTGGGTTATAGATGAAGGAAGTTGATGGTATCCATTAACCTCCTTGATGGGCAATGTCAACATTCAGAAAATATATGTCACCAAGGAACTCAGAAGGATACAAACAGTAGAAAAATATTTGGAATTCTTCCCATAGAATGCAGTTTTACCCTAATCCTTAACCTTCCCTAATCCTAATACTAAACATAACCCTAACTGGAATCATGGTAATAGTAGCTGGATACTAAAACTAACACAAACACCCTCATTTTCATGCATCCTGACTTGCATCTTACAAGTACAAGAAATGCAAAGGATGAATGAATACCAGAATATTTCCCTGTGAGGATTCAGGGTGAATTAGAGATAAAAGGTAGAATGTTGGTTACAGCTAGGATTAGATTTAGGGTTAGAAATAAGTTAGGTTTGGGGTCAAAGCAAAACTGAATTTAGGAACTGGAAGTCCAGTACAAGTAAGAATATAAAAAACAGTAGAACAATAAGTGTTCAAGACAAGTTTGAATAAATATGTCATAGATATGGATGAAATATACAGAGGCTATAAATATATATTAGTGTTGGAATAGTCAAGTAATCTTGACTAGATTGAATTTAAGTAAGTGGTGCCAGTGCAGTTCAGATAATAAAAATGGTATGAGTGATGACACAAAAGCTCAGCTCACAGAAAGGTAGGCAGTAGTGAGAAAGGCAATAGTGGGAAATAACTTCACATAATAAATAAACACACATTAGAATATGCATGAAAGAGTCCAGGATTTCATGCATATGTCATTCATACAAGTTTTGAATAGATGAGTATACTACCCCAGACTCCATGCTAGGATTGGGTATGCAAAGACCTGTGAGACAAGGCTTCTCTGTTTATAAGCAACTTTAGGTCAAATGCTTAGGTACAGAAGCACAGACATTAAAACTCATCAATAAACACTCATTAAACATATTCTATGAGCAAAGCACCTGGTAGGTGCTACAAACATGCTGATAAAGAATGGACGGTCCTCAAGAAGCCATTGAATCACTAAAGAGTTTTCACTGGAATGATGGCCTGAAAACAAGTGCTTTTTAGGGAAGGTTGTTTTTCTCTCTGGAGGTAGAATAGAGGTAAAGGACCATCTCAGCTGGAAAGAGAAAGTAGTAAAACTTAAAATAAGGTAGTTTCCACAGGAATGGAAATAACGGGAAATGGAGATATATGAATGGAAATTAGTGGGAAAAAATAGGAGAAACTGAGTACCTGATGTCCCTAAGTCTGTTTGTCTATTTGTGTGTGCATGTATATGTCTGTCTCTCTCTGTATGTTTGTGTGTTTCAGTTGTGAATCATTTTACTTACCTTTTCAG
The DNA here is from genome assembly GCF_024711535.1 of Dipodomys merriami. Lineage (NCBI taxonomy): Eukaryota > Metazoa > Chordata > Mammalia > Rodentia > Heteromyidae > Dipodomys > Dipodomys merriami. The sequence continues at coordinate 17,884,827 of NW_027206068.1, forward strand.
CTGTCTGAATTTTTTTTTGTGACTACCACTGAGGCATATAGAGAACACCTTTCCTTGATACTAAGAAGAATTTAGTGTAACTGTGGCAAAGCCCTAAATCATCTTGCTGGAGATGTCAGTTTCTTTGTAGGAAAGGGACTTCCCCATTACTGATGCCTTGGGCACAGACTTGTTCCTTCCCAAATGTGACATCTCAATAAAAAAAAAAAGCACAGGGGATGTTCTCATGATGGAACATTGGCGTGTTTCTTAAATGATTGAGCAAACTGACCACAGCTCTTATGTTTGCTCAAGTGTTCATTTGGACCCAGCAAACATTGCACAAATAAAAAACAATCAGTAAATTATTTCTAAGGTTTGGAAACAGAAATCCTCAGATGATTCACCGATGATTCAGATTTCTGTGTATCTCTTCTACTCTACTTGTTGCCAAGGGAACTCAGGGCTGACTTCCTACCACAACACAACTATAAAAAGTACCAGCAAAAGCCACAGGATAGTAACTTCTCTACATTTTTTATTAAAAAGGTCTAACAGACAAAATGTCAGTTACACAAAAGAGATTTACTTTTTATCTCTGAAGGTCATATGTACCAGTCTCATGAAATACCGAGAAGCCACATTATTCTATTTATCTTTTAAATTGCTTTAACCCTGTTACTCTTTCCATGCAGAGCATTTTATATAAAGTGCCTAAATCACCATAAGAAATTGCATGTTTTTTTCTTTTTTGTAAAACTGTGTTTTTGCAGTGATAGTGGTGGCCTGTGAATCCAGTGTTAACCCTGATCCAGGGTAAAAGTCCTCAGCCATGGGACCAATCTTTCACTCCCACTGGGTCATTATAGCAGGAGATAGGGAAAAGGAGAGACATTGACTACAACCCTTGGGTCATGGGCACTTATGTTCTTGGAACCAGTCTGTGAAATGTATATGTGTATGTATATGTATGGGTATGTGGGTGTGTGAGAGTGAGACAGACAGACAGACAGACAGACAGAGACACACACAGAGACAGAGGGCTTCAACTCAAGGTCTTTATCTATTGCTTAGGTTTTTTTTTTAAGCTGATACTTGACCATTTGAGCCATACCACATTTCCAGAATTTTGCCAGTTAGAGATAAGATCTTGTGAATTTGTCTTCCCAGGATCGCTCTAATCTGTGATGCTTAAAATCTCAAAACTCCTCAGTAGCTAGGATTATAGAGGTAAACCATTAGTGCTTGTCTTAAAAAGTTTTTGGGTTTTTTTTAAGTCACCTTCATCAAGCAACCTAAAAATATGACTCTATCTACTAGTCATGAATGAATACTTTCTATTAATAAATGTCCAGGTGTTTTTATTCATAGTCCTTTATGCTTTGGGTTTAATTCTCATCCAAGAACAGAGAATGTAGACTGTCAGTAGAGGCTAGAATAGAAGCTAACAGCAGTGTACGTGCTCTATGTTCACAGGAGGTATTAGGCACTTACTTCCACTCAACAAGGACAGGTAGGAAGAAACAATTGAAAACAATGTGGTCATCCTTTTTTTCTTTTGCCTGTGATTCTCACCAGAAAATTTATTTTTTTAAAAAAAGGAAGTTTTCTCTGCTAAGATGGCATATTTTCTCTTCATAATTTCATAGAGGGAAGCTCTCAGTTAAGCTTAAATTTATATAACATTAGAATGCGTCTATTCTTTAAAAGAGCAATATCAAATATGGGCTTATAAATTTAAAGTTGCTCTTCAATAAGAAAGTATTCAGTGTTACATGCAATAAACAACGACTTGTATAAAAGGTAAATCTAATAATGTTATGTCTTCCCACCTTAAATTTATCATTGTTTCCTGTTTCTTAGAGCATAAAATGAAAACTGCTTATCATAGGGTACAAAACCTCTCATGACATGTGTGTGTGTGTGTGTGTGTGTGTGTGTGTGTGTGTGTGTGTGTGTGTGTGTGTGTGCTGGTAGTGGGGCTTGAACTAAGAGCCTCATATTTATTTATTTATTTATTTTTGGGTCTGGTCGTGGGGCCTGAACTCTGGGCCTGGGCGCTGTCCCTTAGCTCTTCAGCTCAAGGCTAGCACTCTACCACTTGAGCCACAGTGCCACTTCTGGGTTTTTTTTTTTTTTCTGCTTATGTGGTGCTGAGGAATCAAACCCAGGGCCTCAAGCATGCAAGGCAAGCACTCTACCACTGAGCCACCTTCCCAGCCCAAGCCTCATATTTTTGCTTAGCATTTTCCACTCAAGGCCTAGCACTCTACGCTTGGGCCACAACTCCATTCCTAGGCTAGCTACTTTTAGTTCTTAACTCATTGCTAATCTATTCATTATTAATCTATTGATGTCTATAACTTGCCCATGGACCTTGCTAAACCTGGAATGTGTTCCCTGTCTTTTTCCTGATAGACTCCTATTTATCCTCAGCATTAAATTTAAATATTGAGCATTCTGTTGAGTCTTCTTAGATTTAACTACCAAAGTATGCAGGGAATCTAGATTTGTCTATATTTATAATGTAATATTGCAATCCTTTATAATATGTTTTAACTATTTGTTCATCTAGACTTTACATCAACAACTTGGACTTTGCCTGGGAAAAGCAGTTTTAACAGTGGGTAACAATTCCTGGAGCTGAAGCAGTATTCATACCACTAAACTGAGAGATGTCAAGACATGGTGAGAAAGCTAGCAAAAGTAGCACAACTGAGCTAAATGCAAGAATATGTTAAGAAATGAAGGAAAAAAGTCAGGTTCTGGAGGTTCTTGCCTGAGGCTGAGATCTGAGGATCATGGTGCAAAGCTAGCCCAGGCAGGAAAGTCCATCAGCCCCTTATCTCCAATTAACTACCAGAAAACCAGAAGTAATGCTGTGGTTCAAGTGACAGAGCGCTAGCCCTGAGTTGAAGAGCTGAGGGACAGCACCCAAGAAAGTCCATGAGACTCTTATCTCTAATTAACCACTAGAAAACCAGAAGTAACACAGTGGCTCAAGTGACAGAGCACTAGCCTTGAGTTGAAGAACTGAGGGATAGCACCCAGGCCCAGAGTTAAATTTTAAAAAACAAAAACAAAAAACTTCACAATTTAGGTGAATGGTAGGGGGAGGTATAGCTGAGGTGGGAGGGAAGGGATGCTGGATAAGAAATGTACTCATTACCTTGCTCATGTAACTGTAACGTCTTTGTACAGTATTTTCACAATAAAAAACTTAAAAAATTATCTTGCCCATGTAATTGTAACCCTTCTGTCTGGATTTTCACAAAAAATTGTAAAAAAAAAAAAAAAAAAAGACAGGGGAGGGAGGAGTTGGGGAGGTGGGAGGAAAGGGATGGCAAGGGAAAAACAAAGGAGGGGGTAACAATGCTTGATAGGAAATGGCCTCATTACTTTGCTCATGTAACTGTAACCCCTCTGCACAGTATCTTTACAATAAAAATGTATATTAAAAAAGCAAAAAAGAAAAGAAAATGAAGAAATAAACAAGCTGGGATGCAACTGGGGGGGTGGGAGGAGTTTTAGCAAATAGCTGGAATACTAGTAGTTCTTGAGTAGGGTATGGACAGGTAATCTGGGTAGAAAGTGCTTTGTAAAAATGGTAACCATTTGTGTGAAAATGTTCCTCAAAACAAAAAGAAAAAAAAGCAAAGAATTTATCTGTGCCAAGATTTCTTGGTTCTCAGTGGGGTTACTTTGGGGTATTCATTTGGCAGAAGAATCCTGGACCAACTCCAAGTAGCTGAGGTTTCCACAAAGCTGGGGCCTTCAACAGTCCAGGTAAAAGTGAGAAATGAAAGACAAATGGCAGGAAAGGCATCAGGAAATTTGAATCTGCTGACCTGTCCAGTCCACCAAACACTGGGAAATGGACATCTGTCCTCCATCTGTCTGTCTCTCTACTGGAAGTTGGCATCTGGATGTTCCTGCATCTGGATGATTTCGGGCCAACATCCCTGCACATCTGGAAATCAGGCATCTCAAGATCTCCCAACGGGATGGTAAAAAATTTGGACTAGCTTCCATCTTGGAACAAGAGGTCATGCTTTCACTTTCCCAGCCATCAATGTCTCTTGATCACCTTCCCACCACACCACAGTGACAGTAGGGAACAAGAGAAGTGCCTTTCCCATCCGCCCATAGCTCCAGTAAGGACTGAGCAGTAAAGCCAATAGCATCAGAAAAATGAAGTCAACCAGATTAATATTGCATAGCTCAGAACATGAAAGTTCAGAGGAGCTAAGACCAACAAAAATGGGCCAGAACTGAAAAAGTATAATGTAAATAGAGAAACTCCTACTTACACAGAAGCTATAAATAGGATCAAAGGTTTCCTAAAATCATAATTAAAGTACCTAAAACTTGCCCTTTAAGAAAACACAATAGGATTTTCACAATAAAAAAAAAGAAAAGAAAACTCAATAGGAATGAAAAAGGATGATCAATTGTGTCAGTAAAATAAACTAAGTTTGGGGATATCTGACAAGAATTTTAAAACAGCTGTCAAATATCCATGACACATCCTTTTGAAACATATTAAAACTAGGAAAATCTTAGCTCAAAAATAAAAGTTATAAGAAAAACTTGGGCTAGATTGTATGGTGCTATTTGCAGGCGAACATCCATGACTCTGATATTGTTTTAACTCTTCATACTTAACAGACTTGGTAAAAACAAGTTGGAATGGCCTTTGGGACAAATAACAAAAGAGAGAGTGGCTCTTATGTTTCCTTAGCTATCATCAGTATTTTATTATTCTCTCTTTTTGCCATAAACTGAAGTCTTAAGGGAGGTATAGGCTTCATCAGCTTCTGAGCACGATGATAGTATTCTAAAAATTAACAAAAACATTAATCTCTGCCTATTTTAGGGTAGCTAAGCTACTCCAGAATAATATGACTTATTATCGCCAATATTACTACCTACAAGACTGGGGTATGGAGTGATCTCTCCTTTTATGAAAAGCTCCTGGCTATATTACCTTGGAGTCTACCTTGAGCTCACCTATGCTGACTGAATGGAAATGAAAGCAGCAGCTGATGATCAAGACTGCCAGAAACACTACCCAAATGGACCAACTCTGAGGCCAAGTGGATCTTATTCTTAAAATATTGTGAATTCACATCTGTTAGGTAGCAAGCATATAAAACCAACAGACAGACACTCAAGAATGGCCAAAGGCATCCTGCCCAGAGAGAGCCACAGGATAAGAACTTTTCAGCTATACAAAGTGTTACAACAGACCATGGGAGAATGAGAGAGCACGTTAGTGAGCGGTCATGCTGATGATAAGGAACATGCTGAGGGAATTTGAAACAAAATCTGAAAGGAAGAAGGAAACTGTTGTGGGTTTTTTGTTTTTAATTTTTTTATTGTGAAAATACTGTACAGAGGGGTTACAATTACACAGGTAAGATCATGAGTACATTTCTTATCAAGCATTGTAGCCTCCTCCTTTGTTTCCCCTTCCCATCCCATCCTCCCCCCACCCCCGTCCTCCCTACCCAACCCTCCTCCCCCCCCCCACCAAAGTTGTAAAGTTCTTTTTCGACATAACAACTTGTACGTCTCATTGTTGCAATGGGTCCACCTGTATCCCTATTTAAATGATTTGTTTTTTCCCTTCCCCTCCACAATGTAAAATAAGACATTTCTTTTCTTTGAAACAATATATATTGAAAAATGTCAGAGACTATATTTAAATTTATGCTTGCAATAGAGCTTTCTAAATTTTCATTCAGTTGGAACCATGTAAGCTGTCTTGCTTGATTAAGCTCTGTGTGAAGAAATTTATCTGTTTTTCTCTGCAAATGGACTATTGTTTCATAAACAACGATACCTTCTATTCTCACCAAGCATTACAAGAGTTTCCTAGGACAGATACTCTGAGGTTTTCATTTAGAGATTATTTTAAATGAGTCAATTATACTCAGGCTAGTATATCCTGAGCTACCAATAAAAAGTAGAATAGACTAATTTTCCCTTATTTGTTCATGTTTCTAATAAATTTATTTCCCCTCTAGTCAGCTTACTAGTTGCTAAAGAATACCAATCACCAGATGTTATTTCATTTAAGTTTCCCTGCTTCAAAGGTAACTTGACTTATAGCATAATTTCAAAATGACTCAAGATTTATTTCTGATGTTTCAATATATTTTTGTGAAATATATGATCTTGGATATTTTAGATACTACTTTTTATCACTAAATATTTCTTCTATGACATCTCACTTATAAATATTCAAAAATTAATGCAATGAGTAATTTGTATAGTCTTAAATAGACAAGGATGCTAATGGTCTAAAATGGTTTTAAATTGTATGTACATAATTATTTACAAGTCTACTCCAAAATAACACTTATCTTCAGTGTGAACAGTTAGGATTATCTAAATGAAAAGAGAGAAAGCTTTGTGCTCTTACAGAACTCATTTCAAATCCTTACTTCTTCGACTGGCTGCATAACACTAAATTATTTGAAATCCCTATATCTCATTGGTGTTTTTTGAAATAATTAGATGCAAAATATACAAGTAAAGAACACATTGAACATAACTGTTGTTTAAATTGGAGCTATTATTGTTATGAGTTTTCACAAAAACAACTCCGTTTTCACAGCAACTTGTTGAAGCTCTGTGGGAATTTCCAGAATCATTTATTCTCATCTATATTTATTTATTTTCATACAAGTATTATGGAGACATGAAAAAATGGAAGGACATGAATAAATCATACTCATACTATGTAAAATGAATATGTTAAACAGAAGAAACTTTGTGAGGTTTTCTTAGTTACTTTTTGGTATTAATTTCTAATTTCACTGCAGTACAATGAGATACTGGGATTCTTGGAATGTGTTGAAACTTTCTCTAGGCTTATCACTTAGGTTTGTGTATGTGTTACACACACTAGCTTCAGTTCCCAAGAAAATAAGGTGTTCTTTGGGAATTACCATTAATTTCATTGAGAATTTTTGAACTAAGAACCTTAAGAAGTTTCTGGAGCAATTACCACAAAGAAAAGCAGAGTGGCGGGGGTAACCTAGTGTGTTCTACTGGCTGCTATTCCCGCCGGTCAGCTACCTCCTTCTGTACTGATGGCACTGCATTGACAGCAGGTAGCTTTTAGGGTTTGGTGATTCTCTCTCACAAATGGAGAGAGGAAAGAATTCAGCAGCTCTGCTCTAGCCTGTTTGCCACGGTGGTGCCTCAGTCTCTCCATCTGCAAGTTGTCTGTCACCTTCTCACCCAGAAACTTCTGGTCTTCCTCTCCCCCGTCCCCCCCACCCCCCAGTTTCCATGTCACTTCAATGGAACCTTTCTTCCTCCTTTCACTCTTAGACAGTTCCAGTCGTCACTGGAACCACAGGCTCATGCCACTGGCTCTAGCTTCCTTCCATTGAGATAGAACTTAGAAAACTTTTCTACCTGGTCTGCCTAGGAAACACAATACTCCAACCCTCCAACCTCCACATAGCTTTAGAGGGAAGGCATATGCCACTGTGCTCAGCTATAGGTTGAAATGGGGACTCATGAACTTACTCCCCCAGGCTGGTTTTGAGCTGGGATCTGCCTATTCTCAGCCTCTCAAGTACCTAGAATGACAGATTGGTGAGGTCTTCAAAGCTAACATCCACAGGCTTGCACATTTCACAAATCTTAGGAATCACTAGCGCTAAGTGAGAAAAGAAATGATGCTTTGAAAATCAAATCTAAGTGATAAAGCTGAATGCATAAATATGACTATATTATATAGAGAGACATACAGTTATACAGATCTTATTTTGCTATATTGAAACCATATCATCTATACTGTTTTAAAATCTATTAGTTCATATGAGATAGTATGAGTCATCTTTTACAACTACAACAAACACATATTTGAGTGTAAATCTTGTATTTTAGTTGATCAAATTCTTGTTGGTGGAAATACTGAGTCAAAAGTTGAAGGATTATGAAACCTTCTGCCAAAACCCCTTTCAAAATTCTTATCAAATAACATTACCAACAATGTATACATTCATTGTTCCTTAGAAATATCTACATCCTTCAAAATACCACTTGCACAGTATCATGCAGAAGCTCTGTAGAAATAATTTCTTTGCTAATTATGATATTTGCAGATGTTATGATGATATTTGCAGAAACAAATAATGAAATGTGTATCTTCAAAAACTTATACATAAACATATGCATATATATATATATATATATATATATACATTATGTGTGTGTTTATGAGAAGCCAATTCATTAAAATCATGAACAAGTTTACTAAAGCTCTGAGATGAAGCTGTTATTCAGTTTATCCCAGAGGATAAACTGGATAAATATTGAAAGCTACTTGCTTTCTGAAAGTGCTTTTATATTTGATTACCTAAGACATACAGATGCCCATGAATCATATCAGATTAACACATGCAATACACTGAATGTCAAGCAAGAGAATTCAGAGGAGTGAAAAATGATCCTCAAGGCTAAACTATAAGCACTGTCTTGGCAAACTTTACATTTTGTGTCAAAAACCTCATAAGAGCTTTGTAAAAAAAAAAAAACTTTAAGAACAAGTTTTTTTCTGGATGTATGAAGACTCTCATGATCATAGGGAACCAATTGTTCAAGTTATTTAGCTTCAGAACAGTTCAGATTCTTCCCTGATAGAGTTATTTAGCTTTTTGTGTGCTTTTAATGTGCTGGTAAGAATGTAAGAATTCAGAAAATCCAGTACTATGTATCCTACATTTTGTCCCTTTGAATTTTCTTGGGTTAAAGATTGTGTGTCTGTGTAATTATACAGTATATAACCTTTACATATAAACTTTTTCCACCTCAAACAATTTTTGAAGGTTCATTCATGTGATAGCTATGCTCTTTCTTCTTATAATCTACCACATAATACTACAATTTATTCATATATCACATTTTGTTTGTCCTTTATCAGCTGATAGTTGATTTTTTCCAGTGTTCAGCTATTATGAATTCTACTGCTAAGAATATTTGTGGGTATAGGTACATGTTTTTCATTTATCTTGAATCTACAGTTAAGAGTGAAATACTGTGTTATACAACTTGGTGTGTTTAACATTTATTAGCCTTTCCAATTCTTTTTTTTTCTTTTCTTTTTCTTTTTTTTTATTGTGAAAATACTGTACAGAGGGGTTACAATTACATGGCAAGATCATGAGTACATTTCTTTTCAAGCATTCTAGCCTCCTCCTTTGCTTCCCCTTTCCATCCCTTCCCATCCTCCCACCAAATCCCCCTCCTCCCCTCCCCCCCACCCAATCCTCCTCCCCTCCTCCCCCCCTTACCAAAGTTGTAAAGTTCGTTTTGGACATAACAACTTGAACATCTCATTGTTGCAATGGGTTCACCTGTATCCCTATTTAAACGATTTGTTTTTTCCCTTCCCCTCCACAAATTATACCGCCATCAAGCGCAGTGAAAGCAGGGGTTATACCAAGGGGAGGGACATACAAAGCAACAAAGAAATAATCTTATAAATGTGTTAGAAACAATCTTATGAAAGAAAAAAAACATTTGAATACATATCTGAGGGTTCATTTCCCTAACATCAACTTATCTGATCTTTTCTGCTTGACTCAGACATATACTAGTTGTTGCAAATAAGGGGAACCATGGGACCTATGTTTCTTTGGGCCTGGCTTTCTTCACTTAATATAATTTTTTCCAAGTCTGTCCATTTCCTAACAAATGGGACAATGTCATTCTTTCTGATGGAGGCATAGAATTCCATTGTGTATATATACCATATTTTCTTGATCCATTCATCTACTGAGGGGCATCTGGGTTGGTTCCATAATTTGGCTATGGTAAATAATACTTCAATAAACATAGTTGTGCTGGTAGCCTTAGTATGCCTTGTTTGTGATTGTTTAGGTAAATGCCCAAAAGTGAGATTGCTGGGTCATAGGGCAGCTCTATGTGAAGTCTTTTGAGGAACCTCCATACTACTTTCCAAAGTGGTTGAACAAGTTTACACTCCCACCAACAATGCAGTAGGGTTCCCTTCTGTCCATATCCCCTCCAGCATTTGTTGTTATTAGAGTTCTTGATTATAGCCATTCTAAGTGGCGTGAGGTAATACCTGATGAATTTATAAATGTGAATTCTGAGTTCAATGACTGTGGATTACATATATACAATCAGGACCTTCAATGGTTGGCAGAGTACTCAGCCTATAGAAAATATTTCAACCATTGCTCAATAATTAGATCAATAGGATTAAAGAGGTAAGACACTGAAGGAATAACCCAAATACTTTAATTAATAAGTTTTGTTATTGTGAAAATACGGGGTTACAATTACATGAGCAAGGTAATGAGTACATTTCCTATCAAGCATTGTTGCCTCCTCCTTTGTTTCCCCTTACCATCCCTGATCTCCTATCTCCTCCCCCACCCCCCTTCCCCTCCCTTCCCCTCCCACCCCCCCCCCCCCTCGGCCCATTTGTTAGGAAATGGAAAGACTTGGAAAAAAATTATATTAAGTGAAGTAAGCCAGGCCCAAAGAAACATAGGCCTCATGGTTTCTCTTATTTGCAATAACTTGTATATGTCTGAGACAAGCAGAAACGGTCAGATAAGTTGATGTTAGGCAAAATGAACCCCAAGATAAGGACTCAAATGGTTTTTCTTTCTTGCTATTGTTTCTAACATATTTATAAGATGATTTCTTTTTGCTTTGTATGTCCCTCCCTCATGGTATAACCGTTTTCACTATATTTGATGTTGGTATAATTTGGGGAAGGGAAGGGAAAAAACAAATTGCTTACATAGGGATACAGGTGGACCCACTGCAACAATGAGATGTACAAGACTTATGTCAAAAAATGAACTTTACAACCCAAATACTTTTATTTCATCTAACATTAATGTATTTCAGCTAATAGTTGGGAAACACCAAAATATTAACTACTACTTCAATGAATAATTAGAACTAATATACTATTGAATTTCACTTCTAAATCACTATATTCAAGTATATAATGACTTCAGTAATGTTCGCTGCTCTGAGAATACCTTTAATCTCTAAAATTCTAAAATTGTTGAGATTAAGATCTAAAATACTTTCATGATATGAATTTCTAAAATTATTTTATAATATGAAGTTGGCTTTGTTCATTTACCTCTTTGTTTAAATAAAACATATATATTTTCCATATTGTACTTTGTGTGTCCACTAATTATTCAGTCAATGACAAGTTTTATCTAAAGATTACTGTTTGTTCTCATACTGAGGTTTGGACTCAGCCTGGGCACCGGCCTTGAGCTTCTTTTTGCTCAAGGCTAGTGCTCTACCACTTTAGCCACAATACCACTTCTGGCTTTTTCTGAGTAGTTTATTGAAGATAAGAGTCTCATGGACTTTCCTGCCCAGGCTTGGCTTTGAACCTTGATCCTCAGATCTTAGCCTCCTGAGTAGCTAGGATTACAGGCGTGAAACACTAATGCCTGGCTAGATTAAATATTTATTAAGACAAATGAACTACAAATAAGCATCAATCCAAATAAAAAGGAGCTAATTGTAAAATGTACTCTCTACTCATTGTGAACACATCTCTTTTCTAAACACTGTATTTATGTTACCCAAACCAAATAATTTGAGTGGGGGAGGGGAGGAAGCGGAGGGAGGAAACAGGCTTCCACTGACCTGCAAACATGAAACTTTTTTTTGCAAAAAAAAAAAAGTTCTGTTTTTCTGCCATTAAGTGAATATTAAGCTAATCCAATCTAAGACTTATTTTTTTAGTTAAGGTTTGCAAATAAGTCTCTAAAAATGCAAATTATATAATTGGCTATTGGGTTTTTCCTGTCCTTTTCCTTCATCGAATTAATCTTACAAGAAATATCATATATGTCCTTCAGAACAATGAATTTAAGTGGAGAGGTTCCTCAGTAAAGAAATCAAAATTCCACATAGTATTTAACAGAATTGTTATGGAAAATTCTGGAAAAAGCTCTCTCATTTGTTATTTTTACTAGAAGACTGTCAAATTTGATAGTTGGGTCCCATTTTTATGTAGTCTTTTACAAGCACCAGATACACAAAAGTGCAATTCTGCAGAATTTTTAGCTCAGAAAAATAACTAGGGGAAAATAATATACATTTATAGATTAAGACCTGCCTCTTTTGTCAGTTCTTCTTTGTACATTACATTTGCTTTCTTAAAAACTCATTTTCTACATCTGCCAGTGCAAATGAAGAAATTATGATGAGATAATGATTAACCTATATCAGGATATATAATAAAAATAAGGTCAGTGCTATGGACAATTGTTAAGAAGTTCTTTTAAGAAATGTAGATTTGTGTCTATTGGCCATCCTTCTTTCTTCTTCAGAGAAGTTTCTCTTTAAGTCTTTCACCCACTTATTTATTGGGCAGTTGTTTCTTTGAGGATTTGTTGTTGGGGGATTTAATTTTTTTTTTTTTTTTGGGTCCGGTCGTGGGGCCTGAACTCTGGGCCTGGGCGCTGTCCCTCAGCTCTTCAGCTCAAGGCTAGCGCTCTACCACTTGAGCCACAGCGCCACTTCCGGCTTTTTTTCTTTTTTTTTGCTTAATGTGGTGCTGAGGAATCGAACCCAGGGCCTCAGGCATGCAAGGCAAGCACTCTACCACTGAGCCACCTTCCCAGCCCGGGGGGATTTAATTTTTTGAGTTCCAAGTATATTTTAGATATGAGACCCTTGTCCGTTGTATGACTAGTAAAGATCTTCTCCCAATCCGTGGGCTTTCTATTGATCTTGCTAGCTATGTCCTTTGCCCTGCAGAAGCTCTGCAACTTTATGCAATCCCATTTGTCCAACCTTTCTTTGATTTGTTGTGTTTCTGGGTCTCTATTCAGAAAATTTCGGCCTGAGCCAAGGAGACCTAGGGTTTCTCCTATTCCATCCTGTAATGTTAATCAAGGTCTTTGATCCATTTGGAGTTGATTCTGGTGCAGGGTGATATATAAGGATCTAGCTTTAGTTTTCTACAAGTAGTTAACCAAGTGTAAGAAAGGTGAATCTTCTAAGAGAATTGAGTTTTTGCCATTTCTTTATTTCTTTTTTAAGAGTTCTGAAACGGTGATAAGAAGAAATTATGCACTGTGAGGGCTGTGTCAGCAAGGGTAACAGAAATTTCAGTAAGAGCCAGTTCAATACTACTTTTGGCCTTTCAGTGTATAATTGGAGATGGATGGAGTCTTATAACCTTTCCTGCCTGGTCAGGCTTTAAAATTATGAACCTCTAGCTCTCAGACTCCTGAGTAGCTAAGATTACTGGTATAAACCACCAGTGTCTGAATATGTCTTCTTTTAAAAGGTAATACAATGGAAGAACTAAGAAGCCAAAAGAGCATGGTGATATAGCCCAAATTTTAGAGACAATGGGAAACCACTCCATGCTTGGGTTAGAGGTTCAGAGAAATAAAGATTGGGTTCTAGAATGGAGAAGACTGTGGGTAGCTGGAACCAAAGTGGGCCTGTCCTGGAGAACTGAAACCACAGGAGAAGCAACCAAATTGGAAGCATCACCAACACAGATAGAAAAGGGTGACTGGCACCTGTCCTTCCTTCACTTCCAATACCACTGGACTCCTATCACTAGGGCATGCAAAGGTGACAAAATGCTAAGAAGGTTATTCATCTAGTAAAGATTTTCAGGTTTTGGCAGGGGGAACCACAAGGGAACCTGGAAAATGAAAGTTATTATATAAAGTTGTGGTCTTTCTATTGAATTCAAACTTTGAAAATAGAGTTGTGATTTAAAGTATATACATCTGTGTTTTGCTTTCATTTGTTAGCGTGGTCTGCATGTAATCAGCCTATTGTCAAGAAAAAGCAGCCCAATATTTTGATGTATAATATCTTTATACAGTAAGTAGTTTTTGAAGACACAATTCATACAAAGACAGAAAAGGTAGATTGAGTCTGGGAATAATCTGAACTGAAGATACTTCTCAGAATTTAATGGACCAGCTTAAATGCAATGGTAGCCTGCAAAGTCTCCCATTAACTGATATTTTATCTTTGAATAACCAGATAGTAATTTTAATACTTGATTCAAAACAAATTTAATTTAAAAAATCAACCTTCAACCCAGATATGGAATCAACCCAGATGCCCCTCCATGTACAAATGCATCAAGAAAATATGGTATAGATACACAATGGAAATCTACTCCTCCATCAGAAAGAATGATATTGTGCCATTGGAAGGTCTTGGAAAAAAATACATTAAGCCAGACCCAAAGAAATATAAGTTGCATCGTTTCCCTCATTTGTGATAGCTAGAATGTGCCTATAAATCTACAAATAAACACACTAGATGGCAAAACAAAAACATGCGCTGGGGCTTGATAAATTATGCATGTCTCTAAGCATTGACACAGAGATCAAAGGATGATGCTCTTAAGGGAGGATCACAACGCACGCACAATAGCTATGTGCATCTGATCATGTAAAATAATATTTATTGAAATGAACTCCAGGAAATGGAAACAAGAGGGCTTTTTCCTTTGTTGCTGTTTTTTGTTTTCTTTTCCTTTTGTCTTACTTGTTAATTTATCTGTCTTTAGGAGTGTAAGGGGTTAGGGCACAAAAATGGCAGGACAAAGGGTGTACAAATGCAGCAGTGATACTAGACTTTATGGAGAAAATGAATTATACAGTTTCTAAGTGGCGATAGAAGGGGAAAATTGGGAGAGAGTGAGGTAAAGGGTGACATTGTTCAAAAAGAAATGAACTCCATCTGACTTATGTAACGGTAACCCCTCAGTACATCACCTTTACAAATAAAAGTTTTTTTAAAATAACAATAAAGAAAATTTTTATAAAAACCCTTCAATACAAAGGGGATGAAACTGATTTTTAACACTGTAAACAGGTCAAAATTGAACAATGAAATCCCCCTTTGTATTAATAATGTAAGCTAATAAAAAAGCCTTCAATGTACCATGAAACTAAAAAAGCCAGTGGTTAGTGCCTATAGTCATGTTTCAAAGCCAGTCCAGGCAGAAATGCCCATTACCAAAATAACCAGTAAGGTGCTGGGCTGGAGACAGGCGTGAGTGGTAGAGTGTCAGCCATGAGTAAGAACAACCAGCAAGAACCAAGGCCATGAGCTCAAACCCCAGTACTATCAGAAGGAAAATAAAAAGAACCAGAAGAAAGATACCTTATCATTTGAGTTAGCTATTAAACCAATTTTGCCTCACAAAATGATCAATTATATTCTATATTTTAAAGAGCAAAATGACATTATTTTAAAATCTGAATACCCACCCACAGTTAATGAAGAACACTAATGGATTTTAATGGATTGGATCCTGGCTCTGGACAAATGTGAGAAAAGGGAAAGAATTTATGTTGACTCAGTCCAAAATGAAGCTAAGACAATACTAATTTTTTTCTATGGTATGAAGGGAATACAAGAATGTAGGCTATGTAGAAAATGTATGGAAATGCTTTTACTTTTAAGAGATGAATACCAAAGTAGTTAGGTGTGTGATGGCCACAGTCTGAAATTTTTTCTGCAGAAAAATAATTTTTAAGGGATGATTCATTATCTGACTCTGGTATATTTCTTTAATTTCATCTACTGATATGATAAACTATAAATATGGTATAGCAATAGATAACTCACCAGTTCATTAAAACATAATACCCTTTGAAGCCTTTAGAATAAGTAAATTAGTATTATCATGTAACCCAAGTTTTATGTATTTTTAGCTTAAAGTTCTTGAATAGACCTGAAAGCCCACTGAGATATGTGTGTGTGTGTGTGTGTGTGTGAGAGAGAGAGAGACAGAGAGACAGACAGCCAGACTCATATATACATAGAGTGTTTATGGGTAAATGTATTTGTCTTGGATGAGTTTTTATGTCTTTCATCATGTTGTCAGAGGGACATATGACTGGAACATATTTGGAATGTCAAGAGTTTGCATTGTACTGTATGTATACTTTAAGAGAACAATGATTAAATGTTCTCAAGATCCTTAAAGTCATTAAATCAATTTAAAATATTATCTGTGAAACTAATGGCCCCCTTGTTGAATTTTAAGCTTTCACCATTGCATGCAGAGGATTAGAGTAACTCCTGAGGGTTTTTCTTTCACACACACTCACATATGTTATAAATTGTATCTACTTCTCAGATAACATGGGGATGAAAAGTTGGTTAAAGGATCTGACTTTGGCTTTAGGAAAGGATTATTTAATTCTAATCCATTGGCTATAGATCTCATATCTGGCATTAAAGCCATTTACTGGGCTTTGGATTTAGGTAACCTTAGGTAGCATGTGCTAATGGATGGGCATCAAACAGATGTATGGATAAGACTAATGATAAAAGAGAAAGAGGGAAAAACAAAAAACTGGTCTAATTGGCATCCAAACTGAGAAGTTGTCAGCCTTCTATACATGAAGAACCTGCTAGTTGATTTAATAATAGGCTGTTGTCTTGAAATTCTTTGTGTCTGAATAAGGGCTTTCCACTTTCACATTACACTGTGTCCCTCATTCTATGCAGCCTTTTGCAGATGAGGTGTGGCCACAGGCTTATCTATGTCACTAGATGCAGTTATGTTCAACTTGCTTCTTGAGCAGCTATTGCTACCCCCAGTTTCCTTCCTGCAGATAAGGGTGAGATGGAGGTGTTCATTACTGACAATAGTACAAAAGCCATGAACAGATACATATTGGGGTTGGGGAATGTGAAGGGAGAATAGGGAAGGAGACCTAAACCAGGTGGAAAAGTCCATCTCGGTGGTAAATCATTGACATCGCAGTATTATCCATCAATTCACTTTAGTTCCATTGACACTCCCCCTGCTCATTTCTATCCATTTATTGTTTCTACTTCCCTATATTAGAAGAGGATGACTCATCTATTGGACAAATTGTCTCAGAATGTCTTGCACACTGAAAATGGTGATGAATCATGCTAAATCTGCCATTTTAGATATTTTTTCTGAAACTAGAAATGTTGTCAAATTACAATAGACCTAGAATAGCAATGTTGTTATAAAACAAGGTTGTAAAATTTATTTAAAAATAAAACCCTACAGCTTGGCTGTACCAACCTTAGGATTTTTTTTGCTCATTTATTTTACTACAAATTTTGCATTTGCTAGGTCTGCTGCAAAGAGTAGTGAGGTTAAAGAGCCTTGGAATTCAAGCACCCAAAGACCACTGTGTTTATGGGTGCTCTCTTATCTGATCCTATCCTCTGTGATGAAGTGCACGAGATTTTTATCAGAGGAAACGTTCATGATAAGGGGAGTAAACCTTTTTTTTCTGAAATGGTCAATAGTAACCATTGTAGCAACAATCATTGTTATATATTTATAGTGATCAGTTACCCAATATGAAACGCTGGGCTGAACATCAAGTCTGTTTTTAACTCACTCAATGTTCCAGCAACCTGAGAAGTAGTTAACGGAATCATCTACTTTAGAAGAATGACTAGTGCATACTTATGGACCTAATAAATGATGTAGCAGAAATTTGAATCTAGGCCAGAGGAACTAAGAGGCCATACTGTGAAGTACAGTAGAACCCTTTCTCTAACACATAAACCTCCATCACCCACAATGAGGAATTTCTGGTTACCTTTTCTGTAGACTTCGAGTGAGTGAAACCAAAACAAACAAAAAGAATTCTGGCAAGAATTCATTGTGTATGCTACAGAATTGAAAAAAGGGATGAGGGAAAGGATGGTTTGAAGGTGGGTGAACATGCTGAATGTATGACACAGATCAAGATGCATTGTATTCATAAACTGCTTCGTGAGGAGCAGCTAAAACTTCAATACATCACCTAAAAATTTAAAAAAAGTGAGAGTAGGTGGGGAGGGATGGGTAAGAATGTTGAAATGGGGAACATTGATCACAATGCAATTTTCATCAACAGTGGATCTTTGAGGCCTGGCAGGGCAACCATTAGTGAGACCCTGTCTCAAAAGTAAGTCAGGCACTGCTCATGGTGCTTTGTACTCATAAACTAAAAGGCTGACTTGAAACCCCTATGTGCAACTACTTTAAAAGTCAGGGGTGGTAGCTTATGCTGATGGTCCCAAGCCAACTGAGAAGTGGAAGTAAAAATATCAGGATGGGGGCTGGGAAGGTGGCTCAGTGGTAGAGTGCTTGCCTTGCATGCATGAGGTCCTGGGTTCGATTCCTCAGCAGAAAAAAAATGCTGGAAGTGGCGCTGTGGCTCAAGTGGTAAAGTGCTAGCCTTGAGCTGAAGAGCTGAGGGACAGCGCCCGGGTCCAGAGTTCAGACCCCACGACAGGACCCAAACAAACAAAAAATATCAGGATGGGATACCAACCGTGACAAAAGTTAACAGAAAACCCTATCTTAAAAAAAAAAAAAAAAACTAAAAACATAAAAGAAAAAGAGGAGTGACTTAAATGGTAGAGTACTTGCCTAGCAAGTGTGAGGCCTTGTGTTCAATCTTCATTATTTGAAAAAAAAAAAAAAGAAGAAGAAGAAGAAGAAGAAAAATGGAAGTAGGTCACTTTAAAGGAAGCTCTATATTTGGGCACAGGCCTTAAGACTGAGAAGCAGATTGAATAATTGCACAGACTTCATTGTATTCAAATATTTTTTTCTTTCATAAGATTGTTTCTAACATATTTATAAGATTATTTCTTTGTTGCTTTGTATGTCCCTCCACGGTATAACCCCTGCTTTCACTGTGTTTGATGGCGGTATAATTTGTGGAGGGGAAGGGAAAAAAACAAATCATTTAAATAGGGATATGGGTGGACCCATGGGGGGGAGGGGGGAAGAGGATTAGGTGAGGGGGGAGGGAGGAGGATGGGAAGGGATGAGAAGGGGAAACAAAGGAGGAGGCTACAATGCTTGATAAGAAATGTACTCATTATCTTGCCCATGTAATTGTAACTCCTCTGTACAGTATTTTTACAATAAAAAAAATCAAAAAAATAAATATTTGAAACACATCTGCTCTTATCTTTTCCTTTGGTAGTGTAAAGTTCTAAAGTAGAATAACTAAAACACAGTGCTCAACATTTGTCGATGGATTGACTAGATTAAAAGAAAGTGGCCAGCTAGGCACTAGGGGCTCATACCTGTAATCCTATTTACTCAGAAGGCTGAGATCTAGGATCTCAGTTCAAAGCCATACAAGGCAAGAAAGTCTATGAGAATCTCATCACCAATGAACTTCCACAAAGCCCTTAGTGGAGCTGTGGTTTGAGTGATAGAATGATATCCTTTAGCAAAAAGGGACAGCACCCAGGCCCTGAATTCAAGCTCCAGGGCAGCACTACAACAACAAAAAAGGAAGGAAGGAAGGAAGGAAGGAAGGAAGGAAGGAAGGAAGGAAGGAAGGAAAGAAGGAAGGAAGGAAGGAAGGAAGGAAGGAAGGAAGGAAGGAAGGAAGGACGGAGAGAAAGAACAAAAGGAAAGGAACAAAAGAAAACAAAGTGGCCAACTAACTTAAATAAGCTAGTTCAGTGATCTCATGCTTATCCATCACAGGTAATTAAAATTTATTATTTATCCTTTATTTTAATTATTTTAATATGGGATATTTGTTTGTAAGTAATTATTTTAGTTAGGTCATTGATGACATTTTAAGATTCTAGACATGTGTAATCCTTCTTTGATTAAAATGTGGTAGTTTTTGGTGGGTTGATCAACAGGTACAATATGTTGTAACTCTACTTATACTGAGAGTAAGTACAAGGTTGCATGGGCCTTGATAGGAAGACAGATAAGTCCAGTTATAAAGTTCATAGAAGTTTTCCATGTACTAGATAATTCTATCTGTTTAATGTGAGTGTTATGGACAGATGCAAGTTGAGAGCATCCAAAAAGAAGAAATCTGGAATGACACACAACATAGATGCCTTTATAATAATAATAACATATTTAGAGGACAGAATAATAACATATTTAGAGGAGAATTATAGGATAAATAAAGGGGAGTGGCCAGAAATTTGCTAGGCAATAAACCAGAACCAGTTTCTTTCAAAAAAGTTTTATAGTTTATGCTTAGACATCTAGATTACATTACTTTAGGTGATAAAATGCCATTTATAATTTGGGGACATTAAAATATCAAGATTATTGCCAAGCTTGTTTTTAAATGAATGCAGGCATGCATGTACATGGGCACAGACTAATACCTTATTTCAAAGCAGCATTAATGATGACGATGGGACTGAGTCAGAGTTACACTCACACACATACACATGAACACTTGATTTTTTATTGTTATTGTAGAGTTGAAATACAGAAGGCTTACAGTTCCAGGAATCAGATCATGAGTAATGAATACCATTTTTTGAACCATGTCTCCCCTTCCCTCGCTCCCTCCCAGTCTTTCCCTCTCATTCCCACCCGCAAGATATCCAGTTCATTTGCAACAGAGCGTCTAGTGAGTATCATTATTATACTTGTTCATCCTTGTACCACCTTTTATGTGCCCTCCTTTATCCTCCTATAAACAAAATAACAAACAAGACAAAAGGAAAGAAAACAAAAACAGCAACACTGGCAACTAAAGACTGTCATGTTTCCTTTTCTTGGAGATTAACACTTGATTTATAGCACACTGAAGTGGCATAAGAAACAGAATTTTCCAGTGCGCAATATGGAAAATGTGATGCCCTAATCAGAAAAATGAATCACCACCCAAATCACAAATTGATTGCAAAACAGAAGGCAAAACAGAACAGCTTCTCAGTGTAAATGGGAAATTGGAAGATGGCAGATATTTACTGAACAGAATGTAAGTACCAACTATTTTTGTCATACTAAAACTAGTCTCAATGAAAATCCTGCCATCAAAAAACAAATAAACAAGATATTCAAAGAATGGAAAGACAAGTAAGTGGAGGGGGGTGATAGTTTTTATATATTTTATTGCCAATAAACTCATCTCCAGATTATATTTAAAAATTATGAAACAGTAAGAAACAATCCAAAGGAAAAAAGAGCAAAAGATTTAAATAAAGCCTTACAAAACTATATGTGTGTTTGTGTGTATAGCGTGTGCACACACATGCGCGCGAGAGAGCCATCAATACTTTAAAATGGTTGAATGCACATTGAAACGATAATGAGATGCCATGACACACATATTTAAAAATGCCTAAAATAGCAAAGGAATGTACAACAAGAAAAGATAGAAAGGAAAGGAAAGGATGGACCAATCAACAGCAGAAAGAAGCATAATTGGTGCAAACTTTTGAAAACGTTTCCAAAATCCACTAACACTGACCATATACAAACACTGTAAATCAACAATCTTCTCATGTACCATATGCCCAAAAGAAATTACACATGTTTAACTAACAGTGTTCATATGAGCAGCACTGTTGATGGCTAATAGGTAGAAATAATCCTAATGTCCATCAAAACCATGTCTATTGTTTAAAAAATCAGCTACCCATATAATACACAGAAATAAACTAATACTATATGCAGAAGGACTAGGGACATAGATTCGTGCTAGAAAAAAAGAAGACAGCAAAAAATCACTTATTTCAAGTTCAAATGTAACTAGTTTTTCTGTATTTTATTTGCGCAATAATTTGGCTGCCCTATTTACAATGTTGAGTAAGAGAAACAGGATTCAGAAAAGCACATGCCAAATAATTACACTTGCTAAAAAGTTCAGAAAAGTTCAAAAAAGATATGCTGTGAACTTTCCTGATGTTGTTTTTGGAAGGGCAGCAGGAGAGGAGAGGCTCTGGAGTGACTCACACAGCGGTAAGATTCTATTTCTGACCTGTATAGTGTGTATTTGTATTCCACTGGAAAGTCTGGAGCTGCACAATGGGTTTCTGTATACTGTTTATATTTTGGAACATATATCTCGGTAGTTTATTTTAAAGTGTAACAATCACATCTGTCCATGATGACAGTGTTAAGCATAAATTGATATAGAGCCAAATTGATGTTGAGAAATTGTCATAGTAAGCTAGTAATAAATAACAGGTTAAAATAGAGCCTTACAAGAAATGGCACAGTATATTATTGTGATAGTATTATGGAGGACTACTTTTTCTAGTGGGTTTCACATTAGCAATAATGAGGAAGACTTGGAATATGTTTGCCATCGAATATTAAGTGGTAGTGAGATCACATATGGATGAATAGTTTTATACTTTACAACACTAAAGGGCTACATTCAAGTCTCATGCATCATATTTATTCTGAAAAATATTTAGCATTCTGTACTAAAGTGTTTATTTGAAGGAAGTCTTTACATTGAGACATTTTATTCCTGAGAGATAGAAGTCAATAGAATTGCATTCAGAGAGATGGAGTAGTGGAAGAATATTTTCCTAATTCTCACGCGTTTTTCACATGGGCTACTTGTGATCCTAATGAGGTTGCTTAGTATCCAGAGTGAAACAGAAGAGGGATGTCTCTCTATAGATGACTGAGGAGGTGAAAAGAGCAATGTGCTCAGTTTTCACTTATTAAACCTGAAGTTTACAGCGCTCATTAGAAATATCCAGCAAGAGTTTATGGGGGCAAGTTGCAGGAGGCTAATATGAGCTTAAAATTTGGAAGGTGTCAGAGTGTAAGAGCTAACTGTTACTCTAAGAAGCAAAGGCAACCAAAGGTAAAGTCCTGAGCAACCTGTCACTTAGAGTCAGAAGAAATATAAAGAAGGCTTTTTAAAGAAGAAAGCCAGATGATTATTGGATGAAAATGAGGGAAAATCCATGAACACTATAAAATAGGAACTGCAACTGCTACTTGGTTTGGCAAATAGGAAGACCTCAGTAAGAGCAAGCCAGAATATACAGGGAAGAAACAATTGAGCATGTTGAGAAAACAGACGGGGAAATGAAATATTGATGATTGCTTCTAAATAAGTGGAAAAAGAAAACTAGAACAGTAGAGGACATGCCACATGCAGTGTTGAAGCCTTTATTTTTGTTTTTAAGATAGGAGAAAATTAATCAATGTATTATGGAGAACTAGTCAGTAAAGAGTATTTAAAAGGTTTGATAAAGATCTTTTGGATCCCAGAACATAAAGGAGAGTTTGGGTATCATTTCATGACTTAAGTCAGATGTGTTTGATAATACATATAAAAGGGGAACTTGGAAGTAATACATCCTTATAATCCCTATTATGTCTGTTTAGTTGTATATAAGGTTTCATGCTAAAGAGGGAGACAGAGCATACATACCTGGGTCCAGTGGTTCACAGTAGCTTGGAGGGGCGTGGGAGATGGGACTGATAGGGCAAAAGGACTACTGAGGGACACTACCAAATATCTGAGTTTTAAGGCCACCTATTTTCATTAGGACCAAACTTCAAAATTTGTTGCATGTGTTTTAAAATTGTTAGTATCTCTGAGAATGAGAAAATATACTGTGGTCCTTGGTTGTACATTGAGTGTACAGATAGCACAAGAATTTTGGGGTGGGGGAAAGGCATGAGTTTTGCTTAAGGGAGTGATAGAAATGATGCCTCCTAAATGCAAGTGAAACTGGAGCCAGGAAGAACCTTTTTAAGCCTGTAGAAAAGGAGGCTGTGGAGGGAGAGTGCAGGGTGAGATGTAATCAGAGGAAGCATCTTTTTTTCTTTTTTAAATATATATATTTTTATCATAAAGATAGTATTCAGAGGGGTTACAGTTACATGAGTAAGGTAATGAGTACATTTCCTATTGAGTATTGTTACCCTCTTCTTTGTGTTATGTGAGCTTCTAGAAGTCACCTATTATTTGCTTTAAAACATCAAGCAAAATTTAGTAGCCCTGGCACAGTAGTTTATTTAAGCTGCCAGAAAAAAAGAGAGAACACACATAAAGTAATGAGGGAATGGGTCACTGTTGAACTTGATTCTTAGTCCATTTTTTAAAATCACATAAAACTGTTTTACATAATTTATGGATCTGCCACCTTGGGACAGGGAGATGACCATTAAAACAAATCTACAAGAGTTTAGAAAAACACAACTTCAGACTTGGGATGGCAAGGAAAGTTTTAAAGAAGGCCTGGGATTGTCCTGGACCTTAGAGGACACTACAAACATGAGAGTTAAGCCTTTTGCTACATTTTCATTACAACATTTCAAAAGCTATAATGTATGTAGGTAGTTAGAACTTTTGAACTGCATTATAAATAGTCTTATAGGAGCACTGACATATGTGTAGCCTATCATTGACAAAAATGTGGTGTCTGGGCATATACATTTCTAGGCCCATTTGCTTCTTGGGTGTTTTTTCCACAAGGCCCTATTGATATCAGTATGTCCTTACATTTTTGTCTTCTATTCCAAATTACCATAAATTTAATGAAAAATATGTATTGGTTATATTATATGTTGAGATACTGGTTAGCCATGAAATGGAAGCTATGATATGAATTAGACTGGATTGCTGTACTTCTACTTATGGATTCTATCCAATCAACAAACACAACCTTCCTTCCAACCCCACGGTCACCTAACATTTCAAGCTAGTACACATTACTCATTTCTTAGACTAAGAAAACAGCTCCTTAAGAGAATTCTCTGAAACCAGCCTGATCAAATGGAATTGATCTGCTCTTCCCATCCTTCTAGGTGGAATACCTTCCTCTGATCTCCCAGGCTGTACTTCATTTATCCTCTAAGGTCCAAGAGGAAGCATCTTGAGAGTAAGCCATGTGAGTGCTGTGGTCAGTCAGTTCTTACAGTCATAAACTTTAGAGATGTAACTTCTCGCTAGTCATGTATTTCAACCAAATGTCTCTGAACAGTTTTGCTGTGATGGAGAAAGCATTTCATGAACCAAAATCACATAAATTTACAGTGAGAAAAGGATCATCCCCAGAATGTTGGCTGCATCTACACTAGGGAGGAAGAAAATACGCCAAGTGTCAGAACCCTCAATGAATGCTCAGAATGAGAGTGTGTCAGCAAAGGACAATGAAGAACATGGTCACAATAGATGGACTTATATCAAATAGGGAGTGCAGAAGATTAGAAAGGGCAGAGGTTGAAACCATTGCTGAGGTATTTGCAGAATGTGGCTTGTCAAGCCTTTTGGAAGAGAAACTTCTCAAGACAGTTACAAGGAATGCACAAAATCAGACTTCAGAGGCAGTAATTAACTGGACGGAGAACTGTGCAGAGAGGGGGATGGTCTAGAAAAGTTTATTTCCAATGGAATATGGCTTAAAGCATCATGTAATTGAAAGATGTTGACTATGAAAAGGTTATGTTCAAGGGAGAGCGTGTAGAAAATTATCACAAAGCATAAGAGAAAATAAATAGAGGGAAGCACCTTCTTTGACTATCTAGGAACCTTTGACAAATATATTCTTCTTCTAAGGTCTGGTGTCCATTGTGTGGATGAGGAGACACAGAGTAGTGAACCAGATCTCCAGGTTCTGATGGCCAGATGTGTGTGGTGGCTCTAATTAGGAGGACCTGGAATGAAACAGTTGTTCATAATGGTTTAGGATTGCCTAAACTGTAACTATATTCTTGAAAAATTATAAAATTATGTCTTAAACATAAGAAAAATTCTCCATTCTAACAGTCAGCATTACTTTCATCATAGATTGAGTGTGCTAATAAGTATTAGGAATCTGATGCTAATTATCTCTTAGTCCTGGAACCAAAAAAGCTTGTCAATGGAGGAAGATATACAAAGGATCTTACTCATACTTGCTAAGCTACAAAAGTGGACAAAAGCTTTCAAATTAGCTTCAAAAATAAATCACAAAATAAAAGATTTAGGAATTATCATTGTTACTAAAAAGAGGATTCTGTTGTTGAAGGAAGTTGAAGTTTAGATTATGTTATTGTACTGGTAAACTAAAATGATGTTAATTTACCCAGGACAAAAGCCTGGGAAAACTTTATTTTATATGTCAAGGGAACAATCATGTTTGGTACCAGTTACAGAGATTAAGATATCATTATGAGCACTTGTAAATGTTTACATGAGCACAGGGAAATCGAAGGCTGGAAGCTAGAGCTCCCTGCTGGCTTAGAAGATAAATGAAAACATAAGTGTGGCTGAAATTATACACTGCAATTCTTTTCTTCTTATAGTTATTCTCAAACTCTTAGGAAAGAACACTGAAAATCTTCCACCTGCATGACAGAATGAAATTGGGGTCCTCCAGTTATTTCCTCTAAGGACTAAGTCCTCCTCTTTATCATCACACAGGTGAGCACAGAAGAGCTCACACGCATACGCACACACAAACACACACATACATAGATAATTATTTAAAAATAATGATTACTTCTTCAGTCATCTCTACTTAATATTAACTAAACTATATGTTATGTACTTGCAAATTGGTTTGGAAAAATAGTTGTAAAAAGGCCAAACGTACAGCTGGATGGCAGTTATGCCAGAATTAATGAACTTGATATAAGTGCTTTGAAGATCAATCAAATATTTATCTTCAAGTTTGTCAAGAATTACTTTTCACTAAAATATATCCCCAAATTCAGTTTCCCAAAGTTTTGTACCTTCACCCACATCAATCTTAAAATATTAGCACTAAAAGGAATTTCCAATGCACATTATGTACTCTCTTTCAATTTTCCATGCTCTCACCTCCCTCCTACCTACTAAGAAAGAGCGAAGGCTAGAGAAATGTAAAGTATGCTAAGGCCAGGTCATGATATGTGTTCACACTGACTTAGCATATGAGAAAATTTAATACAAAAATAAGATGAAGCTGGGTGCCAGTTGCTCTGCCTGTAATCATAGCTACTCAGGAGGCTGAGATCTGAGGACTGTGGATCAATGCCAGCCTAGGTAGAAAGGACCCCATGAGACTCTTATCTCTAGCTAATCACTCTATTTAAGCATTTTGTTTTTTCCTTTCCTCTCCCCAAATTAGAGAAGTGTGTATACAAGATGCAGGGCACCAGAATCAAATATAGTGAAAACAGGGGTTATACTGTGGGGGAGAAACATACAAAGAAGCAAAAAAAAAATCACATAGTACATTATAAGTACATTAGAAACAATAGCAAGAAAGAAAAAAATATTTTCGTCCCTATCTTGGGGTTTATTTCACTTAACATCATCTTATATAGTCATATGTACATAGCTTTTGACTTTTTCTGCTTGTTCTAGCCATGTACTAGTTTCTTTGGGCCTGGATTACTTCACTTAATATAATTTTTTTCCAAGTCTGTCCATTTCCTAACAAATGGGACAATGTCATTCTTTCTGATGGAGGCATAGAATTCCATTGTGTATATATATCACATTTTCTTGATCCATTCATCTACTGAGGGGCATCTGGGTTGGTTCCATATCTTAGCTATGGTAAATAATGCTGCAATAAACATAGTTGTGCTGATAGCTTTAGTATGGTCTTGTTTGTGATCATTTGGGTAAATGCCCAAAAGTGGGATTGCTAGTCATAGGGGAGCTCTATGTGGAGTCTGCTTAAATAGGGATAAAGGTTGACCCATTAATGAGATGCACAAGACACTACGTTAAAAACAAACTTTACAAGTTGGGGGGGAAGTGGTTGTGGAGGTAGGGAGGGAAGGGATGGTAGGGGAAAAACAAAGGAGGAGGCAACAATGCTCGATAGGAAATGTTCTCATTACCTTGCTTATGTAACTGTAACTCCTGTGTACACTATTTTTAAATAAAAAAAAAACGTAAAAATAATACAGGAAGTGGAGCTGTGGCTCAAAGTGATAGAGCACTAGCCTTGAGCAAAAGAGTTCAGGGACAGTGGCCACGCCCTGAGTTCAGGCCTCATGACTGACTAAATAAATAAATAAATAAAATAAGATTACTTTAGTGTTCATAAAAATGAAGTCATAGCTTATAGTACCTTGAACAAAAGAGGCTAAAAGAAAGCTGGCTGTATGGGCTTAGAATGTCATCTTTATTTCATTAGTGCCATACAAGTCTCTAGTGGAATATTCTGACATTAGAGTACTTTGGTTAATTGTTCTGGTTAACAAAGTATTGGATCATAAACACCCTTTGCTGCAAAGATTTTTATTCCACAAGCTAGGGAATATTGTAGCCTTAAAAACAATATGCCATGTCTGAACAAATAATTTCTTTATGTCTGAAGCTGGAACTTTGTATTTTTTATGTCTTGTCATGAACTTTTAAT
Organism: Dipodomys merriami; assembly: GCF_024711535.1. NCBI lineage: Eukaryota > Metazoa > Chordata > Mammalia > Rodentia > Heteromyidae > Dipodomys > Dipodomys merriami. The sequence continues at coordinate 17,912,916 of NW_027206068.1, forward strand.
AATTTTCCTTCTTTTGTGTCTGCCTTCTGATCCCAGGACCTCAATATACAAATAATGCCCTGGGGTTTCAAGCTAGATGCAGTTTGCTTAAATGGTCCATTATTGCTTTCTGAATATAGCTACTATACATCACAATCAAGAGCTCATCAAAACCCAAGTTTCTGGGAATGGAATTCCTATGTAAAATACCAGCTTGATGTGCAATCAATACTTGTGCCTAACATTTAAAATACAGCTTTCCTCCTATTTATTTCATCGAGTCAGAAATATTTGGATTTTCTGGCCTTTAAGTTAAATATTGTGTTTTTTTTTATTGTTCAAGATATTGGCAACAGAACTGAAAACAAACCCTTCAGTACATACTCATTCTAGAACTTTTAATTCTGAGAAATAAATCTCTTGTATAGAATTCTAGGCGGCAAGGCAGCCAGAATAGTTAATAATTGGAAAAAGGAAGAATTATAGCCCATAGTATTGTTCAGGACAGTTCTGATTTTAGATTCCTTGGGAAATCATAGCTAATATTCACCATCAGGTTTATGTTCCTGTTTATTTGCATTCTTATCAGTGAAGGAATTTAAGACCATTTTGAGACACATAAGATGCATTTTAAAATAAGTAATTGAAGAGTCAAGCAAAAGACAAACAAAAGTGATGTTAGGATCTCTAAAATTTATTCATTCATCAGCTCATTCATCCATTCATAAATAGCAAGTACCCACCATTGGACTTGGCACCCCTCTAGGTGGCTATGCAGTGCTATGATCCTCCCACTGGCTAGTTCAGATACCTATTCAGATTGACTGACATCCATACCTTAAGGTTAATGTTGTGAATACTACCTACTAGTGCTAGGAATGTAACCTTCCCTTCCAGCCAAGTATACTCGTGGCAACAAAGTATTTCAAACTTAAACACAGTATATTAAAGAAAAAAAATCAAGAATACAAGCAATGAATAAAAACCATCAAGAAAACAAGTATGAGAGTCAAAAGCCATATCATGAAAGGCTGTGTTATATTTACAAAGATGTTTGAAATTGATGATTGACCAGTTTCCAGTAGGAAACGAACTCCATTACTGTGGCTGAAGCATGGAATGTCTCCTGCTGCCCCCACCTGGCCAGATTCCACTAACCAAGACCTTGCTCCAAATTCCTTTGCATGCTGATGACAGTTTGAAGCAATGTTCAACAGAAATAGAATGCTTCTATTTAGACATTGTCCAAAAGGAAATGTACTTATTACCTGATTCGTGTAACTGTAACCTCTCTGTACATCATCTTTACAATATTTTTTTACAAAAAGAACATGTCTTGCCTCCAGTTCTACACTCCAGTTTCCACATCTGTAAAATGGTGTTGAGTACCTTCCTACTTCTGAGTAGTAAGGAACAAAAGGTAATACAAGTAAATCATACAAATGAAAAACTTACCATCTGGTCTAGAATACATTAACATAACTGGCAGGGGCAGGGGAAGGGGGGTTTATTATGGCAACCTTTTAAGGGACAAATTATTCTCATAAACTTTTCTTGTATTATAATTTTTCAAGATACCTTTCACAGTGACATACACAGAGCCCACTTTTTGTTTTCTAATTTCTCTCTTGTCTCTGTGCTTGCTTACATTTGATGGCCAACAATATTTTCAACCTTCAACTTTCCTCTATTTTGTCAGCATGAATTTTGAAAGTCTCCATTACCAAAGTGTGGTTGATGTTAGCTTACTGGACTAGGTTTTACTTGAGATGTCATTTCCTAAGAGAGATTCTCTGCTTTTAGGTAGAAAAACTAAATAATGCAAGCTTCTCCTATGTGTCTAAAGCAATGATGAGAAGGTAAGCTGTGTGCAGACAGCAGAGAGCATTTGAGGCCACTGAAGTAAAAGGAAGTGCTGCTTGAGCCTCTGGATGCTCTGGCCTTCTCTGGCCTGAAGTTTTGTGCAACTCCTGCAGAAGGGAAGGAAAACCATGACCTGGTTGAGCTAAAACCTGCCAACTCCAAGTGACATTGACATAAATATTTCAGTGGACAAAATATGGAGAATATTTGCCTGTGCAACCTGGAAAACATTTGTGGGAAAGAGACAATGAGGTTTTCATATTGTCTGGAATTTGTCAGAGGTGAAAATGAGCTATATATAGGTGTCACAACACTATGGTTAGACAAGAGAAATCTTGTCTAACAGGAAATGTAATTTCTTGGACCTATATCCCCCCCCCCCAGCTCCGTAACAAGCATAGATGCATAGTCACTAATGCTGAGAGAAAAGGAGCCTCATTGAAGTAAATACTTAGAATAGCCTCAACCAAGAAGTGCCATATATAGTTTCCTACTCAGTGAGGAATCTTAGCACCTCAGGAATAAAAACCAAACGAAACTTGGTATTCTGATTAGCCTTTTAAACTTGAATATTCTTTCACCTAATTTTTTGTTCTATATCCTCTTTGTATTGAGCAAATTGTTTCCTGGAAAAACGTCTTATTTTCTTTGTTTTTCTTTCTTTTCTTCTTTGAGGTGAGTTCAGGGGCAACTTTACACAGGACCAAAAGTTAGACTCATTTCTACTGTGCTGTGCTGCCACAAATTATAACACACACATATATTCCAATTTAGTGTACTGAACCCAAATATAGGACAAAAGAAAAACAAAGACTCATTTGTGGGTATCAGGTCATGTGACGATTTCTGTGGCTCCTAACACCAGGTCTTAGTTCCTGTTGGAATAACTGCAAGGACTAGCTCAGTTTCAACATCCTCTTTTCCAAGTCCACAGTGACTTTGTCCTTCGCAGTGATTGTTTTTCCCTCATTTTGTCAGGAACCAGTCTGACTCTTTGAGGATGTACAGAATGTAACAACTCAAGGATTTAGAGGGGAATCCAGCTCCTTTTTTATATTATCCTGTGTGCCTTGAAGCTATAAAATAAAAGGCAGCTTTCTCAATTTAAGCATTTGGACTCTGGAGCTAGACAGATGCTGTCTGTGTTCCAATTCAAGACCTTGAACTACTTGGTCTTTTGTTCTTAGTATTAAAGTTAGTTTTAATTAGTTTTACATTTTAAATATTTATTGGCATGTAATGTTACAAATAAGATATTAAACTGGATGCCATGTAAGAGTATTGAATAGTCCAAGTAATCAGAACCCATCAAGATGGTGGTTCACTCCTGTAATTCTAAATACTCCAGAGGCTGATATCTAAGGATCGCAGTTAAACCAGCATGGGCAGGAAAGTCCATGAAGCTCTTTATCTCCAATGAACCACCAGAAAACTGTGGCTCAAGTGGTAGAGTGGTAGCCTTGAGCTGAAAAGCTGAGGGACAGTGCCCAGGCCCAGAATCCAAGCCCCATGACAAAGAAAGGAAGGAAGGAAGGAAGGAAGGAAGGAAGGAAGGAAGGAAGGAAGGAAGGAAGAAAGGAAGAAGGAAGGAAGGAAGGAAGGAGGGAGGGGGGAGGGAGGGAAAGGAAGGAAGGAAGGAAGGAAGGAAGGAAGGAAGGAAGGAAGGAAGGAAGGAAGGAAATAAGGAAGGAAGGAAGGAAGGAAAAGAAAATGGACAGAACAGGGCCTTGTGGCTCATACCTATAATATTAATTATTTGGGAGGCTGAGATCAGGAGGATAGCAATTTGAGACCAACATGGTAAAAAAAAATTCAGGAGAACCTATCTCACCATGAAAAGCTAGGAATGGGAGTGCTACAGCAAGAAGCATGAGTAGGAGAATTGTGGTCCAGGCTGACCAAGTATTAAACAAGATCCTGTCTGCAAAATAACCAGCATACTAAGAGATAGGAATATAGATCAACGTTAGAGTGCCTATTTAGCAATCATGAGACCCTGAGTTTAAAATCCCAGTACTATAAAGAAAAGAAAAAGGAAAAAAAAAGAAAGGGAATAGAAGGTAAAGGAGGGAAATTAGAAAAAAAAGTCAAGGCAGTTTTCCTAATGCCATGTTCTTTGGTCTGTCCTGACATTCATTTAGAACATAAGGCACTATATTATCCCAAGATGAACCCTGAACTTGATCCTCGGTTCCTTCAAATGTAAAAATCAGGAAAATAAGGATAACATTTTCCCAGCAATATAAGGACTGAGATTACCAATATTAAGCATTTTTCATAGGACTAGATATTTAATAATCTCTTCCATAATTACTTCCCTTCTTGCTTTCGATTGCTCTAGCATCTGCTTACCCGACCATGGAGCAAACTTTTCAAGTACTGAAAGCTTTGTTTCCACCCCCAACAACATTCCAGGTTTTGAATCTGACTAGGAAAGGTAGAGTTGTACAACCTGTGTAAAAGACAAACATAAGTAAATACCAACAAACGAGGAGTCCATCTCAGATAACCTTTGTAAACTTTCAAAGACTGGCTGGGCAAAGGTAGAGTGGGAATAAGCAATCTTGCTAGTGAGGAGTGAGGGGAATGGTTCAGATGAGGAGTTTCTCAAACCAGAGACATAAATCCAAGCTGGGCAGCCCTGAGATCCAAACTCATTGAAAGCCTTGACACCAGCTGAGCCCATATGGAAAGTCAGGACACAGAAAATTTGTTAGGCCCTTTGTATTAACTTATTTGTGAGAAGAGAATACGTTTAGCATAATAATTCTACTGAGGAAGAGCTCTATGCTTCCTTGAGGGTGATATTAATTTAGAGGTATAAACTGGCTTCTAGAAAGCTCAGGGTTGAACTCTGGACAGCCAGAATTTTGTAAATCATATCTCTCTGTTCACTAACACCTCCTTGCCTTTTCTGATTCTCCTTACATGCCTCCTTTATTCTCTTGAATGGTATATATGCTATGTTACCATGGAAGATACCCCATGGCCTAGAATTTGCTATGTAATGCTCATATTTTATTAAATGGCCTAATATTGAATTTCAACTTTTCCACAGAGGCCAATTGCTCCCTTTTGGAGTCCAAGGCTAGGTTAGAAGAACATGACCAGGCAGACTGGTTATCCATAGGTCCTTTCCTGGATTGTGTTATCAATTTGCTTAAAATTTGTAAAAACCTACACCCCTATAACCCACAAGCACTCTACAAAAGTTTACTTCCTCAACTTTTACTTCTCTTGCATCAGAGTCTGAAATTCAGTCTACAATGGTGTACAGTGAAGCACACCTATAATTCCAGCACTCAGGATCTGGGGCAGGAGGATCACAAGTTGAGGCCAGCCTGGACTAATTTGTGAGTGAGGTTAGACAGAACAACTTAGTTAGACCTTGTCTCAAAATACAAACGTAAAAACAAATGAACAAAAGAATGCAGCATAGGAATCTCAGATAACTAGAAACCTGGCTTTGCATTCTCTTTGTGATCTTGAACAGCTTCCCAAATTCTCTGAGTGTTAATCATCACTGTTGTAAAATATAGTTAGTCATACTCATACAGTTTCATTGTAAAGATAAATAAATTGAATATCTCACCAAAGACCTGGTACAGAGTAGAAAATCAATATAATATATCTTAGTAATTATCATCTCCAATTTGCTTAGTGTTCTACCTTGTCTGTATTATAATTAATGTTCCTGTATGTTGAACTAACCATCATTATCATTATTACCATAACACATAAATATTGAACTCCTACAATGTGCTAGAGACCATTCTGGTATTATGCTATTTCAACTTCACAATTCTATTTGAATTGGTTATTATTGTAATTTCAGAATCTACAGATGAAGAAACAAATCCTTCAGTAATAACAGATAGAATGAGCTTTGAAGTAATAAAGTTCAAATGCACAGCCCCTGATCTTAGCCACATATCTTGCACATGTTGCTCTTGTTCTGTTTATAGCATCAATTTTGAAGCTTGTTCAATTTATCTGTAACTGTTTTAATAAAATGTATACATATGGTTGCATAATATATTTCATATGTGTGTTGACTATATGCTGAGGGGACTTAAGAGTTAAATGGTTCATATTTAAAGTCATCTCATTTTTTCCTAAAACCTCATGCTTACTCTTTTGAGTTACAAATAGCAACAGACACTTTATGATACTTTATAAACCACTGACTGAATTGTAGTCTTTTTATGAGTGAGCATAATCACTCAACAAGCTCAAATTGTCTTCCCTAGTGTTAGGAGTTCAAATTCTAAATTTCATGGTGATCAATTGAAGGCCAATTAAAATTCTGGATTATAATTGTCACATGTCAACATTTTTAAAAGACTGGAATTTTTCTATATGAGTGGGAGCCAGAAGAAATAACAATGTCTTCATATATGTGTTGGTACACATTTAGGTATATTACAAACAAATCAATCTTTCCTATGTTTTATGCTTAGCAGAGGGGAGGATGCTTAACTCTGTTGAGAAGAGGAATTACCTTTGAGCTTCTTGCTGATGGATGCATAGGAAGCTGCCACATATACCAAAAATGGAAAAAAAATATTTGAGACAGGAAGAACAACACGAGCACCTTCATTAAGGCATGAAAGAAAATGCCATACAAAACATCTCATCCTCAGGAGAAAAACAAATGAAAATTACTCCAGAATCTCAGACTAAAATGGTATTTGAAATTTACATTAATACTTTTCATCTTTATAATTATTTAATTTTTTTGTCATTATATAAGGGTGATGTACAGAAAGGTTACAGTTATATGTTAAGTAATGAGTACATTACTTTTTGGACAATGTCAGCCCTTCCTTCACTTTCTCCTATTTTTCCCTCCCATCCCTACCCACAAGTTGCATAGTTCGTTTTCAGCATAGTGTCTAATGAATACCACCACTGTATTTGTTCGCCCTTTTCCCCCTCATCTCTATGGTTCCTTTACCCTACCAAAGACACATAATGGGCAAACAAGACAAAAAGAAAACAAAAACAAAACCTCTTATTTCCATTTCTTGAGGTTCATTTTGATAAATATTATCATCTGAGAATGGTTGTTATGTCTACAGAAAAATAATTAAATATTCATTCATACACACATGCATCCACTGGGAAAAAAAAAAAAACAATTTATTTGAGCTGGGCACTGGTGGCTTACACCTGTAATCTGAACTACTCAGGAAGCCGAGATCTGTCAGGTTCTATGGAGACAATAGTGATCATGATTATGGTAGTGTGCAACCTACTGGAAGAAGACAGAAATCATTCTATGAGGTCGGAATTTTTCTGTTACTAAAATCAGGGCAAGATACTTCATGCAAACTAGAGATCAATATTTTTGAGAATATAAACAAAATTTCCTCAACAAAATGCCAGCAAATGTTATTAAACAAAATATTAAAAAGGTTTTCCAGAATCATAATAGCTAAGTGGAAATGAAACTCTATATGTCAGCATAGTTTGTCATTCTACAACTTATTATTTCAATGGTAGACTTTTGCTGTGAACCTCCATGCTTGAATTAGTTTTTTTTATTAATTTTATTTTATTGTAAAGATGCTGTACAGAGGGTTTACATGTGTAAGGCAATGAGTACATTACTTGTCGATCATTGTTACCCCCTTCCTTTGTGGTTGTCCCACTATCCCTTCCCACCCCCACCTCCCACACTCCTCCTCACCCCACCCCCTCCCACCCAAAATTGTAAAGTTTGTTTCCAATATACTGTCCTGTGGGTATGATTGTTGCAATGGGTCATCCTATGTCCTTGTTTCAGTGGTTTGTAATTCACCTTCCTCTCCCCATATTAGACAAATGTATATACAAGATTCAGAGTAACAAAATCAAGTACAGTGACAACAGGGGATATACCTTAGGTGGAAGAACATACAAAGGAAAGAAACAACAAAAATATATAGTACATTTAAAACAATAAAAACCAAGACAGACCTCTTGTGTCCATAGAGCTCCCCTTTGACCCAGCAATCTCACTTTTGGGCATTTACCCACATGAAAACAAACAAGGCCATACTAAAGCCACCAGCACAACTATGTTTATCACAGCATTATTCACCATAGCTAAGATATGAAACCAACCCAGATGCCCCTCAGTACTTGAGTGGACCAAGAAAATGTATATACACACACACACACACACACACACACACACACACACACACACACACATATATAATGGTACATATGTGTATATATACATATATAATGGTATATATAATGGAATTCTATGCCTCCATCAGAAAGAATACCACCACCCCATTTGTTAGGGAATGGAAAGACTTGGGAGAAAAGTCACATTAAGTAAAGTAAGCCAGTCCCAAAGAAATTTAGGTCCCATGGTTTCATTTGCAATAATAAGTATACATATAGGATAATCTTATCAGATGAGCTGAAAAGCTCAAAAGCCATGTACATATGTCCATATAAGATGATGTTAGGTGGATTGTTTAAGTATAGAAATATACTATAAAAATTACAAAACCTTAGAATTTTATTAATCATTCAAATTCATGAGAAAATTAGAGTGAAAATCTTCTTGGTTTGAATTTCTTGTCATTCTATTTATAATCAATACATGATGGATTTATTTCATTTGAGGAGTTTGTTGTGATGATGTGACCATTCCTATATTTGATCACTTCAGTACTAAGGCCAATTAATATGACCCTGAACCCCACAATCTTTGGGGAGGATTCTTTTGCTGGTCCTGGAGCTTGAACTCTGAGCTTGGATACTGTCCCTGAGGTCCTTTTTGCTCAAGGATAGTGCTCTACCACTTGAGCCATAGTCCACTTCCAGTTTTTTATGTGATCAATTGGAGATAAGCGTCTCTTAGACTTTCCTGCCTGGGATGGCTTCAAACTGCAATCCTCAAATTTCAGCGTCCTGAGTAGCTAGAATTACAGGATTGAGCCACTGTCACCTGCCTGGTGGGAAATATTATGAGCTTTGGGATCATAATTTATTTTATGTCAGAGAATCATTAAGAAACCTCTTCAGTTAAAATAGTTAACATTCCTTAAAACCTGTTAAGAAAAACACCCAACTCTTAGAATTATTTATTGAATAACAAGAAATTAACTTTGTTTTTTCCTACAACTCTATGTGTATCTTCACTGAAAAATGTTACAGACTTGTATAATGGATGGCTCACTTGCTTTCACTCTCTTCTGAAATTGCAGGAATGGTGCTTTTAGTAAGACCTCTTAGTAGTAAGTATGAGGGCACAAAGCATCTCAGTAGTAATCTCAGCAGGTGGAGGCAGGGGAATTGCAAATTCAGGTCCAGCCTTGGCTGCATGGAAACTGATGTCTCAAAACAATAAAATAAAAATGAAACTTTATGATATGTTTAGAAAGAGCCAATCATATGGCTTTCATTTGGCAAATATGAGCATAGTAACAAATGTGCAATATAGAGCAAGAAACTGTGCAATGCAGGAGAGATTTTTATCACTAGAAAGCATGGCTGAAACCAATAGTCTAGAGCTAAACTATAAACTTATTTAACATATATGAATCTTCAGCTTTGTTAGTCTTACAATTTAATACACAAACTTGATTTTTATACTGGATATAATAATAGTTAACTGGTTATCTACTAAAAAACCATTGGCTCATATTTTTGCCTATTTTATTATTATTATTATTTATTTATTGCCTATATTTTTTAAAATGTGAAAATCCCCTAGTGATGGAAGCGTGGTCCTGAAGAAAGAAGGTCAAGATCAGGAATGGGGGGGGGGGGTACTGGACAGACTCCTCCATCTGGTGGAAGTTGGAAGACAGCAAGATAAAGCAAAAACTAAGCAGAGAGTGGGCCAAGAGTCTATAACACAGGCCAAGGAATGGGAGCACATAATGAAGGCTGAGTTTCATCATGTCAAGCAGTCAAGGTCAGAGCATGACAATAAAGTCAAGTGCAGACATGCTGACACTGAGGAGAAGGTCATTCTCAGGGATCTGTCATAGAACTGCATCAGCCAGAAACCATGTGTAGAAGTCAGAAACAAACAAGGACAAAAGCTGGGACCCAACAGTAGGGAACTAGGCCTGGAGTGTTAATAGGGCAGAAGCCACAAATGCAATTAGGACAGAGTGTGAGAACTTCTGGATATGCTCCCAGCCCCTCTTCAGCCCCGTCCCCTGAAATGGGACATGCAGGCTGAGTGGTGATATGAGGTTAGGAATGACTTGAGGGTTTAGAAGATTCGGAGGTAAACACATAGGCAGGCAGATTTGAAGAGAGAACTTTAATTACCACATCTGACAAATGCAGATCTTTTACCCTGGCTTTCTTTAAAAGTATAAATTCTTAGTGCCAGTGGCTCTTGCCTATAATCATAGCTACTCAGGAGGCTGAGACTTGATTATTATGACTTATAGTCAGCCCAGGCAGAAACATCCATGAAACTTTTATCTCCAATTAACCAGCAAAAAGCCAGAAATGGAGGAAGGTATGGCTCAAGTGCCACAGCACCAGCCTGAGTGAAAAAGCTATGGTATAGCACCCCAGTTCCAGTGCCATCTAACTGGCACAAAAAAGTACACATTATTTTTTATTAGCATATGTTGTTAGACAAGGAGAGATTTCGTTGTGAAGCATATAAATTCTTTTTTAAAACTCTACAAACTTTATTAGAATTTACAGAATTTATAACACAAAAATGTTCTCCTTATCCAGGTTATAAGACCAGTAAAGCAAGTTGAGAAATAAAGTTATGAATCTAGGAAGACTGACTTCCAAATCAGTTGCTTGGTTATTCTTGCAGCCTGCTTTCTCATCTGCTAAAATTATTCACTGTTTCCTTGCTGCTTCATTATTCTCTAAAATAGGATAACAATTAAAATACCACTTGTTATATTTGTGATTTACTACCTCAAATATCAGTTTCATTTTAAATAGGCTGTTTCTTTCCCTCAACTATTTAAAAATAATGAGCCTTATTCTAAAAAAGGAAAAATAGGCAGTCATGTGAATTAGGCAGGGATTCTCACATATCAGGGAGATTAAGCAAGATGTTAGATTGATACTTATAAACACTGAAGTTCAGGGAACACTATAACTTGTTTTCACAATTTATATGATAGTGATTACATGATTATACACACACACACACACACACACACACACACACACACACACACACACACACTGAAAGGATGAAATTTCAAGTAATCTAGTACAAAGGGCATTTTACTATATCAGAAGTGGTGAATATTTTTTATAGTCAGTTCCTGTGATATTAGATAATGATAGTTTTTAAATGACTAATTTTATTTCTTGGTTGTGGCAGAGATTCAGCTCTTGGAAAAGTCCAGTCATTTCTAACCTTCTCATTGGTTATTGTTAGGTGGCTGACAATGGGATTGGGTTTTTAAATATTTAGGTCTTTTCCATATGGAATGACACTCCAAAGGCAGTCATTTCCGGTGACATTTGGAATCCCAAGCATTAATTCTTTTCTAGGAACAATAGAAATAAACAATCCATTTTAGGTCTTTCTCCATTTCCTTCTTAAAAAGACCCATTTCATTTAGGCAGATTCATATTCTCCCTGTACATTCTTGGGTAATTTCCTCATTGTCTGGTGCTAAATATTTCTGAAAGTGGTGGCAAAGGAAGTTACCAGTGATTTTTGGACACAATAGACTAGAAAGGAATGGTTTTATCTGCTGCTTTCAATTCATCATCACACACACACATACACACACATACACACACACACACACACACATGCACATACCATCCTGTCTCTCTCTCTCTCTCTCTCTGTCTCTGTCTCTGTCTCTGTCTCTTTCTCTCTCTCTCTCTCTCTCTCTCTCTCTCTCACACACACACACACACACACACATACACAGAGACTAAACATATACTCCCATACACCCACCAACAAGTTTGACTGGTTAACTTGAAATTCTGTGTTCTTAATGTAAAAAAGTAGTTTCCAAATAAACATTCCTTTATTCTTTGGAATCTTTGAACAAAAACTGTCATATTATGACTTTTAAAGCCCCCTCTGACTCATTATCTGTATAAAAACATTCACAAAATCACCAAGTTTATCTCAATGAGGATCAGAGGCCTTCACCAACAGATGCAGTGTTATCTTGGCCCGATGATAAAATGTCAGTCTGTAGCTTAAATGACTTTATCTAGTTGGAAATCTAGAACATTTGAAAAAATAAATTTCTGATGTCCTCTTCCTCTTTGCTGTCATTATTACTTTATCCTCATGTGAACTATCTAATACACATTGTTAGCTTAGAGATGTGTACACTTTTTTTTTTTTTTTTTTTTTTTTGGGTCCGGTCGTGGGGCCTTGAACTCTGGGCCTGGGCGCTGTCCCTGAGCTCTTCAGCTCAAGGCTAGCGCTCTACCACTTGAGCCACAGCTCCACTTCCGGCTTTTTCTTTTTGCTTACGTGGTGCTGAGGAATCGAACCCAGGGCCTTGAGCACGCAAGGCAAGCGCTCTACCACTGAGCCACCTTCCCAGCCCCAAGAGATGTGTACACTTTTATTTGATAAGCTACATAGATTTTCAAAATAAGTTTAATGTTTCCCATGAAAATTTAACTGCAATTCCACCATTAATTTGCTTGATGTATACTTTCAAAAGTTATTAGTGACAATTTACATCAACAAATAATTTGTTCTTTTTTTAGATTGAGGATTTCTTCATTACCTTGTTTTCACTAGATTTTTTGGCAATGACATTTCTATTAAACAAAATTGCAAGAACTCACAAAAATGATTTCTGTGACACATATGTACATAGATATACATATATATATATATATTCCTTTTTGACATGCTTCTCATTTTTATATACATTTTGTGCCAGTACTAGAACTTGAACACTTAGGTCTTTCACTCAGATTTTTAGCTTATGCTTAGTGTTCTACCATGTGAGCCATGCCTCTAGTTCCAACTTTTGTTGGTTAATTGGAATTAGAGTTGTGCAGTCTTTTCTGCCTGGGCTTGCTTTGAACTAAGATACTCATATCTTAAACAGCTAAGATTATAGGCACAAACAATGAGCATTCAACTTAACCTCCTTTTCTTTTTCTCAAAAATATTTTTACCCAAGTTTGCTTAGTACATTGCTCTTAAATCACCACACTTAGATTGTCATATTGTAAAAACTTTTTTCATACCATATTCAAACTGACAAAGTTGGCAAGCCCAGAAAGAAACAAGAACATTAAAATCAACCAGATGTCTACATCTGGTTGAGAGCTTTCTCTTTAGAGGCAAATAAAATAGATAATAACCTTGAGTTGCCAGAATTTGACAAACTAGACCAGAAAAAACAACCAGGGGGTAGTAAAATAAATTTATAGAAGTCAGAAGTCAGTGTGTGAGAAACACAACTCTTAACTTATTCTGATCACTGATAGATTGTTTTTGTCCCTCTCTAGGTGGAAAGCCGTACGTGACTGTGATGAGATTCAGCTTCTCCATCACCCACCCATTGACAGTTCATGTTTATGCAAATCGTCATGTGCATTCTGTCAGTGATTTATTAGGCATATTTGTGAGAACTTTATAGCTTTAAGGAAGGAATGTGTCATTTGTCAAAGGGTTATATTTTGTTAACATCAGCACCAATGCCAGTCATGTGCTACACAGGACCATCGCTGCATTAACTCTTCTTATCAGCAAAAGCACAAACATTGTCTGTAAGCTTCCCTGTCTCAGTCTCTCAATATCTACCATCATTCCCTCTAGTCAAAGATTAATATTACTGAATGCAATTTGGTATTATAAACATGGTTCCTACTCCTTAGTATGAGGCAGATGGAGTTTCATAGAAAGGGAATGTTTTCTTTTTTTTTAATTAATACGTTTTTTATTGTGAAAACATCATATAGAGGGATTACAATTACATGAACAAGGTAGTGAGTACATTTCTTAACAAGCATTGTTGCCTCCTCCTTTGTTTTCCCTTACCATCCCTGACCTTCCACCCCACCCCCACCCCTCAACCCCTTTCCCCGCCAAAGTTGTAAAGTTCATTTTTAAACATAACGTATCGTACATCTCATTGTTGCAGTGGGTCCACCTGTATCCCTATGTAAGCAATTTGTTTTTTCCCTTCCCCTTCACAAATTATACCATCATCAAATACAGTGAAAGCAGGGGTTATACTGTAGAGGAGGGACATACAAAGCAACAACGAAATCATCTTATAAATATGTTAGAAACAATAGCAAGAAAGAAAAAACCATTTGAGTCCTTATCTTGGGGTTCATTTTGCCTAACATCAACTTATCTGTCCATTTCTGCTTGTCTCAGACATATAACTAGTTATTGTAAATAAGGGAAACCATGGGACCTATGTTTCTTTGGGCCTGGCTTACTTCACTTAATATAGTTTTTAGTAAGTAATGTCAATGTAATCTTCTATGAAATTTTCACAGATGTGAATTTTTTGTTAAGAATAGTATTTCTTATAGAAAGCTAGTCAGATTTAAAAGAGTGACCAAACTCAAGCATAGCAAAAGCTTACATGAATTCTGCTGCTCATGGTCATGTTCACAGCCTGCTATACATTTTACTCCCTTCTGGTGCAGAGAGATTTTAGTGGCTGCAGTAAGTTCTCCATAAATTTGAGTAAATGAAATCAGGATACTAACTCAATTTGGTCTTAAGACATAGATATTTTATCCTGTTTCTTTCTCAATTCCTGTCCTAATTTCTACTTTCAAATTTAGTCATTAATTTAGTCATTCAAATTGGTTCTCTTATACATACTACAAAGAGATCTTAGTTAAAATATCATGGAAACAAATTTGAAAGAAAAGATAGAAACAGATTACAGACAAAATAATGAATGAAAATATCAAAAATGCTACAGATAAAAAGCATCTTAAGAAAAGAGACAAAAGGGAGATACATTCAAGAAACAAGTGATTTAGGTGCCCAGAAAATCAAATGACTTCAAACAAAAGAGGTGAGTAGACAAGAAAAGAAAAACTAAGAAAAAGAGATACCATGTGGAGTGAAGATAGAGGGAAAGAAAGAGAGCTTACATCTGCATACCTACATACCACTGTGATATATTTACTGTGCTCATGATGACATGTGTAATTTTTGCTTTCATCTGTGGATTATTATTAGATACTATAATCCTATTTTGGCAATATGTGGGACACAAAAGCCATAAAGTTGAACAAATGAGATCCATGCCAATTTTAGAATTGACTAATGTCTAATGGAGAGCATAGATTTATTGGAATAGGGATATGATCTTAAATTGAATTTTCAACAAGATGTTTTATCTCTTTCTCACATTCATGAATTCAATATATATTTCCTGAGAGCCTAGTCTGTGTCTGGAATTGAAATGGATACTGGAGTCAAAAGCAAGTATTCTACCTACGATTCTTGAAGAAAAGTATATGGTAGTGGAACTAAGGGACACTGTCAACAAACAATGGAATAAATACACAGTTTTCAGGCTGGATAATTCTACAAGCAGAATCAAAGTGTTCAAAAAATGGAGGGACTAATGGACGTGGAAAGGGCAGAGATGACTCACGGATAAGACACTGGGGCCACTCCCTTAAGGAAAGGAAAGAACAAAGCAGCTGGCGTCTAGGGACCAGCATCTCAGATTAAAGAAAAAGAGCTGCGTGGGGATAAGGGCTTGCTCTGATCAAGTAGTTAGAGAAGAGTTAGTGAAGAGGAACCAGGTCGGAGATGGATGTTACTGATAGTTATCAGATGCTACCAACAGTGGCCTAGCATATGGGAGAGCTAGGCAGTTTAGTGTAAAATCCTGATTCTACTGCTTAGCAATTGGGCATCCCGAACAACTTGAATACATTTTTTGAAACCTACATGCACTAATTGGGATGATAATAAGAGCATTTTTTGTGGTTATTGTAAAAATGAGAAGAAATAATTCTAAGTAATTCTAAGTGTGCTCTGACGCATTTTTGAATTTTCTCCACACAGAGTAACTGATAAATAAATATTAGTATATTGCAATAACTAATGGGTTGTGAATTTCTGCCACTGTCACCACTGGTATGTGTCTGTAATCCCTCAAATTGCATTACATAGGATGTTTTCCCTTAGTTCAGTTCAATTTGCTCTGAGTCATCAGGATTTCTTTCACTAAAGTGCTACTATCATCATTCTGTCCTTTATGGCTTCTTATAATTTGGTACAATTACACAAGTCAAAAAGCATGTCTTGGGGCTGGGAAGTTGGCTCAGTAGTATAGTGCTTGCCTTGCATGCATGAAGCCCTGGGTTCAATTCCTCCGCACCACATAAGCAGAGAATGTCAGAAGTGGCACTGTGGCTCAAGTGGTAGAGCCTTGAGGTAAAGAGTTGAGAGATAGCACCCCGGCCAAGAGTCCAGGCCGCATGACTCCCAAAAAAACATGTCTTGCTGGGTGCTGGTGGCTCATGCCTATAAAACAAGCTACTCAAGAGGCTGAAACTAAAGATTGCTGTTTGAAGCCAGCCCAGGCAGGAAAGTTCATGAGACTCTTATTTCCAATTAACCACCAAAAAGCTACAAGTGGCTCAAATGTAGCCTTAGGGACAGCACCCAGGCCCTGAGTTCAACCCCAACACATACACACACACACACACACACACACACACACACACACACACACACACACACACGCACCCAGGCCCTGAGTTCAACCCCAACACACACACACACACACACACACACACACACACACACACACACACACACACACACACACACGTCTCATGGCTTTGCACCTGGGATAATATTTTTAGTCTCTCTACTCATTTCCTAACATAAAATAGTAGTTTTAGGTGGATAATGGTTGGTAAGCTAAGTGCATTTCTGACAAACTCTGATACTACTATTATTTATTTAACAACTCAAGAAGGAGAAATACTAGTGGAGCATGAGCATTTTAATACCACATGATAAGTGCTGGCCACAGATTTAAGTAAGTCCCATTGGAAGATGATATCCTAAGTAACATATAATATAAGACAAAACAAGGATTGGATTTATTCTAAAATGAGTTTCTCAAACACATTTACATGAAATATATATGTACATATGTATTATATAATACATATTTATTTATAAAAAGCAACTTATGGACATAGAGGAATATTTAAGCAGTCAGTACAAACTAATAATGAGTACTGTAAAAGTATAGCATTTTCCCATTTTAGGTATCAGTTTCTCTTCCTAAAAGAAACGGCTTAACAATTTCCTAAGCTTCCAGAAAATCATATAAATACCATCAGATAAATATGCATATGCATGTATGTATGTTCCTATATATATGTGGACATAAATATATATTATTAATTTTACCCAAATGGGAACATAGCACTGGTTGTATTATACTTTTACTGCTAGGTAGCAATCCATTGTTCAGATAAATAATAATTAATTTTACCTGGTCCACTTTGGTTCCACATTTAGATTCACTTTCTTATTACAACAATATTGCAATGAATGTTCAAATGTCTATATGTTTGCAATATATTGGCATGAAAAATTCTTAAGGGTAGAGTTGCCAACTTTAAGCTATTTCTATGTAGCTGTGTAACAAAATTGTTTCTGTAAATAAATGTCACTCTTTTACATTCCTATGCATCAAATATGTAGATAGCATTTCCCACACAGACTTGTCAACCCTGTAATCTCAGTATTTCCTTTCCCTGTCGACAGCTGGAATATATTTCATAATTGTATTATATATTTTCACACCTTTATAATCATCCTAATCTATTCAATCATATGCTCTCAGGAATGTAATAACTCCTTATGTGGTGTAATAGTTACTAATGTTCTTATGAATATTACCTTTTTCTTATGTCTATAAATAAAAAAATCTGTCACATTTATACAAGTGTTAACCTCATTTATAAGGAACATAGTAACTTTGTTTATTGAACAAAGTAGATCAATAGTTTACACTAATACCACCCAACATTCCAACAACAAAAAGAAAATGGTGGTTAGTTGGGACCCTTGCTTTTTAGAATTAACCAGTCCTCCTGACAAAGCTACAAAATTCAAAGTGGCAGGCCTGTAATGTGATCATGTTAAAGAACTTTACAGTGGGATTTGTCTTTTCAATGTGACTTGGGGAAAATTGAATTTCCTGGTTTCAAATGGCAAGCTCTGCTATTACATACTTTGTAATTTCAAAGAGCATCTGTCACCACACAAAGACAAATATATTTCTTGCATTTAAAAAATAAAAGAAAACATCTGGTACTTTTTTTTAAAGCAAGCCTCAAGCCAGCTCTGAGCAATGAATAAAAAATGTGCTATAGATAGAGTATTATTTTGTGTTACTTTCCATTTAATCAGAAAATGTGGAATGTTTGCATTAAGCATCTTTAAAACTCAGCCATAAGAGCCAAGTCTCCACAAGGGCATGGAAATGTAGTGAATGGGTATTATTTTTGCATCTTTTTGATATTTTTTCATGCACTAATAAATAATAGTGGAATAGTTTAAGGATATGTTTAAGAAATAGTTTAAGAAATAGACTGTTTGAGGGATAGCTTATGTTGACAGTGAGAGTTTTAAGGCTTGTTGAGTTTTATATTCTTTGTGCTGGCTAATGTTAAATATGATCTATTTTCATTCACGGGATTACTTTGTGTGTGTGATGGTTCTGGGGTTTGAACTCAGGGCCTGAGTACAAACGGTTTCCCTGAGCTTTTGCTCAATACCAGTGCTCTACCACTTGAGCCAGACCTCTACTTCTGACCTTTTTTGTGAGTAGTTTATTGGAGATAAAAGTCTAACAGACTTTCTTGCCCTGGTTGGCTTTGAACCACGATCCTCAGATCTCAGCCTCTTGAGTAGCTAGGATTAGGAGTGTGAGCCACCAAGGCTAGCTTGCCACAGGATTTTTGTGTGTGTGTTTTTATGGGCCTTGCAATCAGAGCCTGGGCACTGTCCCTTAGCATTTCCACTCAAGGCTAGCACTGTACCACTTGAACCACAGATTCTGGCTTTTTTCATGATTAATTGGAGGTAGGAGTCTCATAGTCTTTCCTGACAGGATGTACTTGAACCACAATAGCTAGGATCATAGGCATGGGCCACCAGCACCCAAGAAGAAATGTTTTTAATGTAATAGCTATAAATATTAACTCAGCTAAGAAGACACTAACTCTTTTTGTCATCTTACATGCATTGTAAAAATCAAATACCATATGGGGACTAGTCAGAGACACATGATAAATTGGAGGGATTTTCATTACAACTCAAGGCATCGAGTAGGAGCCAGTTTTACTTAAAAAAAATCATATAAAGCTGTACAAGCCCTCAGCAGGGTAGAAAGTCTGAATGTATTCATCATATAGTTACTCAGTATTAATGGATGGAATGCAGCACATTGGCTGATACACAGATAAGGGGATCACTGAGACAGAGTGAAATGTGACCTCTTTCAAAAGCTGAAAATTGGAGCAGTACTGTCATTTTACCAAATATTTAAGGTCAGTGAATCTCAGAGTAAAGAGGTTCAAAGAAACTCAAACAAACTGAAAGAGATAGCAGTCTCTGCTTCTCCTTCCAGTGCTGAATGCACCACACGAAGTGGTATGGTTAACATCATCTGTGCAACATCGTTAGGATATAAGGAGATGATAATGTGAACATGTGCATGAAATGATTTTGTATGATTTCTCTTCTCTGTCCTCTGTCTCAACTGAGAATAAATGTATTAAATCACTCTGCTGAATTTAGAAATTAGTGAGTACAATGCTTGCAAGCCTCAAAGGTAGGTGAGAGTGCTTGTAATTTCTTGGTGTGGGGTGAGTGGTTAGAGTGTAATTGTTCAAACATCTGTTTTAGGAAACTCTCAACACTGCCAGTCACCACATCCTGTCTGAGTTATTATTCTCTGTCAGCCTGTCCTGTTCACCTTGGTAATAATTGATAAGTGTCTTATGTGTTATGATGCAAAACATCTTTTGTAGGAATCTAAAGCCTTTCCTACCTATCACACAGACCTATCCTTTCTTTTGCTTCTATTATTTAGTTTGGGGAACCAAAATTCATTTCTACAATTTCCCTGTTACACAATAAGGGCCTTGTTATGCTGCCTGAGAAGCAAGAGGTACTGAGTTGGAGAACAGCGATTCAGATTATATGTCTGCTTAGGCTGCACTTGACCAGCTATCTTGGTGAGATTCAATTGCTTTATCCAATTTTGTGGATTCAAAAGAGAGTCCTAACCACTTAGCCCACACATGAGATATCTACTCTGTTTCTATCCTTGCAGATTCTAATTTACTTTCTGGTTTGGGGCTGACTGGCTCTTCTCGGTGTTTGGTTATTGCTTATTTGTGCCATGGAATTACACCTTCCTTTACCTTCTATAATCAAAGCAAGGTTCTGTTCACATCTCTGCATTTTTCTGCAATGCAACAGGTATCATTCCAACTATAGATACCAATATTAACCCCCTCCACTTTTCAAGGAGACATCAAATATTCTATTTTCTTTCTATAGCTCTTTTCCTAAGTAATTTTACAAACGAGTTTCATTTCCACGAGTCAGATCATAAGTACAATGCATCTTGATCAATATTACCCCTTCCATCATTGCCTTCCATCTTTCTCCATCCCTTCCATGCTCTTTCCAAGAATAACTGCTTTTATTCTTGTTGATCCATTCTGACATTAGTTAGATGTCCTTGGGTGTGCCCAGAAAGTGTTTTGCTTATGTTAATTTCCCTCCTGGTATTTCCTTCATCAATTCAATAGCACAGTACATAGAACACTTAGGAAACTTTATATGAAGTCTTCTAAGACGTCATTTTTCCATTGCTGCAGGCAAAAGCAGATGTCTGATTTGCACTCAAAATTACTTTATAGTCTAGATCTTCAGATCAGAGCTAGAAAATAAAGCTAAAAACCAACTGATATACCTTTGACCTCATTTGCTCACTAAAGTTCACCTGCAGCTAAGCACTAGCTAACAATGAGAAATTTTGGAGTTACTTTGTAATATATTCTGATGACAATTTGGGAGTAAATGCCAAGATATAGATGTAATTGTTGGTTTAAACAAAAAGATTCTAGTATTTCCATGTAGCCTTTCCCTACATGCAACTGTCTGAATTTAATGTCTTTGAAGCTATTATCTAAACCAACTGTTTTGATTTGTTAATGACAGCATCCCCTGTGATATCCGGAATTGGCCTTCAGTGCAAGGCAAAGCTGGCAGCCACGGACTTGCCTCAAGTGTCAGTTGCTAAAAGCCCCCACGGACCAAACTAGCATCTTGTGGAACTTAAAGGGAGAGGTGCAAACACTTAGTTTTCTGTCTCAAGAACCTGCTGATGCCCAGGCAAAACCCAATTACTCATTGCAACACATTTATATCAGACAAGTACTTGTAAAACAATGACTACATGTGAAGTGTGAAGAAATAAGAAAACGCACAAGGTGAGTAGGAAAATGACCTGGCCTGGCCTCAACAGCTAACAGAGAAGCAGGAGGAAAATATCAGAATGAAGCTCTCACAACATAGGTGATATTTTGGTGGAACTTGAAGGCTGAACAGACCTCTTTCTGGGAAGGAAGGAATGCAAATACATCTAAGATATGAAGCATGACTAAAACTGAGAGACAGGAAAGAGATGATTTGTTCTAGAAAAAGGAAAACTTCATGAAAATATTCTAGCCAAACTGGACCATTAGATATATGTGGAAATAAAGTTCAAAATATAGGTAGTATGGAATGCTGTGCAAGCACTTTATGTTCCATTTGAGTTTGAGATTTTCTTCTATAAGGCAATGGGGAGATTAATCAGTGAAATAATACAATAAGACCTGACAGAGCACTGGACATGAAGAAACAGAAAGAGATTAAATGGTAGGAGACTGAATGGCTTATTCTGAACTTTCAGCAGGTAAAGGAACTGGAATTGAGAACATATACATATCATTACAATAGGAACATGTGCTACTTCTTAGTTATGGAAGGAGAAGAGAGGGCATTTATTGTCACTGAAATAGGAACTTTAGAGGTGCTACTACAATAGAAGTCCTGTGTTATAATGGAGCTTTCATCAATAAAATGAAGTAAAATTGCAAACAAAGAATACATACAGAAACTGAATAAGTGATTAATGTCAGTTCTTTGAATTTTTCAGAGAATGAATATGTTAGTCAGAACTTAAGGGGTCAAGATTAAACAGCCAGGGAATAAGAGAAATAAGTCCTGAATATTGTTTCCCTCAAAGCATGTGCTGATTCTTAAAAGCAAGGGCACTTAAGAAGTGGAAGGCAACTAAAAGGTGTCAGTGCTATCATGGACCATGTACAGCTAAACAAAACATGGAGTTTAGTCCCATCAACTATTCAATTCAGATCTATGAGGATTTATGCCCTGTAAGTAAAACAAGATCAATATGGAGCCATAGAACTAAAATCAGACACAATTAATCTCTGTTTGGATTGAGTAGATCTGCACTTCTGCCTAATAGAGAAGACTACCTGCTCTGAGGAAATCATTCCATCAACAGCCTCTGCAGCTTGCTGTTTTACATGGCAGCCTTTGGCCACATGGCTATGTCACAGGATTCAAATAGGTGAAAATGGACTTCAAGTAACCATTTAGTTACTCAGTTAAATGATCACAGTTCAAGTGCTCATCAGTCCCTAGTTGCAAGTCAATAGCATATTGGAATACACTTCAACATTGTGGGAAGTTCTATGGAACATCCTACTCTAATGTCTGTGAGGGAAGATGACTCTATGTTTGATTAAGAAATGGAGAGTGCTGGGATGTAGCTCAGTGGCAAAGCGCTTGCCTAGTAAGTGCAACGTCCTGGGTTCGATCCCCAGTACCAAAAAACAAAAGACAAAAAAAAAAAAAAGAAATGGAGAGACATGGGAGTCATATAGGAAGACGAATAGGAATAAGCCAATGGGAACTTAGGATGGCTTATTAGCTCAGAAACGATTAGCTCAGAAATCCTGTGCGTTCAGAGATAAAGATATTCCTTTACTTCCAGCATATGGTGTTGTCTGAGTCCCCTTTAGGATGCTATAACAAAATGTGCAAGGCTTTATTCTTTATAAAGAAATATGTATTATTTAGTTCATAATGTTGGAGGCTTAGCATCTAAAATTGGGCGGGGGAATCCGTTCAGGCTTTGGTAAATGTTTCTGTAACTATATCATAATGTAGCCAAAGGTCTCATGGAAGTTGATGTATAATGGAAAGATCACAGGGTGAGCTAGGCACTCAGAGACCAAGGACCGGACAGTTTTTCTCCTTTATAACAACTTGCTTCTGTGGGACCACCATGTTTCAAGGTGATGCCCCCAATGACCTCATTAACTCCCACTGGACCCTACCTCTTCAAGGTTCCATCACTTCACATTCCCACATCAAGCACACTTCCAGCGTATGAATGCTTGGGAACACATTCACACCATATTCAAACTACAGCATATGGGTACCTATCACAGAAGAAGGTCAGAAAAGTCTACAGACATTTACAACCTGTCTCTGAGGAGAAAGTGAGGACATTCTTTGTAGGTTTTGTGGCCTGCTTTGGGGAGAGAAGAGGAAAAGCAGCAAAGCCATTCCAGTCTCTGAGGTTTTTTCTGTCGTTTAGCTTTAAATACTCTGTAGAGCAAGAAACATTATTGGGGGGTTGTATGGTCTCAGCCCTATGAATTGTTAAGTCTTCAAGTTTAGCAATATTATTGCACTCTTTAATCTTCTGCTAATTCTTTCCACAAATGCTTTTATCATGTCATTTTCATCTTTAGCAATTTGCTTTTGTCTTTTGTTTACACATTACGTTTTTTACTTAACATGCTACCTCTTTCTCTAGCTTCCTGAGTACATGAAATATAATTATAATGATTGTTTTTAAGTCATTGTGTGATAATTCTATGCATGAATTTGGAGGGTGTTTTTTAAACTGATTTTTCTCTCAAATGAGTTTCATCTTCCTTTAGGTTTATATTGGAGTCCAGGCATTGTAAATTTTACCTTTTTGAGTGATGAATCTTTTCATATAATCTAGTAAATATTCTTGGACATTGTTCTAGGATGTAGTTAAGTCACACTAAAATATTTTGATCTTTTGGAGGCTTGCTTCCAAATTTTTTAGAGAAGATAGGAACAGCCTTCATTCTAGAGACACTTTTAATCACTCCTGGGTGTTTAGAGATACCTTTACACACTTTTCTGTGTATCTACCCAATGTCCTTTGAATTATGAGTGCTTCTCTATTCAGACTGATGGGGATATACAGTATTGCTGTGCTATGCACTAAAGTTGGTTTTCCCTATAATTTTCATGCAGTTTTCCTCTTCAACTTAAAATTTCTTCTTACTTGTGCCCCGATCAGTACTTATTCAGCTAAAAGTCTCTGCAGGTTTCCAAAACGCATCATACATGTACTATGTATATACACAAGCACACAGCTCCCTTTCTGTCTGGAATTCACCCCTGAAACTCTAGCTTCTTCCACTTCTCCCTGGACTCCAGGATGTCTCCCAAGTGAATGAGATACTTCCAGGCTCCAACTCATTTTTCTCTCTCTGTGTGATGATCTAAAAGCACCAAACGGATCAGCTGGAAAAACCATAGGTTCTCCAGGTTTGTTGCCTTCTTTGGAGATACAATGCTATGGTCCGGATTGGTCTCCCCAAATTTCTATATTGGGAACCTAAATACCAAAATGGTTTTTAGGAAGTAATTACTATGAATTGAGTTAATAATAGTAGGTCCTAATTTGGTCTCTTTTTCTCCTTCCCTGCCTCCATTTACCAGGTAAGAACAAAGAAAGAAGGCATTCCTGGGTAATTGGACTTCAACTTGGACTTTCTTGCTTCCATTATCTGAGAAAATAAATTTCTATTGTTACAATTTGCTTACTCTGGTATTTTGTTTTATTATCTTTAGCAGTACAATACACAATATATATTAGTTTCTGAATAATACTGAATTTTCTCCCTTTTATTTCTTTGAAAATCAGTGTAAAAGATGTCATATCAATGTTGTTAAAACTAGAAAGTAAAAGTCACTCAAAATCCTATCATACTGACACTTCTATAGCATTTGAGTACTGACTTCTGGTAAGTTTTGATGCACATGCCCAGATCAATCACAATATGAATTATCTTATTTATGATTCATATACAGAAAATATTAAAATTTCATATACAGATTTCCAAGAAATATTCTGACTTGTATTCACTTACTCTTCAATATTGAACATGCTTTTCCTATTGAGCTGAGTATGAATTCATTCTCTTGGGTTACTATGTATGATGATATATAAAGGTTTTCTTGTGTGTGTGCTGGTCCTAGAGCTTGAACTCAGGGCCTGAGAGCTTTCTCTGAGCTTTTTGTCCTCAAAGCTAGCACTCTACAACCTGAATTACAGTTCCACTTCTGGCTTTTTTGGTAGTTCATTGGTGATAAGAGTTGGACTTCCCTGTCCAGGTTAAATTGGAACTGAGATCCTCAGATCTTAACCTACTGAGTAGCTAGGATGACAGGTGTGAGCCCACAATGCCTGGCTATATATAAATTTAGTAAGTATTATTTTATAGTTTAAACTTTCAGGAACCCAATTACTGCATAGATACAAGCATTGAGATGATTCTTCTGTCATATTGAATTGTTTTTAATGTTTTCTATCAGTATCCAATATCTATTGCTGTAAAATTAGTTCTAGAAGTATATTTTACTTAATCTATTGTATCTAAAGTATTAGAATTATCACTGGAATTAGTATAAAAATCAATAGTGACAAAGAAGGGGATAGCAATGCTCAATAGGAAATGTACTCATTACCCCATTCGTGTAACTGTAACCCCTCTGTACAGTATCTTTACAATAAAAAATATAAAAAATAAAAACAATAATAAGTTATCTTATACTATATATTTTGCTAAGTATTTTTAATCCAGTATACATTTCATAATTACAGCAATTTTTGCTAGCCACATTTGATTACTCACATAACCACAGGGTGATCTATTGGTCAATGTAACTCTCTATTGAATTTGTTTGAGGGAACAGAAAATCAGTTCTAAAGTTTTGTTTCATATGTTGATTATTTTTCTCTTACTTTCTCAGTGAGACGCATCTGAAATGAACTATTATTCCAGCTTGTGATTTTGCTTTATCAAGTTAACTTACAAGAGGTACATTTTTCTTGTGTGTGTGTGTGTGTGTGCGCACTCGAGGGCTTAGGAGCTCTCAATGATGGAATCATGTTATCACATTTAATCTTTTCAGGAATTGTAACATACATGAGTAAAATATCCTAAAGTCATAGTAGGGAAGATTGGGCTCTCATCTTGAGTACTTAGAGCAGCTAAGGAGGTGGTTCAGGAAGGACCAATGATACATTTTACTTTCGAGGTCATTCTGTCTGATGAATAGAATGATCAGAAGCAGGGAATTTTACAAAGTAAATTAACATTTCAGCAAACCCAGATTATTAGACCCTGGACAAAGTGCAGTCGTGAACTAGACTTATCAGCTAAAATCTGGCCTACTGTGTAATCCTTTGTGTATCCTCAAGTGATTTCTTTAGAATTTCATAAGGAATAAAAAACATTGAGGGGGAGATCACCTTCCATTTTTCTCTTAGAAATTCATCTGCCATATGAGCAGCTTTTGATTCCTAGGAAATCCACAACAAACACTGCACCTGGCTAAAATATTTTTAAAGTACTGATAATTAGTATCTGCTCACATTTGTATGCGATGCTTCATATGTTAAATCTGTTATTTATCTTCTGTAGGTTTAAATTCAGGTTCAGATGTAGTTCAGGCAAATCAAATTATGTAAACAAGTTACAAAATAATTTCATTTCCTCATGTCATGTCCACAATATAAACTTATCAAAATGAGAGTAGCCCACGGTTGAAGAGGGCAAACTAATCAAATTGACTTAGAAAAGACTTTGTATATATGTTTGAAATAAAATGTAAAAGAAACATCAAAACAATCTGTAATAAGAAAAAGTTACATAGTAAAGCCAAATATGTGTGTATTGATATTTTTCTAGTCACATGTTGGTTTAAAAACAACCAAGAGTACAAATGCAAAATAATAGATAATAGAATAACTAATCACAAATCACTAATCACAAACTAATAACATTAAGGGCACACATTTGCTCTTAGTTTTCTAGCAGCCAATTAGGAACAGGAACCTTGATGGGTTACAGAATTCGCAGTGTTGTTAAGCTAGAATTAACTTGTGTTGAATGAAACAAAACACATTTTTATCTAAAATCAGAAGTCATGTTTTATTACCTTTATGAGATAAGAAGAGATAATATGAGATAATAAAACAGTAACAGCATCACCTATGTAATCCATATAGTAAAGAATTTCAGAACAAACTGAAGGTCAAATAACCAACTACATTTTGGGGGGTGATTTGACCTGTATTTGCTCATCATTTGTATAAAACAGGAATACAACAAAGCAAGAAATATAGTAAGACAAGCAGAGAATCCAACACTTGCTCAATTACCAGCTAAACTTGTTTCTTTGGAAAGGAGCTTAGATTTTTCTGGGTTCCAATTTCCTCATCTGGAAAATAATGGTGCTGATTTCAAAGGTTTTTCCAGCTCATATTTTCTGTTTCTAAGAAAGGAACCACATGACTTACTAACAAACATGAGAGTCATCAAGAAACCTTTCCCTTTCACTGTCTGCAAAATCATTTTGAAACAAAATGAGTAAAATAGTTCTCCAAAATAAAGCAGAAACTGACTTTGTATCTCATTGGGTAGAACATGACTTATATTTTATAATCTTTCATACCTATAGGTGTACCCATATAATCAACAATGATTAATTACATGAACAGACAAGTACCCAGAAACTGCTTAGTGTTCTAGGTGAGCATTTCAACTTCTCAAAAATGGATTGAAGGCAGACACCGATGGCTTAAGCTTGCAATCCAACTACTCAGGAGTCTGGGATCTGAGGATCACCATTCAGGCAGGAAGTCTGTGACACTCTTTTCTCCAATTAAATCACAGAGAAAGCTGGAACTGGTACTGTGACTCAAGTGACAGAGTGCTTGACTTGAGCAAAAGAAGTTCAGGGACAGCACCTAGGCCCAGAGTTCAAGCCTCAGAACTAGAAAAAAATAAAATAAAGTAAAAATGGATGGAAGCTGGGTGCCAGTAGCTCATATCTTCAGTCTTAGGTTCTCAGGAGACTGAGATTTAAGGATTGCAGTTTGAAGCCAGCATGGGCAGGAAAGTCCACAAGAATCTTATCTTCAATTAGGCACCAAAAAGTTCCAGAAGTGTGTCAAGTGGTAGAGCAAAAGAAGCTCAGTGACAGTGCTCAAACCTTGAATTCAAGCCCAAGACCACACACACACACACACACACACACACGATGGATTGAACTGAAATCCACCCAAGTTATTGGATAAGACTTTGAATGTTCTATTAAATATGAACTATTATTTTATTAGCACAAACTGTGAAATACATTCTTCTGGATATGTAGAAAATAGCAGCAAACACATTTAAGACAAAAAGGGATCATCAATACCAAGTTTAGTATTTCTCACTGGTCAACAGTAAGATATTTTCAAAAATGATTCATTAGATTCACCTCTTATATGATTTTTAGCATTCAGTAAATAAGGGCAGGTCAAAAGTTATAATTGCGCTAAACACACACATGAGTGTGCATGCAAATAACAATTTCTTTTGCAACTTTTACCAGTTACAGATAAAACTAATAAAAGAAAACTGCTTTGAATAGTATTAGTATGAGTCCTGGGAATTTTTAACCCCAGACTATAGTGTAATTCTATTATGAATACTTGAGGAAACACTGTTGTTTTAACAGACTAAACATATGAAGTAGAAGTAACATTTTGTCTTGCAAATAAAATCTCTACCATTTCTTACCGCAGACAGGGAAACAAGGAAAATTTGGAGTTTTCCATATCTAGTATTCTTATAATTAAGTTCATGGCTAGTGAAATAATCTGGGCTGCAGGCACTCAAGAGATGTCCCTCTGTGTTCTGCAGGCGTGGTTGAAGAACACATATGCCAAATGCATAGTACACTTCGAGTAATCCCAGTCGGATCAGCTGGAATACTGTGGATAAAACTGTGTATTTAAAGCAAGGTCTTGTTAAATGGTAGCTATCACACCTCATATGTAAGTTATATGCATATTTCTAAGAAACTTAAATTTTTCTGTTCCTTTGGTCTACCATTTCTTAGTTAGAAGATCAATTTTATTTCATAAGCACTAATATCTTATTATTCAACTAATATCAACAAGATGAGCTTTCAATTTCATCTGACTGCAGCAAAATTTTTTTAATAGTGAGTAGAGTGTTAATTCTTCATTTTTTTCCTCTTCACGATGGTTGAAGGATTATGTAAACAGAAAGAGGCAAAGGAGGGAGGTGGCAGAGGGAGGGTGGAACTTCATATGAATTGCTCCTTAGGGTAGGATCACACACATACTTTTACCCATGCTCAAAATTCATTTACAATTTCTAGGGAGCAGTCTATCATTTCTCTCATTTCTCATATACATATAAATTCAGTACTCTCACATACAACTCCACCACTTACCAGAATTTAGGAAAATCATTTTCCCAGGACATTGACTGGGATTAAAGGTAGATCCTGGTATACACTAAAGCATTTGATAAATGCTAGCTCCCTTTCCATAGTAAATGGTTTAGGAAAATAAGCCATAAAATCAAAATAGGTGTTCTAAAATCCTCTATCAGATAGAAATGTACCTCTAACGTAATGTTCTTTGTTTCTGTACAAATCAATAAACATTCAGTGTTGATTGGTTTCTTTGATGTGTGTTGGGGCCTGTTTTATACTCTCATATTTTCTTTTTTTTTAATTTAATTTTATTTTATTTGTGAACATACTGTACAGAGGAGTTACAATTACATGGGCAGGATAATGCGTACATTTCTTACCAAGCATTGCAGCCTCCTCCTGTGTTTACCCTTCACATCCTCTCATATTTTCTGTTGTCTTTGTTTGATCTTTTTGGGGAGAAGTTTGCTACTATCTCCATGTGATGGTGGTTCTATTTAACTTTTCCTTTATCTATTTGGTATATTTGTTTAGAATCAATCAATTAATTAATTAATTTAGAATTATTGTATCATGCTGATATAATTAAGCACATAGTTGGAGAACCCCTCTAATAATTCTTGTTTTTTAATTTTTAAAAAATTTTATTGTCAAGGTTAATTCTTGTTTTCTTAAAGAGTATTTTCTTGATGTAAGGGTAAGAGCATTTTTCTCCTCTGCTTTATAGATATACTTGGTTTATATTTTTCTGTCTTTTACTTTCATGCTTTCTTATGTCCATGAGTTTTAGGCATCTCCAGTAAATACTGGAAGGCTAGATTTTAAATATCAATATGATGTTTTCCATTCATGAGATTAATTTATTTGTACTGTAATTATTAATATTTTCATATTTATTTCTGTTATCTTATTCCATATATTTAATTTATTTCTCATCTCTCTTTTTGTAACCTTTTGATAAATGCTGGATTAATAAAAATTTCTATACTATTTGGGACTTATATACTCACTATTTGGGTTTTTGTGTATATTTGGGGATATTTTTTATGTGCATATATGCCAGTCCTGGGGTTTGAGCACAGTCTGAGTGCTCTCCCTGAGCTTTCTTGCTCAAGGCTAGAACTTGAGCCACAACTCCATCTGTGGTGTTTTGGTAGTTAATTGTAAATAGAACTCTCACAGACTTTTCTTCCTGGACTGGCTTCAAATCTCAGTCCTCAGATCTCAGCCTCTTGAATAGCTAGAATCACAAGTATGAGCCTCTGATGCCCAGTACTATTTGAGTTTTCAGTTTGTTTGTTTTAGTGGTTACACATTTTCTAGTAAAAATATATTTCATAAACCATTAAAATTATGCAAAGTATGTAATTCAGTCACTTTTAATTTAACAGAATTATAAATAATTGCAAGTGCAGTTCAGCACATTTTTTTTGCCTTCAATATAAACCTTGTACCATTTAACACTCTCATCCACAATTATAGGCCAACATTTAGCTCTTCCCCGTCTCTTGAGATTTACCTGTACTTGACCTTTCATATGAGTAAAATACTAAAACATGGAGTTTTTGCTAGTTTTCTTTGACTTAATTCAATATTTCAGTCAGATAATAAATGATGCTTTTCCATATTATAGTACCTATTAGTACTCCATTCCTTTTTATGTACAAATAATATCTCATTATATTGATGTGCATATATATATATATATATATATGAATGTATAAACACACACATGGCAACACTAAAAACTTTTGTGCCTCTAATGACACTTGCAGCGTGAGGTATTATTATGGTTCAACATCTATAAGAGTCTGTCTTACCATGATTTTGGCTTTCTTGAATAAATATATTTCCACTTGACATATTCCCTCCAAGTAGTTACCAAGGCCATAGAATAGTTGATGTTTATAATTGCACCAATTTTTGGTTATTTCATTGGGGAGAGGGTCCACAGAATATCTTATATCTCTGTTTATTAAGTGTCTGACTGTTGTTTTTACATGAAGAGTTACAAACCAGCAAATGTATATCTTTGAAAGTATGAAAGGATGCTTTAGTTCCATAAGTAGGATCTTTGAAGAAAGAAAAAAGTCTTCAAAACAGCAGGCTCCCTGTCAGTCTATCTATCAATCAATTGATCGATCGATCTATCATCTATCTATCTATGGTTTTCAGCTAGTGTAAGAAAAGGAATGTTAGTATAAGAAAAATAACTTCTGTCTCCTGAATTTAGTACTAAACTGTTTCCTGTTCAAATTCTAGACACTCAAATCATTTTTACTGCTAATACCTAAATATGCCACTTAGAGTTTAATCATGTGAATGGATTCTCATAGTTCTAGCTGAAGTTGGTACTTTTGTATTTCTCCATTCGTTGATAGTCTTTTTTAAAGTAGCACTAAAAAACACATTATCTTGCTGGTCAGGCTGTCTTTACCATGTGTTAAATCTGAATTAGGGCTGCAACTGTCAAAAAATGATATGAAAGAGTGGCTAACTTTCACTTCTCTCTTGTGTGTTTGATTTTAGAATGTCAGCGACCCAGATTAACAGCTTGAGAAGATAGATGAAGCATAGCAAGAGAGATTGAATATGAGTGTCTAGTTGTAGAGGTAATTTTCTATGGAAAGCAATTTGGGAGGGTGACAGGTCATCAGGAAAAGCATTCCTTTTAGACTAAGTCTATACTTATGCAGACTTCTATGTACAGATGGACTATTTTAAATTTTCTTAAACAATCAATAAATTTAATATTCTATAAAGAGATGGGAACATGGTGGTTCAAAAGCAATGAGTTGAGTATTGGATAATGCATGATGAGTAAATTATAGAAATGTGTTGGACAATATTGTCTGTATAGTTAGTACTACTATACTATATACTTAAACTGTAAACAGTGTAGATCTTTTTTGGGGGTGGGAGGTCTGGTCATGGGGCATGAACTCTAGGCCTGGGCGCTGTCCCTCAGCTCTTCAGCTCAAGGCTAGTGCTCTACCACTTGAGCCACAGCGCCACTTCCGGCTTTTTTCTTTTTGCTTATGTGGTACTGAGGAATCGAACTCAGGGCCTCATGTATGCAAGGCAAGCCCTCTACCACTGAGCCACCTTCCCAGCCCCAAGAGTGTAGATCTTATGTGTTCTCACTAAAAAACCATAATCCAAAAAAGAAGTGAGATGATAAACTGGAATTTTGTTGAGAAAATAAGACATCATGAACGTGTTATAGAGTGTCTATAGGAGTCGAATAAAAAAGATTTTAGGACAGCAATGAAGATAGGGCTATATTTAGCAGCATGAATTTGCATGTTATTAGTTTATATTTTTTGATCCTGTTGTATGATATAGTTGGTAATTCAGAAGTAGGGACAGATAAGTGTGAGAAACTTTAGTGAATTTCCTCCAAAGGAAAGCAACCCTGCATTGACTGTCTATGGGTAATGAAGATAGGGTAGGAGATCAGGGGCTTACAAAAGCCTGATCAAAAGCAGAGATGGGACTGTGTTCATTAAATGTGAGCAAGTAATCTGGAAGGTTGTGACAAAAAGATTTAGGGAACTTGAAGGAATGGAACAAATGAAGTTCAAAAGGTATTTTGAAGGTAACCACTGGCGTTGGTGGTTTGTACATAAACTGTGTACTTTCTCTGATTCCTCTGGGCCTTTTTCTAAAGAACCCATCCTCTGTCTAGACTACCAGTAACTTCCACAGTTAGCTTGAGTCAGATATAAAATATGAGGGCCAGATGAGTCTTCATTCTTATATTTACTTCTCCTGCTTCCTGCATGTCAGTCCATGTTGTGAAGAACAGCAGGAAAGTTAACTGTGAGCAAACTTTGACCGATGGAAAGTGGAATCAAAACTATTGCAAGGAAATTCTTGCATACTATAGAGCATAACTAATGAGTCCTTTCCCACCTCTTTCATTTTGCAGTTGGTTGAGATGGACAGATAAAACAATAGTCCATTACACTGCTCTTTCCATTGTCTTAATAGCATTTTTCTACCATGTCACTGTCCCAAGTTTGCACTTCCTCAGTAAGAGGCTAGCATCAGGATCCTTGCCTTAGACAATGCTTACTAAAGAACCTAGGTTAAGACATAACTGCGTAGCCAGGTGCACAC
The DNA here is from genome assembly GCF_024711535.1 of Dipodomys merriami. Lineage (NCBI taxonomy): Eukaryota > Metazoa > Chordata > Mammalia > Rodentia > Heteromyidae > Dipodomys > Dipodomys merriami. The sequence continues at coordinate 17,946,496 of NW_027206068.1, forward strand.
TACTCTACCCAGCTTTCTGTTAATGGAGATGGAGTCTTGTCCTTTCCTGGCTGGATTTGAAAAACTATTCTACCCATCTCAGCCTCCTAAGTAGCTAGGATTACCAGCATAGCCACTGCACCCCACTTCTTAGACATCTAAGGGAAAATAAAAGGAAGATATATATATATATATATATATATATATATATATATATATATATATATATATATATATGACTTGAGCAGGAGTCAGTAAACATTTTAATAAAAGGTCAAATAGTGAAAGTTTTATGCCAGACGTTCTCTGTCACCTCTTCTCCCAATGTCTGACCAAGGAAATATGTGCAAAAGAACAGGCATGCTTGTTTCAAGAAACCTTTTGTTTGTTTTTGTTTTTGTTTTGCTTTTTCATACCTGGATTTGGCCTAAAGGCTATTGTGTATACTTTTTCTCTAGTGTTTGAGACAGGTCTGGAGTGGAGCAATGAGTTTAGGATTTACCGTTGTATAGCTATTTCTAAGTCTGTGTAATTTAATGTAATCATTTTTCCTTTCACACTTGATATTTGTGTTTTCTTTGTAAGTGCAATCACACTTTCTATATATCAATTTTCTTCAAAAGAGAACCAGTACAAACCTGTTGATGAAATATCACCAATTTGATTAAATAAAAAGGTACATTTTAATAAAGATATCTTTATAAACACACACACACATGCACTCATGCTCGTGCACACAGACACACACACAACTGGCTAGGCACCAGCTCACGGCTGGCTCACAGTTGAAATCCTAGCAACTCAGAAGGCTTAGATCTGAGGATCAAGGTTTGAAACCAGCCCGTGCAAGAAAGTCTGGGAGACTCTTATCTCCAATTAATCACAGAAAAAGCCAGAAATGGCACTGTGGCTCACGTGGTAAAGCACTAGCCATGAGCAAAAGGAGCTCAGGAACAACATTCAGGCCCAGAGTTCAAGCCCCAGGACTGGAAAAAAAAGCAAACAAAAAAATAATAACCTCACAACTGATCAATTACACAGGTGTGCCAAACACTAATATTTGAAGATTGAAAGTTGAAGATTTATTTTGTCAGAGAGTACTGTGTAATATGGTCAGGCTATATATACATTACTTTAGCATACTCACATATGTGTATATACTTGAGTATACTCAAGTACACATAAAACAAGAACAAAAATGTATTGTGAAATCATATTTAAGACAAAGATAAGATGTTATTAATACCATGAAAAATTAATGAAACAATAATAGTTACTGAGACAATCTTTATATCATGTTAGGGTTCCTTAGAAATAAGTTAAGAATTTAGGGGAAAGATGAGAGAGTATGTATCAAGTGGTAGAATACTTGACTAGAAAGCATGAAACCTCGAGTTCAAATTTTAGTACTGTCTAAAAATACTAATAACCATGAAATAATATTAATGTTAAAAAGGATCTATGAAAGGTCAGATAAGTTGATGTTAGGTAAAATGAATCCCAAGATAAGTATTCAAATGTTTTTTTTTCTTTCTTGGGATTGTTTCTAACATATTTCTATTTCTAAGATTATTTCTTTGTTGCTTTGTATGTCCCTCCCCCACAGTACAACCCCTGCTTTCACTGTATTTGATGTTGTTATAATTTGTGGAGGGGAAGGGAAAAAACAAATCGTTTAAATAGGGATACAGGTGGACCCATTGCAACAATGACATGTACACGTCGTTTGTTATGTTGAAAAACGAACTTTACAACTTTGGCAGGGTGGGGAGGGGGGGATGGGAAGGGATGAGAAGGGGAAACAAAGAAGGAGGCTACAATGCTTGATAAGAAATGTACTCATTACCTTATCCATGTAATTGTAACCCCTCTGTATGGTATTTTCACAATAAAAAAAATTTTTTTTAAGTATCTGGGTTTGAACTATGGCTCAAGTAGCAAAGCCCTTGTCTAGCAATCACAAAGCCTTGAATTCAATCCCAAGGACTAAATAAATAAAAAATTACAATTCAGTTATCAAACTGATGAATCAGTGTCTTTAAAAGTGTGTGAGCAGCAAGTTTGAGTCAAGCTCCATTACTGCCCAGTCAATTATTAATTTTCTGAGAGTGTACAACATTTAATCAGGCATTTCCATAATCAAGTTTTAGTAAATCATTTCATTTAAACCTAAGTACCTATCCGATCACCCATTCGATTCCTCTAATTATCCTTCTTAAAGAACATACCCTATTTTACACAAGACAAATTCCTACTTCCATACATTCCCTGGCTTGATGGAAGAGATAATTCCTAAGCTGAATCCAACATACTACTACTAGTAGTAGTAGTTAAATAGTTGTACAAAGCAGTTTTAATTCAACAGATCTGTTTATTAGTACAATACATGTTTATAAATGTCATCCCTTTCATCATTACTGATGCTCATTACTGGTGCTCTGTCCAGTGCTGACTTACTCAGGTATGAGATATCGTGGTAGGATATCCTGCAGGGATGGATTACATGTTTGCTCTGAAAAGCTCAGAAGGATTTCCTTCTAGGAGATAGATATGTCATGCAGCAATTGGTCCCAAACTGTATTTCAGTTGTGAAAACAATCTCAATTCCCTTAGCCTTGTTCACAGCCTGTGTTCGTGAATATCAGGAAAGATGGGGCTGATAGCAAGGTGGGAAGAAATAAGTTCACTAATAACTCTGAATCACTGAGGCTCAGGGAAGCACTACTCCATTTGGCCAAAGAACAACCATTCTTTGAATCTTCTGAGTGTACCATATAGAAAGTACTTAGTAAATATTGAAATGAACGGTGTTTAGAATAGGAAGCTCAAAGTATTTCCAGATCAATAGATGACACCCTTAAAAATTCATCCAAAGTTAAAATTTTCCATTAATAAATTTAGGTGGGAAATATAAGTTGCTACTTACAATTAATTCAATGAAGAATATTTTATATTTCTTGTTTAAATCTTGTATTTCCTACCTCTCCCCATGCATATACTATTGTCAGAATTGAGGGAGGGCATCTTACTACTGCTTTAATTACAGAAACAGAGCTATATTAGGTAGCCACTACATTAATCTAATTCTATGTTCATATTCATTTTGTCTGTCTTCCAAAATTCCAGTAAGCTCTGAGTATATTTTGAAACAAGTCTAATAAGTTTATTTTCTATTTTTTTATAAAATATTTATTAAATGCAAACACAGTAAGTTTGTATGCTTGGCTTATAAATATATGGTAAATATCATTATTTCCAAAAAACCCACTGACATTTACTTTTTTTAGGTATATTTTTAATTATAACTTTCAAGACTCTAAGAACATAATGTCAATATTGTAATCTATCCAGAAGGGAAAAATATCACGCCATTCCATAGGAAGTATCTTTACATAAAATTACTCTGCCTATAAAAAATTACTCTTAAAGGAATGGAAAGTTATAGATTAATTAAATGTTGTTTGAATGGCCCAGAGAGAATAATTTTAAAAACCTGATTAACCCCATAAAGAGGGACATGTGGATTTTGATCTGCTGTTTGGTTATTACTAGAAGACAAAGTTGGCAATGCTAATCAATGTGGAATTTAAATAAAACTATTTATTTTGGATTTTCATTTATATATTTCTATGTATTGTAGTGGAGTTCTGTACCAGGCTTTCTAAAATTCTATGTGGTTAAGACTGAAATTACTAACAACTTGCCATGACATGGTGATGATTCAGGGACTCAGACAACAGCTCCTTTGTTAGTGGCCTCATTGTTTCTATTAAATAGCAATTTACAGTGTGTGATGAAATGTATGCAATGACATTGTGGCTAGAAATGCATTTGTTCTGTGAGACTAGCCAGTTCTCTGCTGCCAGTTTTATAATCCTTGTGAGTAAAATGAACTGTTCCTAACTGAATAAATGAAAAATAATCATGTTATTACTTTACTATTACAAATAAAGGGAATATATTGCATCAGCCCTAGATCAAACAGTTGCTCAATTCCAACCTGATATTGTATTTTTTTTCTTTTTAAGCACTACACTATACATATGTTAGAAATGTAAGTAGCAGCTAGTCAAATTCCTATGGAATATGTGGAATAACTTTTCTCAACAGTCAAACACATTAAAAACAATACTACCTAGAGGTGAATTTAAAATAGCATTACATCTTTTATTATTGTACCTTTGCCTTTCCACAGAAGAGATAACATTAGTAATTATTAAGCAAAAGGCAATCTCACAGTTATAAAATGTTCCATGACTAGTTATATTTTTAAATTCCATTCTAAGCCAGGCACCAGTGGCTCAAGCTTGTAGATCTTACATTACTCAGGAGGCTGGATACCATTTCAAGGCCAGCCCAGTCAAGACAGGTCAAGATATTTATCTCTGATTAACCACCAAAAGCCAGAAGTGGAGGTATGACTCAAGTAGTAGAGTACCAGCCTTGAAAAAAATATTCAGGCAGAGCACCCAGATGCTGAGTTTGAGCCCCAGTACTGGCACACACACAAAAATGATAATAGCTACATTCAAAATATCCTTGTCAGTAGTTGCTTTCCACAATTTAGCATATCTTCAGCCAGATTCTTATTAACACTCAGTGCTCTTTTTTCATTAAGTAGAGGAATACTTATAAATCCTATCTGTGCTGATTTTATTAACAACTGAATTTCTTAAGCTAAATAAAATTTATTTTATGCCATTTTTTCCCCTTGAATCTCTTTTCTCAGAGAGCTTCATGTTATCCTTAGCTGAATTTTTCAAAGATCAATAAGACATTATGGTCCCTGAAGTGAATATTGCCCTAAAGAATCAAACATATCCTCCTCACAAAAGACCTCATCTGAAATTTCCTTGTTACTCTAGACCGCTGTTGAGCAAAACACTCCAGGATCTTTCTTTGGAGCAACAGGACTTTCCAAGAATGGAAAACAGGTTTGGGCTTTTGGTCTTACCTTTGCTTCTAGGTGAAGTAAAAGTGTGTTTTCCCATTTCCTGGAGTTCAATTTGATAACTATTTATTATATGAGGCATTTGTGTTCTTGCTTGTATTCTCCTTTGCTCTCGCTGTGTTTGAATGCCTAGAATGAAGTAGAAAATGTTAAAGCCTTTCTGAAACAACAAAAAAATGTGTGTTACTAGGACACTTAGTAGTTTGACTGATTTTATCATCATCACAGATCTTACAAAATTTCAACAAAACTCACTTATTTTTCTAGTTTATTTACTTGTCCATTGATTTTTTTGTTTTGTTTTGTTTTATTTGCTGGGCCTAGGGCTTGAATGCAGGACCCGTGCATTGCCCCTGAGGTTTTGATTTTGCTTGAAACTAGTACCCTACCACTTGAGCCACAGTTCCAGTTTCTGGCTTTTTTGGAAATTTATTTGAGCTAAGAGTCTCATGGACTTTCCTGCCTGAGCTCACTTGGAACTGAGATCCTCAGATCTCAGCCTCCCAATTACTCCAGGATTGCAGGCATGAGCCAGCGGCACTGGGATCAATTCATTGACTAATTCCACAAAAAATACATCTTGATGAGATCAATTAGTTACTGTTTCTACCATGGAAGAAGTCAAGTTCATATCCTCTTTTCCTGCAAGCTTGCTCCCTTAGGCTTTCCAGACATTAGAAAGACTAGAAGTAGTGAGACATTCAAATTCTATCAGTTTAGTTCCAACTTGTTAGATACAACCAAAAGTCATATAAGGTAGTACTTAGTTACAAAGTCACCCTTAAGGAAGCAATTCTGAGAACTAGCACTGTAGAACTTAAAAAAAATATTTACTGTTTGGGGTGTATCAGTTAAACAAGCTTCAGAACAGAAATCGAGTCATAAAAAAATTTGCAGGTTCTGTTGGCTGGATGCCAGGTTGATCACATCATATGTTATTAGTCATTTCTTCTGCCATATTCAATGCTATCTCTTACTTACACACTGAAATTTAAATGTGTTGGCTATTTATGAACTCAGTCATAGTTTCAAATGCTGGACCTACTCATAAGCTTTTAGCTCACTAAATTTGAAATGACAACTGAAAAGTACAATTTAGATGATTTCTTTATTCCCAATCATATTTAAAACTTTCCTCTAATTGGCATGAAATATCTTTACTAAAATAACCTCTCCAATGAACAATATCTGACCTCTGGGACTTAAGATTATTAAATCTAATCAAAGTGTAATTAATATATTATTCATCCTTAATCCATACAAAAGCCTCTGCTCTCTCAGTTCTTAGGTATCCCTAAGTATCTGATCCTTAGATTTATTGTGTTCCTTTTCCTAGGATTTTTTTTTTATCACTTCTCAAAACTCTTCCTAAAGTGTAGCCTGACTTCTCAATCAGACACAATATTTCTCCTGCTATAGAATTCCTCAGTTCTGTTTTTTTATGCTAGCAGTTTTATTGCCTCTTATATTATAGTATATTTATACTTGTCACTTTTATATTGTAAACTTTTCAAGATAAAAGTGACACTATCTCGAGGTGAGAGTAAAGATTTTCACATAGAAACATAGAATGTTGTTCCTTTAGGCTTTAATCTTAGAAAGAAACCATCTATTTGGCTGGCTTACATCAAGGAGTGTCACTTGTTCTACATCTCACACAAATTATGTTTACAGTTTTACTCTTTCATTTTTTGTCCCTTCCACTCATTTAAGAACCAGGTATGTTGTCAATTTGGGAATATTTGTATTCCTATTTTTTCTAATAAAAATAATTGCAACTGATAGATTGTATTACATCTTTTCCATTAAGATTGTTATATAAAATATTTGTGAACTCTTAGAGAGTATTTGTAAAAAAAAAAAAAACAGTGGGAGACAGTGAAAAATAAAAATCATGTTACTGTATCCTTATATATTTAATTTATATATAGCATGCTTCATAAATGAATATTCAAAGTGTTTATGTCTTAAAATGTGTGGTGTGTTATTAGCTTTTGCCCTAATAAACTTCAGTAAAAACCCTCCTTGGCATAAATATGGAGTAAAAGAACTCTTTGACTGGCTATTTTACATGAAGGAAAAATAAAGCAGTTGGCAAAATGAATTAGTAGCTCAAATGGAACCTAATTAGCTAGAAATTACAGTAGATAAACAGGAAATATGGTAGAAAAGAAGTTGAAAACAGAAGGAAATAAATTGCTTAGAGGAACAGATCTACACAAATCAATGTTTATAGTATCATCTATTATTATTCTGCTTTGTTGATCATTGAAATACTAGTCATCAATTTGTTTCTCAAAATAACAGCTTGGCTCTTGAATTGTCTTCACTTTCCTGACAATCTTAATAAATATAAAATGTTAACCATGATAGTAATGCCATGGACTGTCAGCTTCCGAGTGACTTCCATGAAAGATTAAGGGCAGCTGGGTGCCAGGGACTCAAACCTGTAGGTCTACTTGGAAGGCTGAGGATCATGGTTTAAAGCCAGCCGAGGAAGACAAATCTGAGAGACTAGTATCTTCAATTAACCAGAAAAAAAGCTGGGTGTGATGCTGTGGCTCAAGTGGTAGAGCTTCAGCCTTTCTGAATGTTGCTCAGCAGCTCAGCAGCAGCATGAGGCAGAGTTCAAGTCCCAGTACTAGCACATTTTCTCTCTCTCTCTCTCTCTCTCTCTCTCTCTCTCTCTCTCTCTCTCTCTCTCTCTCTCACACACACACACACACACACACACACAAACACACATAAACACAGAGAGAGAGAGAGAGAATAATGTAGAAAGATACCTAAAATTAAAAAGACATAGATATAAAGTTAAAATATACATTTAACTTACTATATTTATTATTCTTTATCATAACTGCATCTTTTCTTGAGCTTCAATGTGTAGTTTAAAATCCAAAATCATTACTATTTCTTTGTTTAATAAAGCAAGATGTCTGGGAACTACCCGCTCTAGTTTGGCTTTACTAACAAGGGTTTATCACTGAGTGAGAGAAAGGGTACAATATCTCTCCAATTCACAAATAGCTTTCTGAATTATTGATAGAATTGTGGCATTCAATCTCTGAACTCTGAAGATATAATTGGGTATAGACCAGAGGAAAGACTCATTAAAAAGTCTGTGTTATTCAACATATAAGCATTTCATACATGTCTGGACTTTCTATTGTTTCCGTAACAAATCATACATGACATGCAGTATATGCCTTCCTGAACAAAAACTAAGATGATGAAGATGTCATAATACCAATTGCTGGCAGGATTCAGAACAATAAGGCCTGCCAATCACAGCATAGTTACTCAGAATAATAGTTTCTTTCAAACCTATATTCTTGCCATTCAACTTAGCAGTTAAGTTTTTAATATATCCTTAACTTATTTGGAAAGTTATATCCACATATATACCCTCATGTGAATATAGAAGCTTTATTCTTAATTATGTTTAAATATGGCAAGAAAAGTCCTTCAAAAAATGAATCAATAATCAAGACGTGATACATTAAGCTGGAATAGTGAAAGCTTAGCACTACGGAGGCTGAGGCAGGAGGCTCATCAGTTTGAGGTCAATCTGGGCTAAATAGTGAGATATTGCCCCTAAGAAACAAATAAACAACAACAAACATCAATGCACCTATTCAATGGGATGCTGTTTATTAAGTGTTGAAAAATAACAGGCTATCAAGTCACACTAAGCCATGGATGGCTAGTAAATTCACTCTGATAAATGGAAGAGACCAATGAGCAAAGATATAGATTGTGTTGCCCCATTTACATACCACTCTGAAAAGGCAAAACCACATATATAACAAGCAGATTGGTAGATTTTGGGTTGAACTGGAGAGCTGTTAAGTCAGCAGAGGAGTTTGAGGATGGACAAATTGCATACATAAAAATATAGTGGTGAAACTAGGTGCCAGAGGCTCACGCCTGTAATCCTAGCTACTCAGGAGGCTGAGAGCTGAGGATCGTGGCTCAAAGCCAGCCCAGGCAGGAAAGTCTATGAGGCTCTTATCTCCAATTAACCACCAGAAAACCAGAAGCGGTGCTGTGACTCAAGTGGTAGAGTGCTAGCCTTGAGCTGAAGAGCTAAGGGACAGTGCTCAGGCCCAGAGTTCAAGCCCCACGACCATCCAAAAAAACCACAAATATTTATATATACAGTGGTGGATAGATGGCATCTAGTTTGCCAAAACATATAGAACTTAAAAACAGACTCTTGTACAGGTATTTTTTAAACCATTTAAGAAGTCGTGAATGGAGAATAGACAAGCTTTCCCAGCAGAAGTCTCCATATTCAAGGAGGAGAAATATAACTCCTTGCTCTTATATACACACAGCAACTTCATTCCAAACAGTACAACATGAGACAAAAGTGGAAAAGTAACCATATAATGGAGAAAACAGACAGCATTGCCTCTACCTGATCAAGAGCAACACATCTGCAATGATCAGGTGTGTTGATTGTATTCACGCCTCCTGATATGTAAGAGAAAGTGTGAGGAGACTATTAAACCCCTTCACGGGACACAGCTGTTTTCAGCTGGAGTCCTTTGCAGCACCCACCATGGTGGTTGCACATGGCACTCTTCTTGGTTCTTTGTCAAGTCAAACAGAGAGGCCCTGTCTCAAATCTCCATCTCTGACACTAAATTCGAATGTTGAATAAGAAGGCACTGAGAAATGGAAAAAAAATGTACAACCCATGAGAGTTGGTTTGAAGCCACGCTCAAAGGTGCTCCAGACTCCAGCTCACAGATGCCAGTCACCTGGCTTTTCAGGAAGGTACAGATGAGTTTCCCCCACCATGGGGGGAAAACCCAAACTGATCTTGAAAATGGGAAGTAAGGTGCAAGGTGTACATGTTTCCCTTAAGAAGACAAGCCATCATTCTATAAGTTATAAAGATCAAAGACTCATATTTTCTCATGCGTCAAAACATTCCTCACTCTGACAGGTCACTCAGTAGCTTCAACTGAAGCTCTGAGTAAAACCTAGACAAATGAATAACCAAGCAAATGTCCTTTAGACTGGTGGGACTTGAGGAAAGAGTCTGTCCTTTCCTGACTCTAGACAAGAACGGCCCTGGCAGAATGTTTTCAATAAGGTTATAACTGTTTGACTAGGGTTGGAGCTGGAATAGTGTTTTTTTTTTTAAATCTTTAAGTAGTTGTACAAAGGAGGTGCCAAACAACAAAGCAGTTTAGGAATACAATGCATCTTGATCAGCATCTCCCCTTCAACATCCTCACCCCCTCATCAATCCACCCCTTCCCCTACTTTTTCTAATTTTTTGGTTTATTTTTTTGTACATTTTTATTGTAAAAATGCTGAACAGAGGGGGTATAGTTACATGAGCAAGGCAATGAGTATGTTTCCTACTGAGCATTGTTGCCTCCTCTTTTGCTTTCCCTGTACCATCGCTTCCCTCCCACCTCCACAACTACCTTGCTCCCCTGCGAAGTTGTAAAGTTCATTTTCAACATAGTGTTTTGTACATCTCATCGTTACAATGGGTCAACCTGTATCCTTAATTTCAGCATTTTTCCCTTCCCCTCCCCCAATTAGAGAAGTGTATATACATGATGCAGGGAACCAACATCAAATACAGTGAAAATAGGTGTTATACCATGGGGGAGGCGCACACAAAGCAACAAAAAAATCACATGGTACATTATAAATACGTTAGAAACAATAGCAAGAAAGAAAAAAGGTATTTGTGTCCCTATCTTGGGGTTCATTTTGCTTAACATCATCTTATATGGTCATATGTACATAGCTTTTGGCCTTTTCTGCTTGTTCTACACATGCACTAGTTATTGCAAATAAAAACCACACTACCAGCACAACTATGTTTATCGCAGCATTATTTACCATAGCTAAGAGATGGAACCAACTCAGATGCCCCTCAGTAGATGAATGGATCAAGAAAATGTGGTATATATATACACACAATGGAATTCTATGCCTCCCTCAGAAAGAATGACATTGCTCCATTTGTTAGGAAATGGAAAGACTTGGAAAAAATTGTGTTAAGTGAAATAAGCCAGGACTAATTTTGTGGTTTATATAATGAAGTTTTGGCTGAGTTCTAACCCCCTCCTTGCTTCATTCGCTTACCTCTCTTCCTTTGTCCCCACCCCCACCTCTTGGATATTCCTATTTGCTGATGTTGATTTTGTTGGGTTTTCACCTAGTCTTGCTAATATATATACATATATATGATATACATAATATAAAATATATATTATATAATATATAATAATGTATAATGTATTATATACTATTTGAGCTCTCCAGTCTATTACATTTCAGTTAATTCATTTGTAGCCATTTGCATACAACCTAATGTGTTTATTTATAGATTTATAAGCACATTTTGTTTTCTCTGCTTTTAGTATTTTTTACTCCAATTACTTTTATTTTATTTTTACTTCCTTTTTCATTTTTTATCTGAATTAGGGAAGGGAAGAGGAACAACAGAATGGTGAGACAGAGAACAAGGGGAGAACCAATGCAACAGCAATATTCATAAGACAATATGTTGGAAATGATCTGTACAACTTGGGTTGGGGGAAGACTGAAAGGAGGAAAGGCAGGAGAAAAATGAGAGAAGGGGTAACAAATTTGACAAGAAATGTACTGTTACCTAACTTATGTAAATGCAACCCTCTGTACATCACTTTGACAATAAAAAAATAAAAATATAGGTACATTCTATCTACCACATAAACTAGACCCAGAGAAACAAAAGTATTGGTTTTATTTTGCTGTTTCTGGTCTTTTCCCCAGACTGCCTTTCTCACTCTTGAATCCATTAATAGTGGGTTCTATTCTTCTCTTCTACCCTCTTTCTCTGATTTACTTTGTCCAGCAAAACTCTTTCCTCTAAAGGTCACTGGTGATTAGATTTGGTCCTTAAACTTTATCACATCAACAAAGTCTCTTTTGCCATTAAGGTAACAGGCATCAATTCTGGAAATCACAGTAGAGACATGTTTGGTGGCTATGCTGCTCACCACACTACAGGATTAAAACTTTATATGCACCTGTACTTACTGCTTATTTCCTCCTGCAGACATCTCAATCCTATGAGTTCCTAAATTAAATTAATTTCTTACCAATGTGCTTGGTTGATTACTTTGTCTTTATACAACAACCTGACCTGAAGATAGAAAATGCTTCTTTGCCATCTATCATGGATTGGTAAGCCTACTTTTCCAAATTCCTGAATATTTCCCCCATAGGTTCCTACCATGCATCTCTTGTACAACTAACTACCCTTTTCTGAGTCTCATTTTACTCAAAAGTGTTTTTTCACTGGTACCTGCAGGCTGGGAGAACTGTACACACACACACACACACACACACACACACACACACACACACACACACACACACACACACACACACACACACACACACACACACACACACACACACACACACACACAATGTGCCTGTGTAATTAGCCATAATGAAACTTAGAGTCTGCTGTGAAGAACATGCAATAAACACATAAAATGGGTGATTAAAAAAAGAAATATGGATGATGGTTTTGATTTCTTAGAAAATTGAAGAGACAGGTTGTCTCTCATGTGAGGGAACTTGAATATTATAAATGGGGTTTCGATGTTTCTAGAAAAGCCAGATTCTTGACAAAGTTTTGGTTTGCAGAAATAAGAATGTTATTTTAGGCTAATGAACAGCTGAATTGGTTAAGCTAACAGATGCTTTTATAACACTGAAGTCTGTAATCTCAGTGGCTTAACATTATAGACATATTTCTGGTTTTTAATAAGTTACAAATCAGTTATTTCTGATTGGAGAAAAGTTTGCACTGAGGTTGATTAAAATGACTTCATAGTTCTTTTATATAGCTTTCTGACAACATATTTTATAAATTCATTTAGCAAACATCTTTTAAGTACCTACTATGTATTAATATTTGTTCCTGACATATTCTGGAGACTGACAAAAGCATTATTTCTGCCATTTAAGAGAAACTCCAAGCTGGGAAGGAAGGCAGATACAAAAAAAGAAAGTACTTTTCATCTGTTGTGGAACACAAAAGAAAGCAGTATTTTATAGATTATGGAAGAAGAAAGTTTAAATGAGAATCTTTTAGTAAGAATGACTTGACTGGACAGTGGGAGCAGTTGTTTTCATAAGTGCTGAAAATAAACACTGTAAATCCCCTGAGTTTACTTGGAAAACACCTGACCTTTAATCTTTTCTTTTTAAATCAGCTACCAAGATACATGCCTTGTCACAACTCTTCAAGTTCAAGTGCTTATCTTTCTATGTGCAAGTACCTGTATATCCTGTGTTTTGATAGCCACTCCCAGCAGAACTTCTTCATTTATAACTCAGGCATACCAGGAACTTGGAACAAAGAGAAATAGATTTCTTGTGGCCAAATTTGTCTGTCTCTGAGACTCATATGAACTGTATTATTTTCCATGTTCCATGATTTATAAAGTTTCTTCCAGTTCTAGCTTGAAATTATAGACTACTAATACTTTGGTTGAAATTATATTTCTTGATGGAGCATTTCACTTGAAAGTAGTTTATATGACAATGTAGTTACAAACACGCAAACAGTAGGTGTACTAGTTTGGGGTGTTTATCTTGACATCAGGCTGGCTACACTAAAGTCCTGCATAATACCCTTTCCTTATTTTTAGCAATTTGACCACAATAATACATTTTTTCTGTATCTCAATTTCAGTAAAATAGAAATAACAACAGATCTGCTTCCTGTCACTGAAATAAACATTAAATTGATTCAAGGAGTGACAACTGTCATTCTCAATGCCCGTGTTGTCCCAGAAATTCTTTTCACTAGGCCTAAAGGAAAACTTAGTAATGTAACTTATTCAGTGTGTCAGACAACTTAATAAACACTTGAGGTTAGCAAGTTACAGCAGAAGCCACTGGAAAACTTAATGGAAATGAAAAGGAAAGAAATATGATATGAAATGTAATGTTGTAGTGTAGAAATATATAGTAGACATTATATAATAAAATATTAGGACAAAGGGTGAACAAATGCAGCACTGGTACTCACTAGACGCTATGTTGAAATGAACTATACAACATGTGAGTAGGGGTGGAGCAAAAAACTTAAGAGCGAAAGAAGGGTGACATGTACTCTTTATCTGACTTATGTAATTGTAACCCCTCTGTACATCAACTTTGTAAGACTAATAGAATGCATGAAAAATGTAAAGAATGCCCTAATGTATTATTATAGATTGTAATTTAGTCATGTGAGATGTATTTTTATTTTATTCTCTCTTTTTTGGTGGCACTGTGTTTTGTAATTCCAGTTACAGATTTTCCTCCTTAATTGGAGATAGAGTCCAGTAGAAATTTCTGCCCAGATTGGATTTGAACAACAATATTCTGGATCTCAGCCTCCTGAGAAGCTAGGATTACAGGCATGAGCCACCAATGCCTGTATTTTATTTTATAGCTAAATACACAATGTAACATATTAATAAGATACACATTTCTCCTGGACTTACATAGTTCCTCTCACCTTGAATCTCAGTAGACATCACCACCTTCAATACCATCCATGGATTTTCATGCATTGTGTTTTATGTCTAGTTACTTAATACAGTGTTTTGTAATGTTGAAACATATTCATAATCATTGTTACTTCCTCTACAGCTGTGAGGATGATTCCAGCCATGTTCAGGCACTCAGTAAATGTTAGGTGTTTGTCTATTTTTTCCCTGATATAAACAAAAACCAGTAGAAGTAAGTTTATTACAACTCTCTTTGGATTAGGAAACTGGGTTTACAGAGGGTCAATCATTAGCAAGTGGAGAAAACAGAATTTCATTCAAATTCATCTGGATTCAAAGTCTATATATAACCTTTTCTCAATACCAGACTGCCTCCTTAAGTTAAAGACATGGCTATACTGAAATATTTTATGCTTCTTCACCCATGGATATAACTTATTGATAAGAAAGGTATTTCCTGTTAGCTAAAGAGCAGTCCCTGTGTTGTAATTGTATTGACTTTTCATTTTAAATTGAGACACTTCACACCAACTGAAATGCACAGAAGATAATGTGTCATTGCCACTGACATTTGACAGACATTAACATGATGCTTTGTTTGCTTCAAATATTTTAAGAAAACATAAGGCTATGCATGGACTTTACCACCTACCCCTTCCCAATTCTTCCTTCTTCAGGATGCCCTCCTGAAGCTGAATCATTGCTGTGTACATTTTTGTTCTTGAACATACATATATAAACCTGGTATCTTTCAATCATGTAAACTCCAGAGACTTAAGATCAGGATGTTTATCTTAATATTTTGTTCTGTATGTTGTATCCCCAGTGCGTAACATCAAGACCAGTGCTAGGCAAACACTCTGTGGACTCTGTGAATGATCAAATGATAGAAATGTTACAATTTTTTTAGCTACATAAATATCATCATACCAAGTATTCTTTTGGGATTTTATCAATATTATTTTTACAAGATTAGCCACACTGACACACAGATAGCTGTAGTTAATTCATCTCAGTTATGATAGAGCTATTGTTGGTTGCGACCTCCATCCTTAAGAAAGCACTCCATCCTTCAAAAAAGGAATAGCAAAAACACTTCACCGTTTGGGGGGAAAATATAACACCTGTTTATATCTCTTTGATTGTATTCTTCATTTCTGTTTTGTGCAATTTTATCTTATATGCTAAAGTTGTTTGTACTGATATCTTTATGTCATTGTGGTCACATATATATCATAATGTATAAGCACATTCATATACCGTGTGTATAAACCTGCATTCATACCTTTCTCTGACTCATGCTGTTTCATTATTATTATATCCATGGATTAAAAAACGTTTTACCTTTTATCAGCCTTTGCCACCACATATACTTATGTCAAGCATGCTCCCAAATGGCTTTGTTCTTGGATCATAAACAAGTGAGACAGGCCCTCACTTGCCATGTTCCTGCAGGCCTCTACTCGTGTTGTGTGCGGTTTGGCCTCCTTATTTCTGTAGTTGGTTTCCTTTGGCTGGAAAGGCCTAGACATGATTCATGTTTGTTCCTTACTTTATTACTTTTTAGTAGAAAACATACATCATGACTCCTGTTTTATGCTTTTATCATTTGCAGTGAATGCATTGCCCATGTTGATGCATTGATCCATATGCTGTAGACTAACATAAGATGTCATGCCTATATTTTGCTCTACTTAGACCTTAAGTCTCCACTCACTGCCTTCTCAAATAAATTATTAGATTTTCAACTTTAAAAATTGCATTAGCATCATCTATAAATATGAGCTCAGAAAAACTATGATTTTTTTTGGTTCTACGGGTTTGGTATATTACACAAGCACTACATAACCTTAGGGAGTTTCCAACCTCAAAAATTAGACTTTTAAATTATGTGTGTAACTCTATATCTTTGTTTCTTTTCCCCGCTACATCAACTAGAATACTCAGAGCCTTATTTATTATTTAAGATACCGCTTTGTGTCTATTAAATGAAACAGTCTTTTTCCCTTTATCCTCAGCTCTGTAAGTCTCTGGACCTACTGTTCAGCATTTGCTCACATATTCTCCTGTTCATCACTATAGCTATACTAGGAAGATATTTTGAAAATAGTAAACAAAAGAGTAAAGAAGGAAAGGACTAAGAAGAGGAAGTAAATGGTAAAAGTGTTTATATCAAAGATTAATAGAAGGATCTTGTGTCTTCTCTTTCTCTTTCCCACACATTCTATCCTAGTCTTTAAAACAAACAGCAGCATTTCCAAGGTTCTGTGCCCTTCCAGGCCTCTCTACCAGTGATTCTGAAATGACCTTCCCTGTTCCTCTGACAAAATCTTACTTTCAACTCAAGTTATTTTCTCTGCGTGAAATCACGGTTCCTGTTTCAAGTATGGTGTTGCATTCATGTCATATTTCATTGCTATTTACATGTCTGCCTCTCTCACCACAGTCCTCAGAGACTGGGCCCATGTTTCTCTCATTTCTGTAAGCCTAGTTACCAGAGAAATATTCGGGAAATTTGTGTGCAATAAATGACTAACTGTATGACCTTGAAGTTATTACCAGGGTTTTCTGCTTTGTAAAATAGAAACAAATAATAATTTCTAACCTAACAAAACTCAAGATCACATTGGATAATTCATGTAGAACATAATACCAGACATGTTATTCATAACAAGCTAATAATTACTACCGTTATAGATACATTTTAATGTAACCACTATTTGATGGTCAAAATTGACATAAAGATGATATTTCATTGTCTAAGTTTTCCTTTACAAGACCATTTGTCAGAAAGTCTAAAAACAATATTAAACAAATAGGTCTATTTACCATCAGAATGAAATATCTTCCTATCAGAAACTGCATGGAACACATTCTCTCTGTACTAGTAAAGCCAGTTTGCTACATGACATCAGAAACTGGATATAAGGAAGAAACATTCAGAGGATTTCTAGCACCTTAACTATCAATGACCTCTATTTGACTCACCAGCTATTTTACCCAGCCCTTTCATTGTCTAGGTTATCATATACATTTATCACTCTTATAATAATAAAAATTCAGAATAAGTTAATGAACTAACAGAAGACAGGCACAGATTTTAGTTGTAGGATTTGACAGGAATACATTTCACTGTCCGTCTAGTTTTTTTATTTGTTGAGTGTTTGAAATATTTAGGAGAAAGCAAATATGTTCAGATAAACATTAAACATAACATCACATATGGTACATAATTTATACTAAAATATTCAAAATCCTTGCAATACAAATATTCTGTAAGCAACATGAAAATATGTCTGCTCCCATCTATTTTATTTAGTCAGTTTTAGCAGTTTTGGTCTTGAATCAAGGCTTCATGCTCACTTGACTAGTGCTCTATCACTGAGACATACCTCCAGACTGAATTTTTGCTGGTTATTTTGGAAAAGCAGCCTATCTGACTTTTCTGCCAAGTCTGGTTTAAATGTGATCCTCTGATCTTAGCCTCTTGAGTAGCTTAGATTATTGATGTGAGCTTTTGAAACCTGGCTTCATCTTTATTTTTATGCCAGTGTAGTTCACTAAATTGAGTATATAAACCAAAATATTTTTGGTGTTATGTATCTGGGGGGATTCCAGGGAGGAAACTTTTTTCTATTTATGTACTTGCCAGCATTAGTTGCCAGACTTCACAAAATGCACTCGATTAAAAAACATGCATCTAACTAACTTCATTTCTTCTTCTCCTAAAAAATGCAGAATTTCAGTGGTTTATATTTCTAGTGCCAAATAATCTGATCTAATCACTGGTTTCTTAATTTTCATAATTTCTCCAATTATTTTGTAACTCAGATATTTCACTTATTTTAACAACTGCAGCAGATTAAGCCACTGCAATATACTTATCTTCAGTATTTTTTCTTGCCAAACTATTCTAGCAGAACACAGCAGACAGACACAGGTCAGAGAAAAATAGTAAATGGAGTTGATTCATTAGCAGGAACTTTCCTACTTTATAATCTACACCAAAATCCCTTATTATAGTGACCTTAGCTGTTAGCTGAATGAGAAAGGAAAGAGGTTGTTTCTGTTATTGAGGAAAGATGAGTGTACTTTAGTTGTGGCAACAGAAAATACCCAATTCTCAATGGCTTTACTCAAGGAAAGATTGTTTTTCATTTTTATTTCTTTCATTTTTTTCAGTATCCACTGTGAGGCTGAGAAACTCAGGTGAATTTTTTCTTCATGCCATTGCCAGCCACTTCAAATTGGTATATATTGGTAAATATATATATATATGTGTATGTATATATATATATATATGATCATATGACTATATATAGGATGTAATCCAACTGAATCAACAGATGTATGATAAAATGATGCTCTAGTACAGCAAAAGAAGATAGACTTTTTCAGAAATGATTAAATTTTCAATATGAGTTCTGGGTCATTTGGATATTCATAGAAAGATAAATGGATTTTGATCCCTACCTCTTACACATACAATCAATTACAGATAGATTATAGTTCTAAAATTAAAATATGGAACACTAAAGCTTTCATAAGGAAATAAGAAAAATATCTTCCTGAGTTTAAGACAGAAAAGTACTTATTTGGATTTTAAAAAGAAAAATATCTTCCTGAGTTTAAGACAGAAAAGTACTTACTTGGATTTTAAAAATGTTAAAGAGCCAATTAGCAGTAGCTCATGCCTGTAATCCTAGTTACTCAGGAGGCTGAGATCTGGATATCACTCAATGACAGCCTAGTCAGAAAAGTATAAGAGACTCTTGTCTCCAACTAAACACCAAAAAAAGCCAGAAGTGGGGCTGTGGCTCAAGTGCTAGAGTTCTAACCTTGAACAAACTACTTCAGGGACAAAGCACCAAAACAAAGAGACAAAAAGAGGAATCTATATGGTGTATATAAAAATGTTTTAAAATAATTGGCAAAGAACATGCATTAAAAAGTTAGTAACTGGCCACTGATGTCTCACATCTGTAACCCTAGCTACTCAGAAGATTGAAATCTAGAGGACCACAATACAAGGCCTGCCTTGGCAGAAAAGTTTGCAAGACTCTCCAAAATAACCAGCAACAAGCAGGATTTGAGGCATGGCTCAAGTGATACAGTACCTTCTGTGTGCAAAGTCCTGAGTTCTAACCCCAGTAATGCTAAAAAGACAAAGAAAGTAATCAATAATTCCTACAAATCAATAAGAAAAAATACATTAAAATGCAAAGAACTGAAAAAGACCAGTCATTAAATAAACTATCCAAATGGTTCCTAAATTCATGAAAACATACTTTAGTAATCATCAGATAAATATAAATTAATACTAAATAACATGCATTGCACAGGTATGGATATAGAAACAAAAAGGTTCCTGAGCTAGTCCTGGTGCTTGAACTCAGGGCTGAGACACTGTCCCTAAACACTCTGTTGTTGAAGGTTAGCACTTTTACTACTGGAGCCACAGCACCATTTCTGCCTTTATCTTTTGGTAGTTTATTGGAGATAAGAGCTTCATCATCATTCTTTCCTGGAATGGTGTCAGATCTAAGCCTCCTGAGTAGCTGGTATTAAAGACAGGAGCAACTGACACCTGACATTAAAAAAAAAATCTTAATTTTTAAATGCCAAATCTTTTGATAGGATGTGAGACAAATGAAACTCTTCTTACTTAGCAGAACTAACAAAAGCTACTATAGATACCTCCTAGTCCTGAAATTTTATGTTTTTTTTAAATTAACAAAACAGAAAGGCACATGTGCCACACTACTTACTGTGGCTCCAAACTAGATATATCCAAATGTCTAAGTAGTCGAATGAAAGTGTATTGATACAATAGAATACTACACAGGTATAGCAACACATGAATGATAATGGTTGGTAGTTACAACATGGGTAGCGTTCACCCAGAAATTTGAAGAGAAAAAAAATTGTAGTACAGCAGAGTAGTTGCTGTGTGGTTTTACTTCTATAAGTTTTAACCCTTCAGAATAGTAATTATCTTTGGGGATTCATGGTTGATGTGGAGAAAGCAGTTATCTGGGAATGGTTGATGGGTAGTCTGTCTCCTCATTGGATTTTGGTTCCACACAGATGGCATCATTTTGTGGAACTAAAGAACAAGTTGTATATTTTCCAGTGTATACTTTATACTCCAATAATATGTTAATCTAAAAGCATTTTCCAAAGTCCATACTCAAGTGATACTGTTTACTTATATTTGCAATGATTCAGAGTTGAATATTTCTTTTGGAAAATCCTTTGGAAATATCTCAGCTTTCAATGAGGAACAGAAACAATTTCTTCTGTTAGCATTCCTCTTAGCTATATATAGCAATGCAAAAATAAAATGCCAATCCACATGCAAATTAGCTGAACAGTAATGAACAGCATGCTCTGATGCAATTCAAGAGTATTATTTCTGAAGTTGATTTTTGGCCTACCATTTTCTAAGAGGAAATTTTTAATAAGTTTTTTATTGTGAAAATACTGTACAGAGGGGTTACAGTTACATGAGCAAGGTAATGAGTACATTTCTTATCAAGCATTGTTGCCTCCTCCTTTGTTTTTCCCCTTACCATCCCTTCTCTCCCACCTCTACAACTACACTCCTCCCCCACCCTGCCTAAATTGTAATATTTGTTTTTCAACTTAGTGTCTTGTACATCTCATTGTTATCATGGCTCAACCTGTATCCCTATTTAAACATTTTGCTTTTTCCCTTCCCCTCCCCAAAATATACCAAGATCAAATTCAGTGAAAACAGGGGTTATACTATGGGGGAGGGACATACAAAGCAACAAAAAGAAAATTACATGGTTCCTTATACATACGTTAAAAACAATAGCAAGCAAGAAAAACTACTTCTGCACCTATCTTGGGTTCATTGCACTTAACATCATCTTATATGGTCATATGTACATAGCTTTTGACCTTTTCTACTTGTCCCAGACACTAGATATTGCATGGGACCTATGTTTCTTTGGGCCTGGCTTACTTTACTTAATATAATTTTTTCTAAGTCTTTCCATTTCCTAATAAATGGGGTGATGTCATTCTTTCTAATGGAGGCATAGAATTTTTTTTTTTTTAAATTTTTTTTATTGTAGAGATACTATACAGAGGGTTACAGTTACATGAGTGAGGTAATGAGTACACTTCCACTTCCTCTTGAACATTGTTACCCCCTCCATTGTTTTCCCCCTACCATCCCCTCCCTCCCTCCCTTCCCCAAGGTTCTTTTTTTTTTTTTTTTTTGATCGTGATTAAGTGATTACTTAATTTCCGGAAATTCACAGTATTGTGGAATAATGATGCTCATTTAAAGTCACAAGTTCATTCTAACTTTCCTGGAGCAAATTGTCTATCACAGTCTGTAATATATAACGGTGCTCATATGTTATATACCATATATGTGATCAGCAGCATGGGGATATTTAGTAGTGGTTCAACCAGATGAGTGGGAGTTCTTTGTTTCTTAAGTCCTGTTAGTTTTGTCATATCACCTAACATTTTGGATTCATCATCCACTTATCAGGGAGACCATGTACTGTTTGTCTCTTCGTTCTTGGCTTACCTCGCTCAACATGATTCCTTCTAGCTCCATCCATTTCCCTGCAAATGCCATTATTTTGTCATTTCTAATGGCTGCATAATATTCCATTGTGTATAGATACCACAATTTTTGGATCCATTCATCTGTGGTGGGGCATCTAGGTTGTTTCCATATCCTAGCTATTGCGAACAGTGCTGCAATAAACATGGAGGTGCACGTGTCCTTGTATATTGGTTCCTGTTGTTCAGGGTAGATGCCTAGAAGTGGTATGACTGGGTCGTAAGGGAGGTCAATCTTTAGCTTTCTAAGGACCCTCCAGACTGCTTTCCAAAGTGGTTGTATGAGTGTACATTCCCACCAGCAGTGTAATAGCGTTCCTCGTTCTCCACATCCCCTCCAGCATTTGTCGTTGGCTGATTTGTGGATGTGGGACATTCTGACTGGGGTAAGGTGGTATCTCAGGGTTGTCTTTATTTGCATTTCCTTCACCACCAGGGATGATGAACATTTCCTCATGTGTTTCTTTGCCATTTTTATTTCTTCATTTGAGAAGTCCCTCTTTAGTTCCCTTGCCCATTTAGTAATTGGTGTGTTGGGTTTGGGAGGGATTAGTTTCTTGAGTTCCCTGTATATACAGGATGTTAACCCCTTGTCTGATATATTGCTGGTAAATATTTTTTCCCAATTAGTTGGTTGTCTTTCTAGCTTGGTTGCGATAGCTTTATCTGTGCAGAAGCTTTTTATTTTAAGGTAGTCCCATTTGTCGAGTCTCTCTCCAATTTGTTGTGACCCTGGGACTCTGTTCAGGAAGTTCCTTCCTGTGCCTATTAGTTCAAGTGTCTCTCCTACTCTGTCCTGCAGTAGTTTCAGAGATTCAGGTTTAATGTTAAGGTCTTTAATCCATTTTGAGTTGATGTTGGTGCATGGTGATAGGCTGGGGTCCACTTTTAGTTTTCTGCATGTGGCTGCCCAGTTTTCCCAGCACCAGCGGTTGAAGAGGCTGTGTTTCTTCCATTGTATGTCTTTGGCTCCTTTGTCGAATATCAGCTGGCTGTAGGCCTGTGGATTTATTTCTGGATCTTCTATTCTGTTCCATTGGTCTTCGGGTCTGTTTTTGTGCCAGTACCATGCTGTCTTTGTTATTATAGCTCTGTAGTAGAGTTTGAAGTTCGGCATGGATAGCCCTCCCATATTGTCTTTATCCCCTAGAATTGTTTTGGCTATTCTAGGTCTTTTGTTGTTCCATATGAATTTTTGGACTGTTTTCTGTATTTCAGTGATGTACGTCATTGGGATTTTAATAGGAATTGCGTTGAATTTGTATATTAGTTTTGGAAGTATTACCATCTTTACTATATTAAGTCGGCCTATCCAGGAGCATGGGAGGTCTTTCCATTTCCTAGTGTCTTCTGCAATTTCTTTCTTTAACTTTTTATAGTTCTCATTAAATAGTTCTTTTACATCTTTGGTTAGGTTAATTCCTAAATATTTTATTTTTCGGGAGGTTATTGTGAATGGGGTTGCTCCCTTTATTTCCCTCTCTTCCTGTACATTATCAGTGTATAGGAAGGCAACTGATTTTTGTGGGTTTATTTTGTATCCTGCTATTTTGCCAAAGTGATTTATGATTTCTAAGAGTTTGGGGATGGAGTTTTTGGGATCGTGGAGGTATAGTATCATGTCGTCTGCAAAAAGGGATAGTTTAACTTCTTCTTTTCCTATGAGGATCCCTTTAATATCTTTTTCTTGCCTTATTGCCCTGGCTAAGGGTTCTAGGACTATATTGAAGAGGAGTGGAGACAGTGGGCATCCTTGCCTTGTTCCTGATTTTAGGAGAATTGGTTGTAGCTTTTCCCCATTAAGTATAATATTGGCTATTGGTCTGTCATAAATGGCTTTTATTGTTTTTAGAAATGTTCCTTCTATTCCTATTTTCTCCAGAGCTTTTAGCATGAATGAATGTTGAATTTTGTCAAAGGCCTTTTCTGCATCTGTAGCGATAATCATGTGATTCTTGACCTTGGCTCTGTTGATATGTTGGATTACATTTATTGACTTACGTGTGTTAAACCATCCCTGTGTCTCTGGGATGAAGCCTACCTGGTCATAGTGAATTATTTTTTTTATGTGTTTCTGGATTCTGTTAGCTAGAATCTTGTTAAGGATCTTTGCATCTGTGTTCATCAAGGAGATTGGCCTGTAATTCTCCTTTTTGGTTGGGTCTTTGCCTGGTTTGGGGATGAGTGTGATATTGGCTTCGTAGAATGAGTTTGGGATAGCTCCTTCCTTCTCTGTTTCTCTGAAGAGCTTGAGGAGTATGGGTATTAGTTCTTGTTTAAAGGTCTTATAGAATTCTGCTGTGAATCCATCTGGTCCTGGGCTTTTTTTTGTTGGAAGACTTTTGATAGCTTCCTGTATCTCATTATAGGATATTGGCTTATTTAATTGGTTAACTTCTTCTTTGCTCAGTTTGGGCAACTTGTATTTCTCTAAAAATGCATCCATTTCTGCCGGATTTTCTTCCTTTAGAGAGTATAGCTTTTGAAAGTAGTCTGTTAGAATTGTTTGGATATCTTGGGTACGTGTGGTGATGTTTCCCGTGGCATCCCTAATCCTATTAATATGGGTTTCCTCTCTTCTTTTTTTAATTAATCTAGCCAATGGGCCATCAATTTTGTTTATTTTTTCAAAGAACCAGCTTTTTGTTTGGTTTATTTTGGTTATGGTTTTCTGATTTTCTAATTGGTTAATCTCTGCTTTTAATTTGGTTATCTGGCTTCTTCTAGTAGCTTTAGGTTCCATTTTTTCCTGTTTTTCTAGCTGTTTTAATTGCAACATGAGGTTATTTACTTGGTCTGTCTCCATTCTCTTGATGTGGGCACTGAGGGCAATAAATTTGCCCCTCAGGACTGCTTTTGCTGTGTCCCACAAGTTTCTTTGTGAGGTGTTTTCATTTTCATTGAGTTGTAGGAAGTGCTTTATTTCTTCTCTGATCTCTTCTGTTATCCAGGCATTGTTAAGGAGTGTGCTGTTCAATTTCCATGTATTGGAGAAATTTCTGCGGTATGCTTTGTTATTGAGAGCTAGCTTGATTCCACTGTGGTCAGATAGGATACAGGGGATTATGTCGATCCCTTTGTATTTGCTTAAGTTCCTTGCATGAACTATGATATGGTCTATTTTGGAGAAAGTTCCGTGAGCTGCTGAGAAGAATGTGTACTGTGTTGTTTTAGGGTGAAATACTCGGTAGATGTCAGTTAATTCCGCTTGAAGTATGGCCTCTCTTAATTCGGTAGCTTCTTTGCCAATCCTCTGGTTGGTAGACCTGTCCTTTGGTGAGAGTGGTGTGTTAAAGTCTCCTAGTATTATCGTATTGGGATCTATTTTATTCTGTAAGTTTGAGAGCATTTGTTTGACATATCTGGGTGCACCAATATTTGGGGCATATAAGTTGATGATGGTTATATCCTCCTCTTGGATTGTTCCCTTTATTAATATGTAGTGTCCGTCCTTGTCTTTCTGTACTGATTTTAATGAAAAGTTTATTTTGTCAGATATCAGGATAGCTACACCTGCTTTCTTACTGGGGGCGTTTGATTGGTAGATCCTTTTCCACCCCTTCACTCTGAGTTTGTTTGTATGTTTGGCTGAGAGGTGGGTCTCCTGAAGGCAACAGATGGATGGGTCTTGTTTTCTTATCCAGTCCTCAGTTCGTTTTCTTTTAATTGGCGAATTCAGCCCATTTATATTAAGAGAAAGTATAGAGAGATGCATTGTTGTCCCTGCCATTCCGTTTTCCTAAGTTTTTCTTTTTTCCTTTCCTCCTGTGCTTGCTCAGTTAGACTTTGAGTAATGCCTGTTTGGGGCAGGCCCCAGTTCCTGGCTGCTTTCTTCAGGTTGTGTCCCCCCTCTTAGAATTCTTTGTAATGCTGGCTTAATGTTTATGTATTCATTTAGTTTTTCTTTGCTATTAAAAGTTTTCAGTTCTCCATCAAATGTGAATGCTAGCTTTGCCGGGTAGATCAGTCTGGGTTGGCAGTTATTGGCTCTCAGGGCTCGTATGGTGCTTTCCCAGGCTTTTCTTGCATTCATTGTTTGTGTGGAGAGATCTGCAGTAATTCTTATTTTTTTCCCATTGTAGTATAGCTCCTTCTTCATTTTTGCTGCATGCAGGATTGTTTCCTTATTATTCAGATCTATCATTTTTACTATAATGTGTCTAGAAGTGTTTCTCCTGGGGTCTTGCTTGTTGGGTGTTCGATAAGCTTTTGTGATGTAGTTAAGATGGTCGTTTTTGAGGTGGGGAAAATTTTCATTGATTATCTTGTTAAATAGGTGTTGCATTCCCTTGCTCTGGAATTCCTCACCTTCGTCCACTCCAATTATGCGAAGGTTAAATTTTTTAGCATTATCTGCTTGCTCTTGAATATCCCTTTGGTTTAATTTGAGTAATTTTTCCATATCTGTCACTTTTTGGTCCAGTTGGTGTATTCTGTCTTCTGTATCTGACACTCGACCTTCCATTTCATTCACTCTGTTGACAGTGGCTTCTATTGTGGTTTGCATGGAGGAAATGGATCCCTTTATGGATTCAATGTTGGTTCTCAGAGTACTGATCTCACCTCTCAATGAGGTATGCATTACCTCTAATTTGGCGTTTATCTCACTTCTTATTGAGGTTTGTGCAGCTTCTATTTTTGCATGCATCTCTTGTTTGATACCCTGTATCTCTTTGGATAGTTCATCCTTGTGCTCTTTCAATTTCTGATAAATTTCTCGCTTTATTTCTTGAGTCATTGCCTCCAGCAACCCTTGGAAGTAGCCTTTGTCTTCCATTCCTGCTTTGCTCCCACTGGGGCTCTCCCCTGTGTGGCTGCTGGCTTTTGAGGTGAGCTTGCTGTCCTGGGTGGTAGTAAACCTTGTGATTTTTCTCTGTGATTTTCGCATGGAGGTTCAGGAGACTGCTCTTCAATTTTGTTTTGGTGTGTCTGTCTTTGCTTGGTTGCTGATTCTGTATTGGTAGAGAGAGTCTGTGCCTGATCTGGGTTCTGTTGGGAGCCTATTTCCAGCTGCTATTCTGACTTACTTAGGATTCTCAGCTCTCTGCTGTAGATTGCTGACAGTTCCCGCCTTTGGAAGGGTTGAGCAGCCTAGACTGCTTGTGTTTGCTCCTACGGGTGCTCTTGTGAAGAACAGATGCTCTGGATGCACTCTCCCAAATGCTGGAGTCTGCTATGGGCTCCTGATGTGTTTTTGTTTATTTGTTTTGGGCTGGTTGTGGGCTTGAACTCTAGGTTTGGGTGCTGTCCCTCAGCTTTTCAGCTCAAGGCTGGCACCCTACCGTTTGAGCCACAGCACCACTTCTGACCCTTTTTGCTTTTGTGATGCTGAGGAATCAGATCCAGGGCCTCATACATCCAAGACTATCACTCTATTGCTGAGCCGCCTTAACAGTCTGAGCTCCTGCTTACTATCAGGTGCTGGCAGCCTGTGTTGCCCAATTCCCAGTCTAGGGTATATGGGTGGAGTTTTGGTGGGGTTTGGGCTTCTCTTGTCCTGGGCCTCCAGGTCTTTTGTTGTCACAGGCGTGCTTCCCGGGGGAGTGTTGTTTCCTGGTTTTCTCCCCTCTGTTGAGGCGTATGCTCAGCTTTTTACTTCAATTGGGAGGAGTTGGTTGTGTTGTTCAGGTGCCGGATCCCCGGGCTTGGTTCCGGCCCCAGCCTGGAGCGCGCTTGTTAGGCCTGTGCTGATGTGTATACCCCCTAGGTTATACAGCCTGGGGGACACAGTTCAAATTTCTTCTACTGTTGGTAGTCTTGACCCAGGGGCGCTGTTCCTGGCTTGGGCATTTAAGCTCCCTTCCAGGGGTGCTCTTGCTCTAGCCTGGCCAGCTGAGTGTGCTCCACGGGCTGGTGGAGCTCTCAAACAGTTCCCAGTTTTAGTGGGTCCTGTGGTCCGGGTGCTGGGGTAGGGAGTCTAGGTCAGGGTCTGGGGATTCCCTCCAGCTCTGGTCTCCCTTGAGGGATACACTTCCCCTGTGGGGTACTCACCCTGGAGCTGGTTGTTTCTGTGTGGTGTAGGTCGTCAGTTGTTGTTGCAATCCGGGCTGGGTTGGGCGGTGGTGGCTCTGTGTGATTCTTTTCTGTCTCTGCCTCTGTCGAAGCTGTTGGGTCAAGAGTGTCCACGCTCAGGCAGCTTCTTCTCGGTACCTCTGGGGCCCAAGTGACCCCGCCGGGTTGTTGCGATCGTGATCGGGCGGGCGGGTGGTCTGCAGACAGGACCCTTTGTCGCGCCGAGCCGCTTTGGCGGGATGGAACCTCTCTGCTCGGGTGGAGAGTGCTGGATCGTTGCGATCGCGATCCGGCGGGCCGGGTGGTCTGCCACAGGTCCTTTTGTCACTCTGCTGATGCCGAGCGACTTTGGCGGGATGGAGCCTCTCTGCTCGGGTGGAGAGTGAGGGGTGGGGGTGGGATCCTCGTGGAGACTCCCGGCTGGTAGGTTTCTCTGTTCCTGGTGATCTGCTGTTCTGCAAACCAGTACCAGATGTTCTGAAAGTGGCCCCCTGTGTCTCTGCTGTTTCTCTGGGGCTCCCACAGCCCCCGCCGGGCCGGCTGGCCGGCGGCTTGGCGCGCTGCCGCGCGGCCAGTAAAGGTTGGGGGAGGGGTCTTCGCTTTTCTCTGTTTTGAAATTCTTTTCCTCTTTCTTTTTTGTTATTCTCCGCCTCTGGTTTTTCTCTGAGTGTTCGTCTTTTTGTTGTTGTCGGTCTCTTGGGGAGATTAAGCGTTGGAACTCGAACTCTCTTTTTGGTTGGAGAGAGCTGTGGCGTTTCCCTACTGCCCCGTCGCCATCTTGGTCCCCCCTCGAGGCATAGAATTTTTTAATGCTCATTCATGTCTTGGAACATAGTTCTCTTGTTTACAATGAGCAGATTCCCTTGTAGAGACATCATCTTTACCAAAATGGCTCCCTGAAAGAGTTCCATGCACCTACCTGGATCTTTCTTTAGATTCTTCATTATCTACTAATATATTTCCTTGTAGCCTCAGAATGTATGTAAATATACTTTGCTCTTTCCCTTAATTTTTATTGTCACATTTACTATCAGGAGTTTCATGTGAAATTTTAAACATATGACTAGTTCTTTAATCCAATTTAAAATTAAACAGTATAATGACTTTTGGGGCTAATAATTTCCTAATTAATGGGGACCATCAAGGATTTTTTGGGAGGGTCGGTCATGGAGCCTGAACTCTGGGCTTGGGCATTGTCCCTCAGCTCTTTAGCACAAGGCTAGTACTTTACCACTTGAGCTACAGCACCACTTCTGGCTTTTTCTGATTCCCAGCCCCCAGATTGCTAGTTATACCTGAGATTGATATACCTGTTATTTTAAACAGATTAAACACTGCTATCAAGATATAATGTTATAGTGAAGATGCCCAGGATTAGAACACCCTGTTAGTCTAGGGGAAGTCCAACCTGAATATTTCCAGCACATTCTAATTAAACCCAGCTCATTCTAAATTTGCAAGAATGTTCCCCCCTAAAAAAGTGAAATTTCCTTCAAGTCTGACATTATATGGGCTCCAAGTTGAATCTGCATTAAAGTTTTTAGTATTTCATAGATGATTACAAGGTCACAATTATAAAAGTATTTCAATATTTGTTTTATTTAAAAAGCTGCCAGTGGGGTAGGAAGCTGGCTAAATGGAAAGTGCTTGTCTCACATGCATAAGGCTCTGGGTTCAATTCCTGAGCACCAAATAAAGCAGAGAAAAGCCAGAAGTGGCACTGTGGCTCAAGTGGTAGAGCACTAGCCTTGAGCTGAAGAGCTGAGGGACAGTGCCCAGGCCGACTTCAAGCCCCATGACAAAAAATAAAAAAGCTGCCATATTTTGACAGCTTTTTTCTACATATATTAAGTATAGCTGATTAGCAGGAGTTATTAAATTTATTTCCATGGTGATTATTACTTGTACTTTAACCTTCATAAACTAGTTTATAGCTATCATAAAATTTCATTTGGCTTTCATGATTTCAATGGAAAGAAGAAAAAAAGACATCTCTTTGGAAAATGTTTAACACATCATAAAATTATTTTCCTCTCTGTCATGCTAATATAACAGTGTGTAAAAATTTCATCAGCTTTAAAGCAACTACATGAACAAATTTATCCAACTTAGCTGTTTTCTATCTGGACATAACTTTTGCAAAAATCTGTAACGAAACACCTGACAAAACTAATTATTGTTTGTTAATTTGTCCATTCAAGAACTGACAGTGTCCTTTGTACATGTGTGAAAATGAGCAAACTGTCATCTCTCTCCACTGCAGGAGACATATGTGCTAACAGTAAGGACAATGTGTCAACACAAACTAGAGGTGCCAGGTTCAAGGGCACTGGGAGATGTGAGGATCCCTGACCATGGGACATAAGGAAAACTTTTTCTAAGGTGTCTCCAGAGTGGTTACAGGTCGACAGCATATCCAGAAGTTTGATTGGAAACTTAGGGTCCCCTTGGGATTCTCCTCTGGTAGACTTCAGATTACAGGAAGCATATTCAGACTCCTTGGTTGGTCCCCTAAGCAACCTGTTTATTGAAGCGTCTACCTTTATTGGCAGCAGGAATTCTGGGAAGCCTCCAAGCAGATTAATTTACAGATATCAAACACTTCGGCTCAATGAGCTCTAATGGAAAATTATACTGTGACTTAAATAGAGCTACAAATCCAGAAATAGATGAGGATTCTTTTTCATCTATTAATAATTAAAGCAATGGAATTTATTAAATTACACCTTTCCTTCAGCAACTTTTGTCTACCATAACATTGACAAAAAAGGCCTTTGATCTGATTCAAAACTAAATGACAATTGGATACCAGGTTCTCAGTTTCTACCCCTGAGTAGAGGAATTAAGGAACTGAACCTAATTTGGATGATTATTCACACTACATCCACAGAATATTTCCTTTTCCTAGCAGTTGCACACTCCTGGTTTCTACACCAAACATTATAATTTCAATAAGTTGTTCAACTGATAATGCTACACCAAAGTGAAAATTTGAAAAGATTTACCTAATCTGAACAGATTTACTTCATAGTCATTCAATCCATTGAAATGCAGCTCACTGCAATTATTTAGATGACTGACAATTTGTCTATTTCTTCTCTGTTCCAGAAATATATATAGCATTTAAAACGTCAAAACACTAACCGGGATAGCAATCATTACTTGTATTGTTTATACATACACAAAACAATTCAAAAATTATTATTTAGGGGGCTTAGTGGTAGAGTGCTTGCACAGCATTCATGAAGCCCTGGGTTTGATTCCTTAGTACCACCTCAACAGAAAAAGGCGGAAGTGGCATTGTGGCTCAAGTGGTAGAGTGCTAGCCTTGAGCAAAAGAAGCTCAGAGACAGTGCCCTGGCCCTGAGTTCAAGTCCCAGGACTGGCAAGGGAAAAAAAGAAAGAAATGTTATTTAGGGAAATCGAGATAGGCAACCTAGGAAAACATTGCATTTGACATTTATTTGCAGACCTATGTAGCATCAGATTAAGCCAGGACATAATTATCTCTCTTATGGTTGTTTTGGCCTTCATATTCTACTTAATTTAAAACACCTTCCTAAAGCTGAGGGCATGGCTCTTCTAGTAAGGTGTTTGCTTAGTACGTACAAGGGCTTAAGCTCAAATCCCAATACCACCAAAATAATAATGATATCTACACATCCACGTATGTAACTATTGTTTTCTGGAGAATTTAGATCCCATAAGGCATTAGGACAGAACCTAAAATACTCAGAAATCTCCAAGCGGGAGGCATCTGCTGACCAGAAGTATTCCGAGCCAGTGATGGTAGGTTCATAACTGTAGCCAACCAAGCATCATGCTTTTACCAAATAGATACTTTACTGAGTAGACAATTTTACAAGGTAGAAATCTACATTAAAACAACAACAAAGAAAAACCTCCTGTGTCCATGTCTTGGAGTTCATTTCTTTTAGCATCATTGTGTGTGGTCATATGTACATAGCTGTTGAGCTATTCTGCTCATCTGCTAAGATTAGCCTAGATGTGTACTAATTATTATTGCAAACAAGGGAAATCATGAGACCTATGTTTCTTTGAGTCTGGCTCACTTCATTTAATATGATTTTTTCCAAGTCTTTCCATTTCCTTACAAATGGGGCAGTGTCATTCTTTTTGATGGAAGGATAGAATAGTCTGTTGTCACTATATTTGATTTTGGTACCCTGGTATTGTATAGATGTTTATTTGCATTAGGGAAGGGAAAGGGAACAACAGAATGGTGAGACAAAGGACAAGGGGGAACCAATGCAACAGCAATATACACAAGACGATACATTGGAAATGATCTGTACAACTTGGTCGGGGGGAGATTGGGAGTAGGGAAAATAGGAGATTGTAAAATAATGTTCACCTTAATGATATTGAAGGATATAAAATCCAAAGACAAATCAAATGGTATATACTTCATTTAACTTTCATAAAATGTGTGATACAGATCTTATCCGTATTTTTGTCAATTAATCATTACCAGGCTTATTTGAGGTTTATGACGTAATATTATATGAAACATAACAATAAAATGCTTACCATAGTGAAATACATTTTCATATGCACTATCTTACCTGTTATATTTTTGTATGAAAAAATTAAAATCACATATCTAACACCAATTCTAATATTCAATTTTACAATTGGTGGGGTTTTTTTCATGGGGTTTGAACTCTGGGCCTGGGCACTGTCCTTCAGCTGCTTCAGCTCAAGGCTAGCGTTCTACCACTTGAGCCACAGCGCCACTTCCATTTTTCTGAGTGGTTTATTGGTCTCAAGGCCTTTCCTGCCCAGACTGGCTTTGAACCCTGATCCTCAGATCTCCTGAGTAGCTAGGATTACAGGCATGAGCCACCATGCCTGCCACA
The DNA here is from genome assembly GCF_024711535.1 of Dipodomys merriami. Taxonomy (NCBI): domain Eukaryota; kingdom Metazoa; phylum Chordata; class Mammalia; order Rodentia; family Heteromyidae; genus Dipodomys; species Dipodomys merriami. The sequence goes on from NW_027206068.1 coordinate 17,979,462, forward strand.
ATTGGTGTTTTGATGGAAACAAAGCCTCACTAGATATTAGTGAAGAATATGTCTGTCTGTCTGTATGTGTGTGTGTGTGTGTGTGTGTGTGTGTGTGTGTGTGTATATATATATATATATATATATATATATATCTCATATTATATGAAATCATTGCCTTTAGTACTCAGTAGTCAGAAGTAGCAATAGTCCTTTGCCAAGTACCAAGCCCAGGGAAATGTAGTGTGGGAATCTAATCCAGTCTGTATATCTCCAGACTGCACTTATGTTCCTCCTACCATCATCCCACAGGGTAGTTGTTTCCTCAGAAAAGTACTCTGAGAAGAGTAATGTGAGAATGCGCTGAGTTGCTCAGTCATCTCTGAGGAACAGCAAATGTAAATAGAATGATGAATTTATGTAGGACTTTGGGCTTTGGTGAATAGTAAATATCTCTGCCCATCAAAATAAAAATAAACTCCATTCCAGTGTCAGAGTAGAGTGAGCCTCCATTTAGTTCTTCAATAAGACAGGTCACAGCAAAATTCCTCCTGAATTATTCTCTGAGGATAAGGGATTACCTTGGGTTTCCTGAAATCTGGGTGTGGTAAGATAAAACAGGGTAACCCTATGTGTGTGGGACTTCAAAGCAAACCTGGGGGCCATGCTTTGCAGCTATAAACATCTGGAAAACAATAGCAGGAGAAGAAATAGGCTGGCATGCATGTTGAGCAATGAGTAAGAAGGAATTGGCAGCAACACCAACAGGTTCTATACCAAGTGACTACAGGTGAAATTCATTCAAGAAAAGATTTGCCATGGGCACAAGCATAAAGGAATGTTGAAGACTCCTTGTTTGGATTATGGTGTGATCTTCAGAACTTCACCCAAATCCATTATGACCTTGCTCTCCTATGTTAGTAAGTGGTACAAAAATGAGCAGTAATGTCATAGAATTTTGGAAATAATAAACATTTACAATTTAAAATGAAGATAGCCTTGAAAGAGCATGATACACAGAGAGAAAACTGAGACCTAAAATAACTAAATATGGTGCCCAGGCCTTAAGAGTCTCCTTAGCAATCAATCAGCCTAGAACTAAAGCAATTCAGGGCTTTCTATATTATATATGCAATTATTTTCCTTGTCAGAGAAGTAGTACTCTTTTTGTTAAGTAAAAATAATTAAAGTTAGAATCATAGTATGATGACAAATGGCAAAATATTCTTTGATATGCCCTGGTAGAGTGGCAGCCATCAGAGGAAAAAGCTGAGTGAGAGCTCAAGGACTCGAGTTCAAGTACTAGAATTAAAATTATACATGCGCACACACACACACACACACACACACACACACACACACACACACACACACACACACACACACACACACACACACACACACACACACACACACACCCTTTTCTTTTATTGAAAAGTCAAACCGCATTTCAAAACATAAACTTTACTCTGACAGAATTATTAAATATCACCAGAAACTGAGGCTAGAGGCATGGCTCCAGCTTTTGAGTAGAAATGTCAGCCACTGTGTTCAATTTCTATTCCCAGGGTAGAGGAGATCATCAGAAATTCAGAAATTAACTTTAAAGCTCTATGGATATGAGCACATTAATTTACCCAAAATGTGCATAATACCTGCCTATAATTTGCTTATGGGAGCTACATAAGAGGTCCCTTTTAACAGACAGGCAATTTGGCTAATACTCATCAAGTGACAGCCACCTGAGAGCAGCGATGGAATGTTAGGATTTATCATTCCCAGTGTGCAGACATTGACTAGAGAGGCTTTCCTTCCCAGACTGAAATTCCCTTCCTTTGTTCCAGTCCCAGAAGGAGAACTAGAAATGACATTGATGTCCTGAATTCTTCAGCTGAAGGCAGATACAGAGAAAGATGTCATGGTTTTGTTTCTCAGCATTCACAGTCTTCTCACAACCCACCAGGGAACTGAAAGTCCGCCTCTCCTTCCTGACACACAGCAGCCCAGTTGCAAAGCTATCACATGGGAATAAATGCAGACTACAGAAAGAAACCAGGGCAATACTTTCAAGAGCTACCAATTTCCCCTAAATTGAAGAAAATGCTGGGAATAAAATTTATGCCACTATATCGCATTTAAGGCACGTGCTTGCAAAATCATTTCCAATACAATGTCTCTTATTTGTCGTGTAATATGTGGCAGTTGGGGACTTTATATATTGCTTAGCACCTTTATGATACTGTATTCTCTTGAAGCACTGTCTTGTCACTGATACACAATACTGGTGTGAAAAGATGGAAGGAAAGCAGCTAGTACTACACAAGAGCACTTTTCACCTACATCTTGCAACAACAAGGGATTTCAAATTGCATTCAGCAACAACTATCCAACCAACAGAAGCATGCTTTAAATATTATACAAATTCATCTAAAAAATTTTGCGTCTATTTTCTCCTGAAATATTCTGAAGTCTCCACAAAATTATGCCCACCATCATCCTTGATGACAGGACAGAGCTACTTTGTCCACTGTCCTTGTCATTCATCATTGCCTTCCCCTCTGTCTTACCTGCTCTGGCCCTATAAAAATAAAGAAGGAGGCTGCAATGCTTGGTAAGAAATGTATGCATTATCTTGCCCATGTAATTGTAACCCCTCTGTACAGTATTTTCTCAAATAAAATTAAATTAAATTAAAAAAAAATTTCTAACATGTGAAATGAAACCCTGGCTTATGTAACCTAATAGATGATAAAAATCACAGGTACTACATATATAGAATCTGGGTAAATATCAAGTCATTCATTCAACAAGCGTTAGTTGAATTTATGTTGCATGAGCTTTTTATTCACCTCTCAAAACAGAGGTGCTTCTGCTATGGTCCATAAGTTAAAACAATAATACTCCAAGCCTTTCAAAAAGTTTCCTAGCTCTCAAAACAATGACAGTACGAACCACAATTCATTTTTTTTTATTGTGAAAATACCGTACAGAGGGGTTACAATTACATGGGCAGGGTAATGAGTACATTTCTTATCAAGCATTGTTGTCTCCTCCTTTGTTTCCCCTTCCCATCCCTTCCCATCTCCCCCCAACACCCCTACCTCCGCTACCCTTTTTGTTCTTTTCTATGTCTACCTCCATTATCTTCCCAGTCAAACTGTAGCTCATCAAATACCAAGATGCTTGTCTTTTTTTTAATCTTTGATGCCCACAGTGTTTCTCATGCTCATTTCCTTTCAATCTTATATGAAGCAGAAGCATTCCTGATCTTCAACTGTTAGCACTGTTGCAATATTTGAATCTATCTCACATTGCCCTCTCCTCCTCTATGGGGATTATCCCAGGAGGGATTTCACAAAAAACACCAACCATCTTTTAGACGTGTCTTCTATTAGCTTTTTCCCCTCAAATCACAAGCAAGGCTCTTTAAAGTAGCCCTGTCAAAAGCATGATCATAAGCCATCTGTGATTGCAATAAGTGCCCAGTCCTGTAATATAGAGCCATGTTGGCACTCTGGTGCCCTGCAAGTCACATGTGCTAACGTCCAAAGAGACTCCTTTCAAACAGTAGGCAGATCTGGAGGCTGCTCATGCAAAGGGAGGAATCAATAGAAAGGAACGTAGTAAACTCCCCTCTTCTTGACATAGTCCATAGACCATGATGAGACCAAATGTGTTTCATAAATGTGTGTCACCAACTAAACTGATTCATCCAGACTTTCCTCATTGAAATACCATGGAAATTTCACTAGTGATAAAATCAACAGGTCTTAATGAAGTGGGACTGTAGGTGTAATAGCCTAGCTTTGTTCCAGTCATTTATTTTAGCTTCAGTGGAATCCAAACCACACACACACACACACACACACAGAGAGAGAGAGAGAGAGAGAGAGAGAGAGAGAGAGAGAGAGAGAGAGAGAGAGAGAGAGAGAGAGATTTTTCAGCTTTGATGAAAAGGTCGTACATATTTGAGGACAAAATGATTTTAAAATCAAAGGGGCATCATTTCTTTATAAACAAAAAGGGAAGAGCATTGTATGATACTTTCCTTTCTGCATAGATCTATTTGGAGTACTACTTAATTTCACATGGGATGTTAGGTATTTGGTTTGAAAAATAATCAAATCGCATTAGATTATCTCACAAAGTGATCATCAGTTCAGTAATTCAAAAAGTAATAGACAGCTGGGCCCCAGGGGCTCAGGCCTGTAATCCTAGCTACTCAGGAGACTGAGATCTGAGGATCTTGGTTCAAAGCCAGCCTGGACAGGAAAGGTGAGACTCTTCTCTCCAATAAACCACCAGAAAACCAGAAGTGGTGCTGTGGCTCAAGTGCTAGAGCACTTGCCTTTTGCTGAAGAGCTGAGGACCCAGAAGAGCTGAGCTGAGCACACAAGCCCAGAATTCAAGCCCCACAACTGACCAAAAAGAAAGAGGAAAAAAAGTAACAGACAAAGTAGGAAATGTTGATGTGGGCTTTTTTTCTTTATTCTGTTTTCTCTGAATGACCTGAAGTTGGCTACTCCTTTATGTTTCTATGAGGTCATACATGGTAAGGAAAAGAAATAAGAAGAGACCAGATTGCACATGAAACTGTGTCCAAGTGAGTTATATAGCTTTATTAGTTAACAAAATTCAGTTCCTTAATTTTTAACAAGCTTGATTCTTTTATCCTACCATACCCCCCACTAAAATACTGTCCCTTTACCCTATGTTAGCATTCTAATTGTGTGTGTGTGTGTGTGTGTGTGTGTGTGCATGCATCTGTGTGTGTGTGTGTGTGTGTGTGTGAGTGAGTGTGAGTCCTGGGGCTTGAACTCAGAAGCTGGGCACTGTCCCTGCGCTTTTTTGCTCATGACTAGCATCTATCACTTCAGTCACAGCTCAACATCTGGCCTTTGAGTGATTAAATAGAGAGAAGTGTTTAACAGACATTCCTGCCTGGACTGGTAGCAATCCTCAGATCTCAACCTCCCGAGTAGCTAGGATTTCAGGTATGAATCACCAGTGCCCAGTTCATTCTCCCTGTTTCCAGTGCATCTATATCCTCAAATAACCATTTGGACATGCTCTTACAGTCACCATACAGTAGATATTCAATAAATACCTTTCAAAATTAGGGAACAAATGAGCATTTAGTGTTTCTAAATCATCAAGACAACCATAACAAAGATTAAAAATATTCCCTCCCTTTCAGCATAGATATGGTTGAAGCACCAATTCATCATCCATGAGTCCATCTCTGAGCATCAGTTGAAACATTTCTTAGTTTGACATGGAATAGAGATATGGGAGATCAAGAATAGGAAAGAGTAGACCTCAAGAAAGTGATTCTTCACTTATTCTTCACAAGTTTTTGTTTGAGAAAAAAAAAGCAGAAGTTTGCTGCTTTGTTTTAGAGACCCTATTGATGACCTCAGCTAAAAGATTGCCTTTTTCTGACCCTCTTGGATAATCAAGCAGAAGTCACTGTGTGTTTCTTCCAGGAATGCCCTTTGTGGTAGAATGACTCAGCTGAGAGAGAAGCATTTTTTCCCTTCCCACTTTCCTCCTTCCTCCCTTGCAGGAAAGAGATTTAGTAGTTAGAACTCACATGTGCAGTGTTAGCCTAGAAGCTGCTTAGAATTAAGAGGTGAGTTAGCAGTCTGGTTCTCTGAAGCCATGAGTGAGTGAGTGAGTGAGTGAGTGAGTGAGTGAGTGAGTGAGTGAGTGAGTGAGTGAGTGTGTGTGTGTGTGTGTGTGTGTGTGTGTGTGTGTGTGTGTGTGTGTGACCTAGAGCTTAAACACAGGGCCTGGGTGCTATCTCTGTGCTTTTTTACTCAAGGTTAACACTTACCACTCGAGCCAATTCTATCTGGCTTTTAAACTGTGATCCTCAGATCTCAGACTCCTGAGTAACTAGGATTACAGAGGTGAGCCACAGGCATCTGACTACATTTGAAATTTTTAAGAGAAAATTATATTTTTCTCTGCCACGCTTATGTAGGGGGTTTTCCTTTATTATTATCTAAATCTACCACACCAATATATCAATAATTGGATACAGCCAAATAGTCCAAATTATCATGTCAACATAGCTATAATTAAATACATGTTTTGCAAAGGTTTTATCCTTTATCATTTTAATCCTTAGGATATATACCAAGAATTCACTAAAGAAGATATGTTCATACCCATTTACAGATGAAAAAATAGACAAAGAAGGCTAAGTCATTCATCCAGTATTTGTTGACAATAAATTAGCACACAAATAATTTGATTAGCCCAGGGTTGTTTTCAGGAGTACCTGCTCTTGGTTGTGAAGACATGTGTATTTTAAGAATCCCTATATAACACTTCTGTGGCATTAGATTTATAATCTACTCCTAGAGTTCTTTTTTTTTGGGGGGGGAGGTCCGGTCCTGGGGCCTGAACTCTGGGCCTGGGCGCTGTCCCTCAGCTCTTCAGCTCAAGGCTAGCGCTCTACCACTTGAGCCGTAGCACTACTTCAGGCTTTTTTCTTTCTGCTTATGTGGTGCTGAGGAATCGAACCCAGGGCCTCAGGCATGCAAGGCAAGCGCTCTATCACTGAGCCACCTTCCCAGCCTCCTATATTTCTTTTGAGAAAACTTTTTTTAAAGCTTAAACATTTATGTGGGAGACAAAATGAGCATGTCAATAGTCATAAATCATTTTAACTATTTCTATAAGTTGTAAAATCTCTTTCACAGAGAAAATATACACAAAATAGAATCTACAGCCAAAATACATTTCTTCCTATATTATTTTGGCCCAAATAACTCAAAGGATTGATGTGAGAATATATACACCATAACAGAGTTAGAGTTCAAGATAGCTCTTCCCCACAACTATGACCACAATCAAAAGTACACTTTTTCACCTGTTATAGACCATTTGCAGTTATTAAAAACAACCAAATAGATTTCCATATGGTCAATCTAATATATTTAGGACAATCCAATTATATAAGATGTATGGATAAAATGAATATTTGTGTTATCCAGTTAAGTTGCATTAATATGACAAAATCTTCTTAGAGGAAGGTGTTTTATTTTTCATGTAGAGAGATGGAATTTATCAGAGATATGGTACAAATATTAGGTGAAATGAATCATTCTCTACATTGTGTCAACAGGTTCACCATCAAACAGTAGATCAGTAAATTTAAACTGATACATTAGAAGGATATGTTGATGGATAAAATTAGTTTCTGAGCATAAATTCATATCCTGATATTTTAAGTAAGTGACTTCAAAAACAAGAAAAAATCTACTTCCCTACTTCCCAAGAGATATTTTTTTTAACATTTTGGCCACTAATACATATATCTCCTGAGTGAACTTTGAAAGCAAGTCATTATTCTTGTTGGAAACAAGGAAAATGGTAGGCAAAATGATAGCATCATATCAACACCAATTTTTCCATCAAAGGTAACATTTTCTTCCCCACCCACAAGTTGTATAGTTCATTTTCCATGTAGTATCTAGTGAACACCACTGCTAGCATGTGTTCACCCTTTTTTTTTTTTATTGAAAAATGCTGTACAGAGCGGTTACAGTTACATGAGCAAGGTAATGAGTATATTTCCTATTGAGCATTGTTGCCTCCTCCTTGGTTTTTACCCTACCATCCCTTCCCTCCCACCTCCACAACTTAGTGACCCCTGCCAAAGTTGTAAAGTTCATTTTCAACATAATGTTTTGTACATCTCATTGTTGAATTGGGTCAACCTGTATCCTTATTTAAGCATTTTGTTTATTCCCTTCTCCTCCCTGAATTAGAGAAGCGTATCTACAAGATGCAGGGCAGTGACATCAAATAATGTGCAAACAGGGGTCATACAATGGGAGAGGAACATACAAAGAAACAAGAAAAATCACAGGGTACATTGTAAATACATTTGAAACAATAGCAAGAAAGAAAAAAAGATATTTGTGTCCCTATCTTGGGGTTCATTTCACTTAACATCATCTTATATGGTCATATGTACATAGCTTTTGACCTTTTCTACTTGTCCCAGACATAGAATAATTATTGCAAATAAGGGAAACCATGGGACCTATGTTTCTTTGGGCCTGGCTTACTTCACTTAATATATTTTTTCTAAGTCTTTCCATTTCCTAATAAATGGGGCAATGTCTTTCTTTCTGATGAAGGTATATCATTCCATTGTATATATATATATATACCACATTTTCTTGATCCATTCATCTAGTGAGGGGCATCTGGGTTGGTTCCTTATCTGAGCTATAGTAAATAATGCTGCAATGAACATAGTTGTGCTGGTAGCTTTAGTATGGTGTTGTTTATAATCATTTGGATAAATGCCCAAAAGTGGGATTACTGGTCATAGGGGAGCTCTATGTGGAGTCTTTTGAGGAACCTCCATACTACTTTCCAAAGTGGTTGAACAAGTTTACACTCCCACCAACAATGAAGTAGGGTTCCCTTCTGTCCACATCCCCTCCAGCATCTGTTGTTATTAGAGTTCTTCATTATAGCCACTCTAACTGGGGTGAGGTGGTATCTCAATGTTGTTTTGATTTGCATTTATTTTATCGCTAGAGAAGTTGAACATTTCATGTGTTTATTGGTCATTTTTTTTATTGGTCATTTTTATTTCCTCTCCAGAGAAGTTTCTCCTTAAGTCTTTAGCCCACTTATTTATTGGACAGTTGATTCTTTGAGGATTTATTGTTGGGAGATTTAATATTTTGAGTTCTAAGTATATTTTAGATATGAGACCCTTGTCCATTGTATGGCTAGTGGAATTCTATGCCTCCATCAGAAAGAATGACATTGCCCCATTTGTTAGGAAATGGAAAGACTTGGAAAAAATTATATTAAGTGAAGTAAGCCAGGCCCAAAGAAACATAGGTCTCATGGTTTCCCTTATTTGTAATAACTAGTATATGTCTGAGTCAAGCAGAAAAGGTCAGATAAGTTGATGTTAGGGAAATGAACCCCAAGATACTTATTCAAATGTTTTTTTCTTTCATGCGATTGTTTCTAACATATTTATAAGGTGATTATTTTGTTGCTTTTTCTGTCCCTCCCCCACGGTATAACTCCTGCTTTCACTGTGCTTGATGGCGGTATAATTTGTGGAGGGGAAGGGAAAAAACAAATCGTTTAACTAGGGATACAGGTGAACCCATTGCAACAATGAGATGTACAAGTTGTTATGTCGAAAAACGAACTTTACAACTTTGGTGGGGGCGGGTAGGAGGGAGGATCGGGTGGGTGGGGTATGGGAAGGGATGGGAAGGGGGTGGGTGGGGTATGGGAAGGGGTGGGAAGGGCAAACAAAGGAGGAGGCAACAATGTTTGATAAGAAATCTACTCATTATCTTGCCCATGTAATTGTAACCCCTCTGTATGGTATTTTCACAATTTAAAAAAAATAATAAAATAAAATGGTAAAAAAAAAAAAGATCCTAAAAAATGTAACTAGAAAGGCAGCTGTACACATAATATAAACATATCTAGTCTCAGTGTATATACAGTTCTTGACAGCTGAAAAATATAACTGTACAGTAGCTACATAAAATAGTTCATATAAGAGTTCCTATTTAATCACAATTGTGATACAATGATGATTACTTTTTCAAGGACAGAGTGGAAAGGATCAAAGCATGAATAATCCCCATATGTTCACCACATTTAAAAAATATGAAACTTTGAACAGATTGACCAGTGTCTGCTCCATCAGATTTGACCTTGAGGGGAAATAGCTACTCCATAGTTATCTCTTACAAGGAAAGTTATGCTTCAAATTCAACAAACCAGCACTCCCTCCTCCCCCAGTGAAAACATACCTAGAGGTTGTTGATATCTTTTGGAAGGCCTTCACAGAAGCTCTGTTTGTTTTAAAATCTAGAAACATTAACTTTTAGTTTAGGCTTGGAATACAGAACATCCCTAGCATCATTAATTAAAATCTATTCAGGGATTCTCACTTCTACCAAAAGTATTAATATGAACAGATGTTTTTTAATCCTAAAATATATGTTTAATAACTAGGTTTCTGAAGTTCTGATTTTAAGCTTAGATTTTTGTTTTTGTTTTTGTTTTACCTACCTAGCGTTTTTGTTTTAACCATATTGCTCAAAAAAATATGTGGTTGCTTTGCCTTGTGCTCTTTTTTTTTTTTTGCAAAAATTACACAACAGAAAATATTTTTCTTGAGCAATACAATTGGCTGATATGACTGCCATCGAGTTACTAGAAAATTCTTTATTCTTTGATGATATTAGACACTGAACTGATCTTATTTTTAAGTCTTACAGAGAGGATGAGGAAAATTTACATGCTGATGAAAAATATTTGAATTCTGGGAGCTTAGGGGAGAAGAATAAGCCAATTGCAAATGCTTATATAATAAATCCCTAAAAGCAAGTTAAATGTGCTCCTAAGTTTCATTTAAAGAAACTTGTTTGCAAATCAGATTTTGTTTCCACAAAATGTGGATCATTCTCAGCTTAGCTCTACAGACTGCAGAAATAATTCCATTATAAAAGTGTATCCTTGATTTGTTCATTTTTGGGATGGGAAAATTCACATAAGTTTTCATATTTCACAGTAATTCTCCAGTGTAGCAGACTCATATTCCTGTTAGTTTTCTTTTCTTCTCCTTTATTTTTTAAATTGTTATTGTAAAGGTGACATACAGAGGGGCCATAGTTACATAAGTTAGGTAATGAATACATTTCTTTTTGAACACTGCCACCTCTTCCCTTGTTTTCTCCCTATTTTTGCCTTTTGATCTCCTCCCACACAATCTGTATAATTCAATTTCAACAGTGTCTAGTGAGTATCACTGTGGCATTTGTTCACCCTTTGCCCCACCATTTCAGTGCTCCTCCTAACCCTCCCCAGAACAGATTACCTTACAAAAAGGAAACCCAAGGTGGGGGGGGGGGGGAACTCATTTTAAGGTATTTGGCTTCTTGGTTTTTTTTTTTTGTTCTTTGTCGGTGTTTTTGCTTTTTGTACCTTTGTCTTGTACGTAAGTTAACCTATTAGTTTTGGCAGCCGACTGAAGAGCATAAATTGCTCAGCAATTACATATGGATGCTCTTATGATAGCTCAGTATAGTACCTGCTCCTGAAATGGAAAACTAGTGAAGTCCAGGATAATAGATCACTACTATTCTACATGTATAGTTGATTCACTTTTCCCATAATACTACCCAACTTCTGCGAACAGGCCTTGAAACAAATTTATATTGCCACAATGTCACTTAAATTTAGGACATTAACTTTTTTACATTCTTACATGCTATTTCCTTTTGGGGAAAACGTATTTTCACAAAATTAAGCACAGGCAAACACTCAGCTGATTACTCAATGTTTTAAAGACAATTAGAATGAGATGGGTCTTTGAAAGAAGTAAGCTGCATGTTGGGCACAGGGGAATTTAATTCTTACATACGTTTTTGTAATTTCTTTCCTTTTTTCAATTTATTATTGTTCTGACACATCTTTGCAAATGAAGTGGGTTTATTGTGCATAGCACTTAATTCTTTAACTGTAGAGATCATAAGCATCTACTGATCATGAAGAAGTAGAAAAAAATCCAATGCCAAAATAAGTCGGTGATAGATGATTTCACATTACTACTCCAGAAAGACACTAATGACAGTCCTTTCAGGAATTAAAACTAGCAAGTACAGGAAGAAAGTTCTAGGATGTGTTATTGTTATAAGCAGGTATATATATATAAACTTGCTCTGATAGTCAAATCTTGCATCCTTGCTGCTTTAAAGAAACACATTTACCAGTCTATTGCTATGTTAACAGAAAAGTGTGGATAATCAGGATCCTCTTTTCTGATGGGTTTTACAAATGTTTTATACCAGAACTTTTGAGCTTACTGTATGGAAGCTGGACTGAATGATGACTGCAAGATTTGGGTTCATCTACCAGCCAAAATTCTCTTCCAAAGTAGTGTTCACAACAACAACAACAACAATAATAATAATGATGATAATGATAATGATGATGATGTTCATGTCATGACCTCTCCCTCAAATGTGAATTCATTAATTCAGCTGTGTGATCAGAGTACACTTAGATCAGTAAGGAACATGAGTGAAAACAGTTTCTTAAACAGCATGATGGTACCAGAAAACAGAAAGGGGAGTGGAAGGTTTTCAAAAGGACATGAAGCATGCCAGTACATGGAACACAGTGATTAAAGATATACTGAGCATGCCTGGAAAAACCTCTCTGGTCTACAGCTATTTTCAACCATGAAGATGAACTCGGTGCTGACTTTGAAGGGTTCTGTATGTCACATAAGAAAAAAAAATGGTGTCTGGTCTTCTCATAGGTGCAATAAACATGGGGAACTGTTCAAATTCCACTCATAGCTGGAACAAACACCATTGATGTAATTTTCAACATTCAAGAGGCATAAGTTATCCATTTATAGACCAGTTGTCAGAACCAAGACTGTTCTGAAACAAGGGTTGATAAACAGTGATGGTAATGATATTATTAGCACTGTAGTGGAAGTACCTGTAGACAACCTGGTGAGAACACAGTATGTGTGATGGAAGAATTAGAGCAGTGTGCATTCACCACAGAGTGAGAAACCATGTCAGTTTATAAAATCAAGCAGAGTTAAAAACAAACCAAAAGAAACACACCATTATTACCATGGCAGATGGCTCTGGAAGAAACATTCAAGAAGCCCTTCAGTAAAATACATCTGAATCACTGGAGGATATACTTTCTGTTTCCTCTGATGCCTGTGACAGTCTCACCTGAAACATAAACTGCGCAGTGAGTGACCTTTTAATTAAAACGCCGCTTCTTAGGCAGAGATTGAAAGCCTGCTGTATCACCATGACTGTGTTTAACAGCTGACCAAGCTTTTAGCAAAGCTGCTGGGCTCTTTTGTTAACCTGAACACACTATCAATTTCACTGGCTAAATGTTGGGTCATATTTATTACTGTTATTTATTTTTATGTGATACATAAGGAAATGATCACCAGTAGCGTACACATTCAGAGTCAGAAAGGATGCTGATGTCAAACCACCACAAATCATCTGCATGAGCAGCTGAGATGGTGATGCCTTTGGCTGCTGATGGTTCAGTGGTCAAGGACTGCATTTCATACACAAAGCTATCAGAAATATTGTATGAAATTACCTTCCGGCTGTATGTCTACGAAATGTATGAAACCAACATGAATGTTTTATTCTGAAGTTGGATCCCATCCTCAAGACATCTAATTATGTCTATGTAGATACTCCAAACAAATTTAATTCAAAATCCTAAACGTCATTTTTGGACGGACCTAGAAAAAAAATAGGTGAAGTAAGTCAGGTTCAGAGGGACAAATGGTGCATGTTTGCTTTCATATGTGGAAACTAGATCTAAAATACAAACACATGTGATAATATATATATGGTATTAAGCAGAGACACACAAATCAACTGACTAAAGGATTGTATACTTAGAGGAGGAGTTCGATAGTATGACTCCTCTGAAGGAGGATTTAACAAAATGAATACCAGGAAGTGGAACGTGTTTTGGCAAGGAAGGAAAAGGGGGAACACAGGAATGGAGGGAGGAAGGGTGAGCAAATGTGGTCACTGTATTCAAGGTATAGTATGTAAAAAAGGAGCTATGTGACTTGAGGACAGGGACCGGAGGGAGGAATAAGCAGGAAGAACAATGGAAGGGGTGATACTGATGCATTGCACTCATAACCTGACATAGGATTGAAACCTCATTGTGCAACTACTTAATAATACAAATAATAATCCAAAACATGTCCAATCCTAGACATTTTAAATCAGGGGTATTCTATATGCTCTGCTGTCCTTACAAAGCTAAAAAGTATTCTATGTATATATTTCATTAAAAGACTGGAAAGGATCTTTTGTTAGAAATATCTTCTATTCTTAGGAATGAATGATCTTTTACTATTAGAAGGTGTGAAGGCAAGTATTAATAAATAATGCTAAAAGTAAGTTTAAAATTCATATTTGACCTCAAGACAACAGCATTTTATATAAACCTTACAATGCCAGACTTTAAAGTCAAGGGATAAATTTGTGTGCACATGGTAGACATATAGCGTGATTTGGAAATTGAATACTTCAGAGCTCTGAGCAATATGCCCCAAAGAACTGAATCTCCCATTTTTATACACCAGTTTTCAAGAACACCTTCAATAGAAGTCAGTCACTGAAAATTAATTAGAGATGACAACTAGGCTATTTGTTTTCACTAGGAAATTCTAAAGTGCCTTTATTCTAAATGAATTGTTGCAATCTAACTAACTATACAAAAACCTTCTGGGGAAAAGTCCGTTTATTATTGCACAAAAGGCTAAAAAGTAGGCTTTGTGTATCCAAATTGAGTTACCACTTGCCTAACTGGGAAAATAGTATTTCATAGTTTTTATTCATAAGAATAAATTATACCAGAATCCTACAAATTTGCATTGAGTTCTCATTTGAATTCTATCACTGCCTGATTTCAAAAGATAACTTAGCTAGCTATATTAAAATTATTTCTGGTGAGTATTAGAAGAGATGAAACTTACTGAAAAGCTGAATACTTCTCACTTAAAGCAGGATATAAAAATAGTAGAAATAAGGGTCATCCTTTGGTAAAAACACACATATATGTGGGATATCATTAGGTGTGAACACTCAATAATGGGAATGTAAACTTCTGATTTTTAATATTTTAGCTGTGCATTAATTCTGTGGCAAAAATGTTTTAAACATTTACCAAAGGAGATGGTAATTTATGAAATGAAACTGTTGACAAAAGGAAACAATACAACAATACAACAAAATGAAACATAACAAATCCTTTAATCATGGAAAACAAAATAAAATTGTCCTATTTTGGGCTAACATTTCAGAATGCAAAATATGTTTAGAGAAGAGTGATCAGAACATCAAAACATTGAAAATGAAATCCAATAGTCATAACAGAAGAAATATGTACACAACAGGACAAAGTAAGGGGCTTAATGAACTAGCATTACTGGAAATAGATGAACAGCTCTTTCTATTACTTTTTGTCCAAACTTCAATTACTCTATGGTAGCTAGGAAAGAATCTAATAAATCTTTTATATTCGCTGCATTTTCAAGAAAGAAAGCAATAAGTATATGTAAAAATGACAGGAATACAAAGAGTTTTCTAGGTACTATGAAATATATACATGATCATGAAACTCCTTTCATTTATTATCCAAATTTTTTCTTCTAAGAATTAGTCTCGATGGCATATTAGATGTTCAGTTCTTTAGTCTTTAGTCTTTAGTTCAATTCTTTAGGACCACTGCAGAGACAGATGGCCACAGCATGTCACAATCCACAGAATTTTATGATTGTTTTCTCACTTAATTGGCATACAATAGATGTAGATCCTTTCATCTTGGCCATCTATTCCAATGAAACTCATTGCACCATGTCAACATTTGTGATTTCCATCTCTTTCCCCCAAATGATGATATTAAATATAAAACTTTATGAGCTATCTAGTTGTCATCCTCTAATTGACAATGTTTCTAAAATTTTACAACATACATAAATATTAAATTTTTTCATGATACAAGTTGATGATTGGCATTTCTTATATTTGAAATTTTGACTTGCTTAGAACTTCAGAGAATAGGGCTTAGTCCAAAGCCTTCTACAAGTTTAATTTTTTCAGTGAAGCATGTAGTTCCAGCATTTTTCAGGTTGAGGCAGAAAGATCATGGGTTTGAGGCCAACCTGAGTTACATATTATTTCCAAGACCAGCTTGAGCTGCAGAAAGAGACCTTTTCTCAAAAATCCAGCAGTGGGGATGCAGCTCAGTAGAAGAGCATTTCCAAGGAAGGAAGAATGGAAGGAAGGAAGGAAGGAAGGAAGGAAGGAAGGAAGGAAGGAAGGAAGGAAGGAAGGAGAGAGAGAGAAAGAAGGAATAAAAGGGAGATATATGAGAGAAGAAAGAGAAAGGAAGGAGGGAAGGAGAAAGGGAGGGAGGGAAGGAAGGAAGCAAGGAGGGAAGGGAGGGACGGAGGGACAGAGAGGCCACACTTTATAAAATACACTCACACTCACAAGTTCCAAATTGCCAAATTTTATTGTTGCTAGCTTCCCATAATATTCTAAAATTGTAACAGACAATCGGGCGTCAGCATGATTAATTCTGATGATTACTTAATTTTTTTTCCTGTGCACAGTGACCCTGGAAGCTCTGAGTGCAGCTAGCTTTGCACAGAGGCTCTTCAGCTAACTGGGATGTTTGTAAATAAATGATATCTTTTCTCCATTAACATGTCTCCATCTTGACCTACAAGAGTGGATTGTGTTGGTAACCTCCCATGACTAATTTGTCTTTTCCTTAAAATCACTTCAAAACACAGAAAAAAAAACCTTCAGAGAAATAAGAATATTTTAAAATGTATACATATTCTGGCCCTATTACTAAAAATGTACTATTTTATTCAAGCCAAACTTTCCTCTATCTTTCTTCCTTTTTTTCTTTTCTTTTTGCCAGTCCTGGGGCTTGAACTCAGTGCCTGGGTACTGTCCCTGAGCTTCTTTTGCTCAAGCCTAGCACTCTACCACTTAAGTCACAGCACCACTTCTGGCTTTTTAACTGTTTATGTGGTACTGAGGAATCAAACCCAAGGCTTCATGCATGCTAGGCAAGCACTCTACCACTAAGCCACATTCCCAGCCCCAACCTTTCTATTTTTTAATGAAGCCTAAAGTCAATTAATGACAATAAATTACATTTAAATTTTTACTTATAAATTAAGAGTTTTAGTGTTCATTATCTCATTTTATTTTTACAAACATCTGATAACCTAATTATTGTTTTCACACTGCAAATAAGAAAAACAAGAGGCAAAGAAGTGAAATAAGCCTTCTAGTTTCAGAAAAGCTCAGACTCTGTAGAGCCTAGCTCTTAGTACATGACTGAGAACATACATAACAGCATGTGACAAGCACAAAAACAGCGAAACTGATATTACTTTCTACATATAATGAGGGACACAAACACACCATCAAGAAAAGCAAAAATAGATAAATGGGACTACATCAAACAAAAAATTTTCTGCACAGCTAAAGAAACAATCAAGTGAACAAAGAGAAAACCCTTCAGAATAGGGGAGGAAGAACCAATATGCAAAATATTCTAATTACTCAATAGCAAAAAAACCCTATAAAATAGATAAAAAGTAAAACTAAAAATTACATTATTAATATAAGCAGACATTTCTCTGACAAAGACATAGAAAACATGAACATGTATATGAAAATGTTCTCAACATCTATACATCAGGGAAATGCAAATTAATACCACAATGACTCATTACCTTTTGTAGTACAGTCATTATTGAAAACACTATGTTAAAGACATATGTACACTCCTATGACCAGTTCATCATTATTCATAATATTCAAGGTATGCAATCAGTCTAAGTACTCATAATGGATATATAGATTTTAAAATGTGGCAAATGTACACAATAGAATCCTATTTCACTCTTTTTAAAAGTGGAAAATTGTAACAACATGCTAATTTCACTACTAGTGAAAGGCATGAAAAGACCAATAGCTCACATTTTCAATTATCTGGAATCTAAAAACTTGAACTCTTAGAAGTGGAGCATACAATGGTGGCTCCCAAGAGCCGGGTGTTGGATGCCCAGATAGAAAATGGGAAACACTGGGTGACTATAGTAGTTCTTCCTTGAGTTTTTCTATGTTTTCATCCCTGCTAGACTCTAGTCTTAGGACACATGAAAAATAAAGTAGAAAAATTAAAAGAGAATCTCAAACCTGTAATCCTAGCTATGCTGGAGGCAGAGATCTGAACACAGTAACTGGAAGAGAGCCTGGGCAAGAAACTCTGTTGAGTTTCTTATCTCCAATTAACCACCAAAAAGCCTGAAATGAAGCTGTGGCTCCACAACTCAAGGACAGTGTGCAGACCCTGAATTCAAGTTCCAGAACCAGCACACACACACGCACACACACACACACACACACACACACACACACACACACACACACACACACACACACACACACACACACACACACACACACACACACACACACACACACACACACACACCATTGCAAGAGGAGCAATACTTCCCGGTGCCATTGGAAGAAGTCCGATAAACAGCAGAGCCTGTGAAGGTTCACACATCAAGGCTTCTAGTACCAAAGTTGCTACCAGGGTGGAAGAGGTTAGGTGAACACGGAGGGATCCAGCATATGCTGCCCTGGGGCCAGAAAGCAAACGATCACCAGCACGTGTCAGGCATTCTGGAAGAGGGCTCCCAGGAAAGCTAGGGGGACTGCATTCAGGTGCTGAGACCTTGTCAGTAGATGGAGGCAAGGCCAAGTACACCATAACCAGTTGTGCAATTGCATCTGCCCCTATGTGCCAGTGCCTGGGGAAAACCTCAAAGTGCACAAACATGCTGTTATATCATGTAAGTCAAGGTTGAATTCTTTTAGTCACATCCTTACTCTTAAAAGACTAAAAGCTGCTGTAAAACAGTACATGAAAAGTTTTCAAATGAGATGGTCACATAACAGATTTTTCAAAAATGACAAAGGATGTTAATTATCAATACGTGTGTTGAACATGATGATTCGTCTTTTAAATCACTGAAATGATGATAGATGCTATGAAATTAAGGTTTCAATTTTTTTACATGAATGGAGAGAGAGAGAGAGAGAGACAGACAGACAGACAGACAGACAGACAGACAGACAGGGAGGGAGGTAGGGAGGGGGGGGTGTTGGGATTATCCAAAACCTTTTGAAGCAAACCCAGAGAACAGTTTTCAACTGTTTGCTTTCTGGTATTGTCTCTTCTGTGGCACACTGATATAAACCCCAACAATCTCTCATCTTTCTACCTACCCCGTTGTGACCCTTAACTACCCTCAGCTAGAAAGTGTTACAGGACAAAATTAGATAACCTATGTGGCCCAACCAACACAGTGCTCTTTGTTTTGACAGGCACTGTTTAAGTGCATGATACCTTTCCAGTGCCCTGCCCCCATTTTTTCCAGACATACCTTTCCATTCCAAATGTCAATAGACAATAGAGCAAAATGGCCTTGTATTCTGTTCTGGCAAGATATGTTAATTTCTAGAACCTGTTTCTTTGCTAGAAAATGAGGATATTAAAGCACCTTCCACATAGATTTTAATGGAAGTAAGATGTATTAATTCACAATTCTTAGGAGGGTGACTGGCTGGCCACTGGCATATAAGCCAGTCACTCTCATATCACCAGGAAATAGAAGAGCACCTGGAACAAGTAGGAACAAAATAAATATTTGTAACAAATAAATAAATGCTGTAGTATGCTTGTTTTCCTTGGCTCAACCCAAATAATCCCTTTCTAGGCTGTGGGACCTGTGTGGGAGAGTACAGGGCAAGTGTTTAAAGACTGTGCTTGAAATGGAAATAAAGGAGCCTCCCCTTGGCTTCTCGTAACCCAAACTGTAGTTTCCATGACCCATTATCACATGCCTCTGTAGTAAATATAACCTGCCCTGTCTTGTATAACATACAGATCTAGGTTAGATGCTGGAGCACTTATCCATGTGCCAGCATGCCTCTGCCCTCCCTTCTGCGCAGGCTGACTAATGAAGAGCAGTTGAATTTCTGTAGCCCTTTGTGCCAGGACTCAATAAATGATGCTTCAAATGAGTGGATCCTTTCCTGCTGTCAGTAGTTGTGAATAAAAATATTTGCATTATGAGTTCTCTTCTGTAGACAAACTTTCAGTATTTTCCAACCCCCTGGAATAAGATTAAATGGCAGAATTAGAGTAAAAGCCACCGGAGTTTGGAATGGTTCTTGGTGGTTCTCTTTGCCTAGAAGTTATATTAACAGACTGTTCCATACAACAGTAGCTTATGTACTAGGCAATCCAGGCTCAGTGTAAGTTTTAAAAGCCAGATACTGGTGGTGGCTTGCATCTGTAATACTAGCTACTTGGAAGGCTGAGATGTGAAGATCATGGTTTGAAGCAGGAAAATCCTTGAGACTATTATCTCCAATTTAAAAAAAAAAAAAACTACCAAAAAGCTGGAAGAGGAGCTGTGGCTCAAGTGGTAGAGTACTAGCCCTCAGAAAGAAAATTTCAGGGACAGTGTCCAGGCCCTGAGTTCAAGCCCCAAGACAGACACAAAAAATAATAATAAATCACTAACAACAAAGGGAGATTCAACCCAGCATTATTAGGTGACTCTTAACGTTGTCCTATAAAATTCTGTGTAAGTCTATATGACCTCTGAGTTATCTTAGTTTCCCATATTCTTTTCAGTGCATTTCCTGAGTACTTAATCCCAAGCAAACCAAGCTGTATTAAAATAATACTCACAAATCCTCAACAGGTTCTAATTTGAGAAGTAGGGACTACGAAGGTCATGTGATGTTTTGACTAAGACAAACCAAAGGAAACATCCCTTTCGGCCTCAGTGTCCTGCTTTGTTTTCCACTCACCCTTTGTCATGAGCCAACCAAAGGTTTATTATGAGAAGTGTCAGACACTGCTGATGAAAGCAGTCAGTTCTGTGGCCAGGAGAATGCATGCCCAACACGTGTGCAGGCTCCAAGTCTTGCCTTTTATGTTCCATCCCACCTCTCCCCTAAGCCAAACACAGGGAGACAATTATTTGGGCAAGTGACTCCCTATTTTTAGAATACTTATTTTTAGAATATTGAATTAGCTTCTCTCGTTGCTTTGATCCTTTTCTACTACAAAATGCCAAAGGAAGACTTCACAGGACACTTTTTTATTTCTTGAAGTTGACCAAATAAAAAAGATTTCACAGTTCTTCATCTCAGCAATCAAAGAGGCTTATTATGATCCAAGCATGAATCACACTCTCTGTCCCTGTAATAAATTTGTCCAAGAGATGGTTGAAGTTTAAGGAGAAAATAGAGAAAAACATCCTTTTTCCCCTCTGAATATGCATACGCATTAGTGTATTAAAATTACTAAATCACTAAATGTTTAGATCTTAAGAATATACTGAAGAACTTAGGCATATTCCCTTCTTACCCAATAATTATACAACTGTTAACTTTTTAATCTGTTAAGAAAATACAAATGCCACTCATTAAATACTTAAGAGTATATTAATAAAACATAGTTTCCCCAAACTATAAACATTAGTAATTATTTTTTTCTCTTTTCAGGACATATTTTTTTAACTCTAATTGGTCAGAGGGCTCCAAAGAGCCTATTGAAAGTATCATTGTTGCGAACATATGCATGTATGCAGGTACACATGTGCATGCAACATACACACACAACTTAACTGGGAAATATTGTGTGGACTTTATAGAAACTTATAAGTCTTCACATTCCTTTTATTTGTGAAAACTAACCTGGTGTTTGAAGTAACTCTAAGGGTAAGTCCTCCAAATCACCATCCCAGTAGCTACAGTTCAGTAATGATATATTGAGGACTGCATACCTCGCAGCTCTGAATATCTTGTTGAGCACTATAGCGTGATTCTGCACTTCCATCGGGTATCAGGCAGGCACTGATAGTCTCACTAAAGCCACAGACATATCCACTTAAAAGTGCAGAAGAGTATACACACACAACTATACTACAAGGCCCTTGGAGAAAGCTGGGTAGGTACCTAAACCTCTTTCCTTGAAAGGTCCTGCAGGCACCATCTAAACTAGTAGTTCCCAATGTTCTGATATAAGATCAGCCACTCCAATATTTGTGCTGGCAGCCATGTAGGTTATAGAATATGTGATAATTCAATTGGAAGGTGTTTATGAGGTTTCCACAATTCAGCATCTCTGCATATTTTCCTTCCAAATGACTGAGATGTATATTTTGAAAATATCAAGTTTACATCTTAATGACCAAAGTCTTAATCTGTAAAATCACTGGACAGCTGGCTTATTAAGATAAAAATCTATTTCCATAGTAGCTGTAAAATACTGACCAATATTTTTTTTCTGACCAATAACTTTTTAACTTGGAAACAAAAGCACTATAACATATCATTTACCCAGTATTCATTTTATATAGAAAGTGACTCATTGCTTATACTATACGAGAGAATGTCAGAGTCTTGAAAAGGTGAAACCTTAACAAAGGAAAACTATTGATAAATGTCTCCCAAGCACATCATTTCCATACTGCCTGTCTTGCAAGACTCTACAGGTGTGCTGAGAAGGTTGAAAGTTTATGGTCAAAATGTTCATTGTTATTGCACTATCACAGTGCTATGGACAACTGGATCATGACATCATAATGTCACATATTGAGTTAAAAGTATTGAGCCTTTGTTGGATTTGAATATTCTCAACTTAATCACTATAAATGCGTTTTAAACATGAGGCTGCTACACATTCAATGAGTGTCAACTTTACCTATCTCTTACTGCTGGATACTAAGCAAACACTGGTTTTAGCCCAATGGTGGTCCCTCAAATGGAGCTGTTTCTTGAAGGAAAAAAAAGTTTAGTGCTAATAAAAGGACCATGCATGGAATTGCTTAATTCATCCTGCTATCTTTGGGGTTTTTGTTTGTTTTTTGTTTGGGGGGGTGTTTGTTTTATGATCTTTGTCACAAGGCTTGAAAACAGGGCTGTGGTGCTGTCCTTGAGCTATTGTGCTCAAGGCTAGAACTCTACCATTTGACTCTACCATTTGAGCTACAGTTCCACAGATTTTCCTGCCCAGACTGGCTTCAAACCGTATCTTCAAATCTCAGCCTCTCGAGGGACTGGGATTACAGGTGTAAGTCATGCCTGCCACATCCTGTTGTCTTTTGACAGCATCGTTTCTCCAGATTCTAGAGAACATTCTGGAGTTCACCAAGTGTTCATCTATGTTAAGTATATGTCTCACACTTCAGTATTTCCCACTTATAATACTGCACGATACAAGTTTCCATAGAAAAGAAAGGAAAGGAAGCCAGGTGCCTGTGACTTACGCCTGTAATGCTAGCTGCTCAGGAGGCTGAGATCTGAAGATCAAGGTTCAAAGCCAGCCCAGGCAGGAAAGTCCATGAGACTTGTATCTCCAATAAACTACTAGAAAACCAGAAGTGGCGCTGTGGCTCAAGGGGTAGAGTGTTTGCCTTGAGCTGAAGAGCTGAGGGATAGCGCCCAAGCTCAGAGTTCAAAGCCCCACAACTGACCAAAAATAAATAAATAAATAAAAGAAAAGAAAAGAAAGAAAAAAGGGAAGGCTGGCTTTTTCTTGGACAAATGAATTTAGAACACAGATCACAAAATATTACCCCATGTGGAAAATTTCCTACTACTAATGAATGTAATGAAGGTCTATTACTTTGGTTGATGAATTTATTTTATAGCCAACACTTTGATTTGTCTATTAACCAAAAACACACCAACATCCTGGGATACTAAATTTTTTCACATGCTTTGGGAAATCCTTTAGCAAACCCTAGAATTCTTTTACAGGATAGAAAAAGGACATTTATTATGTGGCATAGACAGAGTGTGGGAAGAAAGAAAGAAAAAAAAAACAGAAGTTCACCTTTGTGATGTAGACATGAGTTTTAAGTTAACTAGAGGAAGCATTGGGGCAGAAGATGAGAGCTACCCATATTTAAGCAGCCCCACTCCCAGTGTGTCCTGATTGTTAATCGTTATCTTGGTTTTAGTTTGGGGGGTTCTGGAGGATTGTTATCACTGTCATCACTTGGAGGTAGTGAACTGGTCAGCATGAACAAGTTTCTGTTGCCTGCTGCAAACCCTAGAATTTATTCATGCAGTGGTTTTGCTTTTCCTCCCAGACCCTTAATCTGAACAGAAGCTTAATTGCCACATCCTCTCCATCCTAGTTTCTTCTCCATAAGCCACATTTCTCCACTTCCCCAAATCTCTATCAGATGTGACCTAATCATTGACTTGTCTTCAGAAAACCTTCACCACAGTACCTCCATTTTTAGGATTTACTTGCAAGTCCCTTCTCTCCAGTTTACAAGTTAAATGGCAAAGTAACAAGAAGATGACTCAGGGGTATGAATCACACCCCTGTAATTCAAACAACTTTAGAGTTTGATACAAGAGGATAGACTTCTAGACCCAAATAGGAATGGTAGAGGAGAGACCTTCTCAAAAACAAAAAGCTGGAAGGACAGGGGTGGCTTAAATGGTGAAGTGCTGGCCTTTGGGAGCCGAGAGTGAAACAAAGTGGAAGAAGCCTTAAATTCAAGCCCTAGTACTGGCATAAGAAAAGAAAGTCTGGGGATGGGGGGAGGGAAGGAAAGAGAGAGAGAATAAAAGTTGTACTGTGGTAGTGGCTCAAGCGACAGAGTGTTTACTTACCACTTACCAAGCTCAAGGCCTATGGTTCATTCTCTACTTACTTCCAAAGAAGATGACTCAAAAAAAGAAAAAGCAGAGCATTTGCCTTAAATATTAGTAGGCAGAGATAACTCAGAAATTATCGAAATTGCCTATAATATCAGAAACCAAGAACTGCAAATACACACATATTGAGAAGCAAGGAATTACTGGTTCCTATGAAGCTCTTAGAAACTTATCTGTGATCTGGGTCAACAGATAGAGAACAGAAGGGAAGAAACTCGGGAGGAAATTTTATTCCCCTATAGTTGCTGTCTTTAATAACATGTAATCTCCTCTCCGCACACAATTGCCATCACCCTTCTGCCTCACACATCTTCTTCCCTTATTAGTTTGTTTTCCACTGTGCTCATCACATTCTTCTATACTGTATAATTTATTAATTTATTCTGTGAAATATCAGCCTCCTCCAGATCAAATGTAAGTTTTATGGCATTTGCATTTTTTCTTGCTTCCATTGCTATTTAGATTAACTTTTGTTACACAATAGGCCCTCAATAAATATGCTATGAATGGATAAACAATTCCAGATATAGAATAAATATCGCCTGTATTAAGTCAATTGCTGAATACTAGCAAGAGTCCACTCTCTGTTCTATCATCTTCAGACTGGCTTCATCTTCAAGTAAACACCTCATAGAAACAGGAGAGTTGTATCACCACCAGACATCACATCCTAACAGGACAAAATCCAAACTAAGAAAGCCCCCCACCCTTTTAAGGCTGGAAAACATTTGCAGAAGCTTGAAATAGATTTACCCTTGTACCTCACTGAACAAAACATTGTCATGTGAATGGATTATTGTGAAGGAAAAGGAAATTTCCTTAAAAATTAAACGTATCAACTCCCTCCCCCAAGAAAATGGGGAAAAGGATCATGTTTCTCAAGTAGTAATGTTTGAACTGCACTGGTGTTCCACAGTCAAAGAAGAGAACCTGGTTGGTGAATGGAGTGAGCAAGTATCTCTGTCTACTATAATCTTCAGATCTCTGCTGCTCTGAGTTGCTCAAGTAAGCTGAGAGCTTATTAAACTAACTAATGTTGTCCTTGAATGTAAATTTAAAAGAGCAGCATTGAACCACCTGTAGAGAGAGGTGAGTGGACTCAAAGAGGTGAGTGGACTCAAAGAGCCATCCAACAAGAAGCAAAAGGGAGTTGTAACTTGTATCTCACTCTCTGGATACCAAATCTGCTTCCACAGAGGGTGAGGGATAGTGACCTAAATAAACCCATCTGTGAACTAATCCATTCCAGGAATGTCCACTTAAATTTCAAAATGTGTTTGATATGTTCATGTTACAATGATTACTTGCTTTTGGCCTCACATAAACAATCCCAGTTGTGTTGGCTCTATAAGTGGCTGAGATAAAATGTGAAAAAAATGAATATTTTTATAGATGTGAGAAATGATGTGTTGAAACATTTCATTGGTTTAGATTCAGTTTGGTAATTTGGCCTTTCTTCTTGAGTTGCCCAGCAGAAATGAAAAGAATGAGGTTTGTAAACTATCGTCTAGAAAATGAACCAGCATGATTGAATATTTGCTTAAATATGCAAGTAAAGAAGTTGAACTTGGATTTTAAACAACTGACCTTTGCATTTTCAAAAGATTAATTTAAAAGTCATACAATTTACTTGAGAAATTCTCCATTTTCTGGCAATGATTTTCTGCTCTCTTGACCCCTGCCTGCTAGTAGATTTTATGTTATTTACCTCAATGCTGACATCCACAAAAATAAAAGTACTTACCTCCCCAACAAAATCATAAGAGTATATAGCTGCTTGCCAGTGGCTCATGTCTAAAATCCTTACTACTCAGGAGGCTGCAATCTGAGATTTGAGTATTTCAGTTTGAAACCAGCCTGGAGACTCTTATCTCCCATTAATGACCAAAAAAAACCCCAAAACTCCAAAAATAGAACTATGGCCCAGGAGGTAGAGCACTAGTTTTGATTTAAAAAGCTTAGGGACAGTGCCGAGACCCCATGTTCTACCCCTAAGACCAGCACACACACACACACACACACACACACACACACACACACACATACACAATATATATTTCACTAAAATTTAATACTTCTGATCCAACTTTCATATTGTCTAGATAAAATTGATGACTCAGCACAAATCTGCTGTACCTTCTCAGGTAGTTGAAATTTCAATCAATCTTACTTCTTTATTTTATTTATTTATTTATTTATTTTGCCAGTTGTGGGGTCTCAACTCTGGGTCTGGGAGCTGTCCCTCAGCTCTTCAGCTCAAAGCTAGTGCCCTACCACTGAACCACAGCATCACTTCTGGCTTTTTCTGCTTATGTGGTGCTGAGGCATTGAACCCAGGGCATCATGCATGCAAGGCAAACACTCTACTACTGAGCCACCTTCCCAGCCCTCAAACTTACTTCTTGAAGAAATATCAAGTGCCTCCCCCTGACAAATGTGGCCTTTATATACCTGACCTGTCTAAGCTTTATATACTCCTGACCTGTCTGAGTAACAGGTATGGTCTAAGAATGCACTTCTAATATTTTATTTGGAATAATTCCATATTTGGGGGATTTGTGACATATTTTATTGCCAAACTAAAATTAGGCCTTCCCTAGTACATACTCACAACTACATCAACATGTCCCACCCAAAAGGCTCATCTTCTCCCTCCCTTTTTCCAATACACATATCATCTTTTTACATGGTATAGAATTCATAATTTCTTGTATTTATGTTTAGAACTTAAAGCTGAAATTAGATAAGTGGTTATCTCTGACAAGAAATCTGTAAAGATCAAGTTAGTGAACAAAATGAGCCACAGATTAGTTTGGTTGCAATTTTTTGCAACACACACACACACACACACACACACACACACACACACACAAATAAAACCACACTTCTCTTTGAGATTATCTGTACTGTGGCTTATATGATAGGCTTAATAAGAAAGTGGGATGGCAAATGTCTATTTTCTACCCTGTGACCTGAGGGTTTTCTGCTTAAACATAGAGTGCTTCCACACACTGACCCACATACTAGGGGCATTTTGGGGTTTTTTAAAGTAAACAATCAAAATCATGGAGTCCAAGATGCGAGCACTCTCTCTCTCTCTCTCTCTGAGCAAAGGAAAGAGGGACAGATTGATTCTCACATACCACCAGAATGGAGGACTAAAGCTATGGAACAGACTCTGCAAACAGTGCAGAACAGTCCTTTGTAAATATAATGAATCACACATTCCACTGACAAATGAAAGATAGAAAAGCTTACATTCTACTCATCAGACAGGGTGAAGACTCGATTAAGTCAGTAGAACAGCCGAGAGCTGGAACAGAATGTATAATCGAATGTCTCACAAAGTTATAACTGAGAGGAATAAACATATTATGACTACTAACTATATAGACTACTAACATATAGACTACAAAGAATCCATTTGGCTTTTGACTGAGAGCTCAAAAAGAAAAATCAGAGGCTGTATCTGTACTGCATGATTAATTACAGTACCTTAGGAACACTGAAGATGTGTCATCATTAATGCCTTAGATGTGGACATCATGGAGGAGCCAGGACTACAACATCAGACTGCATAACCCAGAATCACATGGTGCAGTCATACTTTTAACCATCCATTTCTATTCTAGGGGTTTCTTTAGCTTTAGTCGTTCTATAGAAAATCTCCATTACCATATCCGTTCATCAAGCACTTATTTACAAAACAGAATGGGAACAAATTTTGTCTGAGAAAATATTTTTCTTGTTCCTATAGCAAAGTATCTAAGGTTGTAGAATAGTTTTAAACATACACGTTTCAACATTGCAGAGAAACTCTCTGTGACCTACAAAAAGAAAGCAGAAAGAAGAAATTGTTGAAAGCAACTCTGTTCTGTGTAATATTTAGATGCTATTTTAGCTTTTATTTCAAAATAGGTTCATTGTATTTTATTGTAGGTGGCTTTATTTGGCCTTAAATACAAAGTATGCAAAATCAGAAACCAACTATATTCAATTGACAAACTATATTCAATTAGTTGCCTAAAATGAAATGAAATCATCCAATGAAAATGAAATAGAGAGGAATTCTTTCAGACCACTACACAGGATTTATGGAACATTAGTACCTGAAAACATAAATTCATGCTACTCTTTGAAATATAAGCCATAGAGCTCTCTTTCTGAATATACTATACCTTAAGTGTTACTGGAAAAAGAACATACAATGGAGAGAAACATATTTTTTAGTAAAAGGTATCACTTGTGGGCAATTGTGACACAATGTCTCAAAATAAAGTAGCCCTCTGAAAATATGAGGACACTCTTCAGAAATAAAGTAAAAATATTAACCTGACCAGATGCTGGTGGCTCATGCCTATAATCCTAGCTTCTCAGGAGGCTGAGATCTGAGGATCATGGTTAAAAGCCAGCCCTAGCAGGAAAGTCTGTGAAACTCTTATCTCCAATAAACCACCAGAAAACCGGAAGTGGCACTGTGGCTCAGGTGGTAGAGCACTAACCTTAAGCTGCAGAGCAGAGGGACGGCGCCCAGGCCCAGAGTTAAAGCCCCACAACTGAATAATAACAACAACAACAACAACAACAACAACAACCAAAGATACTAAGATCTCTTACGGGATATATTCAGTAGTAAGCTAAGCTACTATCCAGCAGGTAAATAAACAGACAAGAATATTCAATGGCTATGTACTAGCCTTGGCTATGTACTAGCCTTTAACATCTTTATCTCTTGCAATATTCTGATTTTATTACTATTCAAATTAGTCATCGATAACATCAAATAACTAAATAATTTGAATAGATTGTTTTTCCTGCAGGTATGTATGAAATAAAACACTAAAATTAAGCACCTAAGTACTAATGTCCTAGCTTCTGAAAAGTTATCTTTGTACCTTTACTTCTTTGATAATTATTTCTGTTCCTCAGTGCAGCTTCTCTTTCTGAATTTCCTCTAACATGTTTTGGTTACAGTCAGTGGTGACTCATCCCCTTATTCTTGAGAAAACAATTAATGTGGTTTACTGCTGTGGAGTAATATCACATTTCCCCCATTTTCTATGTGCATCTTAAATTTTAAACATACAGAGGTATTGTTTGGTTTAAAAATGTTTACTTGTGCAAAGAACATTAGAGCTGTTCTCCAAGCATTCATTACACTTTCTGACATGATTTCTTCAAGGGATTCTAAACGTATGTCCTAAGATCCTTTCATAATGTAACATTCCAAGAACTGATAGAATATTAGTCCTAGAAAGCAGCCTATACCCCAAATTTAACATGTGAAAAATTCATCACATAGAAGAGTTAAAGGGATTTGTTAAGTCACCATATAACAAAAACATACAACTTGACTTCCTTATCTCCATTTTAAAATACTTTCCTTGCCATCATTTTATGATACCACAATTATGTTTTAGAAATAAATAATTAAGGCATTGCCTAGATCTGCAATCTATAATTAAATATTAGTGGTCAACATTTGAGTTATTATCATAAACAAAAATTGATTACCTTATATGAATAAATCATTACACAGGATTCAAGAGCTGGATAGAAGGATGCACCATAATAGAGTTGTTAGAATCACTGCAAAATAGGTACCTAATGTTTAAAGATGATTGAAGCAATGTATGAGGGAACAAACAGTAGTGATTCTTGATGCTCAGAAAAGAAAGAAAGCTTGCAAGATAAATTCCATTGACATTAGATCTTACAGAATGCATGCAATTTTTAAAGTCACAAAGACATATAGATGCAGAAGGTAAAAAAGCATCAAGCAAAAATAAACTGTAACTGTAAGTGCCTCAATCCAATATATCCATTCCTTCTTCACTGCTACTAAATTCTATGTCCATTACATCCTCATGTTGCTTTGCATTTCCCCTTAGTATAGCTTATTTTTTGCCTTGGTTTTGAGTTGTACTGGAAAGTGGTAGTAAGAATTCTGTATCTGACTTCTTTTGCTCATTATTGTGCTTTTAGAGATCCTTCATACACTTAAGAGTGTTATAGTCTATTATTAGTTTATTCCTTCTTTGATGTGTTTTTGAGTTTCCAGGGTTTTAGCTGTGAGGAACCACGCTACTTTGAATGTATTTAACCTTATGCAATAAGGGCAATTTTTAGCAAGTATTAGTAATTATATTCATTCTTACCTGATGTATAAGATTTTCCATATCTCTACATCCATAAAATGCAGTGTTATCGGACACTTTAGTTATATATGACCTCTTAAGTGATAGGGTTCATTTCTCCTAGGAGTTTTTCATCTGTATTCCTCTGTTATAAAAAGTACTTTTTGTTTTTGTTTTTTTTTTTTAATTGGCCATTTGGATTCTGTTTTTTTGTAGGTGAAATGACTTTGTAGGCATTTTTGTCTACATTTCTTTGACTTGCCTTTTTGTCTTATTGACATGTAGGTGTTCTTTACTTGTAGTGAAAATTAATCTTTGTTGGGTACATGTCCTGTATATATGTTTTCATGATCCACAGATTACCTTTTGCTCTCTTTTTAAATTTGTTTTTATTATCTTTAAGTAGTTGTACAAAGTGGTTTCATTTCAACATGTCAAGATTATGAATGCTACTACTTCTATCATCCACCTCCATCTCTTCCAACCCTATCTTTTCGATGAAGAGATGGTCTTGATTTTAAAATGTTCTTGCTAATCAGTCTTTCTATTCTGATTGGCATATTTCAGAAAGGAAAAAAATATTCACTTTACTTCTCAGACTGGCTGCCAATTAGAGAACAGATTACATCTTCTTAGCCAAAAAGGGACATTTATCACTCAAAGAACAGCAAAGAGCTTTGTACCAGTGGCTTACACCGGTAATCCTAGCTGCTTTGGAGGCTAAGATCTGAAGGATCACTGTTTGAGGCCAGCCCATGCAGAAAAGTCTATGCCTTAACTTTTCCCTGTGTCTGCTGTGCCTGTTCTCAACTTAATATATAGATTTTATGAGTTCAAAAGAAGATAAAAGTACAAGTGTTTCATTAAGTATATGAAGTCCTGAAGTACTATTTTATTTAGTATTTTGTTTACTATTATTTGATAGCAATAATCTATTAGCAGTATCCATTATTTCTAATTTTATTATCTTCAAATAGGTATACAAGAGTACTTTAATTTAATGTGTTCATTTATTTGTATAATACATCCTGATCAAAGTTACTCAAATGATTTTGTATACTATACACTGAAATCTTACTAAAATAGTACAATGTACAGCTTTAGTCAGAATGCTGATGAAATCACAATCTCTAAAACAACAAGCTTCTAGGTGTGTTCCATTATTCTCAATAATGGAACTATCACTGTTTGTTGAATGCTTACTATGACCAGGGTCAAGATTAAAGTGCAATGTCTACCTTAATTCTCACCTCAACTTTGTGAGATAGGAAATATTTTTCCGAATTTGACAGATCAAAACTGAGAAAGTTTCAATATTTCAATTATTTTTCCAACTTGACAGAACTTAAGCCCCCCAATTAAATACATACTTAAGCTTACAGCTCAATAAATGTTATTTTCAAATTAAGAAACATCTGATTGCAGTTTGACATGATCCTCCTTGTGACACATATCCAAAGTCAAAAAACCATCATTGTGAAATTATATATATATATATATATATATATATATATATATATATATATAGCCTGTGTAAATCATGTTCTTCAAAGCATTCAAACTCTCAGATGTCAAAGTAAACTAAAAATGGAATGAAATGTTCCCACGTCCTGAACTCAGTTGCTATCCTGTTTTTATTTAGTAGTCAAACAAACATGGAAAACTCTTTATATACAGCATAGTACATGAAAACAGAACAAAGTAGAAGAAAAAATCAAAAGCAAAAAAGTGGTAAAAGAAAGAAACATGAAACATGTTTGAAAAACACAGAAAGTGTTTGTTTAAGGGTAAAGAGTTCCAGAATGTTATATGTACATATGTGTATACACAACACACACACACACACACACACACACACACACACACACACACACACACACACGAGGTCTGCTAAACCTGACTCTTAAAAGACAACTCCAAGCAAAGACTCCAAGCAAAGACTCATAAATGGGAGTTGAAATGTTCCTAGTTGTCAATAAAACAAATGGCCACATTACGGCTAATGTCAGAACTTTCTTCATAGCACTTGAAAATACAAGTTACTTTGGAGCCAAATGGGAGACACCAATGTGTAATGATGCCATCTGTGCTCTTCTATTTCTGGTCAAGGGGGCTCATGCTGATTGAGAAGACATTACGAGATACAGCTGCTAGTTGTTACTATAAACTAGTGTGTGTGCTAAGACCAAAGAGAGGTTGTCATCTGGTCAAGGGCTGAACCTCTTTAGATGAGGGCATGGGGTTCAATTCTATTCCCTCTTGTTGGGACATACTGCTGAAGAACTCCCCAGTAACAAACACATCTATTCAATTTGAAGGCTTTGTTAGAAATCATTAACTGAAAACATCTTTGTACTATATTCACATCTGTGGACTCTAAGTCAGCTGGGCACAAGGGTCATAAAAAATGATGAACTAGTGTCAGAACAGAAGTGTACACCTTAAATTATCTGCATGATAATGCCATGCCTTGTTCTCTAGAAGGCCCTCTCCAGAACAAGAGTCGTAGCTTCAATGTCTCAGGGTATGTTCACTCTCTGCAAATACTTTGTGTAACAAGGATTCTTTCACTGGAATCAGTCAGTATCAATTAAGTGATGAGTCTGTACATTTTACAAATAAAGACAAACTGTATGCATACATTGCTGAACTGAGTTCAAAGAATGAAAATGGGTTATAGAAAAATTGCTCAGAATCTACACAGTAGTAAAAGAGTTATTTTTTTTTACAAAAAAAGGCAAAGAAAGAAAGAGAGAGAAAGAAAGAAAGAAAGAAACAAACAAACAAACAAACAAACAAAGAGAGAGAGAGAAAGGAAGGAAGGAAGGAAGGAAGGAAGGAAGGAAGGAAGGAAGGAAGGAAGGAAGGAAGGAAGGAAGGAAGGAGTCAGGAAGATCGAGCTCAAAAAAGACACAAGGGAAAAGAGAGAGAAGAAAGAGAGGGAGGGAGAGAGAGAAAGAGAGAAAGGAAGAGAAAAGAGAGATTTGCTAGTATATTCAAGGATCTCAACACAAAGCCAGACCCAACAAAACATAGGTCCCATGGTTTCCCTTATTTGCAATAATTAGTAAACATCTACAATGATCTTAGCAGATGAGCAGAATAGCTCAATAGCTTTGCACATATGACCATATAAGATGATGCTAAGTGAAATGAACTCCAAGACATGGACACAAGAGATTTTTCTTTGTTGTTGATGTACTATGTGATTTTTTTGTTTGTTTTGTATGTTCTTCCCCCTATGGAATAGCCCCTGTTGTCACTGTATTTGATTTTGGTACTCTAGTAGTGTATATACAGTTACTTGGATTAGGGAAGAGAAGGGGAACAACAGAATGGTGAGATAAAGGACGAAGGAGGAACTGATGCAACAAGGATACACAAAGACAATCTGCTCGGACTGATCTGTACAATTTGGGGAGGGGTGGAGGATGGAAAGTAGGAGAAAAGGGAGGGGATAACAAGTTGACAAGAAATGTACTTATTACCTTACTTATGTAATTGTAATCCCTCTGTACATCACCTTGACAATAAATTTTTTAAAGACTATAAATACTGATAATTTAATGTGGGTGAAGGAGATCATAAATCTAATATACTTCACTGAGAAACACAGGTCGGTGATTATAACTTCGTCACTATTGTTCAAACTTCTTATGACTGCAAACTTCAGAGACTGCCATCTTCAGTTGGATACACTCAGATTGTCAGTGCAGGATGAAGGAAGATTCTTTCAGAACAAAGAGAAGCAGATACCGTGAAACTATGCTTTACTGACATACAGTATAGCTAATCATGAGTTACAGGACGAGTGGGAAGCATAGTGCTGATCAGAGCTGAGTTGCTTAATGCAGTCATGGAATTCAATGTACTCTGTGAAAGAATTAACTGTTTAACTTGTGGGTAGGGACAAGAGGGGAAAAATGGAAGAGAATGATAGAAGGGGTGACAGCGACCAACACGCATTGTACTTAGAATCTCATTCATGGGATAGTAACCCCTGTGTGAAACTACTGAATAAAAACAATTCAAGACATAGAGTTACTTTAAGGTTTTACATAACATCCGAAGACATAGTTAATTTGAACATTGAAAATAATACTGAAATTGGAACAGTCAAAGGTAAATCCCTCCCCTCCCCCCCCCACCAAATTGTCAACTGGGCTTTGAAATGCCTTAACTACAGTACTTAAAATGTATACAATTATTTTATATTCTTTTTTGGGGGGGTGGGGAGGTCTGGTTATGGGGCCTGAACTCTGGGCCTGGGCCCTGTCCCTCAGCACTTCAGCTCAAGGCTAGCGCTCTACCACTTGAGCCACAGTGCCACTTCCGGCTTTTTTTCTTTTTACTTATGTGGTGCTAAGGAATTGAACCCAGGGCCTCATGCATGCAAGGTAAGCACTCTATCACTGAACCACCTTCCCAGCCCCTATTTTATATTCTTTTTAGAGTTACTAAATATGTGCTCCCTTTGGGAAGTACTCTTTGTGCGTGTGAATTTTCACTTAAATAGTTTTTAGGATAACATGGGGTTTTTTTGAGAAATACATCAGAGGTGGGAAAAATGTTTGTTAATCACTTTGACTTGAAAACAAGCTCGAAATCAATGATTTTATATAGGCAAACTTCAATCCATGTGACCATCTGAAATGATGCTAATCAAAATGATCTCCACGATTTGGACACAGAAGAGCTTTGTAATTCTTATAATTTTGTTTTCTTTTTCTTTTTTTATTGTATGGTTTGCAGTTATTTCTTTTGTCTATTACTGTTTTTTCTCCTCTGGTTTATTCCCTGTGGTCACTGTTTATGATTTCAGTACCCTTTGTCTTGTAGGTAAGTTTATCTGATCTGGGGAAGGGAAGAGGAATCACAGAAATGGTGGGACATAGGATGAACCAATGCAACAGTGATCCTCACTAGATACTATATTGGAAAGGACATAGCTAGCAAGATCAATAGAAAGCCCATGGATTGAGAGAAGATCTTCACTAGCCATACAACGAACAAGGGTCTTATATCTAAAATATATTTGGAACTCAAAAAATTAAATCTCCCAACAACAAATCCTCAAAGAAACAACTGCCCGATTAATAAGTGGGCTAACGACTTAAACGTGAGACTTCTCTGTCCACGACTGACAAAAAAGGAAAAAAAAAAAAAAACAGAGAGACTTCTCTGAAGAGGAAAGAAGAATGGCTAAGAGACACATGAAGAAATGCTCAACTTCTCTAGCCATAAAAGAAATGCAAATCAAAACAACATTGAGATTCCACCTCACCCCAGTTAGAATGGCTATAATCAAGAACTCTAATAACAACAGATGCTGGAGGAGATGTGACCAAAAGGGAACCTTACTGCATTGTTGGTGGGAGTGTAAACTTGTTCAACCACTTTGGAAAATAGTATGGAGGTGCCTCAAAAGACTCCACATAGAGCTCCCCTGTGATCCAGCAATCCCACTTTGGGGCATTTACCCAAATGATCACAAACAAGGCCATACTAAGGCTACCAGAACAGCTATGCTTATCGCAGCATTATTCACCATAGCTAATATATGTAACCAACCCAGATGCCCCTCAGTAGATAGATGAATGGATCAAGAAAATATGATACATATATATGTGTATATATATATATATATATATATACGTATGTATGTATATGAATTCTATGCCTCCATCAGAAAGAATGACATTGCCCTATTTGTTAAGAAATGGAAAGACGGAAAAAATTGTATTAAGTGAACTAAGCCATACCCAAAGAAACATAGGTCCCATGGTTTCCCTTATCTGCAATAACTAGTATATGTCTAGAACAAGCAGAAGAGGTCAAAAGCTATGTACATATGACCATATTACCTGATGCTAAGCAAAATGAACCTCAAGATAGGGACACAAGAGATTTTATCTTTCTTGGTGCTCTTTTT
Source organism: Dipodomys merriami (assembly GCF_024711535.1). Classification (NCBI taxonomy): domain Eukaryota; kingdom Metazoa; phylum Chordata; class Mammalia; order Rodentia; family Heteromyidae; genus Dipodomys; species Dipodomys merriami. Next base: position 18,015,896 of record NW_027206068.1, read on the forward strand.
AGTTTACTTTTGGCCACCACAATGTTGCTCTTTTTAATGTACTTATAATGTACTATGTGATCTTTTTTGTTTCTTTGTATGTTCTTCCCCCATGGTACAACCTCTGTTGTCACTGTATTTGATTCCGTTGTCCTGCATCTTGTATATCCTTTTTTCTAATTTGGCGAGGGGAAGGGAAATAACAAAATGCTGAAATAAGGATAAAAGAAGACCCACTGTAACAATGAGATGTACAAGACTCTATGTTGAAAACAAACTTTACAACTTTGCAGGTGGGGGGGGGGGGATTTGGGAAGGTGGGGAGGAAAGGGATGGTAGGGGAAAAACAAAGGAGAGGGTAACAATGCTCAAAAGGAAATGGATTTAGTCCCTTGCTCATGTAACTGTAACCCCTCTGTACAGTATCTTTACAATAAAAAATATATTTAAAAAAGAAAAGAAGTGTATTCATTAACTTACTAATGTAACTGTAATCCCTCGGTACATCATCTTTACAATAAAATAAAATTAAAAAAAACTATTAGGTATCTGCTAGTAAAACTAAGGTGGGCCAAGAATCTTTAGATGCTCTCACCTTTATGTCTTAGGAAAATAGAGCTCATTATTAATTGGGGTAAAAGTAGATGACTATAATTCATTTAGCATTTTCAAAGGTCAAACAAAATCTGAGTAGTACAGGAAATAACACATGGGAATCTAACTTTAAGTTATATTGTATTTAAATTTATAATTGTCAGACAGAGCTTTCTTCTTCCAATATTTGCCTTTTTTTCTTCTGATAGCTGTATTATACATGAGACAAAAACAAAGTCATATAAACCTCTGAAAAATATACATGCATATATTCCTACATACTAAACATATGAAGCTTATTTCAAACATATTAACAATTTTTTCTCTTTATCATGATTGTAATTGGCTATTTCTTCAATTCCCATAAAATATATCCGAGATAGAGGAATAATCTCAGAATATGAGCTTTGTCTCAAAGCATAGGTCTTAAAAGAAAGGTCCAGTGAATGCAACGTATTTAATTGAAAAAATACACTTAAAAAAACAAAATCTGTGACAAAAACAGGTGAGTTTCTTTAAAGTTTATGATACAAATAATTTTTCCAGTTCAACTGCTCATGCTGTCCAAATTAGTCTGTTTTTGAAAATGTTTTAAAGGTTTAGATGGGTTAAAATCTCTTAAAAGGCTTTGATTTGCTTTGATTTGGCTGTGTTGGTACACAACAAAGGATTCATTTCAACTTCCTTCTTAGGAAAATGAAATAGTCCATCAGACATTGCTTTGCTTAAGTAGGCTGGAATCTGTCCAAAATTGTTAGACAACTTTTTTAATTCAGGAGTGATGTGTATGTTTGTGGCTTGTCTCTTCCCACTAGATCACCCTTAAAAGCACTCTTCCATTGACACACAGTTTACTTTATGAAACTTATCCTATTTTCTGTGCCAGAAAATCTATTTGAGACAGAGCCAATGTTTCATTCCAGAAAGAGGAAAGGATGTCAACAGTTTCCATGGTAATCGGTTGATAGAATTAAATTAAGCAGGAAACCTCTTCAGAAGGCCACCGTCTTACAAAATAAGAGTGGTCTGAAATATCCAGGAAGTGTGTCACAGCAAAATTAGAGAAACTGAGATATGAATACCTCCATAATGTAAACTCTCTATCCTTCAAATAAACAATCAAAGGCTAGCCTTTGTCCTGTAAAAATAAACTCCCAAACAACTGTCATTGCTAATTAAAACCTTTGTTTCAATAGATTTTACTTTTTTCAATTCTTATCTTCTGTGATCAACATCATGTAAGAATATGAATCCAATTGTTTGTAGGAAGAAAAAAAATCCCTTTAAGTTACTGTTGTTAAATTTAGTTTGCATGAAACTGTATACTTTATAAGTTAATTCTGTTACAGTCAGATCAAAGAAATTCCAAACCTTATCATGATGCAGGAAGAAAAAAGAAATGGATTTCTAGATTAAGAAAGGAATTTGGCTTTTAAAACAGGTCTCTGTGTGGACATTTAGATTGTTGCTTTTTAAAAAACAAATTATCTTTAAGTAGTAGCACAAAGGAGCTGCCATTTAACAAAGCAGTTTACGAATACAGCCCATCTTGCTCAATGTCACCACCTTCACCATCTCTCCTATCCCTTCCAACCCACCTCTTTCCTTACTTTTCTTAATTTTGTAGAATATAAACTGAAACATGGAGTTTTGGGCTATATTCCCAGACCCTCTTTTCCTCTTCATTACTCTACCCCTCGCCCTGTAGCCCCACTCCACCTCTTACAAGTACTGGCTCCCTGGTGCTTATTTTGTTGGGCTTTGGCTTTGCCTTCCTAAGGAATGACACTATTTGAGTTCTCCCTTGAATCTACTATATTTCAGTTAAAACATTTGTAAACACTTGCATACCACCCAATCCATTTACTTATAGGTTTATATATTACTTCTAGCTTCTACATATAAGGGAAAACACGCAGCTTTTTAAAAATTTTTATTATTTTTTTATTGTGAAAATACCGTACAGAGGGGTTACAATTACATGAGCAAGATAATGAGTATAATTCTTTTTTAGTGTGTGTGTGTGTGGGGGGGGGGGGGGGGGTCCGGTCGTGGGGCCTGAACTCTGGGCCTTCAGCTCAAGGCTAGCACGCTACCACTTGAGCCATAGCACCACTTCCGGCTTTTTTTTCCTGCTTATGTGGTGCTTAGGAATCGAACCCAGGGTCTCACACATGCAAGGCAAGTGCTCTACCACTGAGCCACCTCCTCAGCCCCAAGTACATTTCTTATCAAGCATTGTTGCCTCTTCCTTTGTTTCCCTTTCCCATCCCTTCCGATCCCCCCACCCCCCTATCCAATCCTCCCCGCCCCCCAACCAAAGTTGTAAAGTTCGTTTTTTGACATAACGACTTGTACATCTCATTGTTGCAATGGGTCCACCTGTATCCCTAGTTAAACGATTTGTTTTTTTCCCTTCCCCTCCACAAATTACACCAACATCAAATACCGTGAAAGCAGGGGTTATACCATGATCTTTTCTGCTTGTCTCAGACATACACAAGTTACTGAAAATAAGGGAAACCATAGGACCTATGTTTCTTTGAGCCTGGCTTACTTTACTTAATATAATTTTTTCCAACTCTTTCCATTTCCTAACAAATGGGGCAATGTCATTCTTTCTGATGGAGGCATAGAATTCCATTGTGTATATATACCACATTTTCTTGATCCATTCATCTACTGAGGGGCATCTGGGTTGGTTCCATATCTTAGCTATGGTAAATAATGCTGCAATAAACATAGTTGTGCTGGAAAAATTACATTAAGTGAAATAAGTCAGGCCAAGAGAGATAAAAGTTGCACAACTATGTTTATTGCAGCACAACATGCAACTTTTATCTCTCTTGGCCTGACTTATTTCATTTAATGTAATTTTTCCCAAGTCTTTCTATTCCTTTACAAATGATAGAATATCATTCCATTTCCTAGAGTAGAATGAAAAGGAATAGTTATTGAAATCCTAGCAAGTAGGATAGTCTGAATAAAACAAGGATTCCTTACCTTCTCATCAATTCCCAAAAGTTTACAATTGCTTGTTATGGAGATACAGTTTCTAAGTATGAGCACCTAATGCCGAGTGGATGTTAATAGCGCTTGTTTGGTGCTGGTACTGGGACTGGAGCTTTGACTAGGGCCTGAGCATTATTCTTTAGCTTTTTGTTCAAGGCTAGTGCTTTGCCACTTTGAGCCACACCTCTACTTCCAGTGTTTTTTCAGTGATGAAGTGATTTTCCTGCCTGGGCTGGCTTTGAGTCATTATTCTCATGTCTCAGCCTCCTTAAGTAGCTAGGATTCCTTGCATGAGTCACCAGGACCCAGCCCTGAATGCTCTTTTCTTAAAAGATGCTGAAGCCAACATTTCTAAAGCATAGGAATTCATAAGAAGAAATATGTAAGTCATTCATAGAAACCTACAAAATCCCTGGTTACCCCACTGAGTTATATCATTTTACTTGTTCCACATAAAATTACAGGGTCCCTTTTGTTTGTGAGCACATTAAATAGTCAAAGACATACATAAGAAGAGGAAGATTTTTGAACTATTGACTTCAGATATTCTGGCCTTCATTTCCATGCAAAAGTTAAAGCAGGATCCCACTGCTTACTCTGTACTATAAACATAAGGACATCATTTCATGCCAGCTGCCTGGTGTAACTTTCCTGTCACCATTGTGTTGCTTTCCCCCAATTCTCTGGATCAGAAACAACTTTATACAAGTACTATCTCTGCATGGCATATTATCTTATCGCACAAGGAAATACACAGGCACACGCACCACAGTACATACAGATAAAAACATGACCAAAATACAGAGCCAAGGTATGACATATACTGTATAAATGCTCACCTGAGAATGGTCTAGACCCTGGATTTGCCCAGTCACTGGCAGTCAGTTTGATCCTCAGTTGTCCCATTCTCTCCAAATCACTCATCTTACTGCAGGTAAGGTGTTACAAGATCTCTTCATTCACAATCTCTTACAATTTTCAAATGCTTGTAATCTATTTGGGAAACGATCTCCAAAGGACAGGGATAGGATAAGGATGTAAAACAAAGAAGGAAAGAAGTCCATACAACTAACACCTGCACTGTTTGTGTGCTTATTAGCACTGTGGGAATCTAGGTTCCGGTTAGTCCTCTAAGAAGACCTTCTAAAAAGAGATGCAAGACACCTCCTAATTGTTGAAGAAATGGGGGAAAGAAAAGGCGGATACATTTAGCTACTATTTTCTATCCCTCATAGGCTGAGAGTCACTGGGGTAATTAATTCCCTCATACCGCTGTCCTTTACTTCTTGGATCTACCACATTCCAGCGGTCAGAGAACTCTCTCAGCAGAAAGACTCAGGAAGCTTCATTTATTCTAAACAGTAAGTGACTCAGAGGCCAGTAAATGTTAATGATCCAAGTGTTTTCTGGTGTCACAGTGCTAGGAAAGTCTAGCAAAGCAAATCAAGTCTTACAGGGGAGCTACTCCAGAAAGAGCACTGGATTTTCTTTTATCTGGTTGGTGGAGACAATCCCAATTTTTGCCTAGTAATGAACAGAGATCCTCCTGACCCAGATAACTGAGAATGTTTGAAAGGAGTCATAATTCAGAATGATAAATAAGGGTAACAAAACGTTGGAAGACACATATAGAATAGAGATATATGACTTTTCCTGAATTGTTCATAGAATTGTGGTATGAACTTCAACTCTTCTCACTAAAGGATGGACTGAAACTGGTTTGACTGAGGGGGCTAGTCTCACTCTGGTCCTTCCTTTGTCTCTAGGTTCTTGCTTCTTTGTTCTGATTTTATCTCAGCCTGCTACCCACTATAACATTTATAGTTTCTCCATGGATCTGTTTATCAGACTGCCACCATTAAAATGACTGCTTCCTTGAAGCAGGGCTCTTCATAAAATCTGCAGAAAAATGTGTCTCTATGTGTAATACTCGACAACAGTTCACAGTCTTGCTTCTCTTATCTGAAATGCTTGGAACCAGCCACAATGTGTTTTGGGGATTTTGAACTTTTTTAGATTTTGGAATATTTACACATACACAATAAGAAATTTTGAAGAGAAGACTTTCAATCAAACATATAGGCTATCTGCATTTGATATACGCTTGCATAAGGAGTCTAAAGGTAATACAATATTTGTAGCACGGTGAAATTTTGACTATGACCCGACACATGTGGCTTGCTGTTAAATTATTTCCTTGCAACACCATGTTGGCATTCAAAAACTTCAGGTTCTGGAGAATTTTGTATTTCATGTGTTCAAACTAATAATGCTCATGCTGTATTCCTAAAAACATAGCTTTCCTTGCTCACAGCTTTTTTTTTCCAAATGCCTTGGTTTTTTTCTTTTTAATATATACTTTATTGTAAAGATACTGTAGAGGGGTTATAGTTACATGACTAAAGTAAGGAGTACATTTCCTTTTCTGCAATTTTTATTGTGATTAAGTGATTACATAATTTCACAAAATTCACAGTATCATGGGATAGTGATGCTTAGTTAGTTAAAGTCATAAACACATTCTAACCTTCATGGGACAAATTGTCTATTGTGGTCTATAACATTTATGAGTTCTCAGTTATTTCTTCCACATTGGGTGATGTGTACATTCCTTTACTTTTGCATAGTGTCAGCTGTTCCCTCTTTCCCACTCATTCCCTTCCTCCCATCGCTGCCATTGCATTGGTTGGTTCATTTTGATCAATGTCCAGTGCAGCTGAAGCATTCTGCTATTATATATTTTCCCCTGTTTCCCTGTTTCTGTGCCCTCCTCCTAGTTTCCCTCTGGTGTGCACATATATATCATATATGTGATCAGCAGCATGGGATCATTTAGTAATGATTAAACCAGATGAGTGGAGATCCTTTGTTTCTCAAGTCTTGTTTACTTTGTCGCATCACTTTAGGTTTTGGACTTAACATCCACTTATCAGGGAGACCATGTGCCATTTGTCTCTTTGCTCTTGGCTTAACTCACTCAACATTTCTTCTAGCTCCATCCATTTCCTTGTGAATGCCATTATTTTGTCCTTTCCAATGGCTGCATAATATTCCATTGTATATAGGTATCACAAATTTTGGATCCATTCATCTGTGGTGGAGTATCTGGGTTGTTTCCATGTCTTGGCTATTGTGAACAGTACTGCAATGAACATGGAGGTGCATGTGTCCTTGTATCCTGATTCCTGTTGTTCAGGATAAATGCCTAGAAGTGGTATGACTGGGTCATCAGGGAGGTCTATATTTAGCTTTTTGAGGACCCTCCAGACTGCTTTCCAAAGTTGTTGTGTAAGTGTACACTTCCACCAGCAGTGTAATTGGGTTCCTCTTTCTCCAGCAAATGCCTTCTAGCTGTTTTACCTTAAGAATGGCAAGCCATTGACACTGTAGCATTGTAACTTTTGAGCATGAACAATCAATACACCCATTACTTTACTACTTAACTCCACTTTACCAATTGAGCCATATCTCCACTTCCAGCTGTTTGTTGGCTAACTTGAGAAAAATAGCTCACAGACACATTAGGTTTGGAGCTTTGAACCTCAACCCTCAGATCTCAGCCTCCTATATAGTTAGAATTATAGGCATGAGCCAGTGACACCCAGAAAATCATTTTTCTAAGATTATTCTAATATATCATTAAATAGAACATTTTAATATAACCATTAGAATAATAATTATTATTTTATATTAACTTCCTATGTTAATATAAATCCAGTAGGTTTAAAATGGATTTAAGTTTATGAAACCAGACATTTTAAGTATTTGGGCTGAAATTTAAATATTTGGGCTCTATTTCTCAGAAGCCCAATTTTACCACCGAGGCACAGAGAAAATTGAAGTTAAACAATATGTTCTTATCATTTGGGTATCATGGGAATTTCTAAAAGGATAAAAGAGTAAACACAATGCCATATTCAAATGTCTGGATTAGTGTTATCTTTACTAAAAGTAGACTAAAATTGACCTTCATAAGCTTCTAACAAGAAGTAGACATTCTGTTGGTAACCTTAAGTTAGTTCCTCATTTTTCAATAGTGCTTTGGAATTTTTGAAGAATTTTTCAATGTTCTATTTGTAAAGCTTATTTTATCCCCAGAAAAATCTGATGATAGCAGCTATCATTTCTGTTTTACAGATAAAGCAGCTAAGATCCACACAGCCTTCAAGAGTTCAATGCACTGTTCTTCGCTCCTGTTATTTTTTTTTTCATTCATATTTCATAGGAGGAAATTCAACCACAGGTTGGAGTAACAACAAATGGACTATTTACTGTCTCTATTTGGGTCCAATACTCTCAGTCAACAGGAGAAGCAGACAAGAAAACTGCTTACAGTTTGCAACCCATTATAGCCTAATAGTAATTTATATAAGAAATCTGGCTCAAGTCTTTAAAGAAAAAATATTTGTAGCTCCACTAATAAAATTATAGCCATATCCCAGTCAGAATATGACAAAAATCAAGCTGAAAAGTAGGCAGTTTCCTACAAAGAGTATCAAGACACAATGCTGCAGGGCTAGCTGGGGGATTAAAATTTAACACCAATCACTACATATTTATTCACCTTTCACATAAGGTTATTATTTCAAGTTTATTTTTTTATTATCAGGATGCACAATAGAAAAGGCAATCAGAATCTACAGTTTAAGCTTTGAGCAATTTACTTGGATTGTAAAGTTGGGACAATAAAGAGGGGATTATGTGTGTGCAAATTAGTTGTAGATAATCTCATTTGTACATTATAAAGGATTTAGCACAATCATAAACATAACAAGACCCTAGCACCTGAGTGGTGGAAGTAGTCTTATTACAGTCTGAAAAGCTACAGAGACAACAGCAGTGATAATGAACACTGCTTTCCATTGAGTACTAGATTTGCATGTCATTAGCTCATTGTGTGAATGTGAAAAGAGAAGGAAAGATGAGGGAAGGGAAGAGGAAAAGAGAAGAGAAGAGAGAGGAGAGAAAAAGAAGAGAAAAGAGAAGAGAAAAAGAGAAGAGAAGAAATGAGTTTCTAGAAAAGCCAGAAGCTACCATCTTCTGTATCTTTCCACTGTTATTAGAATCCATGACTACTCTGGCCAGAACTTTCTCTGAGAAAATAGCAAGCCAAACCATAACTATCATCAACGGAGTATCTGTAAGGTAGCAAAAAATCTAATAATGTATAAATGTAATTCTTATCCCTCTAGGGAATAAATATTAAGTTCCTACCATATCCTACTCTACAAAATAATTTCCAAGTAGGATTAAATAGTGCAGTATAAGAAATAAAGCTAAAAAGTATATACTTATGTGTTCATCTGACCACATAGTAGAGAAAATCATTCTAAGTATTAGAGTGGTCAAAACTATACAGGTAGGATATTACTGGTAAATTTGCCTATATTAAATACCAAAATTTCTACATGTTAAAAACAAAAGAGAGTAAGAAAAAATAGTGATGAATACATACATTTTCATTGAGAAATTTATATTTTAGAAAAATGACATATATAACAGCCAATGAATGAAATAAAATTAATTCAAGTTTAGTCAAAGAAATAAAAATTCCATGTCATATAATTTTCCTTATCAAATAGGTAAAATAAGAAGGTAATATAATATTACCATACTGTCCTAAGTAAACTCATACATATACAAGTACCGGAGACTTACTGGTAATCAAAAGCTTAAATCAATCTATATTCATTTTAAAAATACAAGAAATGTATTCATTACCTTACTTATATAACTCTAACCCCTCTGTGCATCACCTTGACAATTAAAAAAGAGAGAGGAGGGTCTGGGAAGGTGGCTCAGTGGTAGAGTGCTTGCCTTGCAGGCCTGAGGCTCTGGGTTCAATTCCTCAGCACCACATACACAAAAAGAAAAAATCCAGAAGTGGCGCTGTGGCTCAAGTGGTAAAGTGCTAGCCTTGAGCTGAAGAGCTGAGGGACAGCACCCAGGCCCGGAGTTCAGGCCCCATAACCCACCCAAAAAAAAAAAAAAAAAGAGAGAGAGAGAGGATAAAATCATGGCTCATACAAAGCAAAAATAAAATCCCCATTGAGGAACTTAGCCAAAGATAATTATTGAGGCTATATGCAAAATTTCTGACTATGTAATATACGTTCAGCATTATTTATTATAGGACTATAGTTCAAAGAAGTATAATAACACAAAATGATAGAATTAATAAATTATTGCTGAGATTGTCACACAATGAAAGACAGAGTCCTACAAAATCATATTATAGAAGGTAGTATTTACCTGAGCAATAACTACTACATAGGTAACAAAATATACAAAAAGACTCTAGTTTTTTAAACTAACATGACAACACATATATGCATAGAAAATACCAAAGAAAATGTCAAAGAAATAAGATTACATGTGTTCTATCATTTCAAAGCCCATAACAAATATGTATAAGATATATCAACTATAGATTACATATATGTGCTATGCAATATGTGTAATATGTTATATACACATATATCATTGCAAAGATATATATGTTATGTATATATAATCGATCGTTACAAGGATTTTTAGTTAAAGAGAGGCATGGGAGAGGAAGAAGGCTAGCAGAAAAAGCAAAATTGTGGTCAGTGGAGTGAGAGAGAACGGGGAGCCATTTAATGGAGAAGTCAGAATAAGCAGACAGAAGATGTGCAATTTGATCACTTTTCTAGTAATTAAAGATCCAGCCAACTAACTTGTTGTTCTTCAAGGATTTTAGTGTGAGACTGGTCAATTGCCATAAGAAAATTTCTCCCCATTCTATCATCCCTATTGAAATCGAGGGAAAGTAAGTGGCAGACACAGCTGTTCTTCCCAGGAGCAACCACTTCTTGAAAGAAGAATGGCGAAGGTTCCTGATTTTTCCTGAGAATGAGATTTCCTGCCAGCAGCTTTCTCTCCAATTGGTTCTCTTAGCAAATCCCTCTCTCTCTTCCTGTCCCCTTTGGGGTGCAGTGAGACGAAGGAAACATTTGCACCCACTGACCTAAAATGTACTTACCTACCCTATAAATATCAGATACTGATTTGTACCAGAGCAATTTAAGGTTTGACCTCAAATCAACTTCTCAAAATGATAGCCAATGTTACAGAAGACACACTGAGGAAGAAAACAAGAAATGGGAGGGCTGGTCAGTAAATTCTCTCAGATTTTAAGAAATTCAACAAAGGCATAAAGTCAGCTGATCTATAACTCTAATGAAATTCATCTCCTCTCATTGGGAAAAGTTACTGGACACCTTCCCTCTCCCCCCTAGAAATCTTGGAATCCTTGGCTATCTACCAGTGAATTGCCCTCTGCTCTTCTACAGCAGGGACAGAAGCTATTCTCATCTCTATTTTTCACCGGAATATTCAGGAGAGCCAGGTAGCCACCTTGCTGTGCATTACGTGAATGAAGGTGTTTTCTGTACAGGAAAGCCACATAGACCACCAGAATCCCAAAGTCTGGGCTGCTTTCCAGCTATCATATCTTACAGAAAAACTTTAGTTAGATAGCACTATCCCTAACCCCGAGCCAGAGACTCCAGAGTTTAATTAAGATTCCCCCAAGCCCCCGCCCTGCAAGCACCCCCCACAGACATCTTTCAGTCATGCTTCCTTTGGAGACATGGAAGCTTTCACTATAATACCGTATTTACAATATAAATCTAATTATCCTTATTAGCTATTCTGTTTTTCTTGACAAATTAACATTTGATAGACTTGATAATTCTATTTACAGACTTTGTTATGGGAAAAACAACCCTAGACAAATGACTAAATTCCCTAAGCTTACCTCAGACATCATTATGTGATATAAGGTGCAGATTGCCTTGGTATTTTGGTAAATGGGATTAGGGTTTCTAGAATTCTCTCTCTCTCTCTCTCTCTCTCTCTCTCTCTCTCTCTCTCTCTCTCTCTCTCTCTCTCTCTCTTTCTCTCTTTCTCTGTCTCTCTCTGTCTCTCTGTCTCTGTCTCTGTCTCTCTCTCTCTTTCTCTCTCTCTCTCCCTCTTTCCCCCCCCCATCCCTCTCCCCCAAAATTAAACAATTATATAGCTGAGGGCAAGTAGGTTGAAACTAAGGCCTTTGGAAATTTAAGAATAGGGAAATATCCACCCTGGGTGATCAAAAATGTCCTTTTGTCTTTTCTGTGCAAAGCTCAGCCCTACAGGGAAGGTATACTGTGATGCAGACAAACTGCACTATTGTCATTATCTCCATGTCCATCTCTAAGTAAGACTAGAACAGGAAGAATTCTAATGCTACTTCCTGTCTCCCTGGGTTAACTAATACTTCAGAGATGACCACAAATAGATTGTGTAGATTGTAGAGCTAGTAGCTAGTACAGGCCAATAGATTCTGAAACAGCAAATACCTCTAATCCTGTTTAGAAAGTTCAGCTTCCTGGATCACTGAAGGACAATGTCTTTTAGGAAAGAGCTAAGCATGGTAGAATTAGCATCAGAGATTCTCCAATACAATATTTTGTGGACCTCTCAGGAAAACAATAAAAGGTCACAGAAATCTATATGCATGCATACACATATATATGTACATACACATAAAGATACTTACTAGAAATATAAATGAACTACGAGTGTTTCTATATATGTGTGTATAACTCCCTGGCATCACTGCCTGGAATGTTTACTCTGCTTTTCTTTTTTTTTTCTTTGGGGGGGAGAGGGTGTTAAAACTATATGCCAGCCAGGTGTCAGTGGCTCATACCTGTAATCCTAGCTAATAGGAAGGTTGAGATCTAAGGATTGCAGTTGAAGCCAGCCCAGGCAGGAAAGTCCATGAGACTCTTACCTCCAATAAACTACTCAGAAAAAGGCAAAAGTGGTGCTCTGGCTCAGGGTAAAGCACTAACTAGCCTTGAGCATAAAGAGGCTCACGGACAGTGCCCAGACCCTGACTTCAAGCCCCAGGACCAGCAAAAAAAAAAAAAAAAATACTAAGACCCAATTAGAATTTTTTTTACTATGGATCTTGAAATAACAACGTATACCATTAGTTACCCTGTCTTTTGCCCTCTGGCATTATTTGTTCAATTATCCTACCAAACATACAGTGTTGAAAATTCTATTACTTCTTGGTGATCAAACTAGAGTCAGTACTGGCCTTGAGAAACTTAAATCATGGCAATTTCTAGGAGTAATGGAAGAAAAACTATGGAGCTGTGAAGGGAGCCACACAGGAAACATTCTTTAATCAAGTATCCATGTGTGGTAGATGGTGATGCATGTCTGTATTGGTGACTGTTCAACATCTTCTGAAAACCTTCTCTGCTTTCTACATTGTCCAATCAGTATTTTTGAGAGAGAAAGCAAAAATTGTTCTGCATAGGACAAAAAGTGCGATCTTTCTGACTCCCTTTCCCTGTAACAATGCTACCCACTTCTCAACTGTGCCTCTACCCTGTCAAGTCTAAAGTCTGGCTAGAGGCTGAGAGGAAGCTCAAGGCTATGGTGGTCCATACACTTAAGCCAGGTACCCTACATTGCCCCCCTTTCCTTATAGACTGTGGATATGGGAGGTAGCTTCACAGATGAATTTTTCCTCCTTTCTCCCTTCTCTGGATTTCCTTGAATCCACTCATCATTCTTCTACCCTGGAAGACACATAGCCTGTGTATACTGATGGAATGCCTGTGCTAGAAAGGTCTATGATATGTTTAATATGGTCCTAGCTATGTTGTTATACTTTGTCATCAATAACCTAAACACGCCTTCTGCTGATTCTGTAACACTGTATAATAAATCTTTCTGTTGAAATTTAATGCAGAGAAACCCAGTATTTGAAAATAGGACTCCTATTTCAACGCCCATTTTCAAACCTCCTTTAATGCCCATTTTCAATCCTTTCTTTGCCCTGGCATCCTCACAAAAAGATTCAAGAGATAAAACACACTTGCATTCAGGATCTCCCTTGCAGTTAGGAGTCTAAGAGTGTTGAGCTGTAATACAGACTGGTCCTGTAGAATAGAAGGGAGACACTTTGCTTCCCAAACAAAAAGGAAAGAGTGGACTTTTACCTTTTACTACTTTTCTGTCTTAATGGAATGACAGGGCTGTCGTCTTGTAGCTACAAGAGAATAAGCCAAAACTTCAGAGCCAGCAGTGTCACTGATGGTAAGATAAACTGGTGTGTCCTGAGTTGCTACGCTGCACCTGGGATCTTACATTGGCCTTATGTTTGGCAGGATGAAATACAGCTGTCCAACCCATGCACGAGTCACACGGGTTGCCTTACATGGGAAGGAACTTCGATTGTGATTAAGTAAGGGAAGTTAAGCTATGATTGAAATTGGAAGACCATGGGGGTAATCAGAGTGGGTCCACTGTAATTATAACAGAGAGACAAGAGAACTACAGTTAGAGAGAGATGGTATAAAGAAGGAAAGAGAAGTGAGAGGACAGAAGGTGGAGGAAGGGGTCACTAGCCAAGGAAGGCAGGCTACCCTGAGAAGCTGTGAAAGGCAAAAAGGAGATTCTATCAGAGCGGCTCCAAAGAGAACGTATACAGGGAACATATGCATTTACACAATATGCAATTTTTCAGAGTCCTGAAGACACTTTATTCTTGGTCCAGTGAAACTGAGTTTAGACTTTGATCTTTACAACTGTAGGATACTGTATTTTTGTGTTTGAAGCCGTTCAGTTTGTGATGTTAGGTTCACTCATTTGCTTAATCTGTCATTGATAAAATACATTTCTCTGGGGGTTTTGTTGTTGTTGCTGCTGCTGCTGCTGCTGCTGCTGTTGCTGTTTTGTGCTAGTACTAAGATTTGAACTCAGGTCTGCACCCTCATATTCAGTTTTTTCCCTCAAGGCTGGAGCCCTACCACATGGTCCTCAGCTCCACTTCTAACTTTTTGGTGGTTAATAGGAGACTCATAAAGTTTTCCTGTCCAGGCAGGTTTCAAACTGCAATTCTCAGATCTCAGCCTCCTGAGTGGCTAGGATTACAGGCATGAACCCTTGGCAGCAGGCACAGATTTTCTATTTGTCATAAAGGCATCTCCTTAGTAATAGAGCAACAATTTTTTTTTGCTTTACTGTAGAAAAAATTTGTTATTCAGAAACAAAAGACCATGTTTTAGGTCTTTTCTGTATCAAGAAGTTGCTTTGTGAACTTGAACACCACCAGTTTCTCATCTCTACTAGGGAATCAGTATTGCATACTTGCAAGAATGTGACAATGAGGTGTCAGCATATATGAATGAGTTGCACAATCTCTAAAGTCTTGTCTTAATGTCTTGGATTTTTCTGTAAATTCAAGAAGTTGAAGTAGTGTAGAAATATCAAAGCACCCCTGCCACCCTTCTCTGGTGTTTGTGCTTATAGACCTAGACATACATCATCAGTCATGGGACTCATTTTGCTTCATCTATATGTAGTTGAGAGTCCTTTCCCAAAAGTATCCCCTGAACCTACTATCTTTTTCACCAGTGTTACCACAGGAGCGTGAACCTATTCTAATTCTAAGATTGCAAATCTGATATCTGATATTCCTATAACACACTAATTCTAAGATTGCATGATTTCTAGTATCTAATGTTCCTATAACACACTAATTCCAATATTATATAGACATGAAATTACAAATAATTCCATATCTTCTGCTAGTTCAAGGTTTCAATGAATATGTAATAGATGCTTAGTTTTTAAAATGTGATAGATTTGAAAGCCAGTAGGATGTGATCATTATCATATGTTTTATAAATGGGATAGACTATTCAGTGAGTATGATTATGAACTCTATACCACACATTTGTTTTGATTTTATTTATTCTCAAGATGCTGTCTCTTCCCTGTCTCTTATTTTTCTTTCTCAGTCTCTGTCTCACTCACTCCTCCCTGTCTCTTTCGTCCATTTGCCTTGTCCAGATTAGTCATAAAGACACCAATACACTTGGATGGCTACATATACACAATATACAGTTTTTCACAGTTCCCAAGACCCAAGAAAGGCTAAAGTCTAAGCCAAAAACCCATGTACAATGAAGTGTTTATTTTCAAAACTGATATTAAATGCATTTACAGAGATGTGACAATTATTTCTAGATAATATTCTTTGCTGCATTTGATAAGATCAAGAAAGAAATGTCATTCCAGATAAGCATTCTCTAATATATCCAAAAATTCATAATTTGCTCAAAATGTCCTAGAGTGTGAAATTGGAGATCAGGTAGTAGGTAGTATATCTGTAAGTTTAACTTTTCTGTGTGTGTTTTCTAGTCCTAATGCTTGAACTCAGGGCCTGGGCACTGTCCCTGAACTTTTCAGCTCAAGGTTAGCAATCTACCACTTAAGCCATAGCTCCACCTTTGACTTTTTGGTATTTAGAGAAAAGAGTGTCATGGGCCTTCCTGCCCCAAAATGACTTTGAACCACAATCTTCAGATCTCAGCCTCCTGAGGATACACATGAGCCATTGCCTTTTTGAAGGTTTAACTTTTAACCTAATAGATTCCAACCTATAAACATTAGGTTCATATATTAGGTGAGCCAACACCTAGTGAGAGGCATTCTATTCACTCACATAGGAGCAGGATGCTCCTCACTCACTCTAGCACAAAACCAAACTCAACCCATAGACAGTTCCCCTCCTAAGGCACTGAACACTCACACCTTGGCTCTCCAACAGGAGACTAAGACTGAAGCAATTACTTGCATGTAAAAACACTGTCCATGCACATGCAGAAAACTAAAAGTGGACCCCAGCCTATCACCATGCACAAACATCAACTCAAAATGGATTAAAGACCTTAACATTAAACCTGAATCTCTGAAACTACTGCAGGACAGAGTAGGAGAGACACTTGAACTAATAGGCACAGGAAGGAACTTCCTGAACAGA
Source organism: Dipodomys merriami (assembly GCF_024711535.1). Taxonomy (NCBI): domain Eukaryota; kingdom Metazoa; phylum Chordata; class Mammalia; order Rodentia; family Heteromyidae; genus Dipodomys; species Dipodomys merriami. The sequence goes on from NW_027206068.1 coordinate 18,032,334, forward strand.
GTCCCAGGGTCACAACAAGTTGGAGAGAGACTCGACAAATGGGACTACCTTAAAATAAAAAGCTTCTGCACAGATAAAGCTATCGCAACCAAGCTAGAAAGACAACCAACTAATTGGGAAAAAATATTTACCAGCAATATATCAGACAAGGGGTTAACATCCTGTATATACAGGGAACTCAAGAAACTAATCCCTCCCAAACCCAACAAACCAATTACTAAATGGGCAAGGGAACTAAAGAGGGACTTCTCAAATGAAGAAATAAAAATGGCAAAGAAACACATGAGGAAATGTTCATCATCCCTGGTGGTGAAGGAAATGCAAATAAAGACAACCCTGAGATACCACCTTACCCCAGTCAGAATGTCCCACATCCACAAATCAGCCAACGACAAATGCTGGAGGGATGTGGAGAACGAGGAACCCTATTACACTGCTGGTGGGAATGTACACTTATACAACCACTTTGGAAAGCAGTCTGGAGGGTCCTTAGAAAGCTAAAGATTGACCTCCCTTACGACCCAGTCATACCACTTCTAGGCATCTACCCTGAACAACAGGAACCAATATACAAGGACACGTGCACCTCCATGTTTATTGCAGCACTGTTCGCAATAGCTAGGATATGGAAACAACCTAGATGCCCCACCACAGATGAATGGATCCAAAAATTGTGGTATCTATACACAATAGAATATTATGCAGCCATTAGAAATGACAAAATAATGGGATTTGCATGGAAATGGATGGAGCTAGAAGGAATCATGTTGAGCGAGGTAAGCCAAGAACGAAGAGACAAACAGTACATGGTCTCCCTGATAAGTGGATGCTAAATCCAAAATGTTAGGTGATATGACAAAACTAACAGGACTTAAGAAACAAAGAACTCCCACCCATCTGGTTGAGCCACTATCAAATATCCCCATGCTGCTGATCACATATATGGTATATAACATGTGAGCACCGTTATATATTACAGACTGTGATAGACAATTTGCTCCAGGAAAGTTAGAATGAACTTGTGACTTTAAATGAGCATCATTATTCCACAATACTGTGAATTTCCGGAAATTATGTAATCACTTAATCACAATCAAAAAAAAAAGAACCTCCGGGAAGGGAGGGAGGGAGGGGATGGTAGGGGGAAAACAATGGAGGGGTAACAATGTTCAAGAGGAAGTGTACTCATTACCTCACTCATGTAACTGTAACCCTCTGTATAGTATTTTTACAATAAAAAAAATTTTTAAAAAATTAAGTAAAAAAAAAAACCACTGTCCATGGACACCTTATGACTATACAACTGAGATAGTTTTTGTCAACTACAATTCTACAATTCAATTACTGGTTATTTGTTTAGCTATTTCAGGCAACCCCCTTTTAACTTATTTCTTTTGGAAGACCAGCACTAATACCACTTTTTTCATAACTTTTTACTTCACATAGATAACTTATGAGTGGGAAAGAGAATCGTGTCTTTCGAGGATCAATTTCCTAGCATCTTTATTCCTTCTTTAGGAAACAGAATAAAGCAGGGAAATAAAGAATGAACCAAAGGATAGAAATTGTTTTTCACTTTTTGTCTTCTAGTTTTTTACCTGCTAGTGTTCTGCAAAATAATTCATCCATTCCAACAGACACCAGAAAGGAAAAGTTTTGCTTCATTAAGACAAAAAGAATCTAGTTATAAAATTAATATTGAAAACATATGCCCACAGTTAGATTGATTAGCACAGGCCAAGAACCAGAAATCCATTTGGCATAGGCCCCAAAAGTCAATATCTGGAAGAACAATAATAATTTAAATCCTAATCCACATTTTTCTAGTACAGTAAAGCATTTCTAAAGTTTGTGTATGCTAATTGCATTCAGATGCACCAACAGCATGATATTATTAAAAGTGAGAGAAAGAAAGCCAAATCCCATTATCACAAATAACGTTTTATGTTTCCACACCTGAATAGTTAGCTTATTTATTATATATAACTGTAGTTTCAACGAGGGACTAAATTCCAGGATGGGGAGGTGATGCTATCCTATTGAAACATTTGTGTATTGAATCTGGAGGCTGAGAATCAAGAAGTAAAAGTACTTACAGTAAGATACTGTAAAATATTCTGAATTGCTAATGAGTACCGTAAAATTGAAACTAATAGAAAACATACACAAGTAAAATTATATCCTGCTATTAATAGATAATAAAAACAATGCCTCTGAAACTATACTAATGGAAAAGATTTTGCAGAGCTTTTCAAAGGACAGATGAAACTAAAAAACTTGTTGTCTAGATAAAACTCTCTTACCTTGATCTGACCCTTTAAGTTTCATTCAGCCCCAACTGGGTGTGTACTGCTGCGAATTTATCATACATTAAGAAAAGACTATGTATCAAGACAGAATACATGAATTTTGGCTGTAAGTTCCATTTTTTAACTATGTAGGATAGTTAAAACAGTTTAAAACAGTATAGGTCCTGTTTTAAGGTTCCAGGAGCACATACTTGAGAAAAGATAGTCTGCTCCAATAAATGGTGCTGGTAAAAAATGGATATGCACATACAGAAAAATAAAGCTAAATAGGATTCTCTCACCACCCACAAAAGCAACTCAAAACGAGTCAAAGATCTTCGTGTTTACGCCTGAAATTATGAAATGACTACATGAAAATTATTCAATACTAGAGTCAAATATATTTAGTTTAGGTAAGACCCTAAAAGTTCAGATAATAAAATAAAATGGACAAATGGGATAATATCAAACAAGAAGCTTCTGCACAGCAATATATGAAATAATCAAAAGGATTTAGAGACAACTTATAGAATGGGATAAAATATTTGCAGATGGTACACTGAAGAAGAATTGATACCCAGGGTAAGGAGCTCATAAACAGATGAATGCTAAAATGAAAATCTAATTTAAAATGGGCTAAAACCTAAATATAAACATCTTTTTTAAAAAAAGAGCAGCCAACAAAGCATAGAGGGGAAAAAAACCAATTTCACAGAAAAATGCACATCAAAACCACAATGATTTTCCATTTCATCCCAGTTAGAATGGATGACATCCAAAAGACAAGAAATAGCAGATGCTGATGAAGATGCGGAGCAAAGGGAAGTCTGATGTGATTGGTTGGAATGCAAATTAGTTTAGCCATTATGGAAAACAGTATGGAGATTCCTTTCAAACAAAAATAGAAATACCATATGATCCAGCAATGCTGAAGCTCACAACACGCATGAAGGGGCTGAAATTTTTATACCAAAAGGATCCTTGCACCTATCCATGTTAATTGCAGCACTTTTCACATTAGTCAAAATGTAGAATCAGCCCAGATATTCTTCAGTGGAAGTAGAGCTGTGGCTCAAGTGGTGAAGTGCTACCCTGGAGCTGAAGAGCTGAGGGACAGAGCCCAGGCTCAGAGTTCAAGCCCCATGACCAACCAAAATAAATAAACAAATACAAATAACATAGTAAATCCCAGCATTTTGCATAAGTAACATATGCTAATAGTTATAATAAAATAACAAACAAAAAACAAAGCTTTATTTTATTCAGTTGTATTGTGTTATAGTATTTCCCAACTACAATGGAACTACAGAAGTGATACAAACAATTCAAGAATAAAACTTGGTATGTTTTGCAATATGGATTATATATGAACAGAAGATGAGAAAGAAAGTATAGAAGTCAGTAGGACTTAAGTTGAATCTTGAAGTAGGGTAGTTAGAGTGTCAAAGATCTGGTGTAGACAAACTTGACCTCTTGGTTTAACTTGATTAATATAGACAACAGAACTGAAACAGCTAACAAATCAGTATCATTAGGAAGAAATTGTACAGGAAGTGAACTTTATAGATCTATAGATCACTGATGATTTTGTGACAGCATTGAATCTTAAAAGTTTTTATTGCCTCCAGTAATCTTTATAAAATTAACTATCATTTTGCTAAATTAATTTTAAGGAATATTGAATCCTCAAAGTTCCTAAGTTTCCTATACAAATTTTCTATAAATGCATAGACAAAACACATTTCCTACACTCCCTTGGTAATTTATATGTTTTTTTTTTCTGTAAAAAACTCACAATATTTTAAGTTTCATGCATCTTGCTAATTCATCAAGATCACACACTGAGGTTTTTTTTCTTTATAGAATTTCTTTTAGCTGGAGGTGTGGCTCAGTGGTAGGGCACCTGTCTAGAATTTCTTTTTATTGAATTTCACTACCTTAAAGGACATTAAAAGATAGTCAAATAAGTATTACTAAATTTATAGCTATTAAGGGAAACTTTTCAGGCTCTGTAAGTATGTTGTATATATACCACAGCTTTCTACGATATTAAATTTCTGATATTTAAAAGCAGTTCTCTGAGGATTGAGTATAAAGAATGTTCTCCTTTCATTTTATAATCACCATGGATCTATGTTCAGATCACTTTTTTTGCCAGTGCTGGGACTTGAACTCGGGGCTTGGGTACTGTCCCTAAGCTTCATTTGCTCAGGGTTAGCATTCTACCACTTGAGCCCCAGCACCACTTCCAGCTTTTTCTGTTTATATGGTACTGAGGAATCAAATCCAGGACTTCATGCATGTTAGGCAAGCAATCTACCACTGTCACATTCCTAGCCCTCAGACCACTTTTATCTGTACTTTTTAGAAAAGAAAGAAAGAAAGACTAGATTGTATATCAATGTCTAAACAAGTGGCTGAGAGCAAAATATCTCACTTTTGACTGGGAGATAGCTGACTTGCAGAGCACATGCCCCAAACTGTGCAAGGCCTTCCTTTGGTTCAGTTCTTACTATGCAAAACAAAAACAGGAAAACAAATAACTTTTGGCTTTTCATCATTTGGGGATTCACCCCAAACCATTAGTTGTAGAAATATCCTCAAAAAAAAAATGGATAAAGAAACTTCTTCTTGGTTTGATTCTGCAAGTGATCCAGAAACTGGTTGATCACCCTAGATACACAAATTGCCAAATCAATTAATCTGAACTATACCTTCTTATAAATTATCTATTGAAAGACATTGTGGGATATTAGTAATTACTATTCACACAGTACCAGAAAATGTACCAGAAAAAACACACACACAAAAATTTGAGACTTTTAATGCCAACAGATAAACCATTGCAGGACCTCAAAAGCTAATCATTGTTGGATCATCAAAGTTTTCACTAGGAGATAATTTCTCAAACATTTTCTTTTCCTAGCTTGGGCCCATGAATCCTTTCAATAAGCTAGCTAGTTAAGAAAACTAGCACGATTACCATTTCAATTGAGGAGCTGATAAGCCCCACTAGAAAATAGCATTTGAAAGAGATGTACTTCCCACACAAACTTCACAACCTCAATACTAAAATGAGAACTTCAAAGTGTCAATTCTGAGCTCAGAACTTTGACTGGGAGTAAGGAAAGACTTCATAGAAGTCTTAGAGTTGGAAGTTGATGATTACTACCCATGTTGTCTTCTAGCCCCTGAAAAAAGCTTTCTCAAAAATAGGGAAACAGGGGCTGGGAAGGTGGCTCAGTGGTAGAATGCTTGCCTTGCATGCATAGGCCCTGGGTTCAATTCCTCAGCATCACAATAAGCAGAAAAAGCCAGAAGTGGTATTGTGGCTCAAGTGGTAGAGGCTAACCTTGAACTGAAAATCTGAGGAACAGCCCCCAGGCCAAGAGTTCAGGTACCACAACCAACAAAAAAAAAGGGAAACAGGTTGAAAATGAATCTATAAGTGTACTCCATAATGAACAATGGAGTAGAGAAGCAGGAAAAGGGAGTTTTTCTAGTTTTGACTTACAAATAAGATCAGCCCATGTGATAAGAGGCTATTTACTATGAATCTCTTCATGACCACAGTTGGAGTAGAGCCAAAGAGTCGATACAGGAAATATGACCAGAATGCACTTGACAGAGTTTGGTGACAATGGGAAAATATCTAGAAATATATACTAGAAAGTAGAACTCTAGTTTCTTTAACCAAAGGGTTGAATCTAAAGACACAGAGCAGGATCTTACCACCATATCATAACTCAATTCATCATTTAGTAATTAACCATTAACTCAAAGGTTAATGGCTATTACTTGCCAATTTAAGGATTTTGTAATTTTAAAATATGAGCTTTGGGCTGGGAAGGTGGTTCAGTGGTAGAGTACTTGCCTTGCATGCATGAGGCCCTGGGTTTGATTCCGCAGCACCACATAAACAAAAAGAAAAAAGCCGGACAGTGGCACTGTGGCTCAAGTGGAAGAGCGCTAGCCTTGAGCTGAAGAGCTGAGGGACAGTGCCCAGGCCCAGAGTTCAGGCCCTACGACCAGACCCCCGCCCCTGCCAAAAAAAATGAGCTTTATGGAAACTTTAGAGTTCAATGTACAAGTGACAGGAGGGATCAAAAATATCAGAGGAGTACAGGAAATAAAATAACGTGGGCTGTTCAGGTCACATGAGTTTTCTATAGTGACTAAGTTATAGGAAAAATAGATCAATTTACTTGATAAATGAATTTTATTAAGTAAACAAAAAGGTGATTGGCATTAAAAAGAAAGATCAGTCATGTTGACATGATAAGGTAAAGAATTTAGATTTGCTGCTACGAAATTTGGCAGTCATTACACATTCCAGAATAAAAAAAAGTATATCTATATTTATGTCTAAAAAGTAACAACATTTATTCAGGTTTGGTGGCTTATGCCTATAATCCCAGCTATTTGGGAGACAGAGTTGAGGAATGAGGATCAAGGCCAGACTAGGAAAAGGGTAGCAAGGCCCTATTAAAAAAAAAAAAAAAAAAAAAAAAACTAAAGTAAAAGACCAGTTGGAGTTGTGGTTCATGTGGTACAGTGCCTTCCTAACAAACAAGGCCCTAAGTTCAGTATTCTAGAAAAGAAGGGAGGGAGGGAGGAATGGAAGGATGGATAAAGAGGGAGAAAGAGAAAAAGAGTGGGAAAGAAGGCAGGGAGGAAGGCAGGAAGGCAGGAAGGCAGGAAGGCAGAAAGGAGGGAAGGCAGGCAGGAAGGAAGGAAGGAAGGAAGGAAGGCAGGAAGGAAGGAAGGAAGGAAGGAAGGAAGGAAGGAAGGAAGGAAGGAAGGAAGGAAGGAGAGAAAGGGAGGGCACTGACAGTTTGGTGAGTAGAGTGAAGGCAGAAGGAAAGCAAAGTATGCTAAGGACTTTCTAACTTTCTATGAAGAATGTCACTGGAGATATGATTCATACTTTGACAGCTTTGTGATTTAATAGAAGGGAAAACACATAGTGAATGACTGAAGTTGGAAGGCACCAGAAGATACCCAAGAGTCATTCATTTAACATCCAAGAAATTTCACTGAAAGCATCTTACGTACCCAGCAGTGTGCTTATTGCTAAGGACAAAATGGCAAACCCAAGAAAATGGGGCTCCAGTGCTTCTGGAAAACAGTAGTGATCATTATAGTCATTTATCGAACAATTACTTAAATGTGCGTGTGTATTCCTTTGGACAATACTGTTTCCTGAAGACAAAGTCTGTTTTGAAAGACCTATTAAAAAAAATAAATCCAAGCTGGCTACTGGTGGCTCACACCTGCAATTCTAGCTACTCAGGAGGCTGATCTGAGGACTGTGGTTCACTGACAGCCTGGGCTGGAAAGTCTTTTTATCTCCAATTAACCATCAAAAAGCCAGAAGTGGAACTGTGGTTCAAGTAGTAGAGTGCTAGTAGAGCAATAAAGCTCTGGGACAGCACCAGGCCCTGAGTTCAAGCACCAGGACAAAACAAAAGAGAGGGAAGGAGGGAGGGAGGAGGAGAGGACAGGGAGAGAGAGAGGGAGGGAGGGAGAGGGAGAAAGAGACAGAGACAGAGACAGAGAACCTCTAAGAGAAAATCTCACTTCATGTGAGATATGCAGGCTGCATAACAGTTAACTAGGTAAAGGGCTGATCAGGCAGAGAAAGATCCCTGGGAAGGGCTTACAGGGAAGGGAGTCTGGTACAGGCTAAAGGTGAAAAGACTGCTGTGGGTTCCATGATGAATGGTGATTCCCTCAGATAGGAAGTAAAGGAAGAGAGCATGATGGTAGTATTAGAAAGGAAGATTGCGTGTGCTGTATTTTGGAAACTTCACATTTAGAATGTCTATAAAACACTATGTATCGATGGCAAGGAGGTGGATAGTAATGCTGATTAAAATGCTGGGTTCATCAGTGACCACATGGGGCTTTCATTTATGGCTTAGTAAGGTTGCCACAAAATAATCATAAAGAGAAAAGAAAAGTAGGCTAAAACCTGGACCTTAGAGAAAAACGAATGATTAAAAAGCAAGTGAAGCAAAGTGAGGGACTATGATTTGGGAAAGGAAGGGAAGGGAACTCACAGAAATGGGGGGACAAAGGGTGGAACAATTCAGCGGTGATACTCAGGAGACACTATGTTGGAGATGAACTTTACAACTTGGGAGGGAGGGATTTAAGGAGGGGGAAATGTGGGAGAAAGTGAGGGAGAGGGTGACACTGTTCAAAATAAAAATAAAATAAAATGAGGGAGTAATAGAAAACGCAAAGTAACAGAAAAACTAGAAGCCAGATATAAGAGTGAGTCATGAGAGACAATGTCAGCTATTTCCAAAAACGCTGGTTCACCAGATCACATGTTACAGTCTAAGTGTAACGTTCAACACAGATGTCAAGCTTGGTCAAGTCACAGACCACAGGTAACTTTAGCTAAAGCATACTGAGCCCAGGAGCCAGTCAGAAAAACTAGTGTACAATTATAAAAAGCAAAGTTCTAGAAACTTTAAGAAACAACAACAGCAAGAAAACATCTATTTCCATTTTCTAGCTCTTAGATACCCTTATACTTTTTATAAAGACTTGAGCCATCACTGAGACTGCAAAGTGAGATGCTGGGTATAGGAAAATTCATAGGGTTTTTTCTAGATAGCCTAATAGATTTTTTTTTCTTTTTGGTCGGTCGTGGGGCGTTACCTCTGAGCCTGGTGCTGTCCCTCAGCTCTTTAGCTCAGGGCTAGCGCTCTACCAATTGAGCCACAGCACCACTTCCGGCTTTTTCTGCCTATATGGTGCTGAGGAATTGATCCCAGGGCCTCATGCATGCAAAGCACTCTACCACTGAGCCACCTTCCCAGACCAGCCTAATAGATTTTTTAAAACAAATATGATATAATTTGAGAGATGAATATTTTTGTTTTTGTGATTTTCTTGCACAATCGGATTTGGTTTGCAGAAAGGCAAAAGTTACACATGTGGGGCAGATACCATCTTCTACACACAGCAGATTCCAGACGCGCATTCAGTGGATTGGGTAGCTAGGCAAATACTCTTTCTTCAGTTCCGGTACTTTCCACTGGACTTTCACCTTCTCAGTCTGAACTTGTCTATTGGGGAAGCAAAGAATGTGGTAGAAGCATGTGCCAGCAAGTGTTTGTGTATTTCCAAACAGAACCAAAGAACGAAGGATGTAGACTGAATAACTTTGAATGTATTAAAAAGCAAATGACTCCCACAAAGTGACAGGTAAACATATTTAAATGACAAGCTGTAATGAGGTATACATAAAGAACTTATACATAAAGAACATATACATAAAGAACACATGCAAATACCTCAGGAACCATCAAAGCAATTGAGATAATACACATGTCCAACATCTCTGTTTCCTTTGTAACTCATTCTGTTTTTTGTTTGTTTGTTCTGTGATACAAACACTTAATGTAAGACCTACCCTCTTAGCTTTTTACTGGTTATTTTGGAGGTAAACAGAGAAGCTTTGGGACTTTCTTCCTGGTCTGGCCTTAAAACGCATCCACTGAATCTCAGCCCTTACAGAGCTAAGGTTCCAGGCATCTTTAAAAATATTCATTATTTAATTTTCTAGAATACTAATCAACTCCAAAGTAGAAATATATGGCATAGTATGAGGTATATTTTTTAAATCTGAACAATGGATTGATTTTATTATAAGCAGCACATGTTTGCTGCCTTAGATTTTATCTCATTTCCTTTAATCAAATGTAACATACAGTAGATTAAATACATACTAAATATTACTTTTCTCTATCAGTTTGGCCCAACCTTCAAGACAGTAATGATATAGATTAAAAAGCTACAATTTCTTGTGCTTTTCCAAAGTGACAGAAAACATGAAGTGTTTAGACCAGGCACTGAGATGTGAAGAGCAAATGCCACTTGTCAAGGTCACTCTGTACTTGCAAAATGGAAAGGCCAGGTGTTAATCTGAAGCCTAAATTCTTATCCTCACATGATAATCCAGTATTACACTAACAGCTAAATGAAAGAAATTGGAGACAAGGTTACAACATATAACAAAACAAGAAAAAAGAACAACACACTAATATGTAGAAAGGAAAAAAAACTTGTTAAAATATGTGAAGCCAAAACTTCTTACGTGGTTTGGACAGTTGTTGCTGCAGCTGAAAATGATTAAGAAATCCCAATCAAACGTTCACAGAACGACTTTTATCTTGGAATCCGTTTCCATATTACAATCATTTTTTTATTACTTTCTTTTGTCTTGACTGCCCAGTTTCCCTTAGTTCCCTAACTGTTCTCTCTGATTTTCCCTAAATATTTCTCTGCCTTGTTCTGTGACTTCTGTTGTTGATTCTCCTTCAATCTCTGACATTTTGAGTCCCAGATCCTCCTTCCATCAGCTTTAACTAGACTGTATGCCAGCCTAAGCCAGTGAAATAGGAGAAAATATTTAACCCTACATAATTAACACCAATGTTATTATCCAATCACATGCCTATTGGGCACCAATTACTACACAGCAAGAAAGAAAAAGAAAAGCTCTTTTCATGGACATTAGAGCAATCCCAAATTTGCTGTGCTTTTTCAGGCTATAACAATTTCTGTGCAAATTGCTACAACACTGGGGTTGCATTGGTTTGAAAAAGTCTAAGGTAACTTTGATAGGAAAATGACAACATTTGCAAATATCATCAGTAGCCACATCAAAAACACAATGCTTGAAGTGCACAAAGAGAAAATAAAGAGTACTGCTGGCAGTCTACCCACACAGAAAGATAGCCATCACCACCAGAAATGTTTATCTCTCTGGGCAGAAGACTGAGTGCTTAGCAAACCAGGAACAATATCACAGGCCCTAGGAATTAGGGTGTGATCAAAGCAATCTGGAGGTCCCAGGATATGAGCTAATACACATGTTTTCAAGATAAAGATGCACTTACATTCTGTATATGTAACAGATATATTCAATATATGGCCCATAGCATCCTAGCTTAAACCACACCCTTTGAGCTTCAAAGAAATTTAGAGAACTAAGCTAGGCATGGTGAGATCTCTTGGTTATTATGGTTTTAAGGTCTGAAACCTTGAAATTCCTTACATTTCTTCCTCATCGAGATATTTAGATCCCGAGCCCTTTAATCTAACTAAAAAGAGATATTTGGAATGTCTGTGCACTCCAACCAGATTGAAGAGTTATTTTTCAATTAATACCACACTCTGAGGAATTTTCTGGCATCTGCCACTAAAGGGAGTAAACTGAAAGAAGATAAAATAAACTTTAAAAACATGAGAGAAAAAAAACAGCAGCACATTTTAATTAACTTCCGGTGTGATTTAAAAGACAGCCTTAACCACAAAATGTCAGTTTTCAAAATGTTGCTCTTTTTTTAACTTTTGCCAGACAGCATGACTCCACTGCCACTTATTAGAACTGATTTTTTGATGACTGCTTTCTTATAAAAGTAATTAATTCATAAATGGGAGGATATTCTGAAAAAAAAATCTCAGAAGAGCCAAAGATTATTGACATCAGTAACTTGTTTTAAATTCATCTAAACTAAAATATGAATAAGACTCTCTTAAAAGTGTAGGTCAAGGCCATATTCAAGTTGCTCTATTTTCCCAAATGGCATATCACAAATTTCCCAGCGTCTTCAACAAAGGAAAGTCTCTAGTTCCCTAGGTGTATCTAATTAGTCGTCTGCCTCCTATATTTCTAACGTTTGCACGATATCCTAACTACAGCAATAAAACAGACTTGTAAGCCATACCACCTACTTATTAGTATTTGGAGAAAATCCCCCATTGTATCACCATTGTAGGTAAAAATTTCTTTATTTTAATGCAGTGTGTTGTATGTACTGTTTTAAACACTCAAATGTTTCGGGGTTTTTACTGTATAAAAGATCAGATTGGGGCTGGGAAGGTGGCTCAGTGGTAGAGCACTTGCCTTGCATGCATGAGGCTCTGGGTTCGATTCCTCAGCACCACATAAGCAGAAAAAAAAGCCGGAAGTGGCGCTGTGGCTCAAGTGGTAGAGCGCTAGCCTTGAGGTGAAGAGCTGAGGGACAGTGCCCAGGCCCAGAGTTCAGGCCCACGACTGGACCCCCCCCAAAAAGAGATCAGATTGCCTTGTATAACTATTTAATAAGAAAAAAGAAAAAAGATGAAATTGTCAGCCGAGTGCCAGTGGCTCACGCCTATAATCCTAGCTACTCAGGAGGCTGAGATCTGAGGATCACAGTTCAAAGCCAGCCTGGGCAGGAAAGTCCGTGAGACTCTTATCTCTAATAAAATACTACAAAACTGGAAGTCAAGCTGTGGTTCAAGTGGTAGAGAGCTCTCCTTGAGCTGAAGAGTACAGGGATAGCGCCCAAGCCCAGAGTTCAAGCCCTACAACTGACTAAAACAATAAACAAACAGCAACAACAACAAAAGATGAAATTGTATATTGGAAATACTTCTACTTCTATCAAAATCTTACTCAGAGTAGAAGTCTTATTCTTATGAAAAATCCATCTTTAAGACAGAAAAGTTGCCCAATGAAATTAGAGCTATTTACAGTATGTAAACTGAGTACTTGTACTTAGCAAAGTTGGTGATACAATAATGAGATCTACAGAAGTTTTTACGCCACAAAAATTGACTCACCAAGTTGGCAATTTATTCAAGATTTCCCAAATCCGTTTTCAACTGTGACCTTAGCCAAATATATGTTTTATTATTCTGATGATGATGTAGAGTTGTTTACTGATTAGCTATCTGAAGAATAAGCAATGCTTATTATATTTTGTTCGTTAACCTGGATAGGGTTTACTTGCCATAGTTGTTCTATTCCTCCACTCTTCATTACCTGAGGGAAGATACCATCATAAAGAGGCTTGTTTAGCTCACAGCTATGGAGACTCACGAGCATTGAGTCAGTAGCATTCACTTGGTTCTCCTGGGGAACTCATGACAAATTCAAGGAATACATCTAAGAGGGAGAGACCCATCACCAAACCAGCCAGCAATACTAGGACAATTCTGGATTCAGGTTCACACCTAACAATTGTCTCTCATGAGAGCTCAGGAAACATCTGAGAGCTACCTTACTCTCCTAAAAAGCAGGGCCTTCAATGATCTCAGCACCCCTGACTAAGTTAGTTGGCTTAGTTTCAACACTGCCTGGCACACTGCCACATTAAGGACCAGACTCCCTACACATTCAAGGCCGTAGCAATTATATATGGGTGAAAACGTAGCAGCCTTTTTAAGAATTGTATTGAAAAGCATGGTAACATGAAGCCATCATTCCTTCCATAGTAGGTGTAAATCAGGTACATGAGAAGTGAATCCTAATAATGCAGTTCTTTATTCACTGTCACTGGCAATGATTCAGTCCACCTAAGGACTCATTCTGGGAGTCACCTGACTAAGCATAGACATCTTATGAAAACATCAGTGGAGAAGGCAGACAATAATATTGTTTACCTTGGGGCCTTACTCAAATGTCAGACTTAGGAGGAAAGAAGGAGCTCCACATTTTCATGTGCTTTTGAAAAATGATTGAAATTTTGAGGACTGAAGTATTTTCTTACATGGCTATGAACATTAATAATTGCCTCCCCACAGGTTGAAAGAATGAGGTCATAATATTTAATGTTCACATGTGAAAATGGAACTAGGAAAATTGAGGGGAAGGATGGGGTTGAGATGGGGGAGAACAATGAAAGGGATAACATTGATCAATAAGCGTTGTATTCTTAAATCAATATGTTTACCTTTGGTATAACTACTTTAAAACAGTTTTCTTAAAAATTTACCTCTCTTTCATACTGTTTCCCTCTCCTTTTGACATCAAGCCTGAATGGGAATCAGGCAGCAGATTATAATGGCCTTCTTCTTGACTGGCCAGACTCAGAATTGATTCTGTTTCTGCAAGGTTGTTCAAACCAATGGCATATATGGAACTATGGAACTATATGGACCAAACTTCCCTAGGATCCACACCTTTTCTTAGGCGGTAGCTGGCAAAACAAGAATCACCTGCCCCCAAAAGTAGATAAATTACTTTTTCCTGCCTGTCAAGTACACAGAAATGTGGTCCATTTCTTGATATATAAAGGGGGAAGAAAGGATCAAAAGCCCAACTTGCAAAAGAGTCCTCCTACTTTTGCCCATATTACTGAAAAACTAAAAAAATATAAAAGTAAAGTATAACCTATTATCAAAAGAAAGACTTCACACCAAGCAGGATCAAATGTTATGTGCTACTCTTGGTAATGCTTCTCAAAGCCTATCTCAAAAGAGCTATGGGAACTACCTCTTCCTGCCTTTTCCTCCCTCCTCTTAAGTTCCAGTGCCAGCCACTTACTTAAGCTTACAGTAGATCATTTTGATGATTAACATTGGTTGTCAAATTAATTGGATTAAGAGTTCCTAGGTTAGGAAAGTACAGTGTGTGGGGGGTGGGGGGCAAGTACAAGAGGATTAACTAAGCAGGGAAGCACGGGGTGGGGGGAGCTGTCTTAAATGTGGGCCACATCATCAGACATCCTGGAAGCCCAAATGGAATACAAGAAAACAGCTGAGTGGCACAGGCTTGCTTGTTTCTGCTTCCTGGCTACCATGATATGAGCTCTTCTCATCATACCCTACACAACATGATGAACTGAAACCTCAAAAGTTGGGAGCCAACATATATCTTTAAGTTATTGCCTCAGATTTTTGTCACAGGGTTGATAAATTTGATGATATTTTATAAATGGAACCAGAGAAAGGAGTTGCTGCTGTGGTTTTACCTAACATGCAGTTCAGAAGCCTTTGGAACTGGTTTGTAGAAAGACTTTGTAAAAGTGGGTGAAGTGGCCAAAAGTGCCCATGGTGTTGCAAGCAGAGCTTAAAGATGAGGGGCTAGTAGAAATGGAGACAATAACATCTAAGTGCCTAACAGTTTCGGATGGGAACAAGGTCTCTGATAGAGATGGGACTAGGGGCTAGGCACAGTAGAGTCCGACATTTAGCTTTATAACATTTTGGGTTAAAGGGAGAGAAATTAATTTGGTAGAGGACATTTGGGGGTAATGCAGTATTTGAGCTGTGGCATAGTTATTGCTGGCTTGTTTTAGTCAAGTTTACAATGCGAATGGGGAGCAAAAAGCAAACTGAAAATATTTTCTAATCTTGCAGCTTGGTCAGAAAATGTGCCTGTAAAGTTGCTACCAAGAAAAATGTGACTGGAGATATACAATAATCAAAGAGAAGCTGTCCTTGAGTCTCCAGGGTACTTTGAACCTGGACTTTGGACAATATGGGAAGTGTTAAGACACTGTGAGGACACAGCCAGGCGCTGGGGACTAACGTCTGTTATCCTAACTACTCAGGAGGCTGAGCTCTGAGGATCATAGTTTGAAGCCAGTCGACGCAGGAAAGTCCATGAGATTCTTATCTCCAATAAACTGCTCAGAAAAAACCAGAAATGGGGTTGTGGCTCAAGTTGGATAGCACTAACCACTAGTTTAAGGGCAGTACTCAGGCTCAGAGTTCAAGCCCCAAGATGAAAGGTTTTGGAGGCCAGAATGTTATGGCTGAAGGAAATATGTCCAAATATCAAATTAACAAGGGATGGACTTGTGACCGTTAATCTTGATTGTCATCTTGGCTCTATTGAGACATACCTGGAAGAAGAATAAGTCATCCCCCTTGTTAAATATGTGAGTGTATCCACGGAGGATGCACTAAGAGAGAGAGATGAACTCTGAATTTGTGTGACACCATCAATAGGGGCCCAGATAGCATGAAAAAGGAAAGGAAAAGGAAGCCAAAGGAAGCGTGCTAGCACAGGCCTACATCTGTCTGCTTCCTGGCCACCAAGATACGTACGTGGTCCTCTGTTCTATTATGCCTTCTAGGCCATCATAACCTGAACCCTCTGAGTCAAGGCAAGTCCTTCCTCCCCTCAGTTGATTTCGGAGTTATTTTGTTACAGAGATGTAAATTCAGTAATAATACACTCGCTTTATCTTTGGTGCTCGCTGCTCTTTCACCAACACTGAGAACAGGGTAAAGAAAATACGCTTTTCCAATCTAGCCTCAGAAAGATACAATAAAGCCCACAATGACTCCTTTGAAGAATCTAACAACTGTCACTTCATAGCTTCTCCTTTTCCTGTGTATGGGGTAGAGCCTACCGACAGGGTTAAATATTTCTTTCTAGAAGGGAAAGGGGAGAAGAAAACTCCTCTGTTATGCTTGTGACTGTGAAATCCCTCACTTAACTTCAATCCTTCCTCCAGTAGTCCACAAGAGTCTTTGAACATCTTAGCTTCCAAAGAACAGACAAAAAAAAGGTAAAAATCAAGTCAGTTCACAAATCTTCTACTCTGTTTTTTAGCTTGTAATATTTACACTTCTGTAGAAATAAGGTGAGGAATCCAATGATTAGGAAACAGGCTAGAATTATTAGCCATGAGCATTTTAGATTTGTAGTTCCCATGCCCAAGACTTTGTTTGCTCTGAATGCCTCATTCTAGAGTGAGATTATTTCCTCAAAGGCAGGAGAATGTAAGGTATTCAGACAATCTTGAGATGGAATGTTTTTAAAGCTTTTCTATTATATAAGTGAACTATTATTCAGATAATTTGAGGAGTGTTCATTCCTTTGTTCTAGAAAATTACTACAATGAGCTTTTTAATATCACACAACTTCTCTTCATCAACAGTACTAGGTCTTATTTCAACTCTAAGGGGCCCAAATTTGTTGAGAATGAAGTCACTAATAGTAATATGGGAAAGGCAGAGATGCATCTCTGCAGACGACTGTGTTTGAAGAAAATATGCTTAAGCAAAAGAAGGAAAAGAACAATGAACAGATGTGCTTCTGTCTGAAACAAAAAAAAAGATGGAATTATTTTTTTCATATCTGTTTTGTATCTGGCAACTTCACCGGATTCTTATTAATTCTAATAATTCTCCAGTTAAATGTTTGGCACATAATTATTAATTGCTCAGTGTAAAATTTTATGATGTTTATTTAAAGATAATATCTTTTTAAAAGTCACACCTCTTTTTAGTTCCTACTTTATTACTTTACAAGAAAGCAATTTACTTATTCTTTTTATTTTAGTTGAATGGTGAAAAGAATACTGAGTTTCTTGAGTCACTTTGAGATTTGAGTACAAAATGTTAATGACAGAGAAAGTGAAAAACTGTTGCACTAAGTATAATGCAGTGACACATGAAATAGGATGATTAGTAAAAAATATATTTACAAAGATAAATAGCTAAACAATATTTCACAAGTTAAAAATAACTGGTTGGACAAGATAAGTAGGAAATAAAAAAAAACATACTCCACAAATTTTATCATGCACTTTGGTAGATGGATCAATAGTAATCAAGATTATTTATTGTTATAAAAACTGAAAAGTATCATAGTATGGAAAAAGAAAAAATACTAAAAAAGAGGATGAAACAAATTATCAAGAAAGAGAAGGGTGAGAGGAGATGATTGAAGAGGATGAATATGATTAAATGACTCATTCATGTCTATAAACAATAGAGGAACAAAATCTGTTCAAATTGTCTTAAAAGGCAGGGGGGATAAGAAACAGTGTTAGAAGAGGTGAATTTTTTTGAAGAAGAAGAGGTAAAGTTGATCAAAGTTTATCACAGTATACATTTAAATATCACAATGAAACCCTTTGTATTATTAATATATGCCAACAAGATAATGAATCATCTACCTTCTCAGTTTATAAACAATGCATATTGATCAAGTGAAATCAGCACATAATATTCTACCATGATTTCACACAATCTCATAATAATGATATTTGTATAAAGCTCCCATTCTGAATTCACTTCAAACATGTAGTTTGTAGAGATAATTCCTAGAACAATGCTGAGGGATTACTGTTGCTAAAAAAAAATTAAAAAAAACAAAAAACTCACAAATTAGTTCTAATTTGGAAAAAAAACAAAATCTTTTCTATGATCTCAATTGCTAATCATTATCCAACACTCATTCCCTTGCAAATCCCTTTCTACAGATCCAAATCTACCTCTAGCCTCTACAGGCAAACATGTACTATACCCTTCCATATTTACACATCATTTTCAGTCCATCCTTGTACATAGATGGGACCCTGTTTACCCTACGGAGCAAGCTTTGAGCCTTTCCTTGAAGCAGAGGACTAATAGGAAGAGGAGAAGAAATTGGAAATGAAGACAAGGTTCTAGAGAGGGAAAACCTCGCCATTTTGCACTTCGTGACCAATGATTAGGGAGACCAGATCTGGGAGTGCACAGCAGCTCCTTTCCATGACTGTCTGCATGTCCAGCACAGGTCAACAGTATCTATGCTCAAAACTTAGGAAGCAATATTGCTCATGGCATGGATGAATCTGCTCTGTTTTCACACACACACACCCAAAATAAAAATAAAGTATTTCTTGTCCTCTTCCCCTTCTTCCTCCAAGTCACTACCTTCCTTAACCAAACTCATTTCCTTTATTTAAAGGAAGAAAAACAGTGGCTTTTATTGCTTGCAAAAGCAAACCACAATGGAAGTTGTAGTTCATTTTTCTTTTGTTTCAAGTTCACTGATTATTCTTCTGGACAAGTGAGAAACTTCTGTTTTGCTTTGTTTGTGGTACTAGAAGTTAAACCCAGGGCCTTACACAAACTAGGCATGTGCTCTGCCACTGAGAGTTAACACCTCATCGACCACACATGGAAATTCTGAACACACACACACACACACACACACACACACACACACACACACACACACACACACACCAACATCAACAACAATAAAAAACACTTCATGAGACTAATTTAACATTGAATGTGATAAATCACAAATCAGTATGGTTTTCTTTTTGTTTTGTTTTGTTTTGTTTTGTCAGTGGTAGGGCTGGAACTCTGGGCTTAGGCGTTATGTCCTAGCTCTTCAGCTCAAGGTGAGGTCTCTACCACTTGAGCCACAGTGCCACTTCCGGTTTTCTAGTGGTTTATTGGAGATAAGAATCTCATAAACTTTCCTGCCTGGGCTAGATTTGAACTGTGATCCTCAGATCTCAGCCTCCTGAGTAGCTAGGATTACAGGCATGAGCCACTGGTGCCTAGCTATAAATCAGTAAGTTTACTGAACTATACCACTAAGGTTTTTCATATATGTCTACTGTAAAAAAAAAATTAAGTTATTCCAAAAACTATAGTCATTCAAAAGTTACAGAATAACTTGTAACTTTTGTAAAGTAAATGTGTTTTGGAGAAGCAATTTAAGTTTCCTTATGCTGATATTACAAGTACTTTTTTCCGAGTTTCATCCACCCACCTTCTAATCTTATAATCCATTCTTTTTCCTAGCTGTTCTTCTGTTTTCCAATGGTCCAAAGATCATTACCACAGTAATGGAATAGAGAAGACTGACTGGGTCTGAATTTGGTCAATTCAGGGAGGCCAGTTTCATGTGCCTTGCTATGCTCTCAACATTTATGTCTGTTGCTCATGATTTTATTCCAGATGCTGATCATATTTTGACAATACTAGGGGGAAAAACAGCACGTGAAACCTCTATTTCTATTTGCTTGCTCTGTTCACTCAGACATCTGCAACAAATGTATTATGAAATAGTTTTCCTTGGCACAGTTTTTGAGAAGTAATTTTTCCTCTTTTTTAGTTTCAAGACATCGTCTTAGGTAACTCTCTGAGACCAGGCTCTCAGATGTAGCTGTTGCTCGGACACACACTAGAGGACTCATCAAAATTAAGGCATTAGCTTCTATCTTGCTCCAATAGGAAAACAGAATAGTAAAACAATAGACAAAGAGCAAGTAGTTACAAAAATATCTGAAGAACTTTTATTTGGAATAAACAGTCTTCAAAACTTGTTAATATGAAAACAAAGAACTCAGTTAAAATATAGGCAGAAGATCTGAACAAACACTTCACCAATAATCTATACAGACAGCAAATAAACACATGAAATGACAACATGGTTAGTTACTAGGAAAATGTAGATTGAAGTCAAGCACTGAGCCAGCTACCGCTCTCATATATTGCTAGTGAGGCTGCAAAATTGTGGCAAATGGTTTGTTAATGTCTTTGAATATTAGACATACACTAGTTATATGACCTAACAAGCTAAGTCTCTGTACATACCCTAGGGAAACAAAGACCTTGTCCCCACACAAAGCCTGTATATAAAAGTTTATAGTGGCCTTATTCATAATCATGAGAAACTGGAAGCAACTCAAATGCTGTTCAGTGAGTCTCTAGATAGAAAAATGCAATATATATATATGTATATATATGTACACATATATAATCAAAATAGATATGAAAATTTTAAAAGAGCTGAAATACCAATGCATGCAAAAAATGGATTAAAATAAGTGAAAGAAGTGAAATTTCATGTAAATCATTCCTTATATGATACTCTGTAGAAGATACAAATTTCAAGGTAGAGTTTCCTTCAGGTAACAGTGAAATCAGGATCAGTGGTTACCATGGATTACAGACAGTGAGATGAGGTCTACTAAAAGGGCATTTTGGCAGAACCATGGAAACAAAATGTCATGACACTGGCACCAAAACTGACATGAAGATCAAAGACATGACATAGTCAATACAGGAATGAATGGATGCAACTACAGCCAGTTGAGTTTTGACAAAGGAGCCCAAAGCATCTATGGAAGGAAAAAAACAGTATTCTCTTCAACAAATAGTATTGGGAAAACTGGATATGTACATATAGAAGACTGAAACTAGATCCTTATCTTCCTGTGTGTACTAGTTATCAATTCAAAGTGGATCATAGGTCTTAACGTAAAATCTGAATCCTTGAAACTACTATGGGAAAGAATAGAGAAAGACTGGTACATACAGGCAATAACTTCTTGACTAGAACTCCAAATGTCTGGACAGTAAGAGCAAAAATTGACAAATGGGATTGCATCAAACCAAAAAGTTCCTTCACAGCAAAAGAAATGGATATTCGACTGAGGAGACAACCTACTGAATCAGAAATCATCTTTTCCATCAATACAATTGAGGACAGATTCACAACCAAGAAATGCAGGGAGATTGAAGACTTAATCAGCAACTCAACCCATAAATGTGTAAATAAACTGAACATACAATTCTCAAAAGAAGTACAAATGGCTAATATATACATGAAGAAATGCTCAACATAGCTGGCCATAAAAACTGCAAATCAAAATGACATTGAGCCTTTATCTCACTACAGTGAGAATGGGCACCCTCAAGAACACAAATGACAACAAATTCTGGTGAGGTTGTGAAGAAAAGGAACCCTACTATACGCTATCAATGGAAATATAAACTAGGGCAACCACTATAACCACTGTGGGCAGCACTCTGGAGGTTCCTCAAAAAAATAACCTAAGAATAGCCAGGCACTGGTGGCTCACATTTGTAATCATAGTTACTCAGGAGGCTGAGATCTGAGGATCACAGTTCAAAACCAACTCAGTCACAAAGACTGTGAGACTCTTATCTCTAGTATGTTGAGGAGGTAAAACCGCTGGTATCCTAATGATGCAGACACGTTGAGACTCACAGAAAAGTTAATTTAACACAAGATAAATTGAAACTATTTTAATGAGAAATTTTTCTAGAGTAAAAGAATCTAAAAATAGAAAACAATGTCAATGCATGAATCTATTACAGGATATTTTATTGTTGTTTCTATTGTTTTAACAAGAATAAAAGGCAATTTGAGAGCCAGGTGCTTGTGGCTCACACCTATAATCCCAGCTACTCAGGAAGCTAAGATCTGGAGGATTGAAGTTTGAAAGTAGTCCAGCAGAAAAATCATATGAGAAATACCATCTTTCTGGAGAGATTGAATAGGAAAATCCCCAGTGTGTTTAAACACACTAAAAGACTATTTACCTAGTTAAAAGAGTATTTACTCTGAATTACTGATTGCAATAGACTGGCCAAGAAAAGGTAAGTTAATGATTAGATTCTAATATAACAAAAAGTGTATAATAATGGGAATAAGCATCTTGCATTGTAATCATAGTTCACTATATTGATCATGTCTTAATAATTGTTATAATGTCTCAATAACCTAAACATAATTATAAAACATTCTAGAAAAGGTAA
Organism: Dipodomys merriami; assembly: GCF_024711535.1. Lineage (NCBI taxonomy): Eukaryota > Metazoa > Chordata > Mammalia > Rodentia > Heteromyidae > Dipodomys > Dipodomys merriami. The sequence continues at coordinate 18,054,722 of NW_027206068.1, forward strand.
GCACAAGGTACATGGCCTGGTGAGGGGTCTGGAAGGACAGTAAAAGAAAAGTGTATTTGTATTTTCCCCAGAAAATTTAGGTAAAGCCTAAGACAACAACTAGCAATGCCAGTGTTATGGAAGTTAATATCAAATAAAATTGCTAAAAGAACTAGATTTGTAAAAGAAAATTGTGTAAGTCTTACTGAAGCATTTGACTCCTGTGTACATACATAATTTCAACTCAAACAAAAACTGATTTTTTTTCTTTTTTGTTGGTCATAGGGCTTGAACTCTGGGCCTGGGTGCTGTCCTTCATCTCTTCAGCTCAAGGCTAGCTCTCTACAACTTGAGCCACAGTGCCACTTCCGGTTTTATAATGTTTTGATGGAGATAAGAGTCTCAAGATTTTCCTGCCTGGGCTGGCTTTGAACCCTGATCCTCAGATCTCAGCTTCCTGAGTAGCTAGGATTACAGGCGTGAGCCACCGGCAACTGGTTCAAAAACTTAATTTTAAATTCTTTTGAGAAATAGTTTCCCTTACCAAACAAACAAAAATCTGTAGAGTTTATAAAAGTGATTCTAATTCATGAATCCCCTGCAGAGGTTTAACCTCACTAGAGGTTAAAAATCTATTCCATTTCACAAATTGTTGAATGTAGGTTGGACTGCTAGTGCAATCTAGGGAAGTATTTGCATGACCTAGGCCTCTCACACACCTATGCATATATTTAAGTTAACTGATTGGAAGATAAGAGATACTCAGGCCACAATATGATCCCCAGTCCTCCCAGAGAAAGGCATCTCATGTCCAGGGTCAGCTAATCTTCAGAAATGTGAGTGATCCCAGCCAACCCCAGTATAAACAGATTCACCAAAATCTGGGACTATACCAGTGTCCATTGAGCTAAGACACTGATATTTGGGGTACATTCCTATTCAACAGCATTTTAGCAATAGATTTATACCACCTATGAAGCAACAAAGCCCTTCAACTAAAATGAGGTGTGATATAAGCCCAGTCACCAGGGCTCCTTCATCTCTAGTAAAGGGGGAGTGAAGGAGAAGAAGGAGGTGGAGAAGGAGGAGGTGGGGGGGGGGGGAGGAGGAAGAGGAAGCGATAGTTTGATGAATTCACCTTGTCTCATTACATTCATTTCTAGGAATAACCCTGTCTCTCATGCAGAGCTGACTTTTGTGGTTGAGGAATTAAATGAAAGCTCAAATGCGACAGGCTGAGAAGGAAGGAAATGGTCCCTGTTAACTAAATCATTAGACTTTCAGTAAACACCAGTATGTTCATACAAACCCTATCTTGTAGGTCTCTGCATGCATTTAGATTTTCATTCAGTTAGTCATTCTGAGATGTGCTTGTCGCACCATTTATATAGTCAGTTCTCTTCCCTCTAATTTGTAAAGAGAGGGAAAAAACTCCTTGAGTTTCATAGCCCTTAGACTCAGACATAGTCTGAGAAACCCCCCCTCCCCCATCCAAGCACTTTGACTTTTTTAAATAGCCCTATCAAATCATTGTAAAGGCCATGATTTACATAGAGTGTTTAGAGTGTTTGGCAATTCATTATTTTGGAGGTGTTAATTGGTGTTGTTATTAATGTTTGTGCTAAAGCACTTAAGCCACAGTGAAATGATATTATTAATATCACTTACTCAAATCTGAAGGAGGAGAACAGAGGCTCCTTACTCTTATTTACCCACAGTATAGTCCTACCAGCATTCACCAAACCCTGTGACCACTGAATCTGATAGCTGGAGGCAATAAAAGGGAAGTGAACTAGAATTATGACACTCACCAAGATTTTCTGAGTTCCTTGTACCTGCTAGGTACTTTTCGTGGGTTTTTGTTCAGTAAAAATTTTATTGCAATAGTCTTATAAAATATATACAATATGCTTTCTAATAAAATCCCCATTTATTGATTTAAAAACCAGACAGCTTAACTGACTTGCTTCAAGCCACACACACAATCAGCAGCCTAGGGCTGGGAAGGTGGCTCAGTGGTAGAGCGCTTGCCTTGCATGCATGAGGCCCTGGGTTCGATTCCTCAGCACCACATATGCAAAAAGAAAAAAGCTGGAAGTGGCGCTGTAGCTCAAGTGGTAGAGCGCTAGCCTTGAGCTGAAGAGCTGAGGGACAGTGCCCAGGCCCAGAGTTCAGGCCCCACGACTGGACCCAAAAACAAAACAAAACAAAACAATCAGCAGCCTAGCTTGGGTGGAATTAGACACTGTTGCCTCTTATGTCAATGTCAAGCTCATAGAACTCATAAACTTTATAGACCATGTTAGAGAGTTTGCCCCCATGAAAGTTAGAATGTGTTTGTGATTTTAACAAAGCATCACTATCCCACAATACTGTGAAATTTGTGAAATTATGTAATCGCTTAATCACAATAAAGAAGTAATAAATTCTTAAGGGTATCTGTTTGTATTCCTGTTAAATAAATCTTCTATTAACCATGGGAAAAAAATGAAAGTCCTACCAATGTGCAATTAGCATAGTGCAGGGCTCAGTTAGGGACAAAGATAGGAAAGCCTCATCAAAAATGGAGAACCACTACAGCCTAGTGATTAAGAAAGTAGCTGTAGGGTCACACAGTCTAGATCAGATGTCCAGATTGACATTCAATAGCCATGACAAATATTAGCCATTGCCTTGATGCTAAACCCTCCCTCCCTTCCTCCCTCCCTCCCCTCCTCCTCCTCCTTCCCCCCACCCTCTTTCTTTTGCTGGTCTTGGAGCTTGAACTCATGCCTGAGCTTCTTTTGCCCAAGGCTAGCACTCTATCATCTGAGCCACAGCTCCAATCCTAGCTTTTTAGTAGTTTATTGGATATAAAGATATGAGTCTCAGGGACTTTGCTGCTCAGGCTGGCTTTGAACCACAATCCTCAGATCTCAGCCTCACGAATAGCTAGAATTGCATGCATAAGACACCAGTGCACCATCTAGAGCTTTCCTTTTTTAAAAGTGTAATACAATACTATTTATAGTAGACTTGAACCTCATCACGTGGCTATTCAAGATAACAAGAAGGGCTGAGGTATAGAATACTTTAGTTGGGTGAGTAGAATTTCAAAACAAATCCTTCAAAATTAACTAAATTGAGGAAAAGAAAAATAGATTCTTGGTAGGAAGTCAGTGCTCTTTATTATGGCCTTATCATTGGGTCCTTTGAATCCTCCTGCCAAAAGAACACATCTGTGTCATATACATTTATACACAGACATATAAAGTATTGTGCATTCAAGGTAAAATTTCAAGGATACAACTCCTTCAAACTCCTTACAGTTTAACAAGATGAATACCAGGATGCTGAAACATATACTGTCCTGAGGAGGGGAGTGAAGAAGAGGTAGGGCAGAAGCATGGAGAGAGAAGGGTAGATCAATATGGTCATAACATTCAATGTTCATATGGGAAAATGGAGCCAGGTAAATTGAGGTGATGCGTGGGATTGGAAGGGATGAGGGACAATGATGGAAGAGGTGACATTGATCATAAACTGATATGTTCAATTGAAGCTCCTGTATACAACTACTTACTTAATGATTAGTTATAATGATGATAATAATAATAATAATAAAAACAACCACACTCTATAGGGGAGAGCCCCGTGTCTTCCCCAACCATTTCATCTAGCACCAGTGTACTATTCTCCTATCATGTCCAGATACTGTTCAGTTTGGCGACCTATAAACTCTGAGAGTTCTGCATCCAACACACTTAACACACAGGCAGAAAAGGAGTGATACAGCCAAGTTTAAAAAGAAAAGAAAAAGAAAAACTCCAGTAGAGGAATGGGAAGCATGGAAAACATACCACATTCACTAGCTTTGGCACTGATAAAACCCAGCTGCGCTGAGCTGAAAAGATGCCCAGCCCTGGCAGTGAAATCATTTCTTTCCTTGGCCCCTCTGGTAGACTCTGGTTCAACTTTCTGCAAAAATATTCTCATTCATTACCCGGACCTTTGGCTTTTTCTCCTGGAACATTTCCCCTTGTTCACTATCATCCATGGCCACAGTCAACTGGGTCTGGGAAGGTCTGACTTTGGAAATCTGCATGGCTTTGAGAGCCCACCTCCAACTGGGAACCAAGATTCCCTTAAGGGATTGCATTGCAAAAGGGCAGTATAGGTCAAATTTGAGGTCTCTTTGCCAATATCATCTTAGAAGAAATGTTTGTTTCCAATTACTTCCAAACACAATTAGCCAAGATCTTGTCTATATTTATTTTTTAAGTCTAGCAACTCTTATTTTTTTCTTTTCTTTCTTTTCTATATTTTCTTCTCTTCTTTATTGCTCTTTTCCAAATAAAAGGAGAGTATCTGGATGACATTTCATAAAGTGGGTTTTATTATCTTTAAGTCATTGTATAAAGGGGTTTCAATTGTACATCTTAATTTATGTACAATGCATCTTGATCAAAGCCATCCCTTCTATCATTCTTCCCTTCATCTATTCCCAATCCCACATACCCCCTCCTCAAGGTTCCATTTTCACATATTGAGTGATGATAATAGACAGACAGATATATATATATACATATATGAGTGGTTATACAGTATTTTGAATATTATATAATTTGTGTGTTCATATAAGAACTAGCATTCATCTAATTCATAATTTATGAATATATAATATATTAATATTCAATATATGAATGTTATTACTGTATTCACCTACCCTTCCTTGTTCCATTTGTCTATCTCCCTTCCCCTTGAGTGTTAGCCCCCTCTGAAAAAACATGTTTTAGCCAGCCTGGTATTCATTTTTTTAAACTATAAATTAGTTGTTCAACGGAGTTACACCACCAAAATCTTCCCCTGAAGATATCATACTTCAGTCAATATATTTGTGTATGTGTGTATGGCTCTGAATATATTTTCACATATATTTATAATTAGATGTTTCATAAAAGAATCAAAAAATATATGTTCAGGAAAAAAGGCACCTTCTTCGACAAATGGTTTTGGGAAAACTGGATATCTATATGCAGAAGACTGAAATTAGATCCCTGGCTATCACCCTGTACTATATCAATTCAAAATCAAGTCAAAGACCTCAACGTACAACTTGAAACATTGGAACTACTATAGAAATGTGCAGGAAAAACATCAGACCTCATTGACAGGCAGGAACTTCCTGGGGCTCAGCAAGTAGGAGAGACAATTGACAAATGGGATTGCTAAAAAAATGTCTCCATGGTGAAAGACATAGGTACTAAGCTAAAATACAGCCTACAGAATGGGAGATCTTTGTCTGCTATACATCTGACTAGGGCCTAATATTCAGAATACACAGGAGCTCAATTACAAACCCCCAAAGAATCCATAACCCAATTAATCAATGGGCAAAGGAGCTAGTGTCTTCTCAGTCATAGCGAAAATGGCCAATAAACACATTAAACACAAAGAAATGCTCAACATATTAAAGGAAATGACATTTGGGCCTTCTTCAGGATAAGAAACCTAGATCCCTATTTTCAATGTAGTTCTCACTATCTCCAGAGAGCTTTCATTAATAATCAACCAACGAGAGTATTATCATTTATAATTGCTGTCAGGAGCAGGTGTCTCAGACATTCAACATCTATGACAGGAGTCACTGACAACTTACACAGACAGCCTCTCAAGAAAAGTGGAGTTTCCTGTCTCTGCTTGATGTCTAACCTTTTGTAGTCTGAGCTCATCTCTCACTCCCATACAACTTTGCTGAAACTATCAAGAAAAAGCAACATTGGGAAATTTCCCCCCATTTCTCCACTACCTTAGCTCAAATTCCTTTGTGGTTTTCTTCCAAACAACAGTGGATGATACAGTTTTCAGATATTTTCCTAACTCATAGTAAGAAGTATTTATTGTCCAGTCCGCAATATGTAAGTTTCCCATCCCCATGCAAATACCTGCTCACCATGAATGCAGACCCCATTCTGTTGCTGCCTCTATCTCCAGTTGCCAAACTACATGCAGAGTGATTCAGTTTGCTGTTATATAAGCAAAACATACAAGTGTAACAGGGTTTTAAACAAGAGAGGGATTTTTTTTCTATCACAGAAAAACAAAAACCTCAGGAAACAAATATGCCAAAGATTCCTCTAAAATAGTTTCATTCTTTAACCTTCTCACATCATATTGCCCTAATCCACTCAAGGAACCAATAAAAACACTAGCACCTTGGCCAGTACCCTTGCTATGAATAACAAAGCCTCCTGTCTCTGATCCAGAAGGTTTGTGGCTTCTTTCAGCATCTAAGAAGTTGTGATAGGATAACATCTCAGTGTAGGAGAGATTATTAGCTAATATTTGTATTATATATAATATAAATATATAATGTTATATGTTTAATATATACTTACTGTCTGTTTGTGCCAAGAATTATATATAACTATATATAATACATATGTAATTATATATAAAAATATATGCATAATTCTTGACGCAGCAAATATTAGTTGTATTTCCAAGATGAAAATGATGCTAAGGAAATAATCCTGGCTACCTACAATCAAACAGTTGATGGAATCACTTGTCTTCATCTTCCTAGCATATAGCACCCCACCTATAGATCTCTCTGTGGAACCAGAAATGCATAAACCTTGTGCATAGTGCTTATTTGTCTTAGCAACAGGGCCGGGCACCAGAATGAGGCAAGTTTGGCTTCCAAGGCACAAAATTTAAGGAAACTCTCAATCTCGGGTGCTGAGCCTGAGATATTATGATGTCAGGCCTTGTCCTGAATAGAATAAGCCTGTTGTGTTGTCTATCTAAAATAGTTAAACTCCCAGCAAAGAAGAGGTTATTACTGGGGCTTGGGACCAGGGAAAAGTGGACTTGCTATTCATTGGTACAAGGTTTCAGTTATATAGTTGAATTCATCCAGAATATCTGCTGTATGACATTGCACTTGTACTGACCAATGTTGGTACCTTAAACAATACTGATATTAAGTTGTGAAGAGGGTAGATCTCAAGCGTTCTTCCCAAAGTGAAATGTACAAAGTAGACACTCAGGAAGACTCACTGAAGCCAGAGGTTACAAATTCAGGTTCATCACCTTATCTGCCTTCTGACTGATGTCCTTCTCATCCACAAGGGTCCTCCTTCCTTTTTCACCAAAGTCTGTGCCCAGTAACCCCCAACACCAGCAGCAGATAACTGCTAACAACAACACTATGCTCCTAGGGCTGTTTGAAATCTTCAAGTAAGTTTCTGCTAAGGGAAGGGACACAAACGATAGAATCTCAAGTATTTTAACTAGGACTTTATTCAGTGTGCCATATTTGGAAGAGTATTTCTATTTGGAAAAGACACTGTTAAAATACCTTTAAGACATAAGAATTAGACTCTTAGATAGTTACCTACCATGTTTCTCCCTAAATTTTATGGGCTAATTCAGAGTTACTAATGGTAAATCAAATTTGAGAAATCTGCTCTGAGGATCAAAGTTTGACGCCAGCCTGGGCAGAAAAGTCCATGAAAGTCTTATCTTCAATTAATCAGCAAAAAGTCAGACAGTGGATCAAGGGGTAGAGAGCCAGCCATGAATGAAAAAGCTAAGGGAGAATGCCCTGTTCCTGAAAAATTCAAGCCCCAGTACCAGAATATGCACACACACACACACACACACACACACACACACACGTGAAAGAGAGAGGAGAGAGAGAGAATTTGAGAAATCTTATCACATTTAATTAGTTCCAGATGCAGAATTGATCTTATTGGTTTATTTTAAAATGGAGGCAAGTGAGAAGGCCGAAAAGGTCCTTCTCTTCAGTCATTCTCCCTTTGGCCAAGCCAGGGAATGAACAGGAAACGCTTCCCCATCATCTAGATGGAGCAGGCGCGAAATCAAGTGAAGACAAAACCTTGATTCTCTGTGTGCCTGGAAGCCACTGGCATCTCCATCCAAGATCTGAACAAATGAGTCTTTGTGTGCCCTTGTGACAAACCCCTTTGAAGTTCTGGCATGCCGACTGGCAACTTTTCATATCTGACCATCTTAGAGAAAGGGAGGTTGGGAAACAGAGATGGGAAGGACCAAGAAATGTAGGCGGCCTTTGACTGGCTCCGAGCCCACTGGGTAAACAGACCAGTTCCCTTCTCACACAGATTACTTTTCAAAAATGAAAAGGGAGTATCCAGCTTCGTTTGAAATAAAGACCAGGAAATGACTCTCAGCTGTCCACACACAACAAAACAAGCAGCCTCTGCAGAGTTGTAGAGCTCTCCACACAAGGTAAGCCAGACAGTATTGCTCTCCCAGATGCTTGGTATATGTCCCAGTTCAACAATGTTTACAGTGACTCTGTCTCCAGCCAATTGGGGCTGGATACCCTCAAATGAGACCCATCACCTCTACTTTACTTAAAGAAGACACAGCCACAGAAGACACAGCCACAGAGTTTCCTTCGGGACAAAAGAAGCTTTGCTTGTCTGAATGCTTTCTTATTTTATTAGACAGACTGAGATTGTGTGGCCTTTTGTTTTGAGTTTAAGATTGAGTTTGAAACTCATAGAGCTGATGTCTGCTTCCTACCAAACTTCTTGTGTGGCCCTTCACAAGGAATTATTTCCTCTCTTACTTTTCTAAACTGATAACTGGATTGTGATAGTGGTAGTCAGAGGGAAGAAATGGGAGTTTGTATTCAGTTTTAAATATTTAGAACTAATTTCAAGTGTTAATCAAGCGTCTGTTTTCAAATTAGCAGTGAGCTAAGATGAAAATATATGTTAAAAAAGAACACTTCAACCACATCAAATCTCTGCAATTAAGAAATTTATAAATGGCCGCGCACTTGTGGCTCACGCCTATAATCCTAGCTACTCAGGAGGCTGAGATCTGAGGATCGCAGTTCAAAGCCAGTCCGAGCAGGAAAAGCCATGAAACTCTTATCTCCAATAAACTACCAGAAAACCTGAACTGACACTGTGGCTCAAGTGGTACAGTGCTAGCCTTGAGCTGAAGAGCTGAGGGACAGCACTCAGGCCCAGAGTTCAAGCCCCAAGACCAACAAGAAGAAAGGAAGAAAGGAAGAAAGGAAGGAAGGAAGGAAGGAAGAAAGGAAGGAAGGAAGGAAGGAAGGAAGAAAGGAAGGAAGGAAGGAAGGAAGGAAGGAAGGAAGGAAGGAAGAAAAAGAAATTTATAAATGACAACAATATTTGACAAATACAAGTAATAAAGTAATATTTAATCAAATCTATAATTAGATAAAATTCACTGTAAACACTAATAATTTCAATAAATCATTGCTAGGGGGTTATTTGGCATAGATTTCATGAAACAATAAAATTCAGGTTAGCTGTTAAAAAAAGAATGTATCAACTTGTAAACTGAAGTAGAAAGAAGGAAGGAAAAGGAGTGGGAGGAGGAGGAGAACTATAACTTTCAGATAGAAAATGAGTACTAAGTAACTTTATCATAGTTAGCATCAACATTAACCAATATATTATTCAATTTTCCTTAGTAATTTGAAGACTTATTAAATTTAAAACAATTATATTGAAGAGATAATTTTCTAAATTATTGAGATTATAGAAATATTTCCACATGATAAGTGACTTTTAAGGATGATGAACCATTATGTCTGGTCCCTGGCCTCCTAACTTCTTTCAAAAGTATTTTTTCCTATTGTTCTTCATATCTGCATTTTCTGTTTCTCCAATGGCAGCCTTAGGTAAGCCTCATTTGAAAAGCTTACTGTTGGGACAGCTTAAGTTTCTAGAATATAAATAAGATTTTAAGAGGGCACTGTAAATAGAATGTCAAACTTTTCTCTCATTTTCTGGTAACTTTGCTAGAAACCAACACAGACCTTCTTTTTTCTTAATAAGTTTTTTATTGTGAAAACACTGTACAGAGGGGTTACAATCACATGAGCAAGATAATCAGTACATTTCTTATCAAGCATTGTTGCCTCTTTCTTTGTTTTTCCCCCTACCATCCCTTTCCTACCATCTCCACAACTACACCTCTCCCTACCACCCCTGCCTAAATTGTAACATTCATTTTTCAACATAGCATCTTGTATATCTCATTGTTGCAATGGGTCAACCTGTATCACTATTTAAACAATTTGTTTTTTCCCTTCCCCTCCACAAATTATACCGACATCAAATATAGTGAAAGCAGGGGTTATACTATGTGGGAGGGACATACAAAGCAACAAAAATATTACATGGTACCTTATAAATACACCTTATCTTGGGGTTCATTTTGCTTAATATCATCTTATTTGACCTTTTCTGCTTGTCTCAGATATATACTAGTTATTGCAAATAAGGGAAACCATGGGACCTGTTTCTTTGGGCCTGGCTTACTTCACTTAATATAATTTTTTCCAAGTCTTTCCATTTCCTAACAAATGGGACAATGTCATTCTTTCTGATGGAGCTGTAGAATTCCATTTTGTATATATACCACATTTTCTTGATCCATTCATCTACTGAGGGACATCGGGTTGGTTCCATATCTTAGCTATAGTAAATAATGCAGCAATAAACATAGTTGTGCTGTGGCTTTAATATGGTCTTCTTTGTGATCATTTGGATAAATGCCCAAAAGCGGGATTGCTGGGTCATAGGGGAGCTCTATGTGGAGTCTTTTTTTTTTTTGCCAGTCGTGGGGCCTGAACTCTGGGCCTGGGTACTGTCCCTCAGCTCTTCAGCTCAAGGCTAGCACTCTACCACTTGAGCCACAGCGCCACTTCTGGCTTTTTTGCTTATGTGGTGCTGAGGAATCGAACTCAGGGCCTCATGCATGCGAGGCAAGTGCTCTACCACTGAGCTACCTTCCCAGCCCTATGTGGAGTCTTTTGAGGAACCTCCATACTGCTTTCCAAAGTGGTTGAACAAGTTTACACTCCCACCAACAATGCAGTAGGGATCCCTTTTGGCCACATCCCCTCCAGCATCTGTTGTTATTAGAGTTCTTGATTATAGCCATTCTAACTGGGGTGAGGTGGAATCTCAATGTTGTTTTGATTTGCATTTCTTTTATCGCTGGAGAGGTTGAGCATTTCTTCGTGTGTCTATTGGCCATCCTTCTTTCTTCTTCAGAGAAGTTTCTCTTTAAGTCTTTATCCCACTTATTTATTGGGCAGTTGTTTCTTTGAAGATTTGTTGTTGGGGGATTTAATTTTTTGAGTTCCAGGTATATTTTAGATATGAGACCCTTGTCCGTTGTATGGCTAGTGAAGATCTTCTCCCAATCCATGGGCGTTCTATTGATCTTGCTAGCTATGTCCTTTGTCATGCAGAAGCTCTGCAATTTCATGCAATCCCATTTGTCCAATCTTTCTTTGATTTGTTGTGTTTCTGGGTCTCTATTAAGAAAACTTGGCCTGTGCCAAGGAGACCTCGGGTTTCTCCTATTCTGTCGTGTAATGTTTTCAGGGTGACAGACCATTTTTTATGAAGTTTTATTCCTTGCTTTTAAAGAGTCTTTTCTTCTAGATTTCTTAGAAGTTCACCAAATTTGAAGTATTCTCTTTCATAGTATCAGTCATCCATATTTTCATTTCCATCATATTAAATACACACAGAATTGATATGCCACAAAGAGCCTTAATACATCTTAGAAAGGCTTTCATTGGAAATCAGAAAAGTTCAATGAAACAAAGTATGCTCAACTTTGTCATACTAGAATTTTTATTGGTTCTAGTCTATATTCTTATAGTCTGTGGTATATGAATGGACTTAACTTTAATACTGGAAAAGATGAGACATGTTGAGAATAAAGGGTCCTGCATTTACCATCAGATATTTCCTTATATTTACATGTCTTTGTGGCCCAGAAATGCAACTATATGAGAATAGAGAAGAGAAACTTTCTAAAAAAATTATATATTTTCCATCTACAAACTAGTTTTTATATAAGTCAAATTCAAGACCAGAGCTATCCATTATAGTGATTAACCTTTAGCTAATTAATTCTGCAGAGACTTGACAACTTCTTATGATACCTTTCTTGATAATATCTTCCCCTAAGGCTGGAAATGGGATATCAGCTCACCACAATTATGAGCAACTTTTAATGCACATAGCACTAAGGATGTTGTTTTCTAACTAAGAACCTAAATGGATATTTACAGTCTATACTGAGTAATCAATCTTATCCACTCCTCTGAAACAATTAAAATAAACCAAAGGAATAGACAAAATGTATGAAACAATGATCCAGACATTGGCCATCAAGCAGCCTAAGTCAGTGACATATAGGTGAAAATAAAGGAAGCATTCCTTGTAGCTGGCCCTGTTTTCCGTATGCAAATTTCCTGGCCAAACTTTGGCAAGCAAGAGTCCAGCAGATATCTAGGAGAATGTCTTGAACAAACAGATCCAAAAGTCCAGGGAAGATAAACAGCTAGCATTAAATGGCAGATTCCAAAAGGAATTCATATTCACAAAGGAAAAGAGTTGCACAGAAAAATAGAGTCAGTCTCATTGGATTCTTCCTTTGCATTCAAACCAGCACCTAAGCAAAAAACTTACTCATAAATCTGGACAAAGAACCATCCTTGAATGACCAATCCAGATCACACAGGCATTGGAATAGATTGGGTCCTCAGAAATAAAAAAAGAAATATTTCATAATTCATAGGATACCAAACTGAACATTCACCAGGAGGTTGACTTAAGAGCAGAGAAAACTCAATTCTAGTCTAAAGGCTAGTCTAATCCCACTAACAAAACTGGAACTCTATAAGGTTGGAATCACTTACTCCCCATCATTAGGAGAGTTATCTTTCAGGACTCAGCAGTTATTCCGGGTGAGAAGTGGTACAGGGTTATCATGCATGTCCTACTTTCTCTCTTTTCTGCTTTTTCCATTTAGCAAGTGATGAATACAACTCTCAGGATAAAGTGCTAGAGACTGATGTGCCCATAAATCCAGTAAGTGGTTAGGGAACTGGTGATAGCAACACTGAAAATGGTTTACTTCCTTATTGTGGACAATGTTCCCATTGTTCAATAGGATTACTGCATCCTGGTTATGCAATTATCCACATAATATGTTAAGGCACTGCACCTCCCAGTGACCATGTTGTTGATCTCTCATCTTCTCACCCCTGACATTTGCTCGCAGCTCTGTTCACTATTCATGAGACCAGAAATTTCATAAACTGTAAGAGTTAGCCTCCTAAGGCCTTTGCGGAAAAGAAACTTTTTTGAACCTTTTTTCAATTAGAGGATTTAATATATTCATAATACATTTTATATAATATATTCAGGAACTGAAACATCAGTGCTGTGATTTTACTCACCACATCCAGCTCTTGGAATATACATCTTGTTTTCCTCAGAAAAACAGTGATGACAATGCTAAATTGTTAATACCTTCTGTCTCCCAAAGGCTTGGAGAGATACATGATCCTATGAACCCAGCATGGTGGGTATTCTTTGATTTCTGAACCCAGTTGCTATGACCAGAAAGAGACTGCTGACTTCTTAATTGGTTAGATTCAAATTTGGGGAGACTGTCTGGGAGACAGGTGCCCTGCAAGATTTCAGGGGCTGCCTGGATAATATGTGAGATGGAACCTTCCTGTTCTTGCCTTCCTGTGGCTCGTATATTTTGCCCTTGTCTAGAAATCTACACTGATGAGACCCAAGACATAGGACTCAACCACATTTTTCTGTTTTGATATTTAGTGTATGATTAACCCAGCTAATGAGAAGTCAAGGAGACTCTATTATCATGGTCTACTGAGGAAAAAGTACATCTTGGAGATAATAGTCAAATGTAAGAGAGTGAAAACTCAGGTAGCATGCTTCTCTGGCTTTCTTTCATTTTACCCATTATTGTCTCCTATTTTGAGATGCAAACTGAGAGGAAAGAATAAATCAGATTCTTACTTAGGGGGGATTTGAACTGATGCTCACATCTGGTCACTGATTTGTACCACTAGGAGCTCTGCCTTCCTGTTCTAGGTGATGTGATTAGCATCCATTCAGGCTGTTGCCTGCTCATGAATTGATTCTAAGAACAAGGGATAAAAGAACTTGAGATCAATTCCTTAAACCCACAATGTGGAATAGGTTGCCAATCTTATTTAACTTTCTCCACAAGATTCTTAAAATGTATTAGGAAAAAAAATCTATTGTGCGATTCTAAGTAGCCTTTTATACCATTATCTTCAGTCTCACTTCATTTCTATCCTTCTATTATTTGGTTGAAGCAAAATTAAATGTAAATGCATTATTTCAAAACAACATTATCCCATAACCACCCATTCACTATGATATTTCCACTATGATATTTCTACCTACCTTGGCACCACAGGGGTGGTACTTGATGATGATGAAGGTGATGATGATGATGATGATGAAGGTGATGACGATGATGATGATGATGAAGATTATATGAAGATGTCTGGAGGAATTATTTGAGTTAATGATGATGAGGATCAAAGTGGTGGGATTATTATTATTTATTTACTTGTATATTCAGGCTTTTCAGTGTTCCTTCCATAAGGTTTTGTGATTTTGTGATTTAAGGTGACTTTCTGAAAGTTAACTGTTTTCACATTTATATTCAAAGTCGTGCTCCATTTCTGAAAGAACAGGTAAAATCAAAGAGTAAAGCTTTAAAAAAATCCTTGTAAAGACATCAAACTGTCTGGATAGCCCTTGGACATCATGTTCTCTAATATCACAGCTTGGGGCTGTGATATTAAACATAGGTTTGGGACAAGCAGCTTCTCTCTCTCTCTTCAGATTCATTCATTATGCATTGCAGATTGCCAGCCTCAAACTCAAAGGCAGTCCGGCTGCAATTTACAATTACCTTCCAGCAATACTTTATATGCGTGGCCTAGGAAATCTCCCTGATTTTTGATTTTTATTTGATTTTTTATTTTTATTTGGTTTTCAATTTTTCCCTAAAGTCTCCTCCATAAACAAAATACAAGACTTCATGTTCGTGTTATCCACTTATAAACATTTTAGCATCTTAACTAAGCGATGAATCCATCCCAGAAAAAAATTGAGTAGCTATATCATAGCTAAGACACCCTCAAGACAAAAGCTTCTAAGATTGTCAGAGTTAATTGATATGTGACAAATAGAAATGGTGTTAGTCTTAGGGTGAGACTTTGAGACAAGCAATAGAAAAGGTAGTAGAGAAATCCAGGCAAGGCTGAGAACAAGTAATACCCTGAAAGATGTATATAGAAAAACACATTTTTATGGAACAAAAGGGCTTTTTCCTGAAGATGTTTTAATACTACCCCCCAAGAAGAGAAAACTTTAGGGAATATGCACAATCTTGAAGTGGGAAGAGTGGCAAGAGTCTTATTAGGCTATTACTATGAAATCATGAGAAAGAAAAATTTGGATGTGAATCTTAATTCTGAAATTTTTCGCTTTGGGCAGATTTTCAGAATTTAAAGAGAATAACCATTAGGAAAATATGGAGCAATAAAAATTGTAAAAAAAAAAAAACTCTTACCTATTTTATTGATTTTTATGTAATAAAACTTTTCCAACAGAAACCAACATGTGCCTTGAGTCTGAATGAACAGAACCACATCGTGAATTACAGTAATACAACTATCTTTTAACTAAAGACCAAAATATCTTTATAGACAACAGAAAGTATGAGGCAAAGTCCTGAGAGAAGGCAGGGTAGGTATTACACTCCATAGAGGAGTCAATTTTTAATAACCAAAAGTAATAAATACAAAAAAATAGGTGTTAATTTGCCCCCAAAGCCATCTCTTTGAGTTCTCACAAAAGAATATATATATAGTGGTCATGGAGCCTGAACTCTGGGCCTGGGCGCTGTCCCTCAGCTCTTCAGCTCAAGGCTAGCGCTCTACCACTTGAGCCACAGCACCACTTCCAGCTTTTCCTGCTTATGTGGTGCTGAGGAATACAACCCAGGGCCTCATGTGTACAAGGCAAGTACTCTACCACTGAGCCACCTTCCCAGCCCCTGATAATATTTATTTAAAGAAGTCAAATACCAAAGTATGTGATCATTAGTATGGTACCTGTTATTATATAACTTAAAGATTTGCTTTCATGTTTTTTTTTTGTAGTCCTTTACTAACTTTAAAAAGAGCCACACAGAATCCTGTTTTCGATGCTAAAGCTGATTGTACTTTTCTTTTAAATCAACATGTTTTGAAAAGTAAACAACATTAGCTGCACTATTGTGTACAGTTGGATACAAGAATTTACAAGCTAATACATCCTTCTCCATTCTTTTGTATTATCTTAGTTTTTTTGGTTGTTGTTGTTATTCTCTTATTTTAGAACTGGAATTGAGAAAGCCAGTTTCTCAAGGGCATAATCGTCTTGATTGCTCAGAATTTTGTTCCATATATTCAATGTTAAATTTGACAGCTTTTTTTAACCAAAGTGCCATAGCAGATACTCAACACATTTCTAGTCAATCAATCGATGACCTGACAAATTTTTTGAAATAATATTAGGGGAATAGTTTTTTTTTGAAACATAATCTCTCCATGTAGCCCAGGCTGTTCTCAAACTTGTGATTTTCCTGTTTTTAACCCCTTAAGTGCTGGAAAACAGGTGTGTGTCACCATGCCCAACTCAAAATCAAATTATTTTCAATGGGTATATTAATAAATTCCTTAACCTCATTAGCTAATAGTTAAATCTGTATTTTCTTTCTTTTCTTTTCTTTTTTCTTTTGTTGGTTGTGGGGCTTGAACTCTAGGCCTGGGTGCTGTCCCTGAGCTCTTCAGCTCAAGGTAAGTGCTCTACCACTTGAGCCACAGCACCATTTCCTGTTTTCTGGTGGTTAATTGGAGATAAGAATCTTACAGTTACAGTATTTTCACAATAAAAAAAAAAAAAAAGAATCTTACAGACTTTCCTGCCTGGGCTGGCTTCAAACTGCCATCCTCAGATCTCAGCCTCCTGAATAGCTACGATTACAGGCATGAGCCACCAGTGCCCAGCTTAAATCTGTATTTTCTTTTTTCTTTAATAATTTTTTATTGATTAAGTGATTATATAACTTTCACAATATTGTGAGATAGTAATACTTAAAGTCACAAACACATTTTAATCTTCACAAGGCAAACTGTCATTATCATGGCCTATGTTTGTGAATTCTTTGAGCTTTGACCATACAACTATTTCTTCCACATCAGGTGATGTGTACATTTCTTTGCTTTTGCTTAGTGTAAGCTGTTCCCTCTTTCCCTCTCATTCCCTCCCTCCCATCGCTGCCCTTGAGTTGCTTAGTTTGTTTTCATCAGTGTACAGCTAATGAGCCCCTCTGTTGTATATTTTCCCCTGTTTCCCTCTAATTCTGTGCCCTCCTCCTAGCTTCCCTCAGATGTGCATATATATATATATATATATATATATATATATATATATATATATACATAAATACATATATATGTGGTCAAAAATGGAGTCATTTAGAAATGATATGACAAATTGAGTAGAGGTCCTTTGTTTCTTGAGTCCTTCTTACTTTGTCAAATCTCCTTGCATTTTGGATTTAATATACACATATCAGGGATATCAACTTCTTAGTAGATTATTAAGTTCAGAAAAAATAGTTGTTGAATTCTACCCATTCAATACACAAATATTTGATATATAACTGCAACCTGTATGCAAACATATGTAATAGACTAAAGCTAGCACCAGAAAAATTATCCCTACTGTAAATAATTTCATATAATTGTCCAGTGGCTCACACTGGTAATTCTAGCTACTCAGGATGCTGAGATCTGAGAATTGTAATTTGGACCCAGTCCAGGAAGACAAATTAGAGAGACTCTCATCTGTAATTAAATAGTAAAATGGTAAAAGTGGCAGTATAACTCAAATGATAGAGCAAAGTACTAGCCTAGAGAGAAAAAGTAAGAGTTCTGGTACTGGCTTGAACACACACACACACACACACACACACACACACACACACACACACACACACACACATCTATTCATAGATAGGGATACAATTATGCTCTTAATAAATACAATTTTACACCTCATTTCTAACCCAAGTATGGAAGTTCCTAGATTTTATCTGTTCTTCTCAGCAAATAGTTAAATTTTGGTTACATTTAGGAAAACTGACTCCTTTGGCTCATGTATAAATAACTGTAATTCTAATTTGAGATCAGATCTCTATGGAAAAGTCCATCCTTTGGTAAAGACGTTTTTCTGTGTGTGCCTCTGATAAAAAGTCTAATTGGCTCCATTTTTAAAAAAAACATGTTGTTTGTCTACCTAATTATGTTGGTAAAACTAATATGTTTACCTCCTTAAAACTAAACAGCTACACTATAAAACAGGCCAATAAAACTGGGGCTTCAGAAGGAATTGTAGATCTACTTGCTACTGTTCTGAGTGAACTTTGCCTCTTTTGCTTGGTTTTGTTTTGTTTGGGGGCTAGAATTCAGGGCCTAGATGCTTTCTCTGAGCTTTTTTTCCCCCCCTCAAATCTAGAGCTCTACCACTCTAGCCACAGTTTAACTTCCAGCTGTTTGGTCATGAATTGGAGATGAGTTTCACAGACTTTTCTACCCAGTCTGCCTTATAAACACAATCCTCAAATCTCTACCTCCTGATTAGGATTACAGGAATGAGCCAGCAGTGCCCTGTAAGTTTGTATTGTTTTAAAATAATATTATATTGGAGAACTGGGGCATTGAGAAGACTATTACATTCTCATAAACAAAAGGATATCTTATTAAATACAATTATAAAATGACGTTTGTTTTATGATTCCTGTGATTGTGACAGGATCACATAGGCCACCATAATTAAAACGCAGTCCGCATTCATTATGTAGCAACATTTATGAGCTTATTTTAGTCTATCTTGTTTAAATTCAGTCACCACTTCATCTTTGAAATCAGTACTTGCTGCAGCATAGTGCCCTCTGCTGACCACAATGAAACACTGCATTATGAGGAAAAATGCATGAAAGGGAAAGCAAGCTAAAAAATTGGTTTGAAAAGAAAGTATGTGATTTTTTTTGGGGGGGAGGGGTGTCTGATCGTGGGGCCTGAACTCTGGGCCTGGGCGCTGTCCCTCAGCAATTCAGCTCAAGGCTAGCACTCTACCACTTGAGCCACAGTGCCACTTCCGCCTTTTTTCTTTTTGCTTCTGTGGTGCTGAGGAATCGAACCCAGGGCTTCAGGCATGCAAGGCAAGTGTTCTACCACTGAGCCACCTTCCCAGCCTCAGTATGTGATTTTTTAAAATAAGTTTTTTATTGTGAAAATACTGTACAGAGGGGTTATAGTTACATGAGCAAGGTAATGAGTACATTTCTTATCCAGCATTATTGCCTCCTCCTTTGTTTTTCCCCTACCATCCCGTCCCTCCCACCTCAACTACACCCTCACCCCCCCACTCCTAAATTGTAAAGTTTGTTTTTCGACATAGCGTCTTGTACATCTCATTGTTGCAAGGGGTCCACCTGGATCCTTATTTAAACAATTTGTTTTTTCCCTTCCCCTCCCCAAGTTATACCAACATCAAATACAGTGAAAGCAAGAGTTATACCGTGGGAGAGAAACATACAAAGCAACAAAAAAAAAATCACATGGTACCTTAAAAATATATTAGAAACAATAACAAGGAAGAAAAAACCACTTGTGTACCTATCTTGGGGTTCATTTCGCTTAACATCATCTTATCTGAGCTTCTCTGCTTATCCCAGACATATACTAGTTATTGCAAATAAGGGAAACCAACTTTTTTTTGCTTCCTTTGTATGTTCTTCTCCCTGTGGTATATCCTGTTATCACTGTACTTGATTTTGGTATCCTGCATCTTGTATATACATTTGACTAATTTGGGGAGAGGAAAGGGAATAACAAAATGCTGAAACAAAGACACAGATGACCCATTGCCACAATGATACTCACAGGACAGTATACTGGAAGTGAACTTTACAACGTTGGGCTGGGGTTGGGGAGCAAGTGAGGGAGATGGGGGAGGGATCATGGGAGAACCACCAGGGAAGGGATAACAATGCTCAACCAGAAATGTATTCATTTCCTCACTCATGTAACTGTAACACCTCTGTGTAGCATCTTTACAATAAAATAAAATTTAAAAAAGAAAAAGAGAAATAAATATGTCAAATTGGGATATGTAGTCTTCAACCTCTAGGTATTTTTATGCATTAAAAATAAAGTATGTAGCCAGGCACCAGTGGTTCACACCTGTAATCGTAGCTACTCAGGAGGCTGAGATCTGAGGATCATGGTTCAAAGCCAACCCGGGCAGGAAAGTCCGTGAGACTCTGATCTCCAATAAACCACTAGAAAATCAGAGTGCCTCTATGGCTGAAGCGGTAGAGTACTAGCCTTGAGCAAAAGGAGCTCAGGGACAGTGCTCAGGCCCAGAGTTCAAGCCTCAGAACCCACAAAAAAAATACAATAAAATAAAATATAGCATGTTTGTCTTAGACCAAAAAGATTGAAGACAATTTTTCATTTGAATCTGTTGTAAAATTGTCTGGCAGTGTTAATCCATTTGAGTTGTATTCTAAATAAAGTCTCCCTTCCTTCCCCATAATATTACCCCTGAAGTCAAGAGTCTCACATTTTAATGTCCATCAAGAGTGTTCTAGAGAACATGTTAAAAATGCAAGCATCTTGAGCTCCATGTTAAGGATTATCAACGAGCTTTCTAGACTTAAGAATCTGAATTTTAGCTTTAAGCAAAAAAGCTAAGGAACTGTGGGAGGCCCTCAGTTCAATCCCCAGTACCAGCACTGACACACACAGATTAAAAACAAAAGAACACTTGTATATATAAACATAAAAGTACTTGAAAAGTTTACAGCCCAGCTGTAGCAACTGTTACTTCTAGAATGTATGGAGCTGTTTTCACTTTGGTGAGCATACTTAAGTTTCAGTTAACATTATTTTAATAATATGGACCTAACCTGAAAATGTCGTATTTTTTCCCTGTACATTCTGTGTTTCCAAGATTCCTACTTTTGAATGAAACTGTATTTACTCAGGCATTTTAATGAAACATACACAAGTGATACACTAATCTAGTCTACACTAATCTTAGCCACTCTTCCTATAAGCAATATGTACAAAGATGAATGTCCAAGTGAGAAAATATCATTTAAATTAACATGTCTCAAGCTATTAAAAAAAGAATCTTAGGGGGTTGGGGAAGGGCCCCGCCCGGCGCGCACAAGGCCCTGGGTTCGGTCCTCAGCCCTGGAAAAAAAAAAAAATAATCTTAGTTTTAGTATTTACCCCTAGGGAACAAATATGCAGGCATTTTGGTCAGTTAGAAATTGAGGATTGTTAAATTAGCAAAATCTGTTTCACCAAGGAGGCAATGTACTTGGCCAAACATTGCATGTTCTAGCCTCTCTTACATTTATCTGTGGCAATTTGGTGAGGTTTTGGCAAAAAGATAAGCAGGATGCCTAAGAAAGTTGGCTCCATGGAGAGATGCCAATCTCTCCCACATTTAGATGCCTGAAACATAGAAGCAATGGATGGTGCGCCGTCAGCTTGTTGGACTTTTTGTTGTTGTTGTTGTTGTTGTTGGCCCTGTGGCTTGAACTCTGGGCCTGAGCACTATCCCTCAGCTCTTCATCTCAAGGTGAGTGCTCTACCACTTGAGCCACAGAGCTCCTTCTGGCTTTCTAGTTGTTAGCTGGAGATAAGAGTCTCATGGACATTCCTTGCCCGGGCTGGTTTTGAACCAAGATCCTCAGAGATCTCAGCCTCCTGAGTAGCTAGAATTACAGGGTGTGAGCAACCAGCACTCAGTAGCTTGTTGGACATTTAGACTAAAATCCAAGAATGATAGCACAAACAAACTGGTAGTGTGATTCCTGCTCTCTCTCTGGACCTCTTTTACCTCTGCTTGGTGAAAGGCATGGTGATCTTGTGCTTTCTCTTATTCATGGCCAATTTTGACAACCAAATGATTTTCAGGCTGAAAAATGTTGAAGCAACTTAGCTGGGCCCGGAGGGAGGCAGCAGTCCTCAAGGGCATCTGTACCCACTTGATCAACTTCAGGTTCGTTAAACTTTTCAGTGGGGAAAGTCCAGTGTGGACAACTGAGTATTCAAACGTGTGATATGATGGCAATTTAGTTGATAAAATTACAGAAAGAGGAACAGAAGTTGGATATGAGAAAATGGGTCGGGTCTTTTAGAAATGCTATCTTTGCATGGCAAGATTCCAGTACGGGTGATTTAAAGGTAGCTTTAAAAAAAAAAAAAAAAAAAAAAAAACAATGAATTGGGAAGGAGTGGTAACTAGAATGCCTCACAGATTTACTGAAAATGTAGCATAGAACTATGCTTCTTTCTTTGAAATGGAAATGTATTCCATGAATTTTCCAGCAATGGTTTGGTGGCTATGTGAGTCACAATATTCTTTGTATAAGGTGGGAAAATGCACTTAGTGTTTAAGCAGGTGAACTGTAACTGGACAATGCAAAGTGATCCAATGGAAAGATGGGCATCAGACATAAAGGGAGATTGCTAGTGATGGGTTACAGGGGCATCTTCTATGTCCTTTGGGTGCCATAGAAGGTCCATTATGAATGATAGAGGCAACAAGAAATCAGAGGAGACAATGAACAAATTAGGTTGCACAAATTAGTCTACACATGTAAAATTATGGGCTATCTCTAAGAAGATGGAAATATAACATGGATAATCATGATATATTGAGAAAAGGTCCAGGAAATCTACTATATTAGTATAAATTGGTGCAGAAAATGTGTTAGAAATTCAGGCTACATTGATTCCAAATTGAAAGGAGTCAGCCAATGGATGGCAATCCAAAGTAAAGGCGAATGACTAGGGGCTGGAAACTTCTCTAAGGCATAGTAGAGAAGGAGAAGGAACAAGTACAGGTGGAGAGAAATGAGAGGCAGGTGACTTAAGAAACCACTGTGTAAGTCAACCTTAACGAAAGGAGAAATACAAATTGGCTGTCTTTCTTTTGTTTGATATTCTGAGCAATCGACAAAGTCGTTAAAATAATTGTACACATCATACACTGAATTTTTGTGACCTCTTGAAGAAACGAATGCCAGCATATTCTTTTGTATTTTCTCCAGCCTGTCCAGGAGGGAGAGAAAAATCAGCATAGAAATCTATCAATGTCTGGCCCGACTCTACCTTTTCCATTTGAAAACACTACTAATAGCCCAAAAGAAGAAAAAAAAACTTTAATTCTGCAAGTAGAGAAAACTAAGTGTACTCTCAGCCAACTTGCCTAGTGGAACAGAGAAATTCCAATGGCAAGGTTGCAAGGGGGAAAATGTCCTCATTCTGAGGCTTTACAGTACAGATCAAAGCCATCCATGTGCTCAGGCCTCATGAGAACACACTCCAAGTTCCTAATGCAGCCAGTAAGCTGAGTCATTGCAGATTAAATAAACATGCTGAGTTGAATCAAAAAGTAAATAAAAGGCCTCTTGTGACATAAGTTTGTATTTACAGAAACCCTGCCACTAAAAGCAACTAAAATCTGGACTATTAAAAAGAAAAGAGCTAAACAAAAGAAGTCTTCCAAGTTTATACAAATTGTACAATGTATCCAGAAACTTAGGGTCTGGCAAGCCATGTGACAAAGTCTTAAAAAACAAACAACAAAAAAAAGTTGAATAACCAAAAAAGTGTTTTGAGCAAAACTAAGGCAATTTTTTAAAACACCATCATCCTTGTGATCATACTAGTGATTATGAAAACATACTGCAGCAGCTGTTTTATAGTTCTAAAATTTTATAGGGTATTTGGGATGTCTAAACATTTGATCTTACCTTTAACTTATCTGTAACACTCAAGAAAAAATCATCATCAATGGAAAACAAACCCAGAAACAAAATCTGCCCTCTGAGTCACCAGGCTCCATTCGTTTGCTGTTTGCTCACTCAGGGTGTCTCAGACCAGAAAAATTGCCCTCAGGTGGGTCAGTCAGTGCCTGGCAACTTCCTGCACCCTGCAAGTGCAAATATGATCACTAACCAAGATGTGGTCTCTCCAGAAACAGGCAAAGTATAGAGTACTGAGGGCTGGAATACAGCCAAGCATAAATCTCGTGGAAACACACACACACTCACACACACACACACACACACACACAAAATACATGGAATCCAACTTGGGTATATAGCTGGAAATCAGACCCAGGTGCCAATGGCTCATACCTTTCATACTGGATTCTTAGAAGGCTGAGAGCTCAGGGTTCGAGTTCAAAGCCAGCCCAGGAAGAAAAGTCTAAGAGACTCCATCTCTAATTAAACAAAATGCCGGCTCCAGGAATGGCTTAAGAGGTACAGCATTAACAATGATTTAAAAAAACAAACAAAAAACCTGAACTAGAACATGAGGTCTAGAATTGAATCTCAATATTACTACTGTGTGCATGCATACACACACACACACACACACACACACACACACACACACACACACACACACACACACACACACACACACACACACAGTTGGAGATCATGTTGTTTAGAAAAAGTATTCCAAGAATCAAGTACTACATGATTTCATTCATATGCAGAATGTAAGAGTTGGTCCCACTGAAATTGGGAGCAGAATAGATACATACCAGAGGCTGGACAGAGTAAGGTAGAAGAGTGACAGATAAAAGTTGGCCCTGGGATACTTGAGTTACAATAAAATAGGAGCAAGAAGTTGCACAACTACTCATGGCATTTGTGTATCGTTTATCCCAAAGAGCTGTAAGAATGTTTTGAATGTTTTTTCCCATGAGACAGTGTTACACATTTGAGATAAATTTTTCAGCCTCACAAAGCTCACAGGTAATTCAGGGTTGTTGTTTTCAGGGACAGCAAATGCACTGGACAGGGCCAGGCCAGGTATGTGCTAATAATGTTATACAAAAAAAGATGCACCTTGTCCTGACAACTACGAGAGCCACTGAAGGGGAAGAGTGGTGGTGGTGATAGTTGAGTATCACAATGTGTTTTAAGATTTTTAAGTAGTTCTACAAAGGAGTTGCCATTTAACAAAGCAGTTTGTGAGTACAACCTATCTTGACCAATGTCACTCTTTCTACGTTCTCACCCACCCCTCCCCTAACCACCTCTTCATTCATCTTCTTAATATAGGAGATACACTGGATTCTTTAATATATTTTTATAGTAAAGATACTGTACAGAGGGGCTACAGTTACATGAGTAAGGGAATGAGTACATTTCTTATCAAGCATTGTTACCTCCTCCTTTGTTTTCCTCCTACCATCCCTTCCCTTCCCACCTCTACAATTCCTCCGTCCCCCCCACCCAAGTTGCAAAGTTCATTTTCAACATAGAATCTTGTACATCTCATTGTTACAATGGGTCAACCTGTAACCTTATTTCAACATCTTGTTATTTCCCTTCCCCTCTCCAAATTAGAAGATGTATACAAGATGTAGGGCACCGACATCAAATACAGTGACAACAGAGGTTATACCATGGAGGAAGAGCATACAAAAGAAACAAAAAAAAATCACATAGTACATTATAAGTACATTAAAAACAACAGCAACAAAGATAAAAACCTCTTGTGTTCCGATTTTGGGGTTCATTTTGCTTAGCATCATCTTATATGGTCATATGTACATAGCTTTTGACCTTTTCTGCTTTTCCTAGACATATAGTGGTTATTGAAGATGAGGGAAAACACACAAGATTCTTGACTGCATCCCCCCCTTCCCCTCTTCATTTGTCTACCCCTTTCCCCCTGGCTCCACCTTTCCCTTTCGAATACCCACCTTCTGTTGTTTTATTTTGATGAATTTTGGCTCTGCCTTTCTACAGCAATTTTATTAAATGTGTGCTACACAAAGCCGTTCTAACCAGGCAGAATGAATTGCAGAGCCTGGAAGCTTGAGATTGTTAATCATGCTCCAAGTGTGAAATGCTAAGAGCCCAAAACAGACAAAATAGGAATTAATGAAAAGGAGAGATGAAAAGTAGCTTAACAAAACACACAATCAAACCAGACTTACTAGAGTTTAGAAAGTAAGGGAACAAAACACTCTAGTAGAGTATTGGGAGACAGTATACACAGTCCTCACTAACCAGATTCTAGAGTCATAAATATTTCTCAGACAATTGTTGGATACTAACATATTGAAGAATTATATTAGGGAAGTGACAGTGTCATATGGACAGATAAAGGAACAATAGAAGTAGCAAGGGAGATAGAACTAGGCATAGAATATATGGTCTACTGCAATAGTCCAAGCAAGGAAAAGATGTGTTCCAGATGTTGACAGTAAATGTGGAAAGAAAATGATAGAGTCAGAGAAATTCATGAAAGCTGGGGTATTATTGTTCAGAACTATAATCCTTATGACTCAAGAGGCTGAGCTTTGAAGACAGTTCTAACCGAAAAGTCTGCCTGTCTTATCTCCAATTAACCCACAAAAATGTTAAGCTAGAGGTATGGCTCAATTGGTAGCATGCCAGCTATGAAGGGGGGCGGGGGGAATGTGAGCATTGAGACCCAGAGTCCAAGCCCTGAGTCCCAGCACAAAAAAAAAAAATGGAATCTTAAGGAAACTCACAAATTTATGATAGTGACAAGTTCAGAGCCACTGGCTGTCGGGAGCCAAAAGTTGAGTCTCTCAACATAATAGGCTTGACTATCTCACTGGAACATCTTGAGGCTGAGTTTACAGAATCCGACCTTCATCCTGCCCTAAGCAAACATCCTGCACTGCTACGGCCAATGAAAAAGCTTCCGTAATGGCCAATGAAAAAGCTTCCTTATTCCAAGCATATAAATACCCCTGTGTGAAAAATAAAAATTTGCAGCTTGATCAGAACCCTTGTCTTGCTGTCATTCTTCGTGTCTCTTATCCCTTCATTCTTTCTACCTTAGGTTCACTGCCTTCATTGACGTCCTGCAGGTCGGGACAACTGGCCTAACTTCATGCTTCCATAACCAGGACAATGTGACAGAATTAAGGCATTCACTAATCCCTTAGATATGAATCACAGACATTTATTAATTTATCAGCCTCCAGCGCTGAGAACTGACGTAGGAACGTAAGGCTAGGTACCTATTTACATATATATTTGCACACCAACACTGAGAAAAAATAGCACTAAAGCAAACTTGGTGTTCAGATGTAATCTCATATTTCCCAATCTGTGTTCTCATACATGTAACTACACACTTTTGAAAATTTTGAAGGTTATTTCCAAGAAAAACAACTCCAGTCACTTTCAAATCAGTTCCAAATTGTTAATGCAAACTATTAACGGAGCTGCCATCTTGTCTAACTAAAACAAGTTAGATAATAGTGGCTGAATTTTTCTCTATGCCTCCCAAATGAATGTAAAGATACTTTTATGTCCTTAAGATGATGATTAAATGCAACATTTAATCTGTAGTGAAGGCTGTGGGCAGTGTTCCATAATAGTTCTAAAGTTCCGTGTTCATTTGTTCAGCACAACTGAAATCCAGCATTTTAGGTGACTAAATGATGGATAGAAAGTTTTTCAAAATGCATTTTACTGTAGGCATTTAATAAACCATTACATCTAATGGTTATCACTCTTATGAAGTGGGGCATGCAACTTATATTTTTATTGTAAAGGTGATGTATAGAGGGCTTACAGTTACGTAAGTCAGGTAATAAGTACATATTTTATGAGCAGTGCCACTTCTTCCCTAATTTTCTCCCAATATTTCCATCCCTACCCCTCTCCGCTACAAGTTGTATAGTTCATTTTCAACATAGTGTCTAGCAAGTATCACTGCTGCATTTTGTTCACCGTTTACCACACCATTTCTCCCCAAATCAGATACATTTACACACAAGACAAAAGGCATGGAAATCAAATACAGAAGCAAAAGGGGAAAAACAGAAACAAAAAAAAAACTTCACTTAATAAAATTTTTTCCAAGTCTTTCCATTTCCTAACAAATGGGGCAATGTCATTCTTTCTGATGGAGGCATAGAATTCCATTGTGTATATATACCACATTTTATTGATCCATTCATCTACTGAGGGGCATCTGGATTGGTTCCATATCTTAGCTATGATAAATAATGCTGCAATAAACATAGTTATGCTGGTAGCTTTAGTATGGTCTTGTTTGTGGTCATTTGGGTAAATGCCCAAAAGTGGGATTGCTGGCCCAAAGAAACATAGTTCCCATGGTTTCCCTTATTTGTAATAAGTAGTATATGTCTGAGACAAGCAGAAAAGGTCAGATAAGTTGATGTTAGGTGAAATGAACCCCAAGATAAGTATTCAAATGTTTTTTCTTTGTTGCAGTTGTTTCTAACATATTTATAAGATGATTTCTTTGTTGCTTTGTATGTCCCTCCCCCATGGTATAACCCCTGCTTTCATTGTATTTGATGTTAGTATAATTTGTGGAGGGGAAGAGCAAAAACAAATCATTTAAATAGGAATACAGGTGGATCCATTGCAGCAATGAGATGTTCAAGTCGTTATGTTGAAAACTAACTTTACATCTTTGGCAGGGGCGAGGATGGGGAGGGCTGGGAAGGGGAGGAGGCATCAATGCTGGATAAGAAATGTACTCATTACATTGCCCATGTAATTGTAACCCCTCTGTACGGTATTTTCACAATAATAAAAAAAGAATCTCAAAAAGAAAAAAAGAAACAAAAACATAAAAAGTAAAATAAAAAACCTCTGATTTCCATTTTTGGAGTTCATTTTGATAAGCATCATTTTGTATGATCATATGCACGTGGCTATTGAGCACTTTTGATCCTTTCCTAAGAATATCCTGCTTTGGTCTCACTGTGTGAATGTTTAGATAACCTCCTTTTGAAAAATTATAATGCTTGTGGCTTCTCTCTCAAACCCCCATTTCTGCTTACCCAGGGAGGGGAATAACGACTAATCTGATTTCATGGCAGTTGACATTCATAGACTGTTTTCTATTACTGAAGAGAGGCTTGCTGCAGCTCAAACGCATGAATGAGTATAGCACTTTCTCTTTCTCTTCTTGTGCTGCGGGTGAGGTCTGGCCTCCTTCCTCTGCTGTTTCCTGTAGCAAATGCTTGGCAAAGATGGGTCTTGATTTCCCCAAAAGGATGTAAAGCAGATGCCATTCCCCCTTCTTCCTTTCTTTGAGAGGAGCTATGAGACAAGCCTTAGAACTCTGGGTAGCCCTTCCAGTGGACAATGGCTCTCATGTGTGTTCTGCTGCATCAAGTTAAACCATTCCCCCTACAGGTGCTTGCCTCCCACAGTGCTTGCCTCATTTGTATTCATTACAAGGGGAGGAAGGTTTCACTTTAAAACCCAGTATAACCCATATTCTCCTTAACCCACAAGCTCATTAAAAACTGATTTTCAGCCCTAGTCCTGAGGACTAGGATGAGAGCCCATGGCTCATTTGATTAGTAACCCTTGATTGCATTCTCTAGCTGAAAACCGCAGGAAAAGAAACATGCTTGACAAATCAACAGCTAACCAATAGTTACTCAGAGCACAACTGTTCTAAAAAACAATCATCTGCTGGGCATGGGTGGTTTGTGCCTATAGCATTACCTACTCAGGAAGCTGAGATCTGAGGATTGTGGTTTGAAGCCAGACCTGGAAGCCAGGCTGGAAAGTTCAGAAGACTCCAGTTAACGTCAAGAAGCTGGAAGAGGAGTTGTAGTTCAAGTGATAGAACACTATCCTTGAGCACAAAAGCTCAGGGATAGTGCCCAGGCCCTTAGTTCAAGTGCTAGGACTGACACTAATAAAATAATAAACACCCATAAGAATTTGATGAGAAAGCAATTTGTGAGGTAAAACTAATGAACAAATTTATTCGGTATGTTTAATTTCTATATTATAATCTTCATTTTAGACTTCAAGTTATTTAAAGAAGGAAACACGTCATGAGATTTTAATTTTGAAAAATAAGGTGTGTATACCTAGGCATATGTAATATTTATTTGTGGGTACATGCATACACCAGGTATGATGTATACTGGTGTGGAATTGTCCTCCCAAGATTTTAATTGCATTATATACCTGCCATTTGCAATCAAGTAAACACAAGCTAACCTAAATATGATGTCAATTGACAAAATTCATATCTCTTCATTATCAAAATATATAATCAGGATATTACATTGATATTCTGTTATACATATTTTAGAATTACTGAAGGAATTCTCCTCAAAACGAGAGGCACTGTGAGTCTACTAATAGTTGCCTCCTTTAGAAATCTGGGTAAGTCAGCATCCTGTCCCATTCCTTCCCATACTGTGTAGATGGTAACTGATTTAAACCTGAATTCTACTAGCAGAACTATATTCTGCAGTCCCCAAGACAGTACCTTTTCTAATTATACCACTTCATGATAACATACTTGCTCTTAAATTTTTCAGATTTCAAAGTACCCATATCTTATTGTGAATAGATACAGAATTATCCTTTAAATTGTATTGGTATTATTGTTATTGTTATTATTACTTTGCTAGTACCAGATTTTGAACCTTACATTTGGTCAACTGAACCTCAGCTGAACCTCTACCACTTGAGCCATGCCACTAACCTGGATTTCTGTTTACTTAGGTGATGGAGTCTTGTGGGCTTTTCTGCCCAGGTTGCCTTTAAATTGTAATCCTCATCTCCACCTCCTGAACAGCTAGGATTTAAGGTGTGAGCCTCTGGCACCTGGCTTACATTTACTTTTATAAAAAAGACCAATGTGTCTTGAAAGTCTTTCCAGGTCAGTAGGCAGCGTGCTCATTCTATTTTCTTTTTCATTGAAGATGTAAACAATTCCTTTGGATGGCTGAATCATAATTTATTTAACCATATAGGTGTTCTGAAACAAAATGAAAAACAGTTTTCTCTTTAGTGGGAGAGAAGACAAGAGGAAATTGGTATGAACCAGCAAAGAATCATTCCAGTAGCAAGCCTGCACAAGAGTCACTGAGGAAGATCTCAGCTTCGACCACTGACCCAGGGGTCAGAAAGAAGAGTGGCAATCAGCTGTTCATCCTGCACAGGGACACAAATAGATGAACACCTTGCTGTGAATCATGAAAGCCTGAAAGGATCCTGCATAATTGAAGAAAATGATAGCTTGAAAGGGTACACCAAAGTGCCATCAGAAAAGACTCATGGACCCTTGAATAACTTGAAAGGCAATGTTATACTTCAAGCATGTAGATTATTTCCTGCGTAATACATAAACAAAGTTTCTATTTCTAAAGCTAAAATTGATAAATAATATGCATAAATCAAAGGAGGCAGCTACAATGCTTGATAAGAAATGTACTCATTATCTTGCCCATGTAATTGTAACCCCTCTGTACAGTATTTTCCCAATTTAAAAAAAAAAGAAAACCAGAAATGGGGCTCTGGCTCAATTGGTAGAGTGTGCTCCTTTGAGCTGAAGAGCTCAGGGACAGCACCTAGGCTTAGAGTCCAAGACCCACTACTGACAAAAAAAAAAAGCAATCCCACCTTTCTTTTCTCTTTTTTAAAAAAATATTTTCATTGTGTGTTTAACTAGTTGTACAAAGGTGTTGCCATTCATTGAAACAGTTTATGAATACAGTGAATCTAGATCAATATGACAACTTTCAATGTTTTCACCAACCCCTCCGAACCTAACCCTTATCTTCCTTAATTTTAGGTTATATATTACATTTTTGACATTTAGCAAAGCAGTTTATGTGTACAATGCGTCTTAAACTGTCATCACATCAAAAACTTCACCCTGTGTTTACATACCCATTGCCTCATAATTTTCGATTCTATCATATATACAATGAAACCTTTCCAGAATTCTTTCCCCTTCCTCTTTTGATTCTTCTACCCCTCTCCTCTCCTTTCTCTCAACATCACTTGTTGCAAGTATCTATTTCCTGGTACTTATTTTGTTGGGCTTTGACTTAGTCTTTTTAAGGAATTACTTGTGCTCTGCTTGGAGTCTGTTATACTTCAACTAACTCATTTCTAAATCTTTAAGTACCACCCAAAATGTTCGCTTGCAAATTCATTTGCAACCCCTTCATTACCACCCAATGTATTTACTTGTAAAGTTATAAGGACAGACTAGTTATCACAAATGAGGGAAACCATGCAACCTATGTTTCTTTGAGTTGGGCTTACTTCACTTAATATGGTTTTTTCCAAGTCTTTCCATATTCTTACTAATGGAGCAATAAACATTCTTTCTGATGGAAGCATAGAATTCCATGGTGTATATATACCATATTTTCTTGATCTATTCATTGAGGGAGGAGCATGTAAGTTGACTCCATATATTGGCTATGGTAAATAATACTGCAAGGCTACACTAAAGCTACCCTTACAACCAAGTTCATCGAAACTAATTAAATTTGAAATAAACCCAAGAACCTTCAGTGGGATTGACCACATCTATAAAAAAGGTAACATAATGAATACAAATGAATCTTTGGAAAGATTCAAAAGCACAAAACAATAGAAAAACGAATGTTAATATAGGAAGTGTTCAAGGGTTAAGATTACTGGAGATTTTTTTTTAATTTTTTAAGGATATAACTCAAAGATTACTCCAGAAGGATTATTATGATATCTCTCTATTTAAAATTAATAAAAACAGGAGGGGATGCTCTCTATCTCCCTTTCCCTCTCCCTCATCCTCCATGTCTTTGTGTGTGTGTGTGTGTATGTGTGTGTGTGTTCATATGTATGTTGTGTTTATGAGTATGTTAAATAAATGAATAAACTGAATGGGTAGATCAAGTAAGAGTGGATAAAGGAGAAAGTTGAGCAAAAAGAAGAATGCATGAGGGAGCAAGAAAGAGAGATCAAAGCATTATGTCTTATGTAAATGAAACACTGCAGCAAAGGCTTCTTAATTAGCTGAGGAGAAGGAACAACCACTCACAGTGCACTGCCTTCTCAAGAAGGATGAATGGGCACAGGGAGAGCTACCAACTAACTTTGCAAATTCACCACAGGAGCCCAGTGCCAGTGGCTCAAGCCTAAAATCTGAGCTACTCAGGAGGCTGAGATCTGAGAATCACAGTTCAAACCCAGGCAGACAGGCATAAGACTCATATCTCCAATTACCTACCCAAAAGCTGGGAGTAAACCTGTGGCTCACAGAGTAGAGTGTTAATCAAGGACAAAGGCTCAAAGACAGAACTGGAACACACCTCAACACAACAAACTACATCCCCCAAACTCAACTCTAGCATCTATTTAACTAAGGGCCCTACTGAAGATAGGGGAGCTGTAGCCAGTCAGAACCCACACAGGATTAACACACTCCTTCTATGCCAACCCCCATTTTGAGAGTCTGTTCTCTCTACTTAAGGACCCTGCTCCCCATAGGAGAGCTAAAGACTACCAGCAGCCACAAAGACTGAGCCACACCCTCTCACCAGAGCCCTTCTCCCTGTACTCTCTTCTCTCCTCAGTCCATACACTGCACCATAATCACAGTGGAGATTATCTCAACATGAAAGCAGCTTTTCAGATATCACCAGCTGGACTTCATATGACTAGCAGGAGGAGGTTCCTTTCCGTTAACTGACATTCTGAGACCCCTTGGCTGTGTGTGACTTGGACAGACAGAGAACCACCACAGAGGGCTGCAGTCATGTGTCTTTGCACTCAATGTGCTCATCTTTAAGGCAGTGCCAGCCTCTTGCCCTGCCTTCCTCACAGGGAATGTGGAATCCAGGATAAATAAAAAAGCATGTTAGGGTTAGGTCTGTGCAGGAGCTGGTTCAAGCATTGTCTCACATGTTTAAGGCCCTGGGTTTCACCCTTTTGAATGAAGCCATAAGCTGCCAACTGCAGGCAATACAATGGGTGTCTTGAAGCACTACTGTTTAGGGGTTGGGGTTCCAGGAGTTGCTACTATTATGTAGAAAATGAAAAGAGGCCTACTTTGAATAAACATCTATAACTGTACCTATTTCAGAGTTCTTCCTTTACACCTCTAAGAAATACTTGTAAGAAAGTTGAACCCAGTTGTTCAGGGCAGAACTGTAGGTAGAAATAAATTCTGCAGTCTTTGTGTCACTTCTGAGGGACCCAGATGCTGGAACAGCTACTGTGGACAAGATTTGGGGTTTGATCATTAGTATGTTCAAGGCTGAATAGATTGACCCACATCTCTCTGGCTTCCCTTGTTTTGGATGAGAAAATTAATGATAATCTAGGAAATCCTGAAGGGCATCATTGGATTAGATAGATAGATCATAGTTCATAAGGAATCTGAGTGTATATCTAAATATCATATCAACCATGTGTTTGACATCCATCCAAGGAGAATGAAAAAGAATGAATAGCCCTCGAGTGATCATTCTACCTAAAGATAATGCCAATATTAAATCAGAAAAAGGCTGGGAAGGTGGCTCAATGGTAGAACGCTTGCCTTGCATGCCTGAGGCCCTGGGTTCGATTCCTCAGCACCACATAAAGAAAAAAGAGAAAAGCCGGAAGTGGCGCTATGGCTCAAGTGGTAGAGCGCTAGCCTTGAGCTGAAGAGCTGAGGGACAGCGCCCTGGCCCAGAGTTCAGGCCCCACGACCGGACCCCCCCCCAAAAAAAATAAATTAATTAATAAAGCAGAAGCAGCAAGCATATTGAGAAGTATGACAGGGTTGAGTTTTGATGAAGTGTTTGACCTCAAGATGACCTTGTAAACAGTGAATCATGCCTCCCTCCAGTCATATCTATGCTGGTAATCTTTTGCTCACACAGGTAATGAGTCTCAATGAAGTCACAAAAGTGGGGATCATTTTTGTCAGTGGCCAGTTTGTGCAGTTTCAGCAGTGACCGATTCACACTTTTTTCCATGTGCAGTGCACACTTCACTTTCAGCCTGCTTTCCCCGACATCACAGTCTGGTTTCTAGACATCCTACAGGAAGATGCCTATCAAACACAAAGTAGTTGGTCCCTTAATATTTTTTTTTTGGCCTTACTTGATTCTTTCAGATATTAACAAAGAGCTGGCCTTCCTTTCTTGTAGATTGAAGGAATATAGTAGATGTCCTAGCACATACATGGCATATAATAATAGCATATTATATCCACATTTGGCCTATGCTGGCTTCCAACTGCAATCTTCCCACTTCCAGCCCCACAAGTTAGTAGGATTATAAATATGAGCACTCTAGGATACTAGATATTGACTAAACTGTAAGAGGTAGAAATATTAAATACCAATTTATATAACCACCTAAGAAAACTTAGGTGTACTTCTATTGAACAGAACATAAGTTATGTTTAACCTAAGTGTCTTGAAAGCATATGGCTACTGTAAGGCCTGTAATCCTAGCTAAGCAGGAGGCTGGCATATGAGGATGTTAATGCAAAGGCAACATGGGCTGGAAAATCCCTGAGACTATTATCTCCCATGAACCACCAAGAAGATAGAACTGGGACTGTGGCTCGGCTGGTAGAGTACCAGCTTTGAGTATCAAAGCTCAGGGACAGGGGCTGGGAATGTGCTTAGTGGTAGAGTGCTTGCCCGGGTTCACTTCCTCAGTAACACAGAAAGAGAAAAAGTGGGAAGTAGGTCTGTAGCTCAAGTGGTAGAGTGCTAACCTTGAGCAAAAAGAAGTGCAAGGACAGTGCCCAGGCCCAGAGTTCAAGGCCCAGGGCTGGCAATAAAATGAAAACAATAATGAAATCAATCAAAATCAAAATCAAAATGCTAAAGGACAGTGCCCAGGCCCTGACTGCAAGCCCAGTCCAGGCATGCTCATCTAAGAAGCGTCCTGAAGGCCAGGAACTGAGATGGGCACAGGGGGCGACTCCCAGATGGCCAGAGCCCCTTCACAGCTCTGACATCACAGACACCTTCGTGAGGTCACAATAACCCTGGCTATATATATATATATATATATTGCGTGCTGACTGGTGGACTCTTGTAGGTAGTTGGAAGGCTGGAGTTCAGTTCTTTGGTGGATGGTGAGTTGTTGAGTTTCTGGATTTGGTTTATTGATTTGGCTTTGATTTTTGGTTTTTGGATTTGGATGGTGATTTGGCTTTGACTCTCTCGGACTTGGTTTCTCTTTTGCCTCTTTTACTTTTTCTTATCTTACTTTTTTCTTTATTTTTCTTTACTTTTTCCTCTAATTTTCTTTTCTTTTTCTTACTTTTCTTCTTTTAAGCTTCTCTTTCACTTTACTTTTTCTTTTATTGCTCTATTTTTTTCTTTTTCTTTGTTTTTAACTAGATAGCATTTTAGCATTTTGTTCATTTAATTATTATTCATTTATTCATTCTATATTTACATATATCAGCAAGAAAACATCACACAGATTTTGGATTTATAGATTTTTGTCACTGAAGCATTTTTACATTCATATTATGGAAACTTTAAAGATTTCTTTAAGAAGTCTTCTAATTGAAGAGCCATTTGATAATCATTCTATATACATAGAATCAAAACTGTTACAGATCTTTAATATGGGAGATAAAGGGTAGGAAAACAATTCATATAATCACTGATTATGTGATTCCTAGGGGTAAATATAATTTTGTTGTACTTTGGTCAATGATGGACTACATCTGCTATATCAGTGCTATAACCTAGTGATGTAACGCCTCTCTTAATTCGTGTAAGTACACTCTAGGATGTTCCCACAATGACAAAGCCATTTAAGGATACATGCTTTTCAGACTATTTCCTCATTAAGACACATGTGAAATGCTTAATCTTCATAGTCTTAGATTTCTTGTTCAATATTTACTGAACTCCAGAAGTGTTATTATTCAGTAATTCTATAAAACTGGTCTTAAAATTGCAGAAGCCCTTGTTTGTATAGCAATACATCATAGAACTTTATTCCTTTTGCAGAAGGCAGTACAACTTAATGAAGGAAAGAACTTGAGTGTTAGACCAAGCTGTGTCATACATAGAATGACATTATTATTTGAGGACTCGGACTAAGGCTTTGGAAGAGAATCCCCAGCATCCTCAACTGTATAATTCTGGTATTTCTGTATTATCCACACTGCTTTAATCCCCATAGAATGTCTTCATGTTATAGGAAGCACTTAATTTAAATTTTTGATGGAAAAATTCAAGCATCTTTACCTCAAACCTCACTCAGCTATCCCATTTAATGGTCCATTTTTTAAATGGACGTAGTTGGGGTGGGGATCCTAGCTGTTGCTATCCTCTCTTTATTGTAGTAGTAGTTCTTACTAATTCCAACTCTGTGATTTCAGATGCCTTTATTGGCCATCCAAAAGCCTATGATTCATTGCATGGCTTAGCATTTACTCTGCAGACTCAAAATAGAGCTCAGTAAGACCCCCCCCTCCCAGCTTTCATATGTCTAAATTCAGCCAATCCCAGGATCACTATTAGCACAGACATCTGTCTCTTAAGTGCTCCTGCACACCCCCTTCCTGAGCCATGTCTCTTAAATGAGATAAATGTGTGTAAAAAGACCAAAACAACTGCACACAGCTCACTTCTTCAGAGCCCAGCCTACAGCACTTTTCACCCATATAGGCACACTCCTTCAAAATACTCGCCCCGCATTAAATTGTGAAATTCTTTTGTGTGTGTTGATCCTGTGTGCACTGAACCCGGGCTTGAAATAGGGGCTTGTGCACTGTTCATAAGCTTTTTTTATAATCGAGGATCCCACTATACCGTTTGAGCCACAGCTCCATTTCTGACAATGTTGGTAGTTAACTAGAGACAAAGGTCTCACAGACTTTCTTCCCAGGCTGGCTTTGAACTGCAATCCTCAGATCTCAGCCTCCTAAGTAGGTAGGGTAACAGGCATGAGCCACTGGTGTCCCACAACTGTGGGATTTTTAGCAGCAACATTTTCAACTCTTCATTTGCTAGCACGATATATTTGCAAATTTACATTTATGGTGTTCTCAATTTCTCACACAAAATAAGCATATGGCTAAAGCTTAGATTCTCAGTATAGGAAATATATGCAACTTTATAATAATGTATTTGCAGTCATGTGGATAATTTTCTATTTCAAAGACTCCAAAGGCTTGGTATTCCTTTAATTTGCTCTTCTATATTTTCACAACATAAAAGCATGTAGTTCTCCTACAGCACTGGTGGCTCACGTCTACAATCCTAGCTTCTCATGAGGCTCACATCTGGAGGATCATGGTTCAAAGCTAATTTAGGTAGAAAATTCTGTAAGGCTCTGATCTCCAATTAACTAGAGGTATGGCTCAAGTAGTAGAATGCTAGCTGAGCAAGGAAGCCAAGCAATTGCGAAGCTTTCAGTTCAACACCAGGTATCAGTGAGGAAAAAAACACCAAAAAACACAAACAGGCATTCCATTCTCCAAAAGTTCCTAGTCAATGTAATCCCACTATTATAACATAGAAACAAAAGAAATAAAGACTGATAAAAAAAAGTTCTAAGACTATAAGACATTGCAGAAGGCGCAGTGATTGCAGCAAGATGACAGCACACACTTGCTGGACTACATGAGCAAGTAGAGCCCCAAAACATCTGCAGGTCAAAGTCAGGCGAGTGGATGTCTAAGTGGCAGGACTGAGAGCAAAAGGCACAGAAGTCACCTACACTAATGTCCTGAGTCTAATTTGGAACTTAGTGTCTGGGCACATAAGATAAATGGCCGTTTGCAGTGAGACTCAGAAGATGCAGAGAGTGAACTAATGGAAACTTGGCCACTGCTGGATTTCAAATACATGTGACCCAACAAAATTCTGTTTTCAGAAAAGCAAATGAAAGTCTTTGCAGAAAATTCTTTTAAAGGAAGTGCTAGGCACCACAGGCTCATGTCTGTAGTCCTAGCTACTCAGGACACTGAGTTCTGAGAATCACAGTTCAAGCCAGCCCAGCATCAAAATCTGTGAGACTCATCTCCACTTAGCCACCAGAAAACCAGAAATGGCGTTATGCATCAATTAGGAGAGTGCTCTCCTTAAGCTGAAGAGCTCAGGAACAACACCCAAACCCAGAGTTCAAGACCCATGACAGACAAAAAAAAAAGAGCAATCCAACCTTTCTTTTCTCTCTCTTTTTTTTTATTGTGAAAATACTGTACAGAGGGGTTACAATTACATGGGCAAGATAATGAGTACATTTCTTATCAAGCATTGTTGCCTCCTCCTTTGTTTCCCCTTCCCATGCGTTCCCACCTCCTACCCGCCCCTTCCCACACCAAACCATCCACTCCTCACCTCCCCACCCACACCCCAGCTCTGGCCAAAGTTGTAAAGTTCATTTTCTTGACATAACAATTTGTACATCTCATTGTTGCAATGGGTCCACCTGTTCATTATCTTTAAGTAGTTGTACAAAGGAGTTGCCATTTATTGAGGCAGTTTGTGAATACAGTGAATCTTGATCAATGTCACCCCTTTGAATGTTCTCACCAACCAAACCCTTCCCTTACTTAATTTTAGGTTATATGTTACATTTTTTTGACATTTATTAAAGCAGTTTATGTGAACCATGCATCTTAACCTCTGTGATCACATCAAAATTTTCACCCAGGTTAACTCACCACATCCCTCATATTTTCAATTCTGTCATATACACTATGAATTCTTGCCTGAATTCCTTACCCGTCCTGTCTTCATTCTTCTACCTCTCTCCCTGTAATTACACTAGCTGTGCTTTCCTTGGAGTCTGTTATACTCAATTAATTCATTTCTAAATCCTTAAGTACCACCCAAAATGTTTACTTGAAAGTTCATTTGCAACCCTTCCTTAGCACCCACTGTGTTTATAATCACATTCTAGCTACAACAAATGAGGTAAAACAAGCAACCTATGTTTCTTTGAGTCACGCTTACTTCACTTATTATATTTTTTCCAAGTCTTTCCATGTTTTTACAAATGGTGCACTTAACATTCTTTCTGATGGAAGCATAGAATTCCATTGTTTGTATATACCACAT
Organism: Dipodomys merriami; assembly: GCF_024711535.1. Classification (NCBI taxonomy): domain Eukaryota; kingdom Metazoa; phylum Chordata; class Mammalia; order Rodentia; family Heteromyidae; genus Dipodomys; species Dipodomys merriami. The sequence goes on from NW_027206068.1 coordinate 18,094,564, forward strand.
TTTCTTGTTTATATATACCACATTCATCCACTGAGGGGCATTAGGGTTGACTCTAAATCTAGGTTATGGTAAATAATGCTGCAAGGCTATATTAAAGCTACCTTCACAACCATGTTCATTCAAACTAATTAAATTTCAAATAAACCCATGAATCCTCAGTGGCATTGACCACATCTATAAAAAATGTAAAATACAAATGTTTTTTTCTTTAATGCAATTGTTTCTAACATATTTATTTACTTAGTTAGTTTTAACTGAACGTCCATTTTCTTTTTTTTTATATTTTATTGTGAAAATACTGTACAGAGGGGTTACAATTAGATGGGCAAGATAATGAGTACACAAATTTTACCGACATCAAATGTAGTGAAAGCAGGGATTATACTGTGGTGGAGAGATATACAAAGCAACAAAGAAATAATCTTATAAATACATTAGTAACAAATGCATGAAACAAAAAAAAACATTTGAATACATATCTTAGAGTTCATTTTCCTAACATCACCTTATCTGATCTTTTCTGCTTGACTCATACATATACTAGATATTGCAGATAAGGGAAACCATGGAACCTATGTTTCTTTGGGCCTGCTTTCACTGTATTTGATGTTGGTATAATTTGTGGAGGGGAAGGGGAAAAACAAGTCGTTTAAATAAGGATACAATTGGACCCATTGCAACAATGAGAAGTACAAGTTGTTATGTCGAAAATGAACTTTACAACTTTGGGGGGGGGAACATTGGGTAGGGGCAGAGGGGTGAATGGGAAGGGATGGGAAGGGGAAACAAAGGAGGAGGCTACAATGCTTGATAAGAAATGTACTCCTTATCTTGCCCATGTAATTGTAACCCCTCTGTACAGTATTTTCACAATAAAAATAAATAAAAATTAATGAAAAAAGAAAATGTGGCATATATATACAATGGAATTCTATGCCTACATCAGAAAGAATGACATTGCCCCATTTCTTAAGAAATGGAAAGGCTTGGAAAAAAATTATATTAAGTGAAGTTAAGCCAGGCCCAAAGAAACATAGGTCCCTTGGTTTCCCTTATTTGCAATATTTAGCATATTTCTCATGTTAGGGAATTGAACCCTAAGATATGTATTCAAATATTTTTTTCTTTCATGCGATTGTTTCTAACACATTTATAAAATTATTTCTTTGTTGTTTTGTATGTCCCTCCCCCACAGTATAACCCCTGTTTTCACTGTATTTCCTGTAGGTATAATTTGTGGAGGGGAAGGGGAGAAACAAATCTTTTAAAAAGGGATACAGCTGGAACCATTGCAAAAATGAGATGTAAAAGTTGTTATGTCAAACACGAACTTTACAACTTTGGTGAGGGGGGAGGGATGGAGGGAGGTGGATTCGGTAGGGGGAGCGGGGAGGGGGGGAGGATGGGAAGGGATGGGAAGGGGAAGCTAAGGAAGAGGCTACAATGCTTGCGAAGATATGTACTCATAATCTTGCTCATGTAATTGTAACCCCTCTGTGCAGTATTTTCACAATAAAAATAAATAAATAAATAGAACAATACAGTCAAAAAAGTGTAAAATAATGAATACAAATGAGTGTTTGCAAAGATTCATAAGCACAAGCCAATAGAAAAATAAAGGCTAATATAGGATAATATGGGATAAGAATACTGAAAAACATTTTAATTAATGATAAAACCAGAAGACTACTCCAGGATTATTATATATTATGTTAATATTATTATATTAAGTGGAGACACAAGATGAATAAAAACAGGAGGGGACCAGCGCGCGCGCGCTCTCTCCCTCTCCCTTTCTCTGTGATTTTGTATATGTTGTGTTGTGCATCTATTTATGGGTATGTTGAATAAATGAATGAATCGAATGAGTGGATCAAGTATGAGTGGATAAAGGGGAAAGTTGAACAAAGAGAAGAATGAGAAAAAGAGAGAGCAAGAAAGAGGAAGATCAAAGCCTTATGTCATGCAAATGAAACATGGCTGCAAAGAACTTAGGAACTTGTAAAATTTAGAGAAAAGGTAATAATAATCGCCAACATGCATGCACTGCCTTCGTGACCAGAAGGCAATGGGCTGGGAGTGGTTGTTCTCTACCATGTGACATATGGCTCCACTTCTGGCTTTATTGGTGTTTACATCAAGATAACAGTCTCACATCCTGGCTGGCTTAGAACCAATATTCTCAGATCTTAGCCTCCTCACTTGATACAATTATAATGTAAGACACCAGCACTCAAAAATCTTTCTCTTTTTTGGAAGGATAAAGAAACTTCTAGGTAGAGAAAACAGCTGTCTTAACTCGGCCTGGAAGTGTGCAATAGCCGGTAAACTCCAGTAACAGGAACAGAGACCTATGTATGCTAACAGCTCAGGCATATTACTTGCCTATACCCTTTCTGTTAACCATCTTTATAGAAGAGAGAACTCAAGAGAGTTCCAGAAATAAACAGTGGTAGGGTCAATCCACTACCTCATGACTGACAGGAGAACACATTACAGACAGGGTGCTGGTCACTCACACTTTTAAATCCCACTACTTGGGATGCTAGAGTCTGAGGGTGGAGGTTCAAAGGCAGGCCAAGCAGAAAAGTTTGAGACACTCATATTGGCATTTATTCTGCAGAAAGGCCTGAGTTGGGGTTATGGCTCAAATGACTCATGCTAGTCATGAGCCACTAAATCCAAGAGAAAGCACAAGACCCTAACTTCAAGCCCAACTCCTGGCACAAGCCAAAAGAAAATCCTATGCCACATAGCTACTGCCTCAGCCCCCTTCTAAGTGTTTCCACCAAGGGTCTCAGAAAGTTGGTCAATATGGAGGAGCTATTTCACCAAGAGACACACTCAGAGGATGAAAGAAACTCTTCAGAAAGACAAAGAAACTCTGCAGAAAGACAAAGAAAACCAAAGAAGCTGATGAACTCCACTTCCAAATTACCCAAGCTGATTCAAAACTTTGGCAAAGTAGCAGGGTATAAAAGCAATGGCTTTTCTGTATGCCACAATGAGAAGTGTTTGGATGAAATCAGGAAAGCTACTCCTTTTGCAATGGCCCCACTAAAAATAAAATTCCTAGGAGGTAACTAAGAAGTGAACGACCTCTACAATGAAAACTTCACAAACCTGAAAAAGGAAATCAAAGTAGAAATTAGGATGTGGAAAAACCTCCCATCCACCTGGATTGTGAAGATTAACATGGTGAAAATGGCAATACTTCCAAAGGCTAGGTACATATTCGATGTGATACCTATCAATAACCCAACCTAATTTTTCATGGAAATAAAAGAACTAGTCCAAGAAATCATATGGAACAATAAAAGACCCTGAATAGCACAAGAACAGCAACAAGAACAGCACTGGAGGAATACTAGTACCAAATTTCTAACTCTACTACAAAGCCATAGTAAGCAAAACAGCTTGGTACTGGCACAAGAACAGACATGAGGACCAATGGAATAGAAATGAAGACACAAAAATGAACATGCAGACCCATAGCCACTTAATCTATGATCAGGGAACCTAAAAAATAGAAGAAATACAGCCTCTTCAGCAAATGGTGCTGGTAAATTTGATTAAACACCTGTATAAAATTAAAGATAGACCTTTATATATCACCCTGCAGCAGAATCAACTACAAATGGATCAAAGACCTCAAAATCAATGTAGACACCCTGAATACATTACAGGAAGCAATAGTAGAAACTCTAGGGATGCTTGGAACACACCCAAATGTTCTTAATAAAAACACAGAAATACAACAATCAAAGAAAGGTTGGACAAATGGGATTGCATGAAACTACAGAGATTCTTCATGGCAAACGACATAGCTACCAAGATCAATAGGAAGCCCACGGATTGGGAGAAGATCTTCACCAGCCACATAACGGACAGGATCTCATATCTAAAATATACTTAGGACTCAAAAAATTAAATCCACCTCAAGAAATCCTCAAAGAAACAACTGTCCAATAAATAAGTGGGCTAAAGACTTAAAAGGAAACTTCTCTGAAGAGGAAATAAGAATGACCAAAAGACATGAAGAAATGCTCAACCTCTTTAGCCATAAATGAAATGCACATAAAGCAACATTAAGATTCCACCTCACCTTAGTTACAATGACTATGATGAAGAAATCTAGTAACAACAGATGCTGGAGAGGATGTGGCCAGAAGGGAACCCTATTGCATTGTTGTTGGGAGTGTAAACTAGTTCAACCACTTTGGAAAGCAGTATGGATAACCCCTGTTTTCACTGCATTTGGTTTAATTTGTGAAGGGAAGGGCAAAAACAAATTGTTGAACTAGGGATACAGGTGGGTCCATTGCAACAATGAGATGTACAAGTTATGTTGAAAAACGAACTTTACAACTTTCGTGGAGGGGGGTGGATCTGGTGGGGGGAAGTGGGGGGAGGATGAGAAGGGATGGGAAAGGGAAACAGAGAAGGCAACAATGCTTGATAAGAAATGAACTCGTTATCTTGCCCATGGAATTGTAACTCCACTGTATGGTATTTTCACAATAAAATTTTTAAAAAGGCTCCACATAGAGCTCCCCTATGACCCAGCAACCCCACTTTGAGGCATTTACTCAAATGATCACAAAGAAGACTGTACTAAATTCGGTTACAGCACAACTATGTTTTGCACAGCATTATTCACCATGGCTAAGATATGGAACCTATGCAGATGCCCCTCAGTAGATGAATGGATCAGGAAAATGTGATATGTGTGTGTGTGTGTGTGTGTACATATATATACATATATATGTATACACCTACAATGGAATTCTATGCCTCCATCAGAAAGAATGACATCACCCAATTTTTTTGGAAATGGAAAGATTTGGAAAAAATTATATTAAGTGAAGTAAGCCAGGTCCAAAGAAACATAGGTCCCATGGTTTCCCTTCTTTGCAATAACTAGTGTATGACTAGGACAAGCAGAAAAGCTCAAAAGCTATGTACATATGACCATATACAATGATGTTAAACCCCAAGATAGGAACACAAGTGTTTTTTTCTTTCTTACTATTGTTTAAGGTATTTACAATGTACTATGTGATTTTTTTGTTTCTTTGGTATGTTCTTCCCCCATGGTATAATCCCTGTTTTTATTATATTTGATGTTGGTTCCTTGCATCTTGTATATATATTTTTCTAATTTCAGAGGGAAAGGGAAATAACAAAATGCTTAAATAAGGATTCAGATTGACCCACTCTAACAATGAGATGTACAAGACCCCATGTTGAAAATGAAATCTAGAACTTTGGGGGAGCAGCGGTGGGATGAAGTTGGGGAGGTAGGGAAGGAAGAGATGGTAGTGGAAAAACAAAGGAGGAGTAACAATGCTCAAGAGGAAATGTACTCATTACTCATGTAACTGTAACCCCTCTGTACATTGTTTTTAAAATTTAAAAAAAAATCAAGAAAAGAAAATGAAGCAGAGGTTTGTGAGGAAAGTATTTTTTGATTCATAGGAAAACATTTATAGATTAAATAAGAGCATACTGTCCTGACACTAGTGATAAGTAAAAGCAAGGTGGCCTAAGACCTAACTGCATTGTGCCTGGTAAGCACAGCTTATAGGTCAGTATTGGGCAATTCTTCTCTGCACCTCAGATTCTGCAATTTAATGTTGCATTCTCTGTCTCTTAGGGAGAAGGGTATTTCTGTCTTTTGTGTATTCTACCAAACTTGTAGATTATCCTGGGCTTTGTGTTCCTTGTCCTAATAGTAATTCTATCAAACAAGAAATATGGGAAGTGGGCTGGGAAGGTGGCTCAGTGGTACAGTGCTTGCCTCGTATGCATGAGACCCTGGATTTGATTCCTCAGCACCACATAAGCAGAAAAAGCCCAAAGTGAAGCTGTGGCTCCAGTGGTAGAACGCTCACGTTGAGCTGAAGAACTGCGGAACAGTACCCAAGCCCAGAGCTCAAGCCCCACGACTGACCCCAAAACAAATAATCAAACAAACAAATAAATAACTAAAGGAGGAGTTTCCACCCTCTGGTGTATAATTTATTTCTTCAATATTTTTTTCTTGTACTGGTCCTAGGGTACAAGGTCTTAGGGCACAGAACCTGGGTCCTGTCCTTGAGCTCTGCCATTAGAGACACAGCTCTACTACAAGCATTTTGCTGATTAACCAAGCATAAGAATGTTACAGATGGGTAGGGACAAAAAAAACCTAGGTTCCTCACATCTCAAACTAGGATTACAGGTATGAACCACACAGCTGTGAGTGTGTGGCTCTCCAAATTTTTATAACTTTCATTGTCAGCAGCCTTTCCCTCCTTGGTGAGCTTTATTACTAGGTCCTTCATTTCATTGAATTTGACAGGCTCTGTGGTGGCCCTTTCACATCTTTCTAACAAAGGAGCTTGTGATCTCCAGCTCATATGATGGAGTACCTGGTGCCATCAGGGTACAGCTAAGAGTCCCAATTTGGGTTTCTATCATGGATGGAATCAGCCACCAGTCTCCATATAGGAGACAAGGAATGGCATGAGGCATTAGTATTTTTCTTAGCCTTGGGCTGAATTTGATATTTCTCCCCTTTAAACAAGTAGGTAAAACCCAACAGAAGGAATGGGAGTCCAAAGAAACCATAACCAATCAACTAAGTGATTTGAGAACAAACACTGAACACCAAATTAAGGAAGTAAAGAAATTCATACAAGGCCTAAAACAGAGCTTCAACAAAGAACTTGAAGCCATCAAAGCTGACCAATTAGAAGGAAAAGAGATAAAAAACAAAGTAGAGAGTCTTGACAGCAGGTTAGACCATGCAGAAGATTGAATCTCAGGGATTGAAGACAGCCTAGATATTATAAAGAACATACAACCATCCAAGACAAGTCCAAGAAATATGATAGATCTATCCAACACCTGGAAGACACCATCAGAAGGCCTAATCTAAGGATAATGGGTGTAGAGGAGCACCTAGAAACAGAAGTTAATGGTCTAGGAAATTTGTTTAACAGGATCCTAGCAGAAAACTTCCCAAACATACAAAAAGATAGGCCTATTCAGATACAAGAAGCTTTTAGAACCCCAAATAGACCAGACCAGAATAGGACATCCCACCGTCACATTATAATCCACACAGGATCAACTCAGACCAAGGAAAAGATCCTTAAAGCTGTCAAGGAGAAAAGATTAATCACCTATAAAGGGAAACCAATTAGAATCACCTCAGATTTCTCAGCAGAGACAATCAAAGCAAGAAGAGCGTGGAATGATGTATGCCATGCCCTAAAAACACAATTATCAACCAAGAATACTGTACCCAGCTAAACTCTCCTTCATAACTGAAGGCCAAATAAAAACCTTCCATAGCAAAGAAAAATTAAAACAATACATCTCCACCAAACCAGCCCTACAAAAGATTCTTAAAGATGTCCTACACATAGAAAACCAACAAGACCGCAACAAAGGCCAAGAAACTGCACCCAAACTGAGAATCCAAGAACCATAGGAAGAACCCAGTTTTCGCAGCCCCCAAGAAGGTGGATAACAAGGCAGGAACTCCCAAATACCTCTCAGTCCTATCTCTTAACGTTAATGAACTGAACTCTCCAATTAAGCGACATAGACTGTCTAGTTGGATTAAAAAACAAGACCCTTCTATCTGCTGCCTGCAGGAGTCACATCTTGCCCGTAAAAACAAACACATTTTCAATATTAAAGGCTGGAACAAAATCGACCAAGCAAACGGCCCCCATAAACAGGCGGGAGTTGCAATCCTAATATCAGATAAAATAGACTTCAAATTAAAATTCGTGAGAAGAGATAAAGAAGGTCGCTACATACTAATTAAAGGATCTCTCCTTCAGGAGGATATTACAATTCTAAATATCTATTCGCCAAACAATGGAGCACCCAAATTTATGAAAGAAACACTACTTTCCCTCAAATCCCATTTAGATCCAAAGACATTAATTGTTGGGGATTTTAACACACCACTCTCCCCACTAGATAGATCAACTCAGCAAAAACTCAACAGAGAAACCGCAGATCTAAACAGCTGCATAGATCAACTAGACTTAACAGACATCTACCAAACATTTCACCCAGCAGCATCAGAATACACGTTTTTCTCAGCAGCACTTGGAACATTTTCTAAAATAGGCCACAAAGCAAACTTGTCTAAATTCAGAAACATTGAAGTTATACCTTGCATTCTCTCTGACCACAAGGGAATAAAATTAGAACTCAACACCAAAAGCCACCAAAGAAAGTCCGGTATCACATGGAGGCTGAACAACACACTGCTGAATCAAGAGTGGGTTATGGAAGAGATTAGAAAGGAAATTCAAATGTTCATGCTATTCAACAAAAATGAACACACAAATTACCAGCTCCTCTGGGACACAACAAAGGCAGTACTCAGAGGCAAGTTTATAGCTCTGAGCTCCTACATCAACAAATTGGAGAGATCTGAAACTAGCAATTTAATGACACATCTAAACCTCCTTGAAAAAGAGCAGCAAGATAAACCCCAATCCAGTAGATGGAAAGAAATAATCAAAATTAAATCAGAATTAAATGAATTAGAATCCAAAAAAACTATAGAAAGAATCAACAAAACAAAGAGTTGGTTCTTCGAAAAACTTAACAAAATTGACAGAACCTTAGCAAATCTTATCAGAAAAAACAGAGAACACAACCAAATTAATAAACTCAGAGATGAGAATGGAAACATCACCACGGAAACAACCAAGATTCAGAACATGATAAGGGAATACTTCTCAAAACTTTATGCTACTAAGTTTGAGAACTTGACAGAAATGGACCTTTTCCTAGCAAATATTGACATGCCAAAACTAAACCAAGATGAGTTAAACCAGCTTAACAGGCCCATATCAAGCATTGAAATAGAAACAGCAATAAGAGAACTCCCAGCTAAGAAAAGTCCAGGACCAGATGATTTTACAGCGGAATTTTACAAGGCCTTCAAAGCAGAGCTCACACCAATACTCCTCCAACTCTTCAATGAAATTGAAAGAGAAAGCTCACTACCGAACACATTCTATGAAGCCATCATTACCCTCATCCCAAAACCAGGCAGGGACTCATCAAAGAAAGAGAACTATAGACCCATTTCTTTGATGAACATTGATGCAAAACTTCTCAACAAAATTTTGGCCAATCGACTTCAACAATTCATCCAAAAAATCATACACCATGATCAAACAGGATTCATTTCAGGGATGCAAAGCTGGTTCAATATACGCAAATCAATTAATATTATTCATCACATCAACAGGAGCAAGAATAAGAACCACATGGTTATCTCAATAGATGCAGAAAAAGCATTTGACAAGATCCAACACCCCTTTATGATGAAGGTTTTGGAAAAACTAGGAATCCATGGAATATTCCTCAATACAATAAAGGCTGTATATGACAAACCTACAGCCAGCATTATACTCAATGGTGAAAAACTAAAGCCATTTCCTCTTAACTCAGGAACAAGACAAGGATGCCCACTCTCTCCACTTCTCTTCAATCTAGTATTAGAATGCCTAGCTACAGCAATAAGACAAGATGCAGACATAAAGGGGATCCAAATAGGGAAAGAAGAAATAAAACTCTCCCTCTTTGCAGATGACATGATCTTGTATTTAAAGAATCCCATAGACTCCACTCCCAAATTACTCAAGCTGACTCAAAACTTTGGCAAAGTAGCAGGTTATAAAATTAACCCCCCAAAATCAATGGCTTTTCTGTATGCCAACAATGAGAAAAGTGTGGCTAAAATTAGGAAAGCAACACCATTTGTAATAGCCCCACAAAAAATAAAATACCTAGGAATTAACTAAAGAAGTGAAGGACCTCTATGATGAAAACTTTAAAATCTTAAAAAGGAAATCAACACAGAACTTAAAAAATGGCAAAACCTCCCATGCTCCTGGATTGGAAAGATTAACATCGTGAAAATGGCAATACTTCCCAAGGCTATCTACAAATTCAACACAATACCTATCAAAATTCCAACCTCATTCTTCAAGGAAATAGAAGAGGCAATCCAAAAATTCATATGGAACAATAAAAGACCCCGAATAGCAAAAACGCTCCTCAATGGAAAGAACACTGCTGGAGGAATATCAATACCATACTTCAAACTCTACTATAAAGCCATAGTAATCAAAACAGCTTGGTATTGGCATAAGAACAGACCTCAGGACCAATGAAATAGAATTGAAAACCCAGAAATGAACCTACAGACCTATAGCCATCTAATCTTCGATAAGGGAGCTAAAACAATAGAATGGAAGAAAGACAACCTCTTCAGTAAATGGTGCTGGCAAAATTGGTTAACTACATGTAGAAAACTTAAGCTAGATCCTTATATATCACCCTGCACCAGAATCAACTCCAAATGGATCAAAGACCTTGAACTCAAAGCAGACACTCTGAAAACATTACAGGATGGAATAGGAGAAACCCTAGGTCTCCTTGGCTCAGGCCAAAATTTTCTGAATAGAGACCCGGAAACACAACAAATCAAAGAAAGGTTGGACAAATAGGACTGCATAAAGTTGCAGAGCTTCTGCAGGGCAAATGACATAGCTAGCAAGATCAATAGAAAGCCCACGGATTGGGAGAAGATCTTTACTAGCCATACAACGGACAAGGGTCTCATATCTAAAATAGACTTGGAACTCAAAAAATTAAACCCCCCAACAACAAATCCTCAAAGAAACAACTGCCCAATAAATAAGTGGGCGAAAGACTTAAAGAGAAACTTCTCTGAAGAAGAAAGAAGGATGGCCAATAGACACATGAAGAAATGTTCAACATCCCTAGCCATAAAAGAAATGCAAATCAAAACAACATTGAGATATCACCTCACTCCAGTTAGAACGGCAAAAATCAAGAACTCTAACAACAGATGCTGGAGGGGATGTGGACAGAAAGGAACCTTACTTCATTTTTGGTGGGAATGTAAACTTGTTCAACCACTTTGGAAAGCAGTATGGAGGTTCCTCAAAAGACTTCACATAGAACTCCCCTATGACCCAGCAATCCCACTTTTGGGCATTTACCCAAATGTTTACAAACAAGACCACACTAAAGCTACCAGCACAACTATGTTTATTGCAGCATTATTTACCATAGCTAAGATATGGAACCAACCCAGATGCCCTTCAGTAGATGAATGGATCAAGAAAATGTGGTATATATACACAATGGAATTCTATGCCTCCATCAGAAAGAATGACATTGCCCCATTTGTTAGGAAATGGAAAAACTTGGAAAAAATTATATTAAGTGAAGTAAGCCAGGCCCAAAGAAACATAGGTCCCATGGTTTCCCTTATTTGTAATATCTAGTAGATGTATGAGTCAAGTGGAAAAGGTCAGATAATGTGATGTCAGGAAAATGAACCCTTAGATATGTATTTTAATGTTTTTTTTCTTTTATGAACCCTTAGATATGTATTTTAATGTTTTTTTTCTTTTATGCATGTGTTTCTAACACATTTATAAGATTATCTCTTTGTTGCTTTGTATGTCCCTCCCCCACAGTATAACCCCTGCTTTCACTATATTTGATGTCAGTATAACTTGTGGAGGAAATGGGGAAAAACCAGTTGTTTAAGGATACAGGTGGACCTGTTGCAACAATGAAAAGTACAAGTTGTCATGTCCAAAACGAGCTTTACAATGTCGATGGAGGGGGGGCAGGGGGGGAAGGGTGGGAAGGGGAAGGATTGGGATTGGGATTGGGGGGGAGGGGAGAGGCTCGGAAGGGATGTGAACAGTAAACCAAGGGGGAGGCTGCAGTGCTTGGTAAGAAATGTACGCATTATCCTCCCATGTAATTGTAACTCCTCTGTACAGTATGTTCACAAATAAAATTAAATTTAAAAAAAAAAAACAAGTAGGTAAGAGGATACAATGTTTCTATCTGAAACCCTAGGGAAGAGTGAGATATATTCAAATGGCTTAGGAAATCAAGAGGAGCTTGATTGTAGAAACAGCATGTCTGACTTGTCTTTGTGAATTTATCCCACCCACTTTCCTCTCCAGCCTGCAAAATGTTTCAAATCCCTCAGAGCCCAGAAAAAAAATGCTGATTTGGGCAAACTGACAAGAAAAAAGATACAATGTCAGTTAAGAAGGAAAATAGTTTTAAAGAGCCAGAGTCAGAATCCCTGAAACAAAAAGTATTTTAAAACTGAATTTCTAAAAGAAGCCTTCATTCTTGGAGTATGTTTATCTTTCCTTCAAGCTTGGAAGATCTTCCAAAGGAAGTTAAAGGCCAAAATACTTCCCACTAGGAATAGTAGACATTGGCTTGCCAAGTGCAGAATCTGCTAACTCATTAGGTCTTAGGCTTGGAAGTTGTCACAAAAATACTGTCACTTTTCCCTTGAGATATGGTTTCCAGTTGCAAAGATTTCAAGTGTTTGAAGATGTTAAGTTGTACTCCAGTAATACTTTATGAATGCTAATAGTATAGAACAAAAACATTATTATTTGCAAGGATTATTATTTGCTTTCAAAACATATCTATTTGAAATGGTAGTGAAAGCTATATGGTTAAAAATCTAACTTTTGAAAAAATTAATGCAATGAGAAAAGGAAAAGTTGATGTTAACTTTTAGAATTATGCACCCAGATTACATGCTGAAATATTTGTAGCTATCTGTACCTCGATATTCCCCTCAAAACATCTGAAACCAATAAATTTTCCTTTTTTTCATATCTCCTTTCATGGAAAGAATGGTGGCATACACATTGCACACTTTTCAACAAGGAATTTAAAGAAAAACATTTTGTTCTTCAAACAAGGGCACAACATTAGATGATAGTCCAGAAGCAATTACTACAGGAGGAGGGAAGGAAACAGAACATGAACATGAAGGATTCTGCTGATCTGACTTGTAGCACACATAGATCTGGAGGGAGGGGAGTGGTGGCTCCTAGGTGTGTTCTCCCAGGCCACAGGCTTATCATTGCTTGGCACCCTGCTAAGGGTACTGGTCACATTTCCCTAGATTTCTAAGGGCAGGTGGTAAAGTTCCAAATTACTGGCTTTCAGATGACTATGATCCACTGTAACATGATCACTGATCCCCAGGGTTGTATCCTTTTACTTTTCTTTTTTTTTTTTTGCTGGGGGCATGGTGACAGAGCCCGATGTGCAGGTACAATGCTTGAATTCATGCTTACTCTGCTTTCTTGCTTATGGCTGGAGCTCCGCCACCTGAGGGACACCTCCAGCTCAGCATTTTTGCTGGTTAACTGGAGATGTCATCTCTCCGTCTTTTGTGCCTGGGTTAGCGTCAAACAGCCAGCCCCTACATCGCAGCTTCCTGAGTTGTGAGAATTTCAGGTATCAGTGACCAGTGCCAGCACTACAGTTCAAAATATGTTCTGTTTTTTCCCTGAGACCAAAGCCTATCTTCTAAATATTGTTTTTAAAGACTCCATTTAGCCAATCATGATGGCATAATGCTTATGATCCAAGCACCGGGGAGACAGAGGCAGGAGGATCACTACTTTGAGGGTAGCCTGGTATACTATATATTTAGATATTTACTATCTAAAATAGTAAATACTATAAAATCTAAGTTCCCAACTACACAGGTCCTTCTACCCACTGTTCACCAACTAATAAATATCTCAACATCAACCATAAAATCTGATTGCTCTCCATTTCTACTAAATTCCACAGGTTTTTGTCCCAAATAACAGTGGCCCACAAAGCTCTGGAATAGATGATATGAGAACATAAGTAAATGAGATTTTCTTAGCCTTTGAGATTCATAACTTGGTCAGGGAAACAGACACTTGTAGCCATAACAGAAACACAGAAGGGGTAAAAAGCATATTTCAAATACATGCCAATACAGAGATTTATGCTATGCCTTGTGAGACAGACACTAGTAGACAATGGGTGAGTAAGTGAACAGATTCTCTAAATTCTTCTAAGGGAGCCTATGATTTCTTCACGGAGAGGGGGCATTTGATCGACTAGAAAGAAATTGTGGGGGGGGGAGCAACAATTTAGCAGATAGAAGAAACAAGTCAAGAAGAAGCTGAGAAAAAGTATTTTCAGTGTGTTTAGAGTATATATGTGAGTGCATGTGAGTGTATGTGTGAGCTATGTGAGTGTATGTGAGGAATGTGGGTGTGTGAGATGTGTGAGGGTATTAAGAATGCATGGTATAGAGAGTGTCTGAGTGGGAGGAGGGGTGTTGTTGGTCCCAGCGAACAAAGGAGAACGCAGAAGAAGTTTGAATGAGAAAATCAGAAATTAGCGTATGCACAGTAGGAAATACAAGTTCCATCAGCAGGGATCACCTGGCATCATCAGATGTGGAGCTCAGCCTAACCTGATTGCAATGACAAAATCTCAAGGGACAAGCACAGACTGACTCAGAGAAGACAATGGGCTGTATTCCAGAAGAGTAGTGGAAGTTGCCATACTAAGGGAAAATTCTGAAGAAAGCAAAGAAAAGGGAGCTCAGGAGCCCACAGAATAAGCTTACAGGCATTGTAAGAGGTGACACAGTAAAACTCTTGGGACCTGCAGCAAAAGCCACATCCCTCCTAGGAGGTGACCGTGGAGTGTGTGATCCCAGGGCCAGGATGCAATGCCTTGAATGTCACCTATGGCACCATTCAGAAGAACAGACTTCAGTCAACCATTTGTGTTGTCCTGCCTATCAAACACAAAATAGTTGGTCCCTTGATTTTTTTTTTAGCTTTATTTGATTCCTTCAGAAATTGATCAAGAACTGGCCTTTCTTTCTTGTGGACTGAGGGAATATAGTAGATGTGCTAATGCATACATGACTGTTATATAACACTATATTATACCTATAGGAATACATCATACAGATTTTAGATTTATAGATTTTCATTGAAGCATTTTTATATTGATTTTATGGAAAATTAAAAGATTTCTTTAAGGATTTGTTATTGGGGGATTTAATTTTTTGAGTTCCAATAAATAAGTGGGCTAAAGACTTAAACAGAAACTTATCTGAAGAGGAAAGTAGGATGGCCAATAGACACATGAAGAAATGCTCAACCTCCCTAGCCATAAAAGAAATGCAAATCAAAACAACATTAAGATACCACCTCACCTCAGTTCGAATGGCTAAAAATCAAGAACTCTAATAACAGATGCTGGAGGGGATGTGGACAGAAGGGAACCTTACTTCATTGTTGGTGGGAATGTAAACTTGTTCAACCACGTTGGAAAGCAGTATGGAGGTTCCTCAAAAGACTCCACATAGAGCTCCCCTATGACCCAGCAATCCCACTTTTGGGCATTTACCCAAATGTTTACAAATAAGACCACACTAAAGCTACCAGCACGACTATGTTTATTGCAGCACTATTTACTATAGCTAAAATATGGAACCAACCCATATGCCCCTAAGTAGATGAATGGATCAAGAAAATGTGCTATATATACACAACGGAATTCTATGCCTCCATCAGAAAGAATGACATTGCCCTATTTGTTAGGAAATGGAAAGGCTTGGAAAAATTATGTTAAGTGAACTAAGCCAGGCCCAAAGAAACATAGGTCCCATGGTTTCCCTTATTTGCAATATCTAGTATATGTCTGAGTCAAGCAGAAAAGGTCAGATAAGGTGATGTTAGGGAAATGAACCCTAAGATATGTATTCAAATGTTTTTATTCTTTCTAACACATTTATAAGATGATTTGTTTGTTTCTTTATATGTCCCTCCCCCACAGTATAACCCCTGCTTTCACTGTATTTGATATCAGTATAATTTGTGGAGGGGAAGGGGAAAAACAAATCGTTTCAATAGGGATACAGGTGGACCCATTGCAACAATGAGATGTACAAGTCGTTATGTCAAAAAACGAACTTTACAACTTTGACTGGGCGGGGTGGGGGAGGGGGAGATGGGCAGGGATGGGAAGGGGAAACAAAGGAGGAGGCTACAATGCTTGATAAGAAATGTACTCATTATCTTGCCCATGTAATGGTAACCCCTCTGTACAGCATTTTCACAAAAAAAAAAAAAAATATATATATATATATATAAAGATTTCTTTAAGAAGTCTTCTATAAAAAAATTTAAAAATTAAAAAAAAGAACTCTTCTAATTGAAGAGCCATTTGATAATCATTCTATATACCTGGAATCAAAACTGTTACAGATCTTTAATATGGGAGATAAAGGGTAGGAAAACAATTCACATAATCACTGATTATGTGATTCCCAGGGGTAAATATAATCGTGTTGTACTTTGGTCAGTGATAGACTGCATCTGCTATATCAGTCCTCTAACTTAGTGATGTGACACTTCTCTTCATTCATGGAAGTACACTCCAGGATGTTCCCACAATGACAAAACCACTGAAGGATGCATGCTTTTCAAACTATTTCCTCATGAAGCCACATGTGAAATACATAATCTTCATGGTCTCTAGATCTCTTGTTCCATATTTATGGTACTCCACACATGAGTTATCATTCAGTAATTCTGTAAAACTGGTCTTAAAGTTGCAGAAGCCCTTATTTGTATAGCAATACATCATAGAACTTCATCCTTTTTTGCAGAAGGCAGAACAACATAATGAAGGAAAGAACTTGAGTGTTAGACCAAGCTGTGTCAAATATAGAATGACATTACTATTTGATGACTCAGATGGACAAAGGCTTTGGAGAAGAATCCCCAGCATCCTCACCTCTATCATTCCGTATTTCTGTTATCCACACAGGTTTAATCCCCATAGAATGTCTTTATGTTATAGGAAGCATTTAATTTAAATTTTGGGATGGACAAATTCAAGCATGCATACCTCAATCCTCATTGATCCAAAAGGGAATAACAAAACTCAGCTATCCCATCAAATGTGCATTGTTTTATAAATGTGGGTAGCGGGGCAGGGATCATAGCTGTTGCTATCCTCTTTTGTGTAGTAGTAGTTCTTACTAATTCCAATGATGTGATTTCAGTTGCCTTTACTGGCCATCCAAAAGCCATTCATTGCATGGCTTAGCATTTACTCTGCAGACTCAAACTAAAGCTAGGCCAGACGCCACTCTACAGCTTTCCTATGTCGTAAATCCAGCCAATCCCAGGATTGCTATTAGCACAGACAACTGTCTCATAAGTGCTCTTACACACCCTTTCTTGAGCCATGTCTGTTGAGTGAGATAAATGTTTGTAAAACTATCAAAACAACACAGCTCACTTCTTCAAAACCCATCCTACAGCACTTTTCACCCACATAGGAGCACTTCCTCAAAATATTCATCCTGAAGTAAATTGTGAAATTGTGTGTGTGTGTGTGTGTGTGTGTGTGTGTGTGTGTGTGTGTGTGTGTTGATCCTGCGTGTGCTGATCCCTGGCCTGACCTAAGGGTTTGTGCACTGTTCCTGAGCTTTTATGCTCAAGGATCGCACTCTACCACTTGAGCCACAACTCCATTTCTGACAACGTTGGCAGTTAAAAACTAGCAATAAGTGTCTCACAGACTTTCCTTCCAGGCTGGCTTTGAACTGCAATCCTCATATCTCAGCCTTCTAAGTAGGTAGGGTTACAGGCATGAGCCATTGGTGTCCCACAACTGTGGGATTTTTAGAAGCACAGCAACACTTTCAACTTTTTCACTTGCTAGCACAGTATAGTCCATAAATTCACATTTATGGTGTTCTTAATTTCTCACACAAAATAAGCATATGGCTAAAGCTTAGATTCTCAGTATAGGAAATAAATAATATACAACTTTATAATAATATATTTGCAGTCATGTGGATAATTTTCTATTTCAAAGATTCCAAAGGCTTGGTATTCCTATAATTTGCTCTTCTTTATTTTCACAACATAAAAGCATGTAGTTCTCTGACAGGCACTGGTGGCTCACCTCCACAATCCTAGCTTTACATGAGGCTCACATCTGGAGGATCATGGTTCAAAGCAAATTTGGGTAGAAAAGTCTGTAAGGCTCTGATCTCCAATTAACTAGAGGTGTGGCTCAAGTAGTAGAATGCTAGCTGAGCAAGGAAGCCAAGCAAGTGTGACGCTTTCAGTTTAATCCCAGGTATCAGGGAGTGAAAAACAAAACACAATACAACACAACAAACCACCCAAAAAACACAAACAGACCTTCTATTCTCCAAGAGTTCCAAGTCAATTTAATCACACTATTTTAACAGAGAAATAAAGGCTGACAAGAAAGTTCTAAGACTATAACAAGAATTTTCGCATTGCAGAAGGCGCAGTGATTGCAGCAAGATGACAGCACACACTTGCTGGACTACATGAGCAAGTAGAGCCCCAATACATCTGCAGGTCAAAGTCAGGCGAGTGGATGTCTGAGTGACAGGTCTGAGAGCAAAAGGCACAGAAGTCACCTACGCCAATGTCCTGAGTCTAATTTGGAACTTAGTGTCTGGGCATATCAGATAAATGGCCATTTGCAGTGAGAATCAGAAGATGCAGAGAGTGAACAAATGGGAACTTGGCCACTACTGGATGTCAAACACATGTGGCCCAATAAAATTCTGTTTTCACAAAAGCAAATGAAAGTCTTTGCATAAAACTCTTTCAAAAAAAAAAAAAACAAAAGAAAAACATCTGGGCACCACTGGCTCATGTCTGTAATCCTAGCTAATCAGGACTCTGAGTTCTGAGAATCACAGTTCAAAGCCAGCCCGAGCAGGAATATCCGTGAGACTTTTATCTCCAGTTCACCACCAGAAATCCAGAAATGGCACTGTAGCTCCACTGGTAGAGTGCTCTCCTTGAGCCGAAGAGCTCAGGGACAGCGCTCAAGCCCAGAGTTCAAGAAGCCCAACCAACAAAAAGAAAAAAGGAAAAGAAAAAAAAGAAGCACTCCAACCTCTCTTTTCCCTTTCGTTAAAAAATATTTTAATTATCTTTATTTAAGTAATTGGACAAAGGAGTTGCCATTCATTGAAGCAGTTTATGAATACAGTGAATCTTGATCAAGGTTACCCCTTTCAACGTTCTCACCAGCCCCTCCCTACCCAACCCTTTCCTTACTTATCTTAATTTTAGGTTATATAATACATTTTTTGACATTTAGCAAAGCAGTTTATATGTATAATGCATCTTAATCTCTGTGATCACATCAAAATCTTCATCCTGCATTTAGGCACCCCTTCCCTCATATTTTTCAATTCTGTTATATATACTAGAGATTTTTGCCTGAATTCCTTCCCCTTCTCCTCTTAATTTTTCTAGCCTCTCACCGGAATTACACCGTCTGTGCTCTCCTTGGAGTCTTTCAGACTTCAATTATTTCATTTCTAATTCCTTAGGTACCACCCAAAATGTTCACTTGCAAAGTCATTTGTAACCCCTTCCTTACCACCCAGTGTGTTTACTTGTAGAGTTATAAGCAACATTCTAGCTACCACAAATGAGAGAAACCCTGTAACCTAAGTTTCGTGGTCCGGCTTACTTCACTTAATACTTTTTTGCACAAGACTTTCCAACACTCTTTCTGATGGAAGCATAGAATTCCATTGTGAATATACCATATTTTCTTGATCCGTTCATCCACGGAGGGCCATTTGAGTTGACTCCATGTCTTGGCTATGGTAAATAATGCTGCAAGGCTGCACTAAAGCTACCTTCACAACCATGTTCATTAAAACTAATTAAATTTCAAATAAACCCATGAACCCTCAGTGTAAACAACCACATCTATGAAAAATGTAAAATAACAAATACAAATGAATCTTTGGAAAGATTCATAAGCACAAGCCAATAGAAAAATAAATGCTAATATAGGAAGTGTTCATGGATTAAGAATACTGAAGTAGTTTTTAATGTATTGACTATATAACTAGAAGCCTACTCTAGAAAAAGTATTTTATTATCTCTCTACTTAAAATAATGAAAGCAGGAGGGGATGCGCTCTCTCTCTCTCCCTCTCCATCTCCCATCATCTCCCACCCTGTTTCTCTCTTTGTGTGTGTGTCTCTATGTTTAGGTGTATGTTGTGTTTGTGTATGAGTTTGTGAGTGTGTTGAATAAATGAATAAATCAAATGAGGGAGTCAAGTATAAGTGGATGAAGGGGAAAGTTGAGCAAAAAGAAGAATGAGAGAATGAGAGATCAAGAAAGAGAGAGATCAAAGCATTATGTCTTATGCAAATGAAACACTGCAGAAAGCCTTCTTCATTAGCTGAGGAGAAGGAACAACCACTCACAGTGGTTCTCAAGCAGGATGAATGGACACAGGCAGAGCTACCACCTAACTGCAAATTCACCACAGGAGCCCAGTGCCAGTGGCTCCAGCCTAAAATCTGACCAACTCAGGAGGCTGAGATCTGAGAATCTCAGTTCAAAGCCAGGCTGACAGGCATAAGACTCTTATCTCCAATTACCTACCCAAAAGCTGGGAGTAAGCCTGTGGATCACATAGTAGAGTGCTAATCAAGGACAAAGGCTCAAAGACAGCTCCTAAACCCTGGGATCAAGCTCCAGGACTGGCACACACATACAATACAACAAACTCCATCTCCCAAACTCAACTCTCGTGTCTACTTAAGTAAGGGCCCTACTGAAGATAGGTGAGCAACAGCCAGTCAGAACCACACAGGATTAAGACACTGCTTCTATTCCAAGCCCCATTCTTAGAATCTATTCTATGTAAGGACCCTCCTCCACATAGGAGAGCTAAAGACTGAGCCACACCCTCTCATCAGAGCCCTTCTTCTCTCTGTGCTCTAGTCCCTCTCAGTCCAGACACTGCACCATAATCACTGTGGAGATTATCTCAACATGAAGGCAGCTTTTCAGGTAGCCAAAGCTGGACTTCCTATGACTAGCAAGAGACAATTCTTTTCAGTTAACTGACATTCTGAGACCCCTTGGCTATGTGTGTCTTGGACAGACAGAGAAGAACCACAGAGGGCTGCAGTCATGTGTCTTTGCACTCAATGTGCTCATCTTTAAGGCAGTGCCAGCTTCTTGCCCTGCCTTCCTCACAGGGAATGTGGAATCCAGGATGAAAAAAAAGCATGTTAGGGTTAGGTCTGTGCAGGGGCTGGTTCAAGCACTGTCTCACTAAGGCCCTGGGTTTCATCCTTTTGAACGAAGCCATAAGCTGCCAACTATATGCAATGCAATGGGTGTCTTAAATCACTACTGTTTAGAGATTGGGGTTGCATGAGTTGCTTCTATTATGTAGAAAATGAAGAGGCCTACTTTGCATAAACATTCATAACTGTACCTTTCCCAGAGTTCTGCCTTCAGACCTCTAAGAAATACTTGTAAGTTGAACCTAGTTGTTCAGGGCAGAACTGTAGGTAAAAATAAATTCCGCAGTGTTTGTGTCATTTCTGAGGGACCCAGATGCTGGAACAACTACTGTGGACAAGATTTGGGGTTTGATCATTAATATGTTCAAGGCTGAATAGATTGACCTACATCTCTCTGGCTTCCCTTGTTTTTGATAAGGAAATTAATGGTAATCTTCTAGGAAATCCTGAAGGGTATCTTTGCCTTAGCTAGATACATCACAGTTCACGATGAATCTGCTTATATATTCTAAATATCATATCAGACACGTGTTTGACATCCATCCAAACAGAATGAAAAAATACTGTTCAGAGTAGTCCTCATGTGATCATTCGACTTAAAGATAATGTCAATATTAAAGCAGAAATGACCATTATATTGAGAAATAGGACAGGTTTGAGTTTTGATAAAGTGTTTGAGCTTAAGCTGACCTTATAAACAGTGAATCATGCCTCCTCCAGCCATATCTGTGCTGGTGGTCATCATTTTTCTTTTAATTTAAATTTTATTGCAAAGGTGATACACAGAGAGGGTGCAGTTATGTAAGATAGATAATGAGTACCTCTCTTACTGAACAGTGTTGTGCTGGTAGCTTTTGAGAAAGAGATTTGCTTCTGTAGCAGGCAGCAGCCTGAACCTTCACCTTATTTGTCACTTGCCACCTTGGCTGGGATGAGAGGCATGCACCATGATGCATGGACTTGTCATGGACTCTCATGGACTATTTTGCCTATGCTGGCTTCCAACTGCAATCTTCCCACTTCCAACCCCACATGTAACTAGGATTACGGATCTGAGCACTCTAGGATTCTAGATATTGGCACTCTGACTAGCCTGCCATTGGTAGAAATATTAAATATCAATCTACATAACCACCTATGAAAACTTAGGTGGACTCCTATTAAACAGAACATAAGTTATGTTTAACCTAAGTGTCTTGAAAGCATATGGCTACTGTAAGGCCTGTAATCCTAGCTAAGCAGGAGGCTGGCATATAAGGATGCTAATAATATGGGCTGGAAAATCCCTGAGACTATTATCTCCCATGAACCACCAAGAAGATAAAACTGGGACTGTGGCTCGGCTGGTAGAGCACCAGCTTTGAGTATCAAAGCTCAGGGACAGGGGCTGGGAATGGCTTAGTGGTAGAGTGCTTACCTGGGTTCACTTCCTCAGTAACACAGAAAGAAAAAGCGGGAAGTAGGTCTGTGGCTCAAGTGGTAGAGTGCTAACCTTGAGCAAAAAGAAGTGCAAGGACAGTGCCCAGGCCCAGAGTTCAAGGCCCAGGGCTGGCAATAAAATGAAAACAATAATGAAATCAATCAAAATCAAAATCAAAATTCTAAAGGACAGTGCCCAGGCCCTGACTGCAAGGCCAGTCCAGGCATGCTCATCTAAGAAACGTCCTGAAGGCCAGGAACTGAGATGGGCACAGGGGGCGACGCCCACATGGGCAAAGACCCTTGGCAGCTCTCACAGACACCTTCGTGAAGTTACAACAACCCTGGCTATATATATATCGCGGGCTGACTGGTGGACTCTTGTAGGTAGTCGGAAGGGTGGAGTTCAGGTGTTTGGTGGATGGTGAGTTGTTGAGTTTCTGGATTTGGCGTATTGATGTGGCTTTGATTTTCAGTTTTTGGATTTGGATGGTGATTTGGCTTTGACTCTCTCGGACTTGGTTTCTCTTTTGCCTCTTTTACTTTTTCTTTTTTCTTCATTTTGCTTTATTTTTTCCTCTAATTTTCTTTTTTTCTTACTTTTCTTCTTTTACTCTTCTCTTTCACTTTTCCTTTTTCTTTTATTGCTCTACTTTTTTCTTATACTTTGTTTTTAACTAGATAGTATTTTAGATAGCATTTTAGCATATTGTTCATTTATTATTCATTTATTCTTTCTATATTTACATTATATTGTTTTGTTAGTTTGTTAGTGTTACATTTTATTATTCATTTATTATACTTATTCATATTTTACTTACATTTTATTCCTTTATTATACATTTATATATTTTATTTCATTGTTTGATTCTATTTGGTTCCATTTCATTCTATTTCATCACATTTCATTGTATTTTGTTCTCTTCTGTTATATTTGATTCCATCTGGTTTCATTGATTTGTTCGTTTATTTTCTCCCTAGACAGCATCGCGAGGGTGCTGTGTAGGATGAGTAGTGAGAGTAGAGAGGCGAGGTCCCAGCGGGGCCTTGAGGCCAGTTCCTCACACGAGGAGCTCCTCAGGGCTCACTACCGGGTCCTGAGAACAATCGGTGAGGGGGGCTTTGCCTCTGTACAACTGGCTAAGCACCTGCCTACAGACAGCCTGGTCGCTGTGAAAACCATCAACAAGAGGAATTGCCCCTCCGTTTACACAGAACTGGACATCTTAAAGTCTGTGGAGCACCCTGACATCATCCAACTCTATGAGGTGGTAGAGGCAGAGCAGCGGGTGAACTTGGTGATGGAGTACCTCGAGGGAGGAGACCTAGCAGACTATGTGTACAAGGTGGGCAGGCTGAGGGAGGAGGAGGCCAGGCTTCTGTTTAGGCAGATTGTGAGTATAGGTCTTTTACATATATCCTTTATTATATACTTTTGGGAGGGAGGAGCCTAATGTGCAGGTACAATGCATGAATTCATGCTACTCTAGCCTATGGCTAGAACTCTGCCACCTGAGGACATCTGCAGTTCAGCATTCTTGATGGTCACAGTTCAAAGCCACCTGGGGCAGGAAAGTGCATGAGACTCAACTCCAGTTAACCACCAGAAAACTGGAACTGGCACTGTGGCTCAAGTGGTAGAGTGCTCTCCTTGAGCTGAAGAGCTCAGGGTCAGTGCCCAGGCCTAGAGTTGAAGCCCTATGACAAAGGGAAAGGGGAAGGGGAAGGGGAAGGGGAAGGGGAAGGGGAAGGGGAAGGGGAAGGGGAAGGGAAGGAAAGGAAAGGGGAAAGGAAGAAGGAAAGAAAACAGGTAAGCAAGCAAGCAACTGGCAAGTAGTAGTATTTATCCAGTGACAAACTGTAGCTTCAAAAGGGATAAAAAATGGTTATACAAGTCAAATGATGGCTAGCCCTTCCACCGATAGCTAGTTGGTACTAGATACATATCTAGGTCCGGGTTTAAGAGTTTTAAGAGACCTCATGGAAACTATGTTTTACTTATATCTAAATAACATAGACATGAGCCTCCAGTACAGCCTAAATCTAGCAGAAAAGAGCCTTGCTTCCTCACTCCACTACAATTTCCAGGATATTGTCAGACCTTTAGGATAAAAACAGAGAATGTGAGGAGCTGCATTCAGTAAAGAAGACACATTTATGTAGTACCTCATTGAGCACCATGAGTGAGAGATGAGTGTGGTTAAGCTTAGCTTAACCACATTCTTCAAGATGAATAGCAAGAAAATAAAGTTTCTGAACTATCAGGTATAAATATTTAATAACATTTTAGCATGACTGTTCAATGCCCATATTTGTACCCGTAAGTTACTGTGGTCAGAGAAATAAGCATAGCCAATTCTTTAATGCATCATAACTACTAACTACCCATAAATAGGACAAGGAAAAAATCATCTATTCTCCCTTCATGTCTCTGCCCACCTCCCATCAGCTTTCTTTCACAAAACAAAAGCAGCTGTTAATCTGATTAATCAGAAATGATTGGTCAAAGTTACTTTTGAATCACTTCACTTTAAAGCCACGTTGTTCCCACAGCCATGCACCTGTAAGCCATCCCCTTCTACGGAATTGCTCCTCCCCTCTGTGTAGCAGCATGAGTGAGTTGAGTTGGAGAGTCCCCTGGAGGCCTACTTCATGTCACACACAGATTCCATAATGTGCCAACTAGGCCTACCCACTCCTCTTTCCACACAGGCAGCACAGGCACAAATAAACACACTGGTCTCAAGTTCAGGAAGGGAGTGAAAGAAGGAAGTTTCAATTCAAGCCCATGGTTCCAACTTGACCTTCACCCAGAGTTTTACTTTGCCACTAGGAGTGTTTCTGCAGCTATTTTACAATGTGATCATAAAATAACCCTATTAGTCCATGTGGAGAAATATGGTTAAGGAACCAGAACTCGTGCATACTCACGAAATATTTCAACGCCTTCTGTGCATATCCATAACAATTACTTTTGAAGAATGGGAAAATCTGTATGAGGATAGTTAACAAGTATTCTGAGGCAGCAAAACCACAAAGAAGTTTTCTACATCACAAATCCGTATTGCAATCTTCCCCATCCTTCCCAGTGTAATACTGTAAATGGTAATACAACCTTTGGATGCTTGCCACCAAAAGAAATCCCTCAGTGAGCGCCTTCATGTAGGTGTCTCCGCTGTACAAAATTCATTAACATGACCTTTGCTAACTTGTTTAGGAGCCAGGCTCCACCTGTCACCCTATGCCCATTACACATACCAAATATATTTCTTTCAGACTATCTACATATGTACATTTGATCATGCTAAAACATATGTACATTTGGCCAATGCTAAAAGAGTCATCCATCTTTTCTCTGGTTTACTACTCCTCAAATACATGCCCCTGATCCTGCTAGTGTATTTTAGTTATCTTTAAATAGTTATAGAAAGGATTTGCCATTCAAAAAGCAATTTATGAATGTGACGTGTCTTGATCAACGTCACCCCTTTCAACATTCTCACCCATCACCCCCATTCTTTCATTTTTCTTAATTTTGTAGGATATACATCAAACTCGACAGTTAAGCAATATCTCATAGCAAGACCCAATGTACCTACTGCTGATTTCTAAGCACTGTCCTATTTTTTCTCAATGTTGAATCGGTAAATTGATACTGAGTGCTTGCTATGTACTTTGTAGGCTCTCTGAAAACATGATTTCATAGAGACTTTTAACAGTAACTTCAGTCATTACATAGAAAATATCACAATCCAGCCTGCTGTGATTAGCTGGCAGGTTGAAATACATGACAATGAAGAGGTATTTGATGCTGTCTTGCCTGGATTTTCACTGCGTTTCTGAGGTTTACTTCTCACCTATCCCAGAGAAGTAGTAGTGCCTGAAAGATCCAAGACACGGCTGTCATTTTGTATATTTGTTATGATAATTTATTACCAAACTTGAGCTTGACTGGAAAAAGTGATTCTATTCTGGAATGTTGGCACTCAAATCAGAATGACAAAGAACACGTGTAACCATGGTTGTGGGGGTGTATTTTAACCTCTTCTGTCATCTTCTCTATCTGATCATCACAATTTTAATTGCCTCACTAGAGAATTCAGAATAAGCTTCTGCATGTCCTTCATTCAACCTTCTGTAACTGACCCAGTTAAGCCAATTATGGAAGGACACATTTGAGCTACTTTATCACTTCAGGATAATAATGAAAGTTAGCAAAAAAAAAAAAAAAAAAGAGAGAGAGAGACATGACACTGTATTTAGAATGTACATAGTACACTGAAATAGCAATAGTTAACATGAGGTGATGATGTCTTGAATTTGCTTCAAAATATCAGACTGCATTTAAGGAAATTGAATATAGGTAAAACAAGATGGTTCATATATAGCTAACTGTTAAAGTATTTTTAGCTTAATAAAGAAGATAAAGTTTGAATACAAGTATGAGTAGCACAAGGGAGTGTTAAGTACCATAAAAAAAACTATATAAAAGGTAGTTATATTAATAGTAAACCCAAGATAAAGAGATAAATGGCCAGAATTCCACAATTCATTACAGGTTACCTAGCACAGCATTTCCCACCCCAATGGGTTTATTATATCTCTTATTTGCATGTGTGTTTGTGTTCATGCATGCCCAGTCAGAAGGAAAAGAAAGTCAAAATCCAAAGTAGAGGCTTTGACCCAAATATCTGTGAAATTCCTCTCCGTGACAAGTTGCTTAGATTTTTTTTTAAATGGTCTCTTATCCTAAAAACAAACCAGCATCCATCACTATTTTCCACAACAAAGAGACTGAGAAGCTCCCTTGCTCCCATTCCCTTCACTTCATCCCCAAACCAAGGCTTACTAGTCTGTGGGACTTTGAAATAGAGAAGTCAAAAAAGATTAACTTAAGCAAAAAAATATAAAATAATAATAAACAATACTAAGTGAAGAAGGCATTTTCCCCCCAAACTATGAATAGTAGTGTTTAACCTACTCTTTTTTTCTACGGGCTTTCCATCAGCTCCCGCAGCTTCTGAGGGCAGAGTTGGTAAGGGGACAGTAGTTGGTTTCTCCAGAATAGAGACAAATTCCAGAGTTCTTTTCAGCTACATGAGAGAAAGTAGATAATGAATTCCAAATTGGAGTTAATCACAAAGAAGAGAAGCCATAAGAAATGCTAAAATCAAAAACAGAAACAAGTGGGAGCCAATGACTCATGCCTGTAATCCTAGCTACTCAGGAGGCTGAGATCTAAGGATCTCAGTTCAAAGCCAGCCCAAGCAGGAAAGTCCGTGAATCTCTTATCTCCAATAAACCACTCAGAAAACCAGAGGCACTGTGGTTCAAGTGGTAGAATGCTCACCTTGAGCTGAAGAGCTGAGCGATAGTGCCCAGGCCCAGAGTTCAAGGCCCACAACCAACAATAACAACAACAAAAAAAAAACAATAAAAAAAAAAGTAAGCCTGTGGCTCAAGTGGTAGAGTGCTAGCCTTGAGCAAAGAAGCTCAGGGACAGTTCTGAGTCCCAGAGTTTGGCACACAAACAAAATACAAAAAAAAAAAAAGCAAGAGATTCTAATTTCCTAGGCACACATAAACATACTTTGAGCCATTCCCATCTTTTACATTAAATGTGTGTGCTTATTGCTATTGCCCCATTATGCCTCTGGGGAACACATTTTTGTCTACAAGCCAGGTCTCTGTGACACCCACAACTCTACTTGTTTATAAATAAGAAAGAGAGCAACACCCCCAACTCTACTTGTTAAGAGAAAAAAGAAAAGAATCAAGAGGGGAAAACAGAACGAGCAAGGGAAGGGGTGACATTGTCCAAAAAGAAATGTACTTGGGGGCTGGGAAAGTGGCTCAGTGGTAGAGCGCTTGCCTTGCATGCATGAGGCCCTGGGTTTGATTCCTCAGCACCACATAAGAAAAAAGAAAAAAGCCGGAAGTGGGGCTATGACTCCAGTGGTAGAGTGCTAGCCTTGAGCTGAAGAGCTGAGGGACAGCGCCCAAGCCCAGAGTTCAGGCACCACAACTGGACCCCCCCCCCAAAAAAAAAAAGAAAAGAAAAGAAATGTAACTTACATTAAAATACCAAGTTAAAAATTTATTTAAAAAAAAATTTTAAGTCCTGGTTTCCCATTCCAGGAACACACAGAGCATCTTAAAAAAAAAAATATATATATATATATATATATATATATATATATATATATATCTTCTTTTGAAATCCATATGTCTTAAAACTGTTTCCTTTGTGAATTTTTGCCATTCTTACAGGAAATTAAAAAGGAAATTCTTAAGGCTATCTGTATTTCTGGCCTGATTTAGACTTTTAGCTGTAATTTGGTTTTATGTATTTTTCATTTTCACACACACACACACACCAGCATTATTTTCTTGATGTGCCTACATAAGTCAATCTCAACATTCAGTGATCTGTGACCACATCTGAAAGTCACATCGCCATTGCAGAAAATTTACTGTACAGACTCAATGCCTCACCATAAATGTATGGAATGCAGTCTCATATTTGTAGTCACTCCATTCATGAAGCTTCCTTTCCAATCACATCATATTATAAGTTCATCTATCTGCTCTGTTTCATATTACGGTCTAACAGACAACTTCCCAGCGTATTAGAAAGTTGGCTGTGCATGAGCATCCACCGTTTAAAATACAAAGACAGGCCAACTAAGCAAAAATGTGGGATTTTACAGGCTTTCCACAGACAATCAGATAACCCATTGGGACCTTCTCCCTATACTCATATACTCAATTTAATGAAATTAAGATAATAATACTATATTGGGAGAGAACATTAGAAAGGCTCCCAGCATTGAAAAATGAAGGAGACAGAGAAACATCTAAATGTCTTTCATAACTTCATGAAAAGCACAGACTATATAGCCTATGAATAAGTTAAAACAATTTGTGTTGGAGCTGGGAAGGTGGCTCATTGGTAGAGTGCTTGCCTTGCATACATGAGGCCCTGGGTTCAATTCCTCAGTACTACATAAACAGTAAAGGCCTGAAGTGGTACTGTAGCTCAAGGTGTAGAGCTCTAGCCTTGAGCTGAAGAGCTCAGGAAAAGTGCCCAGGCTAGAGTTCAAGCCCCACAACCGACAAAAAAAAAAAAAAAAATTGTGCTGTCACCTAATATTACAGGGCAAATGTTGATTGCTTTATTGAGAAATTATCTGGTTGGTATAGTGCCACTGTTGATATCTGATTTTTATCCAATAACATTGAAATTGAATATCAAATGCAGCCCATTTATTGGAATTAATAAAGCCTAGTGAAATTATCATTTATTTGACTGAGATAAAATTTGTAATAATCCTTCACAATGGGCAAAAACCATTTTAAGTAACAATCATTTCTGATAACAAATGAACCATCAGAAATAACAATAACTATGTTCAATTTGCTCTCTTAAACTTAAAACTATATAACAATCTTCTGGAATATGTTGATCCCAGCTAACCAATCTTGTGAATTTTGTCAGAGTGAAAGTGTGATTTTATTCCCTTGACTTCTTACTTGGTCTAGAGAGCTGTATTTGGTTCTATTCTATACTTGTTCTTAAAGAATATGTTTGTAAACTATGTGCATTGCTTACTTATTATCTTCTTGTATGATCACAAAAGAAAAACATAAAAATAAAACCATAGAGTTCTTTCTGGCAAATGCACCAAAATTAATATCACTTTCCTTTACAATCTAAGACTACAGTTTATTAATCAGTAGTGGATTTGGTCCTTGGTCGAGTCTACCTCCTTTGAATCTTCCTGTTTATGTACAAGTTGGCATGTTTAGAATGCTAGGGGTTTCATGTTTCCAAATCTTAGCTAAGAAATTAAAACTACATAAACAGGATGATTGAAAAAAATTAATTTATTAATTAGACCCAGGTTTGATATACCAAAAAATCAAATACCAGATTTAGAAAAAGAAATTTGTTTGTGTGTAACTATGTATATTCTTTTCCATCTTTTCATCTTTGCAGACTATTTTAAACTAACATGTCCATATAATAGAACTAATTTCAAATAGTTAATTGATTTCTCAAGAATATCATAATACACATAAGGGTCACATATTTTTTTAAAACCCTAACAATTTACTGTCATAACATAACACCAAAGACTCCAATCACTTATTATTCTAGGTTATTAATGTATGTCAAACATCATCAAATTCACTATAAAATTGGCTACAGATTTGAAGGCCTAATCTTGTTTTGATAGATCTGGGACTATATTTTTGTCATTGTTTTGCATTTCTACAATTCCTGATACACTCCAAGATGATGTACAAGTTCTGGTATTGTTTGACACACTTATATCAATTGCAATCCTTTAGACCACTCCAAATAACAAAATCCAAGAACCACAGCGCATGTGTAGGAAGTACCTATATTTGGAGGATAAACAAAAATCACTTTTCTTTAACAGGCTAGTATCAGATTATTTTATATTCACTGTTTAGTAACTATGATTACAGGAGTGAAAAAATTCTCAGTTCTTAACCTTGAATGCATACAATTACATCTATTTACAGTGCAATCCCCTAGCACTGCTGGAGACACACCTGAAGCAGCTCAGGGACTAGGTGCTGCAAATGGAATATTAGAAAACTCTTTTTTTAAAAAATCTTTAAATGGTTTTACAAAGGAGGTACCATTTAACACAGCAGTTTGTGAATGCAATGCATCTTGAATTCTTTCAACATTCTCACCCCCCACTCCAACCTACTCTTCCTTTCCTGAAAAATAAAATCCTGATAGCTTTGACCCAAATAGAGCAAAACAGTTTGAATACCCACTTCAGTAGAATTTCCACAAAAGTGATATTTTCTTAATCACATTGGGAGTGTGTGTGGCTTGAATTCTAGGCCTTGGCACTGTCCTGAGTTTTCTTTTGCTCAAGGCTACTGATCTATTATTGAGCCTGAGTCCCACCTCTAGCATTTGGGTAGTTAATTGGAGATGAGTCTTGCAGACTTTCTGCCCAGCTAACTTAAAAGGGTGATTCTCAGATCTCAGCCTTCTAAGTATCTGGGATTACAGATGTGAGCCATAGCATTAAACAGGTTTGTTTTAATTTGAGTAACAACTACATTTGAAGATGGGGATAAAAGAACTTTTCTTTTGAATTTTATTTTTTATTAAGATAACATATATATATATATATATATATGTTTTACAATAGTACCAAAGGACTTTAAAATGAAAAGCAAGAATCTTGATTCCCACTCACCCCACGTACCCACTTCCTACTTCTGTTTGTTTTTATTTCTGGGATTGTTCCCTTCCCCCCTCAAAATAATATGTTCATAGAACTTTCTTGTTTAATGTTTTTTTATTTTTTATGTAAAGATACTATACAGAGGGTTACAGTTACATGAGTAAGGTAATGAGTACACTTCCTGTTAAGCATTGTTACCCCCTCCATTGTTTTCCCCCTACCATCCCTTCCCTCCCTACCTTCCCCAGGTTCTTT
Source organism: Dipodomys merriami (assembly GCF_024711535.1). Taxonomy (NCBI): domain Eukaryota; kingdom Metazoa; phylum Chordata; class Mammalia; order Rodentia; family Heteromyidae; genus Dipodomys; species Dipodomys merriami. The sequence continues at coordinate 18,126,505 of NW_027206068.1, forward strand.
TTGTTTTTTGTTTTGTTTTGTTTTGTTGTTTTTGAACTTTCTTGATGGAAGAGCGCTAGCCTTGAGCTGAAGAGCTGAGGGACAGCGCCCAGGCCCAGAGTTCAGGCCCACTACCGGACCCAAAAAAAAAGAACTTTGATGGAAGTATTGAAGTATTTGCTTCTGCTGTCATGAATAAAGTTCCTTTTTGTTGTTGTTTCAGTTCATTAGCTACACTGTGTCTATCAATTATGCCCTTCAATACTAGTCATTATATTTTCTTGAAACAATTTTAATATTAATAAGAAGCTCTGTCTTACATCTTCTGTGTTTACCTATTGGACACAAATGTGTTAATACTATCATTAGTGGGAGATCTTGCTTGTTAGGAATTCACACTGATCCTCAGTCTGTTCCAAGCTCTGCCTGCTTCGCTGGGTGGGATACCTCTGTTCACATTTCCTAACATCATTTTCTCACCAAAGCACAGAGTGATTTTCTTTTCTTCTTTTTTTTTTAGGTTTGAGACCAGGACTTGAAGTCGGAACCTGACACTCATGCTTATTGGCTAGCACTCTACCAACTGAGCCATGCCGCCAACCCCAATACAGAGGAATTTCCTTCTTCCATTTCTAGGGCAGTTTTGTCACTCATCAGCTGAACCACATCTGAAGTCACTCCAAATGTTCACTCTTAGTACTATATTTTGTCATAGTATATTTGGCAAAATATTTTCTGGTTTGATAGCTCAGTGATTTTTCTCATAAAATGATGACATTCCAGCCCTTTAAGTGCTGAGTTGATTGTAAGTTGTAGAGTTCTAGAAGCAATGTGAGTCAACCAACAAGACAAGTGTAGTGATACATGCCTGTAATCTTAATATTCAAGAAGATGAGGCAGGAGGATCACAAGTTCAAAACTCACATAGCAAGAGCCTGAAGCACAACGAACAAAAACAGACATCTAATGATATACACTTGGACAAATTCTGTAAACTAGAGGACAGAGAAGCCATATAGCAGATGCGGTAGCCTCTGGCACAACCTAGACACATTTGAGGGCTCATAGCTGCCAGCTGGATGCCACATCCCCCTCATCCATACCTGGGGCCCACAGATACCCTGCAAGCCTCTGGGATGATTCTCTGCAACTTGCTCTTCTCTAGTACAGTTACAGCTTCTGAATCTCTGGGTTTGCAGAGTTAAAGATCTCAGGGATGTGGCTTCACTTTCACCCTCCAGATCTGACTGTGAAAGTGCTAGTGTCCTACTCTAAGCCCATTCTTCTTGAAAGACATTATCATATTTGTTTTCTCCCATAATAAACCCTACTTGGTACATGTTTCATTCACAGACAAGACAAGGTCATTACAGGTCCAAAGGCATTACCTCTGCACCATGCAAAAGAACACAGTGAATTAGGCTATGCCACATGCTCAAAACTTTTCATAGCTGTCTAATGGTTGACCCATGGCTTTGCTTTATGTGGAGCTAAGCATTCTATTTTCTTGCTGAGAAAAACCAACATATGCTTTTGGCATTATGCCATTAATGTCACCCAGCATCTTAACACTATCCAGTTTAATTTTCTTCTCAAAGATGAGCATACCAACTCTTTGGATCCAACTGTTGTTTCCAGCTGTGGTAAGACAACTGTCAGATTAACCCAAAGCCCTCCTGGACTCTTCCCACTCTTTCTTTTACCCTTAAGGTCATCTTGCCCCTGCCCATCCTTATTTTCTTTGTATTTTCTTTTTCTTCAGCATCAAAAAAAAAAAAAAAAAAGCCTGACAAGACTTTTTTTTCTTATAGGGTAAATTCTTCCAAATAAAGAAAACAATACTTTTGAAGTCCCTACATCACTTGACAGTTTTTTGGGGGGAGTTGTTTTTCTGTTTTTTTGGTTCTGGGACTTGAACTTTGGGCCTGGGTGCTGTCCCTGAGCTCTTCAGCTCAAGGCGAGTACTCTTGAGCCACAGCGCCACTTCTGATTTTCTGGTGGTTTACTGGAGATAAGAGTGGGGGGCCAGGGGGCGGGGAATGGGAAGGGATGGGAAGGGAAACAAAGGAAGAGGCAACAATGCTTGATAACAAATGTACTCATTACCTTGCCCATGTAATTGTAACCCCTCTGTACAGTATTTTCACAATTTAAAAAAAAAAAAAAAGTCTCACCGACTTTCCTGCCCGGATCTCAGCCTCCTTCATAGCTAGGATTACAGGCATGAGCCACCAGCTCCCAGCTTCTTGACACATTTTAAAGTAACAATTAAAAAATTAATAATCTGAAAGAATACAAAACCATTCTTTTCTAAGGCTTTTATGGCATTGTTCTGTGGTTTTCTAGCAATCAAGATTTTTATAGTTTGATTCTCCCCAATATAAAAGGATCACTTGCCCCTGATGGTTGTTTTTGTCCGTAGCTTAGGGAATTTTGCACAGGTGAATCCAGGAATGTCTTCTCTTCATTTACTCTGACCATCAATAGTCCTTCACTCCAAAGCCTCTGATCTCTCTCAGCAGTGGGAATACCTTTCTTCTATTTGAAAATTCCCACCCACTTTTTTCTTTGTTCCCCATTTCTGAACCTCTTGTGATGGAACTCTTAGTCTGATTTTTCCTCCCTGTTTCCTTTCAAGTTTCTTTTATTTTTTGTATTGCTTTATTTTGTGGAAAATTTCCTCAGAATTGCCTTCAAACTCTCTTATGGGCATTTCACTTTAGTAAAGGCATACTTAAGGACTAAAAATTTCTTAAACTTTTGTAGGTTTTCTGGTTTTCTTTCTTACCTTATTTTCTGCTTACTGGATTATCTTTTCCTTTTAGGATTTATTCTATTTCATTTTCATGTTTTTTTTTTCTTTCATACTATTGGTTTTCTTCATAACTTTTAGATGTTTTTTCAAATTTGAGCATGAAACCCTGAATTATATGCTCCAATTAGCTAGTAGGTTTCCTCTACCTGCAGATGGCAGTAATATTTCTTTGCTTGGGTGTACAAATAATGTTCATCTCTATATTCGTGTATTTCATTTCTTTGCTGTGTATAGAAATCAATGTAGGATTTAGCTGTTTTCATTGTGTGTGTGTGCATGCACATCTATGCATGGATGTGCTGAGGATTGAATTCAGGGCCTATGTGTAGTAGGCAAAACTCTAACACTGAACTTTATACCCAGTCTATGAAATCCAGGACTTGTGACTTGTTAGCTTTGCTTGGGTCCTTGGCAGGAAACCCACCTATCAAGGTTGGTAAAAGAAGCCTTTAAATTCCAGACTGGGGACAGTTTTAGTCTAGGGCAAAGGCACACACTCTGAGAATCATACATTTTAGAACAAGAACTCTATAAGGTTGTGTTTGTTCATTTGTTTGCTTTGCATGCTCTGAACATGATGATAAGCAAGAGGGAAGCAGTGAGCACAAGAAAGATAATGAGGGCAAAGCAGAGATCTACCTGGAGAGGTGGCTTGAGGAGTCTAGCTTAAAGAGCAAACCACAGCTGGAAAGTCTGAGGAAACATCAGGGGTCCTGAGGAGATTCGAACGTGAGAAAGGAAAGCAGCAGCTGAGGAATAAAATACACCAAAATGCTCATCTATTTAATATACATAAGAAATAATAATTGGGCACTCTGGCTATGCTGAGTGTTCTACAATTATCTATTCTATGTATCATTACAGATGACTAATTCTTCATGCTCTTCATCTGCCTAAATAGTTTTCTTCCTGCTTCCTACCTCTCAGAAGACTTCAGTTCATTTAAGTGTAACATAGACATGTCCTCACCTGTTGGCATGACCCTGGAAACTGGATGGCAGAGGCAGAATCTTGGCACACGTAACGATTACATCACCACAGCCTCGCTAAATTGGACTTTATGGAGAAGTTTCATACATCAGAACCAGTAAGGGACTGCTTCTGATTTTGATCACATTATAAGTACTTCCAAATATGTGAGTTATTTACATGGTTTTCTTTGACACTGTTGTAGTTTAATGTATACATTCATTACTTGGTTTATATGAGCTCTCCAATATGTGTTAATATCTCTCCCTATTGCATTGCTATTATGAAAGTGTTTCACTAGCTTTGTTTATGCCATGGTTCCTGGGAAATCTGATTGATTTTTATTATTTTGAAGTTGCAATACAAGGGGTTTCAATTTAACGAGTCAGATTATTTTTGTTTTATTTTATTTTACTTGTGCTAGTCATAGAAGTTGAACTCAGGGCCTAGGGGCTGTCCTTAAGCATTTTTATTCAAGACTGGCACTTTTTACCACTTAAGCCACAGCTCCACTTCCAGTTTTTTGATGGTAAGTTGCAGATAAGAGTCTCAAAGACAAGGGAAGTGAAGGGTAAACAAAGGAGGAGGCTGCAATGCTTGGTAAGAAATGTATGCATTATCCTGCCCATGTAATTGTAGCCCCCCTGTACAGTATGTTCTCAAATAAAATAAAATACAATTTAAAAAAAAAAGAGTCTCAAAGACTTTCCTGCCAGACTGGCTTCAAACCGCAATCCTCAGATCTTATCTTCCTGAGTAGCTAGCATTACAACTATGAGCCATCAACAAACATGGGCTGATTTTTTTCTTAATTTCATTTCTTTACTAAGTCAGGATTTTACCAAGAATAGCCTATTAGTCAAGCAAATGCCAGAGGTGCTAAGGAGTAATCTGGGCATTGATCTAACCCAAAATTGGACCTCCCAGGCATCTGCACTATATCACATTCCCCCATCTGGCACATCAGCTCTCCAATATGGTGCATAGCTATGTACTGTGAGAGATGTAGGAACAACCCATATGCTGGGGTAGGCCACCAGGAGAAAGAGCCCACAGCATTTTATCATCAAATGCAGAGGGTGCAACAGTGACAGCTACAGACCCTGGAAAATCAAATGTTCTCAGGCCACTTAAGTGTGGAGTCTCACTGCAAAAGACTAAGCTTGAATAGGAGAAACCCTAGGTCTCCTTGGCTCAGGCCGAAATTTTCTGAATAGAGACCCGGAAACACAACAAATCAAAGAAAGGTTGGGCAAATAGGATTGCATAAAGTTGCAGAGCTTCTGCAGGGCAAATGACATAGCTAGCAAGATCAATAGAAAGCCCACGGATTGGGAGAAGATCTTTACTAGCCATACAACAGACAAGGGTCTCATATCTAAAATAGACTTGGAACTCAAAAAATTAAACCCCCCAACAACAAATCCTCAAAGAAACAACTGCCCAATAAATAAGTGGGCGAAAGACTTAAAGAGAAACTTCTCTGAAGAAGAAAGAAGGATGGCCAATAGACACATGAAGAAATGTTCAACATCCCTAGCCATAAAAGAAATGCAAATCAAAACAACATTGAGATATCACCTCACTCCAGTTAGAACGGCAAAAATCAAGAACTCTAACAACAACAGATGCTGGAGGGGATGTGGACAGAAAGGAACCTTACTTCATTGTTGGTGGGAATGTAAACTTGTTCAACCACTTTGGAAAGCAGTATGGAGGTTCCTCAAAAGACTTCACATAGAACTCCCCTATGACCCAGCAATCCCACTTTTGGGCATTTACCCAAATGTTTACAAACAAGACCACACTAAAGCTACCAGCACAACTATGTTTATTGCAGCATTATTTACCATAGCTAAGATATGGAACCAACCCAGATGCCCTTCAGTAGATGAATGGATCAAGAAAATGTGGTATATATACACAATGGAATTCTATGCCTCCATCAGAAAGAATGACATTGCCCCATTTGTTAGGAAATGGAAAGGCTTGGAAAAAATTATATTAAGTGAAGTAAGCCAGGCCCAAAGAAACACAGGTCCCATGGTTTCCCTTATTTGCAATATCTAGTATATGTAGGAGTCAAGCGGAAAAGGTCAGATAATGTGATGTCAGGAAAATGAACCCTTAGATATGTATTTTAATGTTTTTTTCTTTCATGCATGTGTTTCTAACGCATTTATAAGATTATCTCTTTGTTGCTTTGTATGTCCCTCCCCCACAGTATAACCCCTGCTTTCACTATATTTGATGTCAGTATAACTTGGGGAGGAGATGGGGAAAACCCAGTTCTTTAAGGATACAGGTGGACCTGTTGCAACAATGAGAAGTACAAGTTGTCATGTCCAAAATGAGCTTTACAATGTCGGTGCGGGGTGGGGGGTGGGGGGGAAGGGGGGGAAGGAGAAGGATTGGGATTGGGGGGGAGGGGGGAGGCTGGGAAGGGATGTGAAGGGTAAACCAAAGGAGGAGACTGCAATGCTTGGTAAGAAATGTACGCATTATCCTGCCCATGTAATTGTAACCCCTCTGTACAGTATGCTCACAAATAAAATCAAATTAAATTTAAAAAAAAAAAGACTAAGCTTGAAAAGGCCCACCTGGATTAAATCAGTTGGGGGTCCAAGTTTTGTCTTGGAGAAAGTTAGAGAAGAAAATGAGAAAAAGTGTTAATAATGTTAACAATTTCTTGAATAAGGAGTCATTATTTCACAGTATAACTTGATCATACAAACTTTTTTTAAGACAAAGTTCATTTTTCTTGACTTGTCAAGTTAGCATGTTACAAACATTTTCTAGGATGAACATGTGTCATTCAGGACTGCAAGGGAGCATCCATAAGGAGAATTAACTAAGCACTCACAGAGGTGGTAAAATGTTTAGGAGTATAATAAACATGTGCATGTTTTATTTATATGGGAATGTTGATTTTCTTTATCCTTAAAGAACAAAAAGGATTTACACACAGTGAGGCCAAAGAGGATACTGTTTGGGGAAAAACATAAAGGTGTAATACCTCAATGCCTCTAGTCATGGAAAATACTATTTACCTAAAAGAATTCCAGAAAAACAGGAGGGTTTTTTTTTTTCTATTTGTCTTTTTTGTTTATCTGTTTGGGAAGGGGCAAGAGAGCACAGAAAGAGTGAACAGATGCAGCAGTGGTACTCAGTAAACATGTTGGAAATAAACTATATAACTTGTAGGTGGGGATGGGAGGGGGAAAACTCGGAGAGAGCTGACTGGGAAGGGAAATGTACTCATTTCCCGCCTTAGGAAACGGTAATTCCCTCGGTACATCGCCTTTATAATAACACTTAAAAAAAAAAAAAAAAAAGACTGGAAAGGAAACTGGGTGCCAGGGCTTATGCCTGTAATCATAGCTACTCAGGAGATGTGACATCTGAGGCTAACAGTCAGCCTGGGCAGGAAAATGTGTGAAACTCTTACCTGCAATTGACCAGCAAAAAGGTGGAAGTGAACTGTGACTCAAGTGAGAGTGCAGTTTTGAGCGATAAAGCAAAGGGACAGCTCCCTGAGTTTAAGTCTCAATGCTGGTACAAAAGAGGAGAGAGAGAGAGAGAGAGAGAGAGAGAGAGAGAGGGCTTGAAGATGACCACATGACTGTTGAAATGTAAATATGAATAGTCAGCAGAGAGCACCATCTTCACAGCCAGTGAGACAAACTTTTTACCTCCCCCTGCTGTAAAAATCCATCAGAAAAAATAGTAGTTAATTCTGAGGTAGAATCTAGTCTAAGGGAGAAGGCATTTTATTTTTATGATAATGATCCCTTATAAAGAAACATTCTTTAGAAAGCAACGGACTGCATCTATCAAGGGATATCTTCCTAGGTTAATAGAGGATGACTATGTTAGCCGTTTACAGTCTCAGAAAGTAAGGATGGAGGAGGCGAGCTGTGACAACTGGGAGAGAAACCAGAAGAAAGAGGAAATTGGTATTAAAAGGGGAACTGCTTGGTAGGAATAAAAACGGTGTGGGGAGAGGGAGTGAAGCAAAGGAAGTGGCCGAACTGGCTCTCAAACCCATAGTAACCAAGAGACTGTGTAAACATTCCCCCAGCTTCGGTGGAAATGTCTTGAGATTCAGATACTAAAATATGCAGTTATTTCCATGTCCTGTCCCCACAGTATCTGAAGTAGCCAGTTGGTCCTTTGGGTTTATCCACCTTGAAAACAATGACACCATGCCAACGGCCACAGTTTTGACCATGTTTTCTGCCACATCTGTAAATGTAGAAATGCTTTAACATAAGATCTTTTAGTCATCTTTTGTTGTTTCACTTTGCAGAAAGTAAAGTGAACATGCTTGAACTTTGAGCAGGTGGTCCACTTGACATCCTTAGTCCAAGCTGATCAAATGATACTCGATTCTGAGAAGCAATAGAAGCCACTGTGAAGACAGGAAGAAGGACAAAGTAGGCCCTGTATCTCCTACTACCACAAAGTCCCCATTTTAAATTGCAGTTGATTAAAAAAATATTAATAATTGTATGATGCTCTAATCCAGTGGATGTGTATCATAGTTGTTTCTTATTCTAAAGCAGAAGCCGTATCTCTGTTCTCTATCAATTCTTGCTTAGAAAACAAGTAACCCATTCTATGATCTTTGAAAAACACAAAAACACATACCCCTTGAGATAAGGAGGAAATAGTTCATTTCAGAAAGAAATAAGATGGACACCTGTAATCCTAGCTACTCAGGAGGCTAAATCTGAGGGTCCCAGTTCAAAACCAACACAGGTAATAAAAACATCATGAGACTTTTATCTCTAATTATCCAGGAAAAAGCTGGAAGTGGAGATATGGCTCAAGTAGTGCCAGCTTGAAGGATAAAGCTAAGCAAGAGTATGAGGCCCTGAGTTCAAGCCCCAGTACCGGCACCAAAAAATAAAATAAAATAGAGGAAGAAATTGATTGGTTTATTTTTAGTTCCAGTGACTAACATAATATTGAGTTGGTTGGCAATAATAAATAAAAAAATAACAAAGCAAACAAAAATTAACCCAGACCAGATCCTGGGCTGCTATCTTATTCATATAATGTAGAAAACTGTCTCACAGAGAAGACTTCACGAAGAAAAAATAACATTACTGCTAGAAAAGTGCCATCCACTACAAACAGTAACTTGAAAACCAGGAAAAATAAATGCAAAGCCCTCTACTAACTCTCTCATGCCTAAACCCACAGTGATCCATACTGAATGGCACAGCTTAAGAAAAAAAAATTCATTTTCTTCATTTGTCTAAAGATTAGTAGTCATACCCAACTCACAAACCCAGTAGCTTCAACTGTTTCAAAGGTCAGGTTGGGCTGGACTTGGAAGTGCTGTCTTTAATCCCAGCTACTCAGGAAGCAGAGATAGGGGGATCTTGGTCTGAGGCCTGTCCAGTCAAAAGTGTGAATGAAAACAAAAGCAAAGGGACTATCAGAGCATTTACCTGGTAAGAATAGGCCCTGATTTCAAATCCCAGTACAGCCATAAAAAATATATATATGTATATATATATGAACTTGACAAAGAAAATGATGTAAAAGTGTCCCTCATATCAGTGAATATTTTTCTAGTATTAAAAGTCTTTTTTTTCTTTTTAATTTGGTGGTCAGGTTGGTCATGGAGTTGAACTCTGGGCCTGGGCTTGAGCTCTTCAGGTCAAGTCAAGTACTCTACCACTTGAGTCACAGTGCCACTTCCAATTTTCATGGACTTCCCTGTCCAGGCTGTCTTTGAACTGAGATCCTCAGATCTCAGCCTCCTGAGTAGCTAGGATTACAGGCGTGAGCCATCGGGACCCGGCTAAAACATTTTTTTGTATTTGTTTCAGAAGCTTGGCACAAAGACAAATACTGCATGCTTTCACTGATGTGGGAGCTGAAAAACACTGATGCCATAGAAATGAAGAGTGTGGAAAGGGGAAAAGGCCACACAAGGAGATAACAACGCAATGAGTGGTTTTAGGAGGACTGATTTCTTGCGTTCTACAACTCAGTGGAATGACTGGAGTTCACAAGGTCCCAACACGAAAGTTCAGTGAATACTTTAAATTCTAAATTCTATGTTGTACATGTGAAGCACAACACTTCTAACATCGGAGGCATCCAATAAAGATCATTAGCACTGTCATTCCCAAATAAGTCAAAGGGTTTTCTTCAAACTAAAATAAATTTATTTTCACAGATCAGCATTGCTTTTCTATAGATTAGACCTTAGAAAAGAAAGTGCCAAACATGTTTGGATGTGACTATTGTAATGAAGCAGCCTTTCAAACTAAAGAGCATTTTTTAAAGATTAAAAATAAACTCAAAAATGTTTCCCCTTCTTTATGAGAGCATTTCTTAATAGCCGAAGAATCTAATGGGGAATTGTTTTAACTGTTTCCCTATGGTTTTTCTCATTAGATTTAGGACTTTAGGAAAAAGTAAAGGATGGCATTTGTAATGAAATATTTCAAGTCAGGACAAGGAAGTAAACAGATCCTTGAGGCCACAACAGAGGGACTGGTTAGGAAGGGAAGAGGAACTGAGTAGTGAGAGAGGGCTGGGAAGAATTTTCTGTGGCAATGTCAGCACATCTAACAATGAAATTCAGAAAGGAAACACAGTGGGGAGGGATGTTTGGGAAAAAGGCTGAGAATTAAGGAATAAGGTCTCAAACTAGCCTGGACAATCAAAATATGCTAATAAAGGGAAGTTGGCAATTTAGGAAGCAATCCTATATCATTTATAAAAGAAATTCTGGAACAGATGGAATCAAACAACAATCTACAAACACTTGATGTTGACAGCTTTGAAGATGGCAAACTGTGATTATAATTTGTGGAGTTTTTCTTTTTCTGAAGTACACAATACTCACTTTCTAAGTCAAGTGGACAAAGAAAGCCTGTTAAGTATTCTGAGTCAACATTTAACTCCCTTGGTTCAGGTGTGTGAACTCCCCTCAACAGATTCCCATGAAAAAGAGTATGTTTTCCATCCGCCTATACAACATGTAAGAAAAAGGTATCTGTGTAGTGCCAATGTTATCCCTTACAATGTTATTGAAGAGCCAGGTGTGGTGGTTTCATGCCTATAATCCTATTAAAGAAAGTGAGATCTAAGGATTGATTCGAAGCCAGTCTGGGCAGAAAAATCCTGGTGAGACTCTTATCTCCAGTTAACCACTGAAAAGCTGGAAATAGTGCTGTGACTCAATTGGCAGAGCACTAGTCTTGAGCACAAAGAGGCTGAGGAACAGTGCCCCGGCCCTGAGTTCAAGCCCCACAAAAAACTTTTGCTTCCATGTGTTGAAAGAATTAGATTTCAAGGACAAGTGATAGAAAATGCATTACAGGGTTGTTGTTCTTTAACTATGCAATATATCAATAAATAAGGAATAGGAGTAACTAATTGAATACATACATGCATATATATCAATCCTGGTTTCCAATATTTACTTTAAATAAAACATTTTTTTTAAAAAAACTTCCTGCAAGGTGCCAATGGCACAAAATCGTATTCCTAACTACTCAGGAGGCTGAGATCTAAGGATTTTGATTTGGTTCAAAGCCAGCCTAGTCAGCAAAGTCTGTGAGATCCTTATCTCCAATTATTTTAAAAAAATGCCGGAAGGAGAGCTGTGGCTCAAGTAGTAGAGTGCTGGACTTGAACAAAACAGGTCAGGTTCAATGCCCAGGTTCAGAGTTCAAGCCCCAGGACTGGCAGGAAAATATTTTCCTGCTTGTTCATTTTTTGGTAAGCAGGCCATGCCTCCCTGTGTCCCCTAGCATCTCTAAATGCTCTGTATCACTGGGTTTGCTAAGAAAATGGGACTATGTCCCTTGTCCCTCATGAACTTCATCCATTACTTTCTCTTAATCTGTAACTTTCTCTAGTTACAGAAGGGTTATTCAAATGCTAGTTCAGGTCTGCTTGGACTTGCCAAGTTCACATTTTAGCCACATATCAAATTTGTAGTTCTCTGTAAGAAGATGCTATTGACTAAGGAGAGTTCTGGCATTCTACAAATGAAACTCAGCTCCATCTGTTTCGCAGGAATATCCAGTGTTTTGGAAAGCAATGTGGTTTTGAATTTAAGATCAGATTTGGAATTGAACTGCTTTCTTTTAAGTAAAACAGAACTGAAATACCACAGCTATGAAGATCTGTCTTTTAGTCGTGACCACCACCAAGTGGCTGGTGCAGCTACTACAAGTGCCCCAAGATAGCACTGGCTCAGATGGTTCAATCCAAACACTTGCCTGGCTGACCATAGGTTTCTAAGCATATGTTTAGAGAACACATAGTCAGTGACTCAGAAAATCTGTTACTTTCCTAAAATTGAATCTGAAAATATAATTCACTACTATGATTTAAGTACCAAATATGATACTAACAGGCATCATTTGATGAACTTGTGGTATTAACACCAATGAGCACAATTGGACAAAAAGGAAATAATCCAAAGCTTTAAAACACCTCTCTCCTAGGGAGCAGGCTGCCCACATTTCACACAGAAATGAACTCCTGACTGCTCGGAAGTGTGACTGAACTTAACAGAGCAACTTCTTCCCGGGAACAGGAAGATGAACTGCCCTTCTCTGAAGTTTCATCATCAGAACTTTTCCCATTCCTTACATATATTAACATAAAGTTTAAAGGTTTTTCATATGGACAACTTGCCTGGTTTTTTTCATAACTACACAAAGAGCACATAGACTAGCACTCTGGAAAATAAAGTTTCTGCCCTTGAAAGAGTAAAACACAAAGGACAGTCCTACAATCTCAGTAGCCTCTTCTCTGGTCACAGTGTCCCATGGCACTATAAGGAATAGAAAGAGCACTGAGGGGTCAGAATGAAGAGTGGGGGGGCTGGGAAGGTGGCTCAGTGGTAGAGCACTTACATTGCATGCATGAGGCCCTGGGTTCGATTCCTCAGCACCACATAAGCAAAAAGAAAAAATCCGGAAGTGGCGCTGTGGCTCAAGTGGTAGAGTGCTAGCCTTGAGCTGAAGAGCTTAGGGACAGCACCCAGGCCGAGACCCAAAAAAAAAAAAATGAAGAGTTGGTTTTGGATCTCACCAGCCTTGCCCATTCAACAGGGGCCCTAATCCCATGTGACAAACAAAATTAAAACAAAATTTTGTTGATCAGGATCAATTAAATTCAGAAATTTAATTTATATGAAGATTAAAGAATAGTATCTGGAAATCATTTTATTAGTAGTAAGCAGAGGATTAAATTTTTATAAAACAATTAGAAACAAATATCATTAAGGTTAAAGAAAGTATGCCATAAGTACGAAATCAGAAAAGAAAAAGTATATGCTCAGGTTATGTTAACAGATTTCAAAATAGATCATAATCCAGGAGATCTTTACGAGCAACACATCAGACAAAGGCTAATATCTAAAAGATACAAGGAGTTCAAGAAACTAACCCCTCCCAAAGCTAATAAACCAATTACTAAATGGGCAGAGGAGCTAAGGAGAGACTTCTCAGAAGAAGAGGTAAGAATGGCAAAGAAACACATAGGGCATACTCATCATCCAGGGCAATAAACAAAATGCAAATCAAAACAACTCTGAGATTCCATCTCACCCCAGTTATATTACCCAACATTGTGAATTCGAACAACAACAAATGCTGGCCAAGATGTAAGGGAAAGGAACACTACTGTACTGTTGACAGTTATGTAAACTGGTCCAACCATCTGGACAGCAGCCTGAAGGTTCCTCAAAAAGCTAAATGTAGATCTTTCTTATAAGCCAGCCAAACCAGTCCCTGGACATCTACCCAGAACATCACAAGCTAGGATAGCTCAAAGACACTTGCACATCCATGTTCACTGTTGCCCTATTCAAAATAGCCAAGGTGTGGAAACAGCCCAAATGCCCTACAATAGATGAGTGGATCAAAAAACTTGAGTGCTGATACACAACAGAAGTTTACACAGCTATTAGAAAAAATAAGATTGTCATTTGCAGGGAAATGGATAAGCCTAGAACAAATCAATGAAGTGAGGTAAGCAAAGCTCAGAGAGACAAACGGCATGTGTTCTCTCCTATGTGGAAGCTAGATCTAAAATACACCAGTACGTAATAAATTATACAGGTCTCTAGATACTCACACACAGTGACACCAGAGGATGCTCCTAGGAGAGGAACAGAAAGACACAATGCCTGTGTACATCTGATCATACAAAATATTTATCAAAATGAACTCCAGGAAATAAATGGAAACAAGAGGTTGGTCTTTTTTGCTGTTTTCTTTTCTTTTTGTTCTGTTTGTTTATGTGTCTTTAGGTGTGTAAGGAGAGGTACAGAAATGGAGGGACAAAGGATGAACAGATGTAGCAATAGTCCTCACTGGACACTATGTTGAAAATGAACTATACAACTTGCAGGTGGGATGGGAGGGAACAACTTGGAGAGTATGAGGGAAGGAGTGGCATGGTCCAAAACAAATGTGCTCTTTACCTCATCTGTATAACTGTAAGCCCTCTGTACAACACCTTTACAATAACAATTTAAAATTGTTTTAAAGATTGTAATGAAATATTGAAACTTTGATGGCCCCTGGGAGAAACCGGAAGTCTGGCAGGTGCCATGTTTGCCTGAATGCAGTTACCTGAGAACACCTTTGCATTCATGTAGCGTTTCTCAGTTCACAGAACACTTTCTGGTCCTTTTGGTCCTTCATTTGAATCTTTAAAAAGTTCAGTGCTACAAAGTGAGTTATCACTTTGTAGGAGACTTTGACCATAGTCACAGAAGACTACATTTGTTAGTGGCTGAAAACTGTGAACTAGACCCAGGTTACTCTGCTCTGCAGCTATTTGCATTGACTTTGTTTGCAAAACACTACAGTGTTTATTTACCAGACAATGGGTAAAGCCAACACGATTTCCAGGTAACAAGTAAGGAAACTGCAAATCAGGGAGGCAGTTATTTCCCCAACAGCAGAGAGAACTGGAGTAAAAGGAGAAAATAAATCTGAATCCTAAACTCAACTTTCCTTCTTGCTATTGTCCACTACCACCTTCTGAATTCTAATAGTCTTCTACTATACGAGTCAAAGTTTAAAACTAAATTGGCTTTTATGAGAGGTAGAGATCTAGGATCGGTTTTCTGCATTTGGATACTCAGTTCCTCAGCACCATTGGTAAAAGAGGCTATCTTGTCTCCAGTGTTTGTTTAGACCTGCTTGTTAACAATGGGATGGTTGTAGTTACTTGGGTTTATTTCTGCATAGCATACTCTATCCCTATTCCATTGGTCAACATGTCTTTTTTATATCAGTATAATGCTGTTTTATTATTATTATTATTATTATTGCTCTGTAGTATAATTTGAAATCCTGTGTTATGATATGTCTTGCATTGTTCTTTTTTGTTCAGGATGCTTTGAATTTGGAGATTTCTAGGCTTCCTTATGAAAATTAGGACTGAATTTTTTCTAATTCTGTGAAAAATATTATTGAAACTTTGATGGATATCACACCTAATATATAATTTTCAGTAATATGGCTATTTTTCACAATATTAATTCTGATAATCCATGAATATAAGAAGACTTTTCCATTTTCTGGAGTCTTCATTTATTTCTTCTTCTTTTTTTTTTTTTTGGTTGGTTGTAGGGCCTGAACTCTGGGCCTGGGTGCTGTCCCTCAGCTCTTCAGCTCAAGGCTAGCACTCTACCACTCCCAGCTTTTTCTGCTTATGTGATGCTGAGGAATCGAACCCACGGCCTATGCATGCAAGGCAAGCACTCTACCACTGAGCCACCTTCCTAGCCCTCTTCATTGCTTTTAAATTTTTTCTTGTAGAAAATGAAATGAAAAATTTCCCATCTTTAGGTATTTCTTTAAGTGTTTTATTTTTATTTTATTTTTAAGGCTCTTTTGAATAGTACTGTTGTCCTTGTTTCTCAGTAAGTGTGCTGTTGGTCTGTAGAAAAGCTACAGATCTTTTTATGTTGATTTTGGATCTTGCTACTTTACTGAGTGTGTTTATCAGATTTAAAAGCTTTTTAGTAGAATTTTTAGGGTATTTTTCATATCTTCAGGGTCCATAGATGTATAAACAGGGATAATTTGACTTCTCCCTTGACTACTGTATTCCATCTTTCCTTATTCCTATAACTAAGAATCCAAGCTCTATTGAATGAATGATGAGTTACCCTGATCTCAATCCTGATTTTAGAGGAAATAGTTTCATTTCTCCCCATTCTGTGTAATGTTGCCTATAAATTTGTTGCAAATAGCCTTATGTCTGAGTTATTAGCCTTTCATTCTTCTTGATGACTGCTTCTCCCTTAAAAGCTTCTCTTCTCTATAAACTGGGAACCAATGCTGGGTAGGCAGATATTTTTAGTCTATGAGTCAAGTTCATATATAAGCTGCCCCTCATTGCTAACCTTTGAGGCAGTGCTTCAAAACCTTCAGTGTCCCCAAAATGTCTCTGATAGTTGAGGGAAAACAAACTAACTAAGCATAAACCAGGGCTGGAGAACAGAGGGACTCAGTAACTTTGCTGTTCTTTCAGGCCCCACCCAGCAATTCATCACTTTCTGGAAGTGAGAGGATTAGGGAGATATCATGTGACTTCCAGGACCAGTGCTCAGAACTTAGACCCACCTGGCAGTAAGTCCCCAACAGCCTGCAGATAGCTTTGGGACGATGAGCACTCAGACAGCCACTGGCTCTGTGCTGTTTTCTACAGTGATACTCAGGTACTAGAACTTCCCTACCCACGCAGGGAGGGGCTACCAACCTCAGGCCCTTTACTACCCAACCTCCAGGAACTGCTATAATTTCTCAACTGTCCACAACAATGCCCCTTACCACTCCATGACCACCACTCCAGGCAATCTCATTCCCTTAGACTCTGGCACCTGTCCCAGTTCTGTGTTTTTTCAAGTCCCCAGGGTTGTTCTGTTTCAAATCTTTTCAGCCGATGACCCTATTTCACCCCAAGGCCAAGAGGTAAACTGGGAACTCCACCAGCTTGGAGGGCTAAAATGATCTTCTGGTGAGGAAACTTGCTATCAGCAGGTAGAGTGAGGCCACCGACCAATGAACCTTTCATTCTTCCAGAGCCCCTGCTAGGAACTAGGCCTATTTAGTCAGAACCTCTTCCTCTACTGCACCCCCTCTTGTGGCCATCTCCAATCCAGAGAAAGGAGATTGTGGCTGGACGTCCCTGGACTCTCAGAGCTGTGATTATTTCTCTTATTTATTTTTAATCCCCTCAGTAGCTCAGTCTCAAAACCTAACAGCTTATAGACCCCGAAGCCTAAGGGCAGTGTTTGTAATTTTAGCACCCCAGCAGCTCCTGTAATCACAGCCACTTGCTCTGTTGTTGAAATGAGCTTGAGGCAGTGAAAACAGCTCTCACTGAGTTTAGCCAGACCGCAGATCTCAGCACCTTTCACTTCCTGAACCAGTATTGGTAACTTCCCACCTTATTGAGGTCAAAGTCTCCCACTTTACTCAAACCTCTTGTGGCCCTGTTCCTGTCAGCCACCACAGCTGACTGGCTCAAGACATCCTAAGCTATGATTTCTCCTTGCTTTCAAGATCGCCAAGTACCTCAGTCTTTTTTTTTTCTTTTTCTTTTTTTTTATTGGAAACAACTGCCCAATAAATAAGTGGGCTAAAGATTTAAAGAGAAACTTCTCTGAAGAGGAAAGAAGGATGGCCAATTAGACACATGAAGAAATGCTCAACCTCTCTAGCCATAAAAGAAATGCAAATCAAAACAACAGAATGGCTATATTCAAGAACTCTAATAACAACAGATGTTGGAAGGGATGTGGACAGAAGGGAACCTTACTGCATTGTTGGTGGGAGTGTAAACTTGTTCAACCACTTTGGAAAGTAGTATGGAGGTTCCTCAAAAAGTCCACATAGAGCTCCCCTATGACCCAGCAATCCCACTTTTGGGCATTTACCCAAATGTTTACAAACAAGACCACACTAAAGCTACCAGCACAACTATGTTTATTGCAGCATTATTTACCATAGCTAAGATATGGAACCAACCCAGATGCCCCTCAGTAGATGAATGGATCAAGAAAATGTGGTATATATACACAATGGAATTCTATGCCTCCATCAGAAAGAATGACATTGCCCCATTTGTTAGGAAAAGTACCTCAGTCTTTAACAGGAGGCCCTCTTCCAAGATGGTGCCTCCCTTCTGTTCTCTGAGACAGGCAGAACAAAAGATTGCCTTGTTTAATGTTTGACTGTCACACTGAAGAATCACAAAATTTTCTCTCTGGGGTTTAAGGTCTGAGAGGGGGGTTGGCCCTCAGATAGGCCTGCCAATCTATACCAGAGGCTACCTGGTCTCAGGGGATGGAGGCTTGAACATCCTCTTGATTTTGGCCTGTGGGGGTGGTCATGTTTCCTGATTTATTCTGTCACCCTTCTGCTTCACATCCTTTTCCAACGTGTTGTCTCTCTTTCACTGGTCTATTTTGCCGTTCTGAATATTGTGCACATTGGTTACCCTAACTCTTCTCATTCACTGAGTCAAAAGAAGTTTCCTATTCCACTATCTTTGCCTGCACCTAACAGATAATTGTGTGTGTATATGTGTGTATGTGTGTGCCTGCACGCATGTGCCAGTACTGCGGCTTGCTAGTGCTCTACCACTTGAGCCACAGCTCCACCTCCAGCTTTTTTTGGAGATAAGAATCTCACAGAGGCGGGGCTGGGAAGGGGTTAAGTGGTAGAGCGATTGCCTTGCATGCATGAGGCCTGGGTTCAATTCCTCAGCACCACATAAGCAGAAAAAGCTGGAAGTGGCGCTGTAGCTCAAGTGGTAGAGCGCTAGCCTTGAGCTGAAGAGCTGAGGAACAGCACCCAGGCCCAGAGTTCAGACACAGAAAAAGCCAGACGTGGTGCTGTGGCTCGAGCATAAGAAGCTCAGGGACAGTGCCCAGAATCAGAGGGCTTGAACTCTGCGTTCTAGCCACAGGACTGGCAAAAAAAAAAAAGTCTCACAGACTTTCATGTCTAGGTTGGCTTCAAAACTGATTACGGGGGCTGGGAACATGGCTTAGTGGTAGAATGCTTGCCTAGCATGCATGCACCCCAGGGTTCAATTCCTCAGTATCACATAAACACAAAAACGCAGTTTTTAGTGCTACAGTACTAAGCTTGAGCAAAAAAGATGATCAGGGACAGCACCCAGGCCCTGAATTCAAGCCCTAAGACTAGAAGAAAAAGCGTGTTACTGATTTCAGTTTGCAAGTATATTATTGAGCAATTTCCCATCCATGTTTATCAAGGAAATTGTTCTGTAGTTTTCTTTTTTGTTGTGTCCTAAACTGGTTTTGATATCTGAGTACTACTGCTTCACAGAATGAGTTTGGAAGTGTTCCTTCTATTTTCTGGAATTCTTTGAGGAGCACTGGCATTAATTCTTTAAAGATGTGGTAGAATTCTGCAGTGAATCTCTCTGACCATCAGTTCTCATTGTTTGAAACTAATTCCTCATTTTTCATTAATTTGGTTACATTTTTATATCCTTTTATTTAACTATGGTAGGTCATATGTGTCTAGAAATGTATATATTTCTTGTAGAATTTTGAAACCTACTAGAATATGCTTTCAAAATATTGCCCAATGTGTCTCTGGATTCCAGCTATGCAGTGGCTGAAGGAGCCTGTTACCGAAGACATTTCCACACGCTTATGCAGTAGAAATTTGTTCTATCATCATCACAACACTATTACCACATACACATTATAACAGGATGGGGAAACATGGTGGAGTGGAAGCAGAGCTCTACTCCCAGACTGGGTTACTTAAGAGCTCACATTTATCACACAGAAATGAAAGGGCAAGGAAATCAAAGTTGAACTTGAACTCTGAGTAAACAGCTTTGAGACCTCAAAAGATATAGTGGCAAAGATAGAAATGGAAAGAGGTATTTAACAGAAATGGACATTGGAACTCAGCTTTGGGACAGACATGTCATACCGTACTGTCAACTGTGACAAACTAGCTATCAGCTTTGCAATGAAGTGAGGGATGAATTGAGAATGTCTCGGAGGGGAAATTATGTTGGAGAACTGAATCACAATTTGAGGAAGGGAAGGAAAAAAATTGCTGATTTTCAAACTATTGGCAAGCCAAGGCCATCAGGATGCACTTGTTCTCATAGACTGAGATTAGGAAAATTTTTCAAGTCCATCACTATTTATCCTATATTAAAGCAGGTAGAAAGGTAAGGTGCACGTGTATAAATCTGAGGTTCAACAAGTGGAGATATAATGAGAACTATGACACGTCCAGAAGGAAAATGTGTGTGTGTGTGTGTGTGTGGTGTGGGTGTGTGTGTGTGTGTGTAAAAATTTCTATTGGGGGGAGGGAAAGTAGGAGAAAAATGAGGGAAGGGGTAACAAGTTTGACAAGAAATGTAC
This sequence comes from Dipodomys merriami, assembly GCF_024711535.1. Lineage (NCBI taxonomy): Eukaryota > Metazoa > Chordata > Mammalia > Rodentia > Heteromyidae > Dipodomys > Dipodomys merriami. The sequence continues at coordinate 18,146,697 of NW_027206068.1, forward strand.
TTATTACCTTACCTATGTAAGTATAACCCCTCTGTACATCACCTTGACAATAAAATTAAAAATAAGATAAAAATTGGGTGTAAGTGTCAAAAAATAATTCAGTTAGGTAAAAATGCCTGTAGTTTCCAGGAGTAGGGCTGGAATAATGCAAAGATTAGCCCTTTACTGAAGAAACATGTAAAACTCATTTCCTGTCTACTCCTTAGGCAAATATGTAAAACAAACTAAGACCAGTGTGTTTTAATTCCCCTTGTATAAGTAACACCCCACCCCATTTCTCCCAGATACATTGGCTCTAGAAAAGGTCTAACCAGTCTAACACCAATGGTCTCTTGTATAATTTGCCTTTATCTTTTTATAGCTGGGCACTTGACCCATCTGGTGAAAAGGGAAATCATCTGGGCAATGATTTACTTGAGAAATTAAGCCAGTGTAAACATTATCTTCTGAGATCCAAAACTGCAGTCTCTTTAAAAGGAGAGAGGAAAATCTCCTACTTGTCTTCTACTGGGAGAGAAACATACCCTGTCTTCTGCACATGATTTGTTAAATATTAATGAATCCACAAGCTATAAAGAACCCCTGGGGTGGCCTAATTACTTCTAGAACTGTTTAATTCCTGTGAGTAATCTGCTTCATTAATTTTGCCAAGTAATACTTAGTCTGTGTTCGACTTTTTCATGGCTCATTTCCAGAATGTTAACATTAAGGCAACAGCAGTGTTTGCAAATAAAATGTTAGAGGGAGCAGCAGAAACTTACAATTACAGTCAGTTTTCTGAATTGCTTCACATCATGCTTACGGACCAAAGCCCAAAGGTCCAAGCTGTCTCCTTCTTCTTTGCTGTGACCCCAATGGTACACTGACTAATAACTCCCCTCAGCGATGTTCACTTCCTGGTACCCACAACACAGCCAGGGCTTTGCAATGTCATTAGGATCTTGTGACAGAGGAATTCTTCTAGGTTCTCCAGGTTTGGTCAATGATATACACAAGGTTGCATTTAAGGGGAATATAGGAAGTTTAAGTAGAGGTAAGGCAATGTGATGATAGAAGCAGAGTTTGGAGTAATACACACAATCCAAGGATGACTGCAGATGGAAGAGCTGGACAGATTCTTGCAGTGGAACTTCCAGACACAACCACATCAGCCAACATTCTCATTTTAAGCCTGAGGACTCATTTCAGACTTCTGATTCTGTTGTTGGTTTTATCCAGGAGCCACTTGGCGGTTTGTTACAATTTCAACCAAAGCTAAAATAGATACATTTGTAAACTTATGAAAACTTTGGTGCATGAAAGACCCTCAAGTTTGCCTCACACTGGGCTGCTACGTGGGCACAGAGATCAGTCAGCTGTGGGTTGCTTTGGTCCCTTTAATTGGACCGCTGTAGCTGTCCAAGATAAAAGTGTAAGCATTAAAAATGTGGAGAACAAGCCGGGTGCCAGTGGTTCACACCTGCAATCTTAGCTACAGGAGGCTGAGATCTGAGGATCACAGTTCAAAGCCAGCCAGGGCAGTAAAGTCCATGAGACTCTTATCTCCAATAAACCACCAGAAAACTGGAAGTGGCACTGTGGCTCAAATGGTAGAGCACTAGCCTTGAGTTGAAGAGCTGAGGGACAGTGCCCAGGCCCAGAGTTCAAGACCCACGACTGACCAAAAGAAAAAAAATGTGGAGTAAAGGGAGACAGAGAGGGAAAAAAAACCTAAGGGACAGTTAAGCCAGAGTCAGATATAGGCTTCCTGCACCTATACCACATTTCCCTGGTTCTCCTTGGCAACAATGGTCCAGAGCCATTGCCTGAAGTTACCAGTTAGTAGATGGACAATATTAGGACAGTCCATCTGACTGGGTAGATGCCAAGACTCTTGTGTTTCCTTATTTCCCACATAGCCTTGCAATTTTCTCTCCTCCTGAGATGACCCAAGTAGTCTCTGTTCTTTACAACCTCACAGAGACAAACTGTAATTCTCTCTGCTATCCTCTCTTTGAGGATGGAAGACAGACAAGATGGCAGATTAGAAGCATCTACTCCTTTAATTCTGTGAATGAGAAACTTTAGTTAACTCAGAAGAGACTATATTCTGGCAACAGAAAGGGAAAAATAGTTTCCAGAACCATGAAAGAGATGGCATTGTGGGAGGCACCTGTTATCCCTGCTCCAACATAATGCATAAGTTGGACCATCAGCGTCTAGGCCAGCCCAAACAAAAAGTAAGATTCTACTTCAAAAAATAGCCAGAGCAAAAAGGGTTGGAGGTATAGATAGCTAAGGTGGTAAAGGGCCAACCTGGCAAATATGAAGCCCTGGATTCGAATTCTAATACTAACAAAGAAAAAAGAAAGAATTTTTAAAAGAATAGATTTATATTACCAAGCTTAAAAAAAAAAAAAGGTTCAATTTCCCACATCTTTGCTGAGAAAAATACCAAAGGACAGTACAAGCCAGGAAAGTTGATACTGGTGTAATACCTGTAATCCCGGAACTGAGGAGGCTTAGGCAGGAGGATCGCAAGTTCAAGGCCAACCTAGGCTACCTATTAAGTTACAGGTCAGCCTGAGTTACATGTGAGAATGTAAAGAAAAAAAAAAAAAGGCACTTTTTCCCAGATGTGTTTTTGAAAAATTAAGCAGCAGATGGCGCTACCAACATATCATTGAAGCAAAAAAAGGATGACCGGCCATTTTCTTCTATTAAAATGGACATCTATAGTTTTATTAATTCTTGAGGGGAAAAAGAAAAGTATTTTGTGTATTGGGACCCTATTATGAATAAAAAGCTAGATACACAATGTAAAAGGTTGTGATGAGCATTCTAACTCTTTCTGATAGACAAAAGATGTATAAGAATCATAATAAGGGGCAGGGGGAGGATGGGAAGGGATGAGAAGGGGAAACAAAGGAGGAGGCTACAATGCTTGATAAGAAATGTACTCATTACCTTGCTCATGTAACTGTAACCCCTCTGTACAGTATTTTCACAATAAAAAAATCATAATAGTTATGACTTTAATGAACATGATATGAATGCTTTTCCTTTTCTCTAAAAAACAGTGTTAGTTGTTAGTCCTCTCTGATGTAAAGGTAAATTGAAGTCATAAGGATCTAGAATTCTGCATTGCCTTTGTCACTAAATACCAACATCTTTCAAGAGGGGCAACAGTATAAGCACATGGACACTGTGAGTCGAATAAGGTGTGTTATTTCCCTGGCATAATGTAAAGGCCAGTGATTTCCTGTATATGCTGCCATGCTTGAGCATTCGCCCTTGCATTGAAACTTTTCAGTGGCAAATAAGGACAGGCTCAAGATGAGAACAGCCTCTCTCAGGCTTTTCCAGAATAAGGAGCCTTGCCTAATCAGGGTAGGCCAATCGCACAGCCCACATGAGAAAGAACACGGGACAAGTGGAGCCCAAGGGTCCCTAAGCATCCAGAATCATCCCCTCTGATTCCTTCCTTCCCCATGCTGTACTTCCTTCCATCAGTTTTCTTCCCTTTGATCCTATTTCTGGTATGTCAGCCAAGCAGAACCAATGCCATTATCAAAATACAATTTTTGTTTTTTGTTTTGCTACATGTCACCTGGGAGTCCTTCTTTTTTTTCCTCCTGTATAAATAGCAGGTCCCATGCCTTTTCTGCTAAATCAAGTGATACACAGATAGAGACAAACTGGTTTTCTTTCTTTCTTTCTTTCTTTCTTTTTTTTTGGTCAGTCGTGGGGCCTGAACTCTGGACCTGGGCGCTGTCCCTTAGCTCTTCAGCTCAAGGCTAGTGTTCTACCACTTGAGCCACAGTGCCACTTCTGGCTTTTCCTGCTTATGTGGTGCTAAGGAATCGAACCCAGGCCTCACGCAGGCAAAGCAAGCGCTCTACCACTGAGCCACCTTCCCAGCCCGACAAACTGGTTTTCAAAGCGTGAGGCGAAATTCTTATTTTGGCTAACCCTCAAACTTATCCCTCAACCCACCTCTTACCCAGCATCTCCAAAAGGATCCTTCCCGATCATCCCAGGGCCCACGCAGAGGCAGCAGGCACAGGAGAAATGGTACGGTCAGGTTATTAGGGGGGTCCTAGGTCCAGGGAGAGGGGGCCCGTGGCGCCGGCCCCCATCCAAATTATGGGTAGGCCCCGGGGGAAGTGAGGCGGAAGTGGGGTAAAAAGCATGCGCGGAGGGTCTGGGTGGAGAGGGCCAGCTGCATGGCAGCAACTCCAGGGCAAGGAGGAGCTCAGGTCTGGGTGGAGCTGAGGGCCAAAGGTGGGGATAATACTAACAATCACACTAGGCCTACAATGGGGGAGGGAGGGGTAATAGAGAGAGAATCACCTGAGAGAGAGAAATTGACCTTAGAGAGACAGATTGACCTTTTTAAATTTTTCCCAGTTTAATTATCCCTCCCATCTTCTTCTTCTCCCTCCGTAGAGAGGAAGATAGATAAAGCTTTATTCTAGCTCTAAATCTTTTTTTTTTTTGGTCAGTCGTGGGCTTGAACTCTGGGCCTGCGCGCTGTCCCTGCCTCTTCAGCTCAAGGCCAGCGCTCTACCGCTTGAGCCACAGCACCACTTCCGGTTTTCTAGTGGCCTAATGGAGATAAGAGTCTCCTGGACTTTCCTGCCCCGGCTGGCTTTGAACTGTGATTCTCAGATCTCAGCCTCCGGAGTAGCGAGGATTACAGGTGTGAGCCACCAGCACCGGCTATCTCTAAATCTTCACGATACCCAATCCTGATGAAATAACACAGTGAAGGCCAAGACCACTGTGGCTTAGAGGCCCTCATGATTTTTTATTAATTTAATGACAGAATGGAATAATATCCATCGAAATTTATGCAGATTAACTTAACCCACCTCTGCTTTATAATAACTTTCACAAATCCCCATCCCCAAGAAATTTAACCCTAACATAATCAGACCCTGAAGGACTTAGGAATTTGTTATACCTCAGGAGCACCTAGTGATTATAGAATGCTGAACATGTAACAGAAAATATTTAAAGCCAATGAACTCTTTAAAATGGCGCTGTAGATTAAGGTGTACCAGTTCTGTCCATGATGGAGACATTACCCAGAGCCAGAGGGCTCCTCCTTCATGCCATCCAACATCAGTAGGAGCTGTGGTCAAGAAGCCACATCATCCTGGGTATAAGTAGGAGAGTGGCAGGTTCCACTTAGGGTATTTCACATGAGTCTTGATGCAGAATTTTAAGGCAGCTTTAGACAATCATAGAGAATCTCTTATCTGAGATAAAATATTATGAAAAGAAAATAGAGGTGTTAGTATTGGAAGACCTTATGAGGACAAGAATCTCTGAAGAGGAACCAGGATTTATAAAGACTGAAAGGAAGAATAAAGAGAGAAGAGAAAGGAAGATGAAGATGGGGATGGAGAAGAGGAATTATCAGGGACCTGGTGCGGAGGCTGACAAAAAGGGAGGCATCTACCGGGAGATAGTATGCAGATTCAGAAATAAAAAGGAGTTAGAGGAGAAGGCTATGGGTGAATGAGAGGTCCAGAACTTAAGACAGGGCCAGAAAGACATGGACATAAGGAACCTCTCACCATTTCTTTATAAGTAACAATAGAGATGAAGCTGCAGACCAATATAAAACTTCAGATAGATGTTTGGATCAAACCTCTTAGTTAGACAACTGAGACTGTACCCAGGCAAAATGACAGTAGACAAGATTTTTGTTGAAGTCAGGCAGGCCCACATTCTTCCAGTGTTTGAGGAGACACCTCAAAGGGGAACTTTTAGGCTGACAGAGAGCTGTCCATAGACACTTTCAGCATAGAGTTCAGAGGAAATGTCCTGTCTGGAATGACCCAGAACTTCTTGAACTTTGGTATGCCTCAAGCTATGGAGAAAGCTCTGAATGAGGAGCTCTGACATCTTGACAGAACTCCTGCAAGCAAGAAGACTGACCCAACAACCGAATTTTAACCCTGGACAACCGCCAGCATGTCCTGAAAAATGTCTTTTCCCCTAAAAAGCCAAAATGAAAGTAAGACATACCAAGTCTTGAGAGGTTTGTTCTACGATGGAATTAGTTGAGTGGAGGGATTTCTCCCCAGGTACGCCAGTAGAGCTTTTAGGTAAGGGGTCATCCACAGGTGCGCCAGATGTAAAAAGTTCACCAACAGTCAGATTGGCAAGTAAAGAATAAAAGGCTTATTCACTTTTCAAGAGAGGAAAAGGAGCCACATGCAGAAAACTAAAAGTGGACCCCAGCCTATCACCATGCACCAACATCAACTCAAGAGAGGAAAAGGGCAGACACCATTCATAGTTCACTTATGGAATCCATAAGCACCTAAAATGAAGAAGGAATGTACTGCTGACGTTTTGTTTCTGTAGTTTTAGTTCATCTCACTGTTCCAGGAGGCTGTTAGGGGTGGTCATTCAATTTCTTTCTCAAAGGTGGTTATTGTTCAGCTTGTACAATCCTTTCCAGGGATATATTGTAAAAATAGGTCACAGGTGGTATTCTGCTTGAGTTCAGATGGCTAGTTTCTTCCAAACAAAGTTAAACAGTCTTCCTGCCAGACAAAATGAAGTTAGGCTAATTTGATTTGAGAGACCTTACAAAAAAGTTTTATAATCTTTTTCCATTTTTTCAATAAATATAGCTTCCACAGTCTTCAGTCTCTAAACTTAAATAAACTTGGACTTAGAGAAATCTATCAAGAAGGAAATGATACTCCACTGATTTCGTATTCACCTTTTCCACAAAAATAATATGATTGATAAGTCTTTTCAGAAATTAATACCTGAAATATATCAGTTGTTTTTCAAAATCAGAATATTCTTTATGACACCATTAATCACTAATCCTTATTACTTTCCCAAATGTCATTCATTGTATTTAGCAACCATTTCATAGGCTTTAAAATCTTTCTTTTCTTTCTAGTGACATTTTGGCTTTTGTATTTCAACTGCCTTCATGGCAGTTCCAGAGGATTCCAGTGAGGATCCTAATGTTAACCTCCTGTGGAGCAGGTTACCTCTGTACAAAAAGAATCAATGGCCCTGTGGCCTAACACTGATCCTCTCAAGTGTGTTGTGAGCCACTATTAACCACACTGTTTTTTTATAATAGGTTACCCCACAAAGACTTTCCTCAGCTCCCAATTCTCTTGTCTCAAGTACTTGCCCCTAATAGCTATAAAATCCTTATTTTAACAAATCACGTTTTTCTGCAGGAACAAGGCTAGTGCTATCTCATGATGCACTGGTGTTTTTCTACTCAGTAATAGCTTTACCCTTGACCTAAATCATAGTTTTTTCCTTGCCAGAAAGTAAAATAAGTGGAAGAGGGCTTTAAACATCTAAGAGATAGGCATCTGAGATCCGAGAGAGCCGGAAGCCAGAGGGATTTGAGTTGTGAGTTTGTTCAGGAGAATACTGGGAAAGGGAGAGAGCTATAGTACTTACTAAAAATGTAAATCAATCTTGGTTTTGTCTTCACTGAATCCATCCAGGCTGAAGAAGCTTGACAAATGTGTAATAAAGCATTTAGTCATTTCCTAAAACATCAGCCAGATTTAGAAAACAATTTATATTAGGAAAAACAGGATAATTTCATAATCACCTTGACCTGAGAATCATTTTTTTCAAAAGCTTATGTCAGTAATGCTTGACCAAAAATGAACCAGTCTCAGACAACTGCAATTGAAAAATTTTAAGGATATTCTTTCCTTATATCTAAGAACATACCCACAGACTTGGTTCTATGGAGAAACTGATTATTATATAATCATCATCATAATTTAAAATTTTAAACACAAAACAAAGAATTTCTAAGAGTGGTGTAAAAGCCAGGTACTGGTGGCTCACGCCTGTAATCGTAGCTACTTAGGAGGCTGAGATCTGAGGATCACAGTTCAAAGCCAGCCTGAGTAGGAAAGGACCTGAGACTGTTATTTCCAATTAACCACCAGAAAGCCAGAAGTGGCACTGTGACTCAAGTGGTATAGTTCTTGCTTGCCTTGACCTAAAGAGATCAGGGACAGCACCCAGGCCCAGAGTTCAAGCCCCATGACCAAAACACACGTGTACGCGCATGCGCACACACACACAGAGTGATGTAAAGATATGTTTAGTATACACCAAAACAAATAATTTGTGAGACACAGTAACATAAAACAAATGAATGGGTGCCAGTGTCAGTGGCTCACACCTGTAATCCTGGCTACTCCTGAGAAATGAAGATGGCAGTTCAAAACCATCCCACACAGCTGATAGTTAATGAAGCCAAATGGACATATTGTTTTAAAATATAGAATGCTGTCTAGACGAACACAAATAGGAATGCTGTAGCATACTTATTTCTTTGATGTGCAGTAGACATTGTTCAAAATAGGACTAGAGCCTGTTTGTATCTGTTGGACTATAAATAATATATACTATTTTTGGCTGGACAAAAAAATAAATAAACATCCCACACAGGAAAGTCTGTGACACTCTTATCTCTAATTGACCACCAGAAGTGGCATTGTGGCTCAAAGTGGTAGAGCAAGAAACATGAGCTACTGATACATGTAATAATACAGATAAATCACAAAAGCATTGCCATTGGCAAAATACAAAAAGACTGTGTCCTATGTAATTTTATGTAGAAATGACAAGGTTAATTTATAGATACAGAAAATACAGTGTTTTCCTAGGCTCGGAGCTGGGAGGTTAATTGCAAAGTGACACACAAGGAATTACTTTGTTCCTTTTTGCAGATCCTGAGGTTTGAACGCTGGGCCTGGACGCTGTCCCTGGGCTCCTTTTGCTGAAGGCCAGCACTCTACCATTTGCGCCAAAGGGCCATCTGCAGTTTTTTTCTGTGATTGATTGGAGATAATAATGCCATGGGCTTTCCTGCCTGGGGTTGGTTTTAAACTGCAGTCCTTAGATCTCAGCCTCCCAAGTAGCTTGGATTACAGGCATGAGCCTCCAGCACTCAGCCCATACAAGGAATTTTGGCAACTAATGAAAATAGTCTATATCTTATCTGTGGTAATGTGAGTATATACTTTCCTCAAAATGAAATGTGATTTAACCAAGTCCTTTCACTGTATTCATATTCAACTTAACTGTCAACAGAGATATAACAATACATGTTGTCCTATATTTAAATTATGTCACCTTTGGTAATGTTAGTCTTCAATCAGTGAATGAGTGTCTGATTGAATTACAATGAGTGCCAATCAGGTGCTCATTCTGGCTCTTCTATCTCTTAAGCAAGAAATACATAGCTATTTGATGACAGATGGTTTTTCCCTGCATCTGTCACATAGAACATACCTTTTTTTCTGCTAATCTCCTTTCCTCACCTTTAACTTCAGTCACCAAAGCTCAGCATTAGCAATGAACACATGTACAGCTCTACTGAAACATTTAGGCATTGGGGCCTTCCTATATAAATGTATTAATTCATCTTTTCTGTCCCTTTTCCCTTGCTTCTGTGTATTGATTCAATGAACCAAGCAACACGTCAGATTCTGAAATTTACTGAAATAGTTTACTAGTAATATACTTGAAAGCTACAATAGCAGCAAGGTAAAATTCTCATCATGACAAGAGTACAATCATCTATATTGTGAAATTTACAGATGTGCAACTTTAAGAGCTGGAATTGTCAAGACATTGGAACAAAAGGTATGCATGTACCAAGGAAATATGAAGGGAAAAAGGTAAATGAAAATGGGTAAAGAATGAGAAATGGTGGCACTAGTAGGTAGTTATTTTTCCTAACAATGGAAAAATACAGCTCATTGGGACATTGGTGAGACAAGGTACTCAATCATGATAATTGATTCTAAAAACTGTACTGTAGCACTAAATATTATGTTCATTTTTTTTTTTTTTTTTTTTGTCGGTCGTGGGGCTTGAACTCTGGGCCTGGGCATTGTCCCTCAGCTCTTCAGCTCAAGGCGAGCGCTCTACCACTTGAGCTACAGCACCACTTCCAGTTTTCTGGTGGTTTATTGGAGATAGGAGTCTCACGGTCTCTCCTGCCCGGGCTGGCTTTGAACCGCGATCCTCAGATCTCAGCCTCCTGAGTAGCTAGGATTACAGGCGTGAGCCACCAGCGCCCGGCTATTATGTTCATTTTTAAAACTGTGCAATAGCCATAGTTTAGTCAGTGAACTTATGGCTTATTTTAGAACAGCCATTCCTCTTACCTGCTCTAGACAATTTGTGACTGTAAAGCATGCAAATACCAACAATGCCCAGACACTTTAGTTGTATGCATGGTGTAAGTTTGAATCACTGAGATTGTTCTACAAATATCCAGACAAATACATCCAGTAATCATAAGAGATTTAATAAAACCAGATATCTATCTGATTTGACATAAATCACAGATCTGTTCCTTTACTACAAGAGGAGCCAAGAGGAAAACAGCAACTGAGTATCAGTGATGGAAGCCTTGGATCTGAGGGCAATCTGGCGATCTGCAATGTCTGTCACCCACTGGTTTCCAGGGCTGATTCAGCTGACCTGCCTGGCTAGGTGGATGTCCCCTCACTCCTTCATGTGTGTCCCTCCTGAAGCTGCATGCTCAAATGAAGATGATAACCATGCCCAATGAAAGGCATGCATACATGCTCCCCTGCTAGAACCTCCAAACAAGTTCTCAAGATCAACTGGTGTTCTCATACTCTATCAGTATGAAAAGAAATGGTGAGATGTGTACAGTGTTTAAAAATTATTTCTAATCATTATTTCAAGAAAGTAGTGGTTTTTGCCATACACAGACTAAGATGGTCCTTGATTCCGGGGCAATATGGATTTGCAATATGGCTCTTATCCAGGTACTTTGTGCCACCATTTAAACATAAATCTTTCTACCTCTGTTCACTTCCTCTGTTCCCTGATTGTAGTGACATCTAATGTCAAATCAGAGATTAGATTCAGCTCTGCCCCTCATCAAGTTTTCAAAATGACTGGGCTCCTCAGGCTGTAAACCAAGCTCCCAACAGACATGCATTCACTTGGATACTTTATTAGGCCAAGAAAAAGCACAAACAAAGCAAAGTCAAATTTATTTAAAGTGGGATCAGCCCTTGAAACTTGTTAAATTATAAATTTTCTACCTAGCTGCTTCTCATCTTGAGAGAAATATCCCCATTAGAAACTCAAAAGTTTTTCTCATTTAGTTTCTATCCTTCGTGGGATCACTTGAATAATAGTGACATCATAAATAAGAATAGTTGTTTCCAATTAGTCAGCAAAAAGCTGGAAGTGGAGCTGTGGTTCAAGTGGTAGAGAGCTAGCCTTTAAAAAAATGCTCTGGTTCACACACACACACACACACACACACACACATACAGAGAATTACAATGCGCAATTTAGTTAGAAATATATCTTTAAATATTGAAGAATATATCTTTAAACATTAATTTTCACTATGGATTCATATATATAACAGCATCTAAGAACTTTGACCAAGTATTGCACTTTTTGTGTATGATACTCTCATCTCAAAGAGAGACTAACAGACATATAGACACACAGAGACACAGTACTTATAAATATACACAGTAAATAGGACATTTTAATCCAGAATTTATTACTTAACTGGCCAATTAGCATTGTAAAACTATAGGTCACTACCCATGAAACAATCAATCTCAGTCACTATCTTGATTTATTGAGTGTATTCAGGTTTATTTATATTGTGATCATGAGGAAGATGATATAGTCAGAACCTACAATTTTATAGATTGGCCACTAATGAGATGCTTAAAATCAATATAAAGAGATGGCCTATTTTACATGTTTTATCTTATAAAATTTCTGTTGAAGTTACTCTAAGACTACAAGAGAGTGTATGAGAAAATATTTCAATAAGAATGAAGTTAGAATTTAAACTCCATCCATTGAAAAGAATTTTCAGTATCTGGTCAGTTTCTGGGAATGTTTCCTTTGTGCAATTTCATAAGATGAAGAGTCCGGATAACAAAGAAGGGAAGAGATTACACTGTGAGAAAAGAAAGAAGGGGGAAATACTGACAATCAAGAAAGAGATGACAATGGAGCACCAGTGGCTCACACATCATCCTAGCTACTCAGGAGGCTGAGATCTGAGGATCACGTCTCAAAGCCAGCCCAGGCAGGAAAGTCCATGAGACTTATCTCCAATTAAATACCAAAATAATAAAATATAAAATAAAATAAACAGAATTGGATCTGTAACCCAAGTGGTAGAGCACTAGCCTTGAGCAAAAAAAAAACCAAAAACAAAAAAACTCAAGAAAAGCAGCCAGGCCCTGAGTTCAAGTCCCAAGACTGGCACACACACACAAAAAAACTCCATGAGATTCCCATCTCCAAAATAACCAGCAAAAAGCTGGAATGCAAGTGTGGCTTAGACGGTTAAAACGGTTAGAGCACCAAACAAAGTGAGGGAGGGTGAAGCCCTGAGTTCAAGCCCTGGTACCATCAAGAAAAGAAAAAAGGAACAAATAACTAAAAAGACAAAACAGCTAAAAATCCACAGAGGAACAAAAGAGGTGACAGAGGAAAATGAGAAGCAGTGCACAGCTTCCACCCTGCTTTTGCCATGGGGAGGAGAACCCAAAGCAACAACCAACCACAAGGCAGCTCTGGTGACAATGGACAGGAAATCTTAACCAGGGAGCTCCTTGAAAAGCCGACTGACACAGAGCCCATCCGGGGACCTATAGCAAGAGCTATCACGATTCAGGGAACACTGGCACATGGTGTCTGGGAAGAAGACACAGGAGGCAGTCATGGAGAGGACTGGGAGCAGGGAGTTCAGCTTGAGTGGATCATTCCCAAGGATTGATTCACTGCTGGACAGGCTCTGAAAGCACTGTGACAGCTGTGTCCCAGGTTCCTTTAGAAGTCCCCCCCTCCAGAGCAGAGCATAATGCCCTGTGTGCTTCCCCCACAGCCTCATTGCTGTACATGCAGACACCACTCAGGTTGGCCAACACTCAGTTTGTTGTATTGTTCCAGAATAATACATTGGTGTACATTATTCCAAAAGTCACACTTTGGAAGACGGAATATTGGAATATTTATTGTACAGTTAGCAGACTGTGAAGTAAGGAGGTCAGGTCTGGCCAGTACCATATTGGCCACATGTTGGATTTTAGGTCTGGCATCTTGTCTTCATGCTGGGGGAAGGACACCCCCCCCTCCAATCACCTGCCTCCCAGGTGATGGGTGTGCCCCCACCCCTGGAGGCAGGGGCGGGCACTTGACTGATAGGTTACTGAATCTGTCAGTCCAGTGCCTGGGACTGGGAATTTCCTGTGGATCTGCCCCCTGCACTGATC